>NC_080390.1:51626103-52268603 GCF_028751815.1 Salvia miltiorrhiza
CATTGATCGCAGATTTTCTCGATCCACTGGCCCGAATGAGCCATGTTGCAGAATTTGCGACGAGTCTCTTTGCTCCCCGCCATCTTGTTGTCCCATATCGTTTGCCTCTTTTTCTCAAAAGATTTTTCGGCAAACTCGGTTGTTGTTCCTGTCATTGTGTTGACCAGGAACGTTCCCAGATCTGAACTCTGAAAGAATTTAAACCTGGACTTCATTTTGTCCATCTCTGTGAGACAGACCCAAAGACCCCATGCTCGTCTCGTGGAGATTTGATCCTCCGTAAATGTTGAGGCGATTGGGACTTGAAAATCAGGAACTTTGATCCGGTTCAAGGCTCCTGTATCTGGTCTCCGAAGCTTGATGAAATGGAAAGCTTCATAGACTCCTTTTCCAACAGGTTCTGGTGCTGCGCTGAAGAAGTACAGTTCCAGAACGTCTCCCCGTTTAAGGGACTCGTTGTTCTCCCAGGCTTCAAACACCGTTTTCTGGATCCACTTAGGTAGACCCTTGATTTCGTTGAAGGCTGGAGCAGTGGTATAAACTGAGGCCAAAGCCCCAAACTCATACCATTCCTTGATGTGATTTGGATTGGCTCCCGGAGTTGTCCAAATCCTAGGGTATCTCCCTGCAACATCAACCCGGCAATTTCCCGGATTAATGCCCTTTCTTGTGATGAGGTTTTCCCATCTGTCTTGATAAATCTGCCAAGAAGGAGAAATATCAACAAAATTAGTATCAACCTTAAGTTGGCCAGTCATCGGCCTAAGATTGATCTCTCCCTCTTTTACCCCAGAGGTGGTGGGTTGACATGTTGATTCAGGGAGTGACCCCTTAACAACATTTTTTCCTCGAGCGTCCGGCTGTAAAGCCATTCTCTCAGGACTTGTGCTAGGGGTACTTGAATCCCCTGCTACAGGTAATCCGCCCTGTACGGAAAGCATTGCTTTAGCCCGGTTTTCACGGACAACGCGCAAAAGCGGCTTGTTGAGTACTTCCTGAAGATTGAACATCTTCATGAAGCAATCATCGATTTGGTTGGATACTTGGGCTTCGTCAGCCGCCTGTATCTTTCCAGCTTGTTTAGTGTGTAGTACACACTTTTGCCATTCTTGTTGTAGCAGCTCTAGACTTGCAAAGAGCTGCCCCTGTATTGTCTCGATGGCCTCCACTTCAGGGAGCTCCATCCCTTGTAAGGAAATCTGCAAGAACATTCTGATCAGATTTCAAAACGACAATATCGTAATCATAATATTGACATTCGGCTTGCCATCTAAGCAATCTAGATTTTTCAGGCTTAGATTCAATCTTTTTTGTTAAGAAAGCTTTAACGTTAGTGTTATCTACTTTCAAAACAAATTTCTTAGCAAGTAGGAAAAGCGGCCATTTTTTAAACGCCTTTCGCACTGCAAAGAATTCCTTTTCGTTGATGTGCCATCGCACAGCTTCGTCATCGGAAAAGAGACCGCTACAGTATCTACAAGGTTCTTCTCCATAGGGGGTGATCTTTGTAAGCACTGCTGCCCACCAGAAATCACTCGCGTCTGTATAGAGGACAAGGTCATCCTCATCTTGTGGTATTGAAAGTTTTGGGAGATTTTTACAAATCTCTTTTAACTTCTTCATACCCTCCCGATGCTCCTCTTTCCAAATGAATGGAACATCTTTTTTCAGCAACGGACTGAAGACTTTCCGGTACTCTGCAAGATTTTTGATAAACATTCCTGCAAAGTTAACAACTCCGAGAAAGCTTTGGAGCTGCTTCTTTTCTTTGAGATCCTCCGGAAATCCCTGGACTTTTTCCACAATATGATCTTGTAGAATTATCCCAGATTCATCGATCTCGATCCCCAGAAACTCCATCTTCTGGGTGGCTATGACTGCCTTCTTTTCTGACAGTACAAGTCCTTCTTGTTGACAAACATCCGCGAAGATCTCCAGATGCCTGATATGTTCATGAATGTTTTTTGATGCAATAAGAATGTCATCAATGTAAACAAACATAAACGAAGAATAATCTTTGAAGAGATTATCCATCTTTCTTTGGAATATCTGAGGCGCGTTGGCTAACCCCATTGGCATGACATTCCAGACATAATGTCCTTGTGGAGTTGAGAAGGCTGTGAACTTCTTGCTCTCTTCCTCCATGCGAATCTGGTAAAAACCTGATTTGCAATCGAACTTTGAGAATACCCTTGCACTTCGGATGCAGTTAATGAGGTGTTCTCTGCTTGGGATGAAATATCCATCAAACTCAAGAATGTCATTAATCCCTTTATAATTAATGACCAATCTTGGTTTTCCTCGCTTGATCTCCCCATGATTTCTCACCAGAAATCCCGGACTGCTGTAGGGTGATCTTCCTCCTTCGATTAGCTTTAAATCAAGGTGTTCCTTGATTATACTCATCATATCCTGTTGATCTTGAGGATTCATCAGGATAGGTTTGAATCTAACGAACTCATACTCCTTTCCAGTTTTAACTTTCAAGGTTGCTCTGAGTTGGTTCTTGTCCCACCATGCCAAAGGATCCTCGTGGTAGCACTTCTGGATTCTCCTTTTGACGTCGGCAATGGACACCTGTTCTTCTTCCTTGATATCTTTATGTGATATCAAGGATGCTTTGAGGATTTGAGTTTCCTCCTCAGAGAGGTTTGGGAATCCCTCAGTTCTGCATTTGAGCAAAACTTCTCCGAATCTCCTTTGATCCTTCATTTGGGGTCTCCGGAGTCTGCCATCATCACCACGCTTGCTGCGAAAGTTGATTGGCATCGAGCGATGAAAAGCTCCTTTGAGCCTTTGCACAATGATTTTGTGGTCACAATTGGTTGTGAACACTAGCCTCCTGGCTTCATTGTCTTGAATATACCTCTTGAAGCTTTGCAGAAAATTATTCCCAAATAATATATCTGCTCCGGTATCATGGAAATAAATTGGTGGAGTCTTGACCTTGTACCAAGGTGTCTGACCTGCTCCGCCGATCAATATTTCCGTCTGTTTTACTCCCTTTGATAAGAGTAAAATCTTTTTGGAGAAATCCCTTCCTGCAATTCGAGGTAGATCTTCTTCCACTTCTGTTGGAAAGACTCCTCGCTTGGCTGTACAGATTCCTGCTCCTGAATCCACATAAGCAGCAAAATATTCTGCTTTGTATTTCTCGTATAACATCCCTACAGAGATGTATATCGAGAATGGACTTGTCATTGGATCATCACTCTTTGTCGCCCAATGGTGATCTCCATTCCTCCTGCTTTCCATGACCATGGTTTATATTTGTCAAGGAAATTTCGTCCTAATATTAGGACATCTGCTTCTTGTCCGGCTTGGCCTTCGGTCTGAATTTCAAAACCGCCAATCTCCAGAGTTCCGATGTATCGGTTGTCGCCTGGATTTGCCAGATAATACAACATACTACAGGGAAACTTGTTTTCCATGCTTGTTGTATCAATTCTTGTGGAAACCTGTCTCCATCCTTCGGGGCATTTGAATTTAACCCTCATGTCTGGGATTGGTGTTTCCTGGATCGCCCTTCTCTCGTAAGACTGAGAGAAACTTCTTGTGATAGGCCCTGAAGTAAGCCTATTTCCTTGGAATGATAACCTTGGTGCTCCCAGTCTGAGACTCTGGGTATGGCTTAGCACCGGTTTGTCTCCAATGTCGATGTCGATTTCCCTGTTCTGGGGAATTTCAACTCGGTTTGAAGGGGCTGCCTTAGCAACTTCTTTGAATATTTCTGGAATTTCAATAAATTCTTTTCCCAGAAATAACTCCGTATGATGGGAATTTGATAGGGCATACGAGACTTGAAAAGTCAATGAGTATGGCCTGTTTCCATCTGTCATGTACTCCTTCTTTTTGTAGTCCTGATAGAGAGTCAGGGCTCGGCTGAAGGATGAATCTTGTAGATTATAAGCGATCTGTGGATAAAACTCGGTTATAATCTTCTTGGCATAGAGATTGCCCGAAAAAGCTCCAATAACTGATTCTCTGGCCTCTCTGACCCTTTTATCGCATAATGCGACATCAATTGGCTGGTCTGTCCCTGGGAGAAGGGAAGATTTTAGCACCAATTGAATTGCTCCAATATGAATCCATTTCATCGTACTTGCGACTTCTGGCTTCATTTTCCTGAGATCCTTTCTGATATCTTCGGCCGGAACCAACTGGATTTCCACCTGGTTGCTTGTGATCTCAATTGGAAGTGCCGTTTCTTGGCTTGTGACGCCAAAATAGACATGATGCTTCCTCTTGGTTGGAATCAAGCTATTTAAAACTCGATTCAATCTTCCATTGGAAAACCCTTGGTAGGTTTGAACCTCCTCGGTTTCCCTCTTGAGTTTTTTCACGAGCTGCTTCACCACTTCTTTTTGTGGGATCAAGAAATGGCTGGTAAATCCATTCTGATCCTCTTTCTGGGTGTGGTAGACCTCGTGCTCCTCTTTAGTCTGACTCGTCTCCGGTTGATCCATCTGTCATCTCCGAATCCTCAGAACTAAAGATTTCCACTTGCTCATATATACTCTCATCAGAGGATATATCTTCGAATTGATACACGGGTATCAAATCCTGGTGGTAGATGGCATCTTCGATATCCGGTGTGGATTCGAATTTCCTCATCTTGTTGTCTGGGCAATTTGTAGAGATATGCCCCTTTGCACCGCACGTCCAGCAGTTGCAATCTTTGAAACTTTCATTTGCTTTGGTCTGAGTGCGCCTGAAAGTTTTCCTCGCCGGGATTCTCTTTTGATTTGAGAATCGGTTTCTGGATGGTCCGCTCCGTTGGCCTGACTTGTAAGAGCGTGCCTTCTGTCTGGTCCACATAGTTCTTGGCTTCCAAGAACTTCTTCTGGACTTTCTTTCATAGGGTTGGTACCTATGTTTCTTTCGGCTCCTCCTTTGATACAGCAACTCAGCACCAATCTCTGTTGGAAGATCAATGTTGTCGCACATCAATGGGGATTTCTTGTTGAGCCTCCTCAATTTCTTGAGATTTCTCAGGTCCGCCGCCTTCTGGCACCATTCGGACAGCTTTTTGTGAACATAAGACATCCTTCTTGAAGCACTATCAAGTGGATATTCTCCGGGTGACACGTATTCGTTGATGAGCATCTCCCTCCATGGACTCGGGAACTTTGTGAAAAAGAGGTCCTTGGCGGTTTGAGCATCAACCACCCCCATATGAACATATAGGGTATAAAGACGTAGAAATTCATCAAGAGCTTTTGGCTCTAGCACCATTAATCTTAGATTGTATAGTGCCTGATGATATTTCTTGCGTTTCTCCTCTGCGGATCCTTCGAAAAAACCCATTCCCAAGAAATGGATCTTTATTTGTTTAGTAGCCTCCTTAATGATGTCATAAGGTTTTGTGCTAGTAAACAATTCTTCCCTTGCTGAGATGTCGATTTTATCCCAGTATTGTTTTGCCATTCCTGCCAAACTTGCTTCGAAGATTTTGGCAAACTCCTTTTTATCGTATTCAATTGTGGTGACTACGATATTCAATGATGAAGCCCATTCGTCGATCAGATCCTCCCAATCTTTGAAGCTGGCTTCGTCGATGTTGAGAATCAATCCATAGGGATGGATTGGTTCAAGTGTGGCCTTTCCTACAGGAGTATCCCGCATCTGTGGCCTGCGTCTTTTGGTTCGCTGGTAATGGCTGGCATCATCTGAAGCCCCACCCCTTTTTGACGAACTTTCTTCTTGGTGCTCGGGTTTGGGCACCTCATCTCCTTGGTTCATCTTTAGATCAACCATGTTGAGGTTAGCAAAGGATTCTGCTAACTCCTGTAGATCTTCTAATCCGATTCTGTCAAGGCTATTCATGATATTTGCCTTTCATGATTCGGATTATGTCCTTCGGCTGCAACTCCTTGGGTGCTGCATCAAATATAGGGGAATTCGTCGGGTCGTTGGACCATTGCTTCCGAATTTTTCCGGAACATGGTTTTCGCCTTTCGATCTCCTTCATTCTTTTCTGGATATCACGTAAGAGGGTAAGGATTTCCTCTTGTTTGAGTGATATTCTGCTTAATTCCATCGGTAATTCATACAGCTTGTTGCCGTAATATTCCACCGTTTTCTGAATCTCCCGCAAGTTGACGTTGTCGGAAGAGTCTGGCTCGATCTTGTGGTAGCTCGGATAAGCTACTCCCGCCTTGTCTTTTTGTTCCATCAATCGTGTGACTGATGGGCCTCGTCTCTGGTTCGTTCAATCGCCGTTCTGGTAGCGGCGAGTCCCATGAGGTTCTCATGGTAGAATTGGATACTCGTGATAATATCACGAATAATCTCGACATCTTCTCCTCGTCGTACGTTAGTAACGAGGGCTCGATTGTTCCAGTTGAGTCCGTCTAGTAGACGGGTAATCTCGTTCTCCAAATGTTGGAGAGTGTTCCTGTATGTTACACATCTCGGACACTCGTCCGGATCCATAAATTTTAATGGAGTCTCCTCCCACATGGGTTAATCTAAAAATAAACTAAAAATTATATAATTCCTCTATAAAAACCCGCTCTGATACCATTTTAACTCAGTGCCCAGGAATGGGTGCCACATCAAAAGGTACCTATCAGCTTGCTAACCCTACCCGATACATGCCGCACTTCCAACCCCCGCAGAGGGGGAGCCCCGACCAGTTTAGTCATTAGACTTTTTACGGCGCAACCCATGTATCAGAGCAGGGTTTACCCTTACGGAGAGCTACGCTTCGTGACAGATCACGCGGTAGAGGATCAGGGTTATTTATAAGCTCTGATACCATTTTAAACAAGGATCTTTAAACACTGTTTTTTGCTTAAAGGTACGTGGCGTTGTCTCACAGTCCAGACCCAGATTACTAGGTAATCTATCGGGCACGAGGAAAGTTTCCAGCCGATATACCTTTCAAGCCCAATTTAATGCATATAATGAATTATAGAGAAATTCTTGGAAATAGCAATTCAAAGGGTGGAATTAGCTAAAGGGCAAAATTGTCCTAAGTGGGTATATTTTGTATATTTTAAAATAGGTGGGTACATTTTAGGTTTTATCTATGAAAATGGGTATTTTCAACCATTAACCCTTAATCTATTGTATAATCGGTAAATAGGAACCAAGAGAATCAGTTAACCGAACTAGAAAGAAAGAACCATAGCTTACTACTTTTGCATTTATACCAAGAGATGGGGACCAACCTTCGTCGATGAGAACTTCGGAATCAGTCGGAGGCTGACTGCCTGTTCGTTGAGACAAAGGAGCTCCGACGACAACACAGTACGGCGGAGGAGACCCCGGCCACAGTGGCAGAGCTCTGCTGCTCGCCAGACGAGATCGGGAAAGAACCCGGTGACGACGGGAATTTGCGGAGACCTTTGGGCGAAGGGCGGCGTCAACTTTGACCAAAGTTACAGAGGCGACTTGCCTGAACCAAGAAGAAGGGACAGAATGAGGTTGAGCCCGGTTCTTGAGCAGAGGACAGATTTCAGCGGCGCGGCGATCTCTGGCCAAGGCGGACGCGACGGCGTCGAACAAGGGCGGAGACCCGCGATTCGGACGGAGAAACCGGGGCTCGACTTTCCTCCCCAATTGTGTGTCTTCGTTGAGACCGAGAAAGCGAGGAGATTTTGGCCCTGATTTGAGTTCCACTTGATGTTACTAGAGGAAAGAGGGCAGAGCCGTTGAAGGCGGCGGCGTCGCCGGAATTTCAGAGCAGCGGCGGAGACGGTTTCACTCAATAGAGAGGAAACTAAGGTCGACCGCGAATCTGTGCGTGAGGAAGATCGAGATAGGGGAATAGAGGCATCAACCTCGCCGGGGCCGTTCGCGGCGGAGCTGCGGAGGCGGCGGACGTCCAGACAAACGGAGGCTCAGCGTGGTGATCAGCGGCGGCGGCGCTGGACCCCTCGCCGAAAACAGATCGAGAGAGAGAGATGTTCCGATTTTGAGGAAAGAAAAAAGAGAGTTGTGTTGACTGTTGAGCCGATTTGGGAGAAGAAACGACCGCCGCTCATCGAAAGTTCAGGAAGGCGGCGGTGATTTCCGATTTGGGAGAGCAGGGGCTCGCGCCGGCGACGAGAAGGCGCCGGAGCCGGCTGGAGGCTGAGAACGAGAGAGAGAAAAGAGAGAGGGAGCCGATTTTGAGACTATAGGGAGAGAGATCGATTTTGAGGGAGATGAGAGTTGGGCTCTTGGGCTTTAGTTTAATGGGCCTTTGTTATTTATTTAATTTGGGCTTTTCCCTTTTAATTGTAATTGGGCCGAAAATTGGGCTTTGATTTATTTTACTTTGGGCCGAATTATATAACTGTCTGGGCCGATTCTTTTATTTAAAACCCAACTGCATTTTTGTATGAATTGGGCTCCTGTTTTGTTTAATTTTGGGCTCCTATAGTAATTGTTTTTGGGCCGAATTATTTTAAAAGGATGGGCTTTAATTATTCTATAAGAATTGGGCTGAGATATTATTATTAATAGACTTCTATTTCCAAATTCCATATGTATATTGTTGGGCCGGTTATTGTTTCATTTGGGCCGATTTTAATAGAGTAGAATGGGTTGAACGATTATTTCAGTTGGACCTTATTTATTTAATTGCAGTTCGGCCTTGCATACTTGATTTAAACTTAGCCCAATTGTTAATTATTTATTTATTGGGCCAAGATTTATTTAATTACTTGAGCCGATTAATATTTTCAATTGGGCCTCTCATGTTAATTATTCAAGCCCATTTTTACTTAATTAATTATTAGGCTGCCTTATGTTGAGCCTTTTAATTATTTAATCTTATAACATTACTTATTCCTATTTATTAAGCCGATTAATTATGAGGTTATAAAGCGAATAAGCTGAAGTATTTATTTATTTTCTTTTAACTACGAGGAGCGGGGTTTATTTAATTGACGGATTAGAACACCTCGAAGAGAACGGATTAATTTTTGTTAATTATCCGGCTTCATGATACGAGACTTAGCTTTTGTTTAAATCCGATAATCTGGATTAACAATAGAGAATTCCCTGATTATTATCTCAGAATAATAGTTCATGCATACGAGATTCATGCATAGTTAAATTACGCATTCTCATTTAATTGAGAATTTTTCCTCGATTTAAAGTCTTACGTTATTTTCTCGGATTAAAGGTCGAGAGCAAGAATAAGAGCTCGTCAAGGAGTCATTAATCTGTAGTAAAGCTTTGCTATCAGGTGGGCATTACTTTCATATATATCAAATGAGTTTAAATGTTACGTTTAAGCAAGTTATTTCATGACTAAATTAATTGAAGTTATTTCAAATATTGTCTTGCCATAAAATGTTTAAATTTTAGTATGATATCTATCTGATGTGGCTTTGCCAGTTATGTAATCGAATTCGGGTCTTGAGCAGTTGATAGCTATCCTGCCAGGGCTAGTGTACACCAGTGACCGTGAGTCATCTAGCGGGTTGGCCGGTCAAGTGACCGTGAGAGGTGGCCACCTCTCCGGCACACAGTTCCAGATATGATAGATTACAAGAGAACTTAGTCTGCAGACGAACTTTAAGAATCACAAATGAATTTAGTAAGCTTGGGCCTTTTTAGCGAAAAACTCCCTTGTTGTACTGTTTATGATGGCATGACAATTTACAGTTTTGAAGCATGTATTTTTATACTTAGGCATACGTGCCCACTGAGTACTTTTGTACTCAAGCCCTGCATATATTTCTAAATGTGCAGGTTGAGCAGTTGCCGATGGTGATGAAGTGACGAGCGGGTTTCTTTTGTCTTATTATGTATTAATGAACTCTAGGGATACATGTCTTCATACATGTATTCAGAACCTTATTCCGCTGCGTACTCAGAAGTTTTATGTTATTTTGGCTAAGTCGGAGTTATCCGAACTTACTAGTTATTTGAGTCTATATGACTAAACCTCCGTTATATTATAAATATCCCTTTTGTTAACAATAATGAAATGCGATCCTTCCTTGTTTGATTATCCCCCTTTCTACCCCGCTTCTAATCTCCCTCCATTAGTCACGGGTTCCCCGGCTTAATTATCCATAATTAGGTCCGGTCGTGACAGAGTGGTATCAGAGCAGTTCCTTTGCTCTGAACCCTAGAGTTAGCCCATTTTTCTAGTATGATCACTAGTATATATGAGTCAGTCAACCAAAGCTCATCATTTCATCACATCGTCATGCTCAGCAAGAAAGAAGGTGGTAATGATTTTAAAACATTGAGAAGTTCACGTTCTATATGAATGTACTGATGCTTACATTCAAGTTTTATGCTTTATTGATTGATTAGATATCTCAATAAACTTAGATGCATTAAGAATGCATGATCACTGTTACGAGAAGAACAATAAAAGCTAGAAACTCAGTTATATATCACTATAGCCATGGTGAAGAGCTAAGAAAGAGGAAGAGAATCCAATGAAAGTAGTGCAAGCGGAGTGCCACGCACGAATCACTGACGCATGCATTGTTCTTCATTCAGGTTGTTCACGCAAGACGGAAAACCTAATCAACTACTGCCTTATTCAATGATAGTTTAAGTATGATATTGCTTATAGCGATGAGTGTGACTTATGTAATCAGTTAGCTAATCCCTAATAAGTTGAGACTCACTTCTAGCCTCGATTATCACTAGCTATGACTTGAGGATAACTTTCATGATTCATCAATGAACTTCAGAGTTAGACTTACGAGGGGTCAAAATGCTTTGTATATGATGTTAATAATTCGATTAAAGCTATCAGCTTATAGTTTCAGATATTCGGAACCATTCTGCTTACAGTACCTATCATATTAGATGAGGACATGACTGAGAATCCCTATTGATTACGATCACCTACTACGAATTGGAAAGACGAGATGTGATATGGGTACTAACAATTACCAACCATTATGATTGATCATAAAAGTTTACTCAAGTGGGTAAGACGAGAGAAGTTCTCGAAGATGGTTCATAGTTTAATAATAGCTAGAAGCGCCGACAGTGGATCAATGCTGAAACAAATGAATTAAGATTCTAATGAGACCATAAGGATATACTCAAGATAAGTATACATATCTTAACCTATCGAGGACATCGCCTCAGTTAGAACGTCTTGGATTAGGTATTTAGTCTGGTAGCCGGAATGAGAGCATTGACTAAGGTCATTCCATGACTTAGCATTACATATGGTGACACATACCCTATAAAGGTGCTCAGATGAGCAAAAACTATTTCCTTATTGAATGTGTGATGATTCAGAAGGTCTTTTGCAATAACACGGAATAGTACTTCAAATTATATGGTTGCATTTCAAGCACTATGCGAAGAAAACACTAAGTACTAGAAGTACTACATAAAGATCATGTAGAGGAAGATTGTTGAGTAAGGTCGAGCCTACCTTATTTCATTAAACTAGGAGGCAGACTCCAAGTTTGAGAAGCTCTAGAATATTCTCAAGGACATGTTCAAGATGTTAAGAAGAAAGTAGTGATTTTAGACCAAATATACCTTTTGCAGCCAATGAACAAGAGTTGCCAAGTTCGGAAAAGTATTTCCGAGTGACTGAGAAGTAGTTGTGTCGGACCTGGCCAGTCCACATGACCAAAATATCAGTAGTCGTCATATATGGGTCTCTAAACCTATATATTTAAACTTTCATCTGAAAAGCCAAGCGGGTTCAGATTATTAGGTCATTTCGTTTCGACCTTTTAGTCAATTCATTTCTACCCTAAGGCCATTTCTTTTCAATCGTCTGACAAAATTGTTGATTCACTTCACTTTGCGTAATTGCCATTTGTGACTTTAATCATTGTGGTTTGTTAGTTGTTAGTAGATTTCCGGTGACCTAAAGACAAACAAGTATTCACCAGATTAAATCCATCAAACAAGTATGCCTCGACCCAAGGGTCAATCACATGATGCAGCTAGACCATCTCTTATGGATTTGGTAGAATGATATTATTTTTTTTAGAAAACAATGATTGTTATGATGTTTTTGTATGCCCCTATGTTGGCTTAATTATGTTTAACTAGTATTAGTAAAAAAAAAAAAAAAAAAAACTGGTTCCATGACCAAATTAGTTGGTGATGGCATTGCTAGACAGCCAGTTCATCATGAGTAGTACTTGGATAGATCAATACATCTAGATCCATATGTTAATGTAGAAGTTCTCATCGAAACAATTTTCTTATGTCTTTTTAGCGACCTTATCGATCTTTTGCGGCAAGTCAAGTCCGCCACATTTTACTTATATGCTTGCACGAGGAAGAGTGTGAGCAAGATTTGAGAATCAAGAAACGGTTTACAGAAGTGAGGATATGCATATGTATGTATTGATGACTACGTGTCAACTCATCAGTACGCCACCAAAACAAGGGAGTCCGAGTAGAAGAGGAAGAATTCCACGAGATAATGAAAAAGGCCCAGTACCATGGCTAGATCAATATAACGCCACTAACCATACAACAAAAACGTAGAATAGAATAACTATTTCTACGAGGAAACCCACCTGTCTTCGATAGGATAGGAGATCCAACAAAGGCTGAGATTTGGGTACAAGCTAGTGAGCGCATCTTCAATTTCTTGCGCTGCACAGATCTGGAACGTCTTACTTGAGTATCCTTTCAGCTGACTTATGGTGGGAAGCAAGGAGGAAGACAATGACAATTGAGTAGTTGGAAAATTTAACGTGGGAATAGTTTAAGACTGTAATATATGACAAGTATACACCCAAAAGCTATCGCAAAAAGAAAGAAATGGAATTTTACAATCCGAAGCAAGGAAGAACAACAATTACTCCATACGGCATGATGTTCTGCGATACGTCAAGATATGCGCTAGAGCAAGTAGACACATATGGAAAGATGGTTAAAAGAATTCTGTGTCGGACTGAGGCACGAGATTAGAATGGCTTGGGCAAGCCATGGTGGATTGTCTTACGTGGAGTCGCTTAGCAAAGCGTTATGCATTGAGGCAGCAATGCTGGGAGAGAGACCAGCAACTGCGCGTACGTCTGCACCTCCACAAACTCGGGCTCAAAACTTTTGAGAAAGAAAAAGAGAATGGGATATAGTAACCCTGGCCAAGATAAGGAAAGGGCCATGGCAGGGGCAGACGTCACAGGAACGTGGCTATGACACCTCAAAACAGATGTGGGATAACAAGTATGGGATTCCACCCTGCCCAAAGTGGAACAAGAACCATGGGAAACTCTCCAGTACTGGTAATGAAGGTTGTTGCATAGTAACTGGAATGAACATTATACAAATCGTTACCCGAATAAGCAACAAAGGGCGGGTCTCAGGCTAAACTCGCCTGTTCAGAATCTGCATTTGAGCAATCCAAGCTTTGCCCAACCATACCAAGAGCAGTAACCACACCAGCGATAGCAACAACAACAATAATAGCACATGTGTGCTTGAATTTAGAGCTAAGCATAAAAATTATTCAAGTTGGAGTGAACAACTCGTATGTTATACCGATGGGAGACGTGGACATAATTCTAGGAAGGAACTGGCTGGCTGAGAATTACGCCACCATCCTATGTAATGAAAGACGGATATCATTCCGATCTCCAGGAAGGGAACCGTCACATTTCCACGGAATTAGTATGGGGAGAAGAAAGATGATCATCTCCGCCCTACAAGCAACGAAAATGATGAAGAAGGGACACCCAGCCTACCTCGTGTATTTACACGGAGAACTTGGAGCTGAGAAGGGCATAGAAGATGTAGCAATTGTACGGGAATTTTCAGATGTATTTCCAGAGATTCTGTCAGGGCCACCACCGGACAGACCAATTGAGTTTACCATTGATTTGGAGCCCCCGGTAGCTCCCACTTCAAAGGCACCGTACCGGATGGCTCCTAAAGAGTTGGAAGAACTCAAGATACAACTGCAAGAACTTTTGGAACTTGGATTCATTAGGCCAAGTGTATCACCTTGGGGTGCACCCGTACTTTTCGTGAATAAAATGGATGGCACATTGCGAATGTGCATAGACTATAGAGAACTGAACAAAGTGACACTTAAGAACAAATATCCTTTACCAAGGATAGATGACCTTTTCGACCAGCTCAAGGGAGCAAGCGTGTTCTCGAAGATTGATTTGCGGTCTGGTTATCACCAGCTAAAGATTCGACCAGAAGATGTACCTAAGACGGCGTTTCGAACTAGGTATGACCACTACGAATTTGTAGTTGTGCCATTCGGGCTAACCAACGCGCTAGCCGTGTTCATGGACCTCATGAATCGGGTGTTCCATCCGTACTTAGACAAATTTGTTTTGGTATTCATAGATGACATCCTGATCTACTCGAAAAAAAAAAGAGAAAGACCATGAGGAACATTTGAAAATTATCCTAGAAACGTTGAGGACGGAGCGCCTTTATGCCAAATTTAGCAAGTGCGAGTTTTGGCTCAGCGAAGTCACGTTTTTAGGACATATTGTGTCATCAGAAGGGATTAAAGTGGACCCTGAGAAAGTGCAAGCGGTGCGCGAATGGAAATCGCCTACTAACCCTAATGAGATAAGAAGTTTCTTGGAACTAGCAAGTTGCTATCAGAGATTCATAGAAGGATTTTCCAAAATAGCAAGACCAATGACCCTATTACTCAGGAAGGGAATTAAATTTCTTTGGACAAGAGTCTGTGAAAAAAAAAAAAAAAAAAAAAAAAAAGATTTCAAGAAGCTCAAGGAGAAGTTAACCATAGCTGTTCCAGTAGCTAACAAAGAATATATGATTTATACAGACGTGTCCAAGGAGAGTACTTAGTTGCATGTTAACGCAAGAAGGAAGAGTGGCAACATACGCATCACGATAGCATTAACCACATGAATTGAACTAGCCAACTCATAAACTAGAATTAACTGCGGTAAAGACCATAAAAGTTTGAAATACTTTTTCGAGATATTTTTTTTAGCAAGAAGACCTTAATATGAGACAGTAAAGATGGCTCGAACTAGCGCAGGACCGCGACTGTAGTATTAACTACCACCCAGGCAAAGCTAACAAGGTAGACGACTCCTTGAGTCGTAAGACTCAACTTAAGTTGGGATCTCCCCTCACTCAGAAAGAGGAACCCATGAAAGATTTTAGTAGAATGAATTTAGAAGTGGTTCAACCACTAGAATCTGTAGAAGGGATTATTGCCACGATGGTAATAATACCCAACTTTATAGGAAAGCTGATAATGCGAAAAAAAAAAAAAAAAATGGGAATGAGACCTTGGAGAAAATATGTTTAGCAATAAGATCAGGAGACGTATCATGAGACGTGGATAATGCGTGGATGTTGATCAAAGATTGTGTGTGTTCACACGATGAACAATTCAGAGATGAGATAATGAGCGAAGCTCATGACACGCCATATACTGGCCACCCGGGAAGTATAAAATGTACAAAGACTTGAAAGAAGAATTCCGATGGAAAGATATAGCTACACTTGTTGAGAGATGCCTAGCATGCCAACGAGTGAAGGCCTTGCACCATAGACCATATGAAAAATTTCAACCATTGGAGATTTATAATGGAAGTTAGAGCACTTTGCAACAGATGTCGTAACTAGTTTACGAAGTCGAAAAGAGGGAGTGCTGCCATCTTTGCAACAGATGTCGTGACTAGTTTACGAAGTCGAAAAGAGGGAGTGCTGCCATCTGGGTAATAGTGGAGCGACTTGCGAAATGAGCTCGTTTTATATTAATACCGATCACATACGGATCAGACAAGTTAGGTCAATTATATGTTTGAGAAATTGTGCATTCCACGATATGCTCGTGTCAATCACTTTGGACTGAGATTCGAAGTTTACATCCAGATTATGTATGAACTTATAGAAGAAATTAGGCACAAGGTTAAATTTCAGTACCACCTTTTGCCCACAAACATATAGATGGTTGAGAGAATAATTCAGACTCTCGAAGACACGTTAAAAGTAGTACAAGGCAAAGGTGGAAGTGATGAACAGTGATGTCGTTGATTGAGTTTGCCTACAATAATAGTTATCAGGCAACAATCAATATGGCGCCTTATGAGGCAATGCATGGAAGAAAATATAGATCACCACTCTACTGAGATAAAGTAGGTGTAAGGAGAATTTTAGGATCAGACACGATGAATGAGGTGATTGAGATAGTCTGACAGAAATCAAGATGAGAGAGTACCCAGAACCTTTTTGCAATGATATGCAAATTTCGGGACGAAATTTTTGTTAAGAGGGGTAGTATGTAGTAGCCGCTATTTTATTTTATGATTAAGAGCAATAAATGCAATATTTATTTTTACATCTTTCAGTTGATTTAATCCAGTGATTAATATTCAGTTAATTTAGCTCAGAGTTCTGAATTAGATGTCATTACCTGAGATGACCACGATTGAATTATTGAGTAGTCAGTGATTTATTTCAGAATGATAATTGACTTAGCGAAGTCAAGTTATTATTTTATTTGTAATAGAAATATCATTTCTATGTATTTAACTTTATCACTTGAGTCGTGGATTTATTTCAGCTTGTGAAGTGAATTAAATCTACGAATTTAATTTAAATTTATTCTACGAGTCACGATGTTAATAGATGAGAAGTCAGCGATCAAAATATGAGAATTTTTAGAGTATTATGTATTTTTTTTTAGCAAGACCCGAGATTAATAACAGATATAGATTTACCAACAGAGAAGATTTATTTCATTCAATCACATCACTTTGCAACCTATCACCTTTTACAATCTTTTGCTACTTTAAGAAAAAAAGGAAAAGCTACTTTATCAAAAGAAAAGAAGGAAAAGAGAGAGTAGGAAGAAAAAAAAACGTGTGTGCAAAAGGGCTGCTACAGCAGCAACATTCCCCTCTGCAGCCCCCAATTCACGCAAGGCAGCCACTTTACGCCTCCACCCATCTATATCAGCCAACAACCCTTTGTTTCTCCCTTAGACACCAGAAAATTGAGGGAAAGAGATAGAGCTTGCAAAGCTTCTACCGGAACTTCGAAGAGGTAAGCCGGTCTTAAGTTTTCACCATCCTGTTCTTGATTCCTCCTGCATATGATAAAGGAACCATCTTTATTTCAGTTCTTCTCCTGCTGAAATCAACAAACAGCCTCAAACATATAACATTTTACAAGGTAAACACTAGGCTCAGCTCATTCAATCCATTCGTTTTTCATCCAACAAGCATGATCGATTAAATGATACTAAGCATACAACGAGTATATATTTTCATAAGGAGACTTAGCAAACTCATATGATCGTTAGGCAGAAATCAATATGTATATGTATATGTATTCTTTTCATAAGATACATGCGTGAGAACTTTTTCGATGCAGTCCCAAAGCCACACGCCATTAATCTATTGTATAATCGGTAAATAGGAACCAAGAGAATCAGTTAACCGAACTAGAAAGAAAGAACCATAGCTTACTACTTTTGCATTTATACCAAGAGATGGGGACCAACCTTCGTCGATGAGAACTTCGGAATCAGTCGGAGGCTGACTGCCTGTTCGTTGAGACAAAGGAGCTCCGACGACAACACAGTACGGCGGAGGAGACCCCGGCCACAGTGGCAGAGCTCTGCTGCTCGCCAGACGAGATCGGGAAAGAACCCGGTGACGACGGGAATTTGCGGAGACCTTTGGGCGAAGGGCGGCGTCAACTTTGACCAAAGTTACAGAGGCGACTTGCCTGAACCAAGAAGAAGGGACAGAATGAGGTTGAGCCCGGTTCTTGAGCAGAGGACAGATTTCAGCGGCGCGGCGATCTCTGGCCAAGGCGGACGCGACGGCGTCGAACAAGGGCGGAGACCCGCGATTCGGACGGAGAAACCGGGGCTCGACTTTCCTCCCCAATTGTGTGTCTTCGTTGAGACCGAGAAAGCGAGGAGATTTTGGCCCTGATTTGAGTTCCACTTGATGTTACTAGAGGAAAGAGGGCAGAGCCGTTGAAGGCGGCGGCGTCGCCGGAATTTCAGAGCAGCGGCGGAGACGGTTTCACTCAATAGAGAGGAAACTAAGGTCGACCGCGAATCTGTGCGTGAGGAAGATCGAGATAGGGGAATAGAGGCATCAACCTCGCCGGGGCCGTTCGCGGCGGAGCTGCGGAGGCGGCGGACGTCCAGACAAACGGAGGCTCAGCGTGGTGATCAGCGGCGGCGGCGCTGGACCCCTCGCCGAAAACAGATCGAGAGAGAGAGATGTTCCGATTTTGAGGAAAGAAAAAAAAGAGTTGTGTTGACTGTTGAGCCGATTTGGGAGAAGAAACGACCGCCGCTCATCGAAAGTTCAGGGAGGCGGCGGTGATTTCCGATTTGGGAGAGCAGGGGCTCGCGCCGGCGACGAGAAGGCGCCGGAGCCGGCTGGAGGCTGAGAACGAGAGAGAGAAAAGAGAGAGGGAGCCGATTTTGAGACTATAGGGAGAGAGATCGATTTTGAGGGAGATGAGAGTTGGGCTCTTGGGCTTTAGTTTAATGGGCCTTTGTTATTTATTTAATTTGGGCTTTTCCCTTTTAATTGTAATTGGGCCGAAAATTGGGCTTTGATTTATTTTACTTTGGGCCGAATTATATAACTCTCTGGGCCGATTCTTTTATTTAAAACCCAACTGCATTTTTGTATGAATTGGGCTCCTGTTTTGTTTAATTTTGGGCTCCTATAGTAATTGTTTTTGGGCCGAATTATTTTAAAAGGATGGGCTTTAATTATTCTATAAGAATTGGGCTGAGATATTATTATTAATAGACTTCTATTTCCAAATTCCATATGTATATTGTTGGGCCGGTTATTGTTTCATTTGGGCCGATTTTAATAGAGTAGAATGGGTTGAACGATTATTTCAGTTGGACCTTATTTATTTAATTGCAGTTCGGCCTTGCATACTTGATTTAAACTTAGCCCAATTGTTAATTATTTATTTATTGGGCCAAGATTTATTTAATTACTTGAGCCGATTAATATTTTCAATTGGGCCTCTCATGTTAATTATTCAAGCCCATTTTTACTTAATTAATTATTAGGCTGCCTTATGTTGAGCCTTTTAATTATTTAATCTTATAACATTACTTATTCCTATTTATTAAGCCGATTAATTATGAGGTTATAAAGCGAATAAGCTGAAGTATTTATTTATTTTCTTTTAACTACGAGGAGCGGGGTTTATTTAATTGACGGATTAGAACACCTCGAAGAGAACGGATTAATTTTTGTTAATTATCCGGCTTCATGATACGAGACTTAGCTTTTGTTTAAATCCGATAATCTGGATTAACAATAGAGAATTCCCTGATTATTATCTCAGAATAATAGTTCATGCATACGAGATTCATGCATAGTTAAATTACGCATTCTCATTTAATTGAGAATTTTTCCTCGATTTAAAGTCTTACGTTATTTTCTCGGATTAAAGGTCGAGAGCAAGAATAAGAGCTCGTCAAGGAGTCATTAATCTGTAGTAAAGCTTTGCTATCAGGTGGGCATTACTTTCATATATATCAAATGAGTTTAAATGTTACGTTTAAGCAAGTTATTTCATGACTAAATTAATTGAAGTTATTTCAAATATTGTCTTGCCATAAAATGTTTAAATTTTAGTATGATATCTATCTGATGTGGCTTTGCCAGTTATGTAATCGAATTCGGGTCTTGAGCAGTTGATAGCTATCCTGCCAGGGCTAGTGTACACCAGTGACCGTGAGTCATCTAGCGGGTTGGCCGGTCAAGTGACCGTGAGAGGTGGCCACC
The DNA here is from genome assembly GCF_028751815.1 of Salvia miltiorrhiza. Taxonomy (NCBI): domain Eukaryota; kingdom Viridiplantae; phylum Streptophyta; class Magnoliopsida; order Lamiales; family Lamiaceae; genus Salvia; species Salvia miltiorrhiza. The sequence goes on from NC_080390.1 coordinate 51,645,786, forward strand.
TCTCCGGCACACAGTTCCAGATATGATAGATTACAAGAGAACTTAGTCTGCAGACGAACTTTAAGAATCACAAATGAATTTAGTAAGCTTGGGCCTTTTTAGCGAAAAACTCCCTTGTTGTACTGTTTATGATGGCATGACAATTTACAGTTTTGAAGCATGTATTTTTATACTTAGGCATACGTGCCCACTGAGTACTTTTGTACTCAAGCCCTGCATATATTTCTAAATGTGCAGGTTGAGCAGTTGCCGATGGTGATGAAGTGACGAGCGGGTTTCTTTTGTCTTATTATGTATTAATGAACTCTAGGGATACATGTCTTCATACATGTATTCAGAACCTTATTCCGCTGCGTACTCAGAAGTTTTATGTTATTTTGGCTAAGTCGGAGTTATCCGAACTTACTAGTTATTTGAGTCTATATGACTAAACCTCCGTTATATTATAAATATCCCTTTTGTTAACAATAATGAAATGCGATCCTTCCTTGTTTGATTATCCCCCTTTCTACCCCGCTTCTAATCTCCCTCCATTAGTCACGGGTTCCCCGGCTTAATTATCCATAATTAGGTCCGGTCGTGACAGTAAGGTTCCGATGAGATGATATTCATATATAAGACATGGTCTTAAATTTTGTCTATCAATTTATAAAAATTACACTCCTGAAAATTAGTAATTTTTTTATATATAATTAACAAAAAAATACGATGTGTCAATTCTTCATCATATATTATGTCAAATAGACCTAAATCTTTTTCTTATTATTTTTTAAAATCGTCAAGCTTACATCAACTTTTTATGAAATTTCATCAAATAATGTATAAAAAGACAATCTATTTTAACTCTCAATAAGAACTATAACTAGCCAAAAGGCTTGATCTATACTAGCAATTTATTTTGATAAATTAAAATTAAAATTTTAAATAATTTATAGAAAATTTATTTATATGTTGTAATAAAAAAAATGTACAATAATAATTACAACATAAAGTGGCTCCCCGTCGAATTTCGACGGGTTACACACTAGTTGTAATTTAAACGGACATTACGAAATATAAAAATACAAGAAGCAGAGCATAAGACATCTCCTTGATCCAATCTGGTGCATCACATAAGCAGAAGAGAGATGGCTATTCCAACAGTAGATATTTCTCCTTTCTTGAAAAACGGCGACGACCATGGCAAGGAAAAGGCCAAAGACGTGATCAAAGAGGCGTGCTCCGACTACGGCTTCTTCCAGATCACAAACCACGGCGTACCCCTCCACCTCATCGACCAAGCCATCCAACTCTCTAGAACCTTCTTCGCCCTCTCCGACCAAGAGAAGCTCAAATACAGCCCCGCATCGGCCGCGCCTCTCCCCGCCGGTTACAGCAAGCAGCCCGCCCATTCGCCCGATAAAAACGAGTACCTCTTGATGTTCCAGCCCCAATCCGGCTTCAACGTCTTGCCTCCTCATTTCAGGTTACCTCCAACGCCAATCCGAGAAGCTCAATTAATACACATTGCGCTTAATTTGATTGATGCCGCAGGGATGTTGCGGAGGAGCTGTTCCTGCAACTCAGGCAGATCGGACAGCTTATAGAGCAAATCGTGAACGATTGCCTGGGTTTGCCGGCCGATTTCCTCAAGGAATACAATCGCGACCGGAGCTGGGATTTCATGGTGGCACTGCGCTACTTTCCGGCGTCGGAGGATGGAAACAACGGCCTGCTCGAGCACGAAGATGGAAATGTCGTCACTTTCGTGATCCAGGATGAAGTGGGAGGGCTGGAAGTGAAGAAAGATGGGGACTGGATCCCGGTTGTTCCTGCTCAGGGCAACATCGTCGTCAACTTAGGCGACGTCGTTCAGGTAAATCAATCGTGTGTTTTTTTTTTCTTTTTTTCTTTTTTTTAAAAATAAAGAAATAAATTATGTGTTGGTGTATACATATACATAGGTGTTGAGCAACAAGAAGTTCAAGAGTGCTACACACAGAGTTGTGCGAGTTGGAGAGAGGCGGCGGCACTCGATTGCGTTTTTCTACACGATCGAGGGGGATAAGTGGGTGGCGCCGCTGCCGCAGTTCACGGCGGAGATCGGGGAGGCGGCCAAGTACAGGGGATTCGCGTACAAGGAGTATCAGGCGATGAGGATGAGGAACAAGACTCATCCGCCTGCCAGGCCTCAAGATGCCATCACCATCTCTCACTACGCCATTTCTCAATAATTACTTGCTTTGTCTCTTGTGTGTTGGGTATGCTATCATTGTTTGTTACTACAATGGATATACTTATCTTATCTTTTCTCCTATTTTGATTGGGAATGATCAGTTAAAAACAAATCTAGTGAGTGTTTGTGATGTTTGTTAATTTGTTTGTTCAAATTTATGTGACCTACTTAAGTTGACATTCAGAAATTTAAAATACATATTCAGCCGTCCTACCTACAGTTACAAGATTCGTTAGCGTTTTGTCCAAAATTTATTTAGTCAATACTCCATCCGTCCACCAATTAAAGACCTATATGAAAAAACACGGGTTTTAAGAAAAAAGTGTATTTTTATTAGTTGAGTGGAGAAAGGATCTCACTTTTTAAGAAAAAGGGTATTTTTATTAGTTGAGTGGAGAAATGGTTCCACTTTTTTGTAAAGAATCTTTGACTTTTTTGATTAAATAATGAATAAAAACTTACCGAAAATAGGTAGGCCTTGTTTTTGTGGACGGACTAAAAAGGCAAGTAGGCCTTGAATTGGTGGACGGAGGGAGTATATATTTGTTAGAATAAATTAATTATCCATACCAACAATTTATATTTATTTTGACAAAATTGGATCTTCCTCCCAATGTCCTCAGGGAATAGAATCAAGAGAGGAGGTTGGGATATAGAGCCATGAAGACGGGAATGTGGCAAGTCACTACTAAAAAAAATACACATATGATAACAATACATGCATGATAACAAACATTTTGAAAATATATATATATATATATATATTTTAATCATGTTACATCTCGTGTTTCGCTTTCCATAATCAATTATGTCCATTGTGACATCGTGTTTAATTTTATTTGTTTATATCTATAATTTATCTCCTTTGATTCTCTATTTAAATGTTTGATATTTTTAATTATGAACAACCATCCCTATTTTTTCATTCGTTCAACTCAAAAAGAAAATTTGATTTATTTATTATCAATTCTCATTCTCACAAAAAAAAAAATAGCATTTTCAATATAACGTATGTATATAGCTTCAAAATATCCCCATATATTATTTAGTTCTATATACTCTCTAAAAACATCTTATTATAAGAAATAATATTATCTATTCTTTATTCTGTTTCTTTAAAATGCTTGTGGAGACTTTAATTAGTTTTAGGGTTAATTGTAGTTTATGGCCCGAACTTTGGAGTCATTTGTAAATATGGCCCGAACTTTAAAAATATAAAAAAAATAGCCTAAACTTTAAAATCATTTACAAAAATGATCTGAACTTTGAAAAATACAAAAAAATAGCCTGAACTTTGAAATCATTTGTAAAAATAGCCCGAACTTTGGAGTCATTTGTAAAAATGACATTAATTTTAAAAAATACAAAAAAATGGCATGAACTTTGAAGTCATTTGTAAAAACGGCACGAACTTTATTAATACAAAAAATAACTCATTTTTTATCAAATGTATAAAAAATGGCATGAACTTACACTTTCGGAATCGAATTATGACAATGTGGAAAATCCGACATTGACATGAAAATTATAAATTTACTTGGAATATTTATAATAAAGTATGATAATTAATTCTCTTATCATAATAATTCGTACAAATAAGTTTTCTCTCATAAAATATTATTGACAACACGGATTTTTTAAACTTCGAGTACATAAAATTCATATTACGCACAGACAGAGAATTTTCACATACTTTTCAGGTCATTTTAGATTTTGTATTTATGAAAGATCGAGCCATTTTAGATTTTTTAAAATTCGGGTCATTTTTACAAATCTTCCTAATTCAAATTATTTTTTGTATTTTTTTTAAGTTCAGAACATTTTTACAAATTTTCAAAATTCAAATTATTTTTGTATTTTTTCTAAAATTCGTGTTATTTTTACAAATGACTTCAAAGTTCATGTCATTTTTTGGATTTTTTTAAAGTTCATGTCATTTTTACAAATGACTTTAAAGTTCAGGCCATTTTTACAAATGATTACAAAGTTTATGCCATTTTAAAGTTCGGGTCATTTTTACAAATGAATTCAAAGTTCACGCTATTTTTCTGTATTTTTTAAAGTTCGAGCCATATTTACAAATGACTCAAAAGTTCGGGCCATAAACTGCAATTAACCCTTATTTTTAAAAGAATTGAAGCCCGACTCGATTGTGAAGCTTGGATAATTTTAATAGATTATAGGTGCAAGCTTTTCTACGGCATATAATCTAATATGAGCTATATATGTTCATTATATTTATTAGAGAACATTATGCCGCATACATACGGAATGAGATACACTTTCAGTGTACCACACGTTATGTCTCACTGTATCCCACTTTCAATTTTGTTTAATTTCTAATATATTTTTTCTTCAATTTCAATTTTGTATGCTTTAGTTTAATTTTGTGATTATCAACTAAAGTTTATTCCATCAATTTAGGGTATATAATTATTTTTGTATCACTTAATTTCACTTTCATTAGTTAATAGTAATAGGTTGATAAATTCAAAGTCATGGTATGTACTTAAAAAAAATTAATTTCTTTAAATAAAAATTAAATATAATTCATAGTATAATAATAAATTTTATTTTTATAAAAAAATATTTTAAAAATAATAAATATATGCATGGGACACAACGATACACATAAAATTGAGCACCATTCGTGTTTATCACTGTGTTGAACAGTTTTGTTTTTGTTTTATACATTTATTTTATAATTCTAATAACTTAAGACTTATATTGTCATTAATTATAAAAATTAAAGGTCATTTTATTCTTTCATTCATTTAATGAAGCTCATTGAGTAAAAATGGGAATATGTAGAGGGTTAAAATAAGAAACTTTCATCAACACAAAAAAACGTTTAAGGTACTGATATAATAATATATGTTCGCCAAATTTAAAGAAACATTTTATTCTTTTGTGGGATATGACACCTATATAATAATATATGTTCGCCAAATTAAACAATTAAGTCAAGATGGCCGAGTGGTCTAAGGCGCCAGTTTCAGGTACTGGTCCGAAAGGGCGTGGGTTCAAATCCCACTCTTGACAATTTAAATTTTAAAATTTTTGAAGTTAATTTACTAATTGATCTAAAATAAAATTAATGTATTTATTTATTTTCTCTCTTGAAAATGCTCTTCACAATTTAAATTTTAAAATTTTGACGCTTCAATTTTTTTTTAAGTTTTTGAAGTTAATTTACTAATTGATCTAAAATGAAATTAATGTACTGATTTATTTTCTTTTAAAATTTTGAAGTTAATTTACTATTTGATATAAAATAAAATTAATGTACATATTTATTTTCTATCTTGAAAAAGAATACTGAAATAACAAAAATAAAAACTATCCATTAAAATAAAAATCTTAAAAATTAACTACACTTACCATTTCACAACTAAAACTATTCATAGTTGTGAATTCTAACTTTAAAACTCAAATTTACAGCCAATTTATTTATAGTTGTGAATACTAGCTTTAAAAGTCGAATTCACAATCAAAACTATTATTAGTTGTGAATTATAACTTTAAAACTTGAATTCATAAAAGACTATTCCAAGTCGTGAATTCTAATTTTAAAACTCGAATTCACAACCAAAACTTTAAAACTCGAATTCACAACCATAACTATTTTGAATTGTGAATTATAACTTTAAAAACTCAAATTCACAACCAAAAATATTTCAAGTCGTGCATTCTAGTTTTAAAACTCGAATTTACAACCAAGACTATTCATAGTTATGAATTATAGTTTTAAGACGAATTCACAATCAACCTATTCGAGTTGTGAATTCAAAAATATTAACAATACAAAAATTATAAAACTCTCAATTTAAACAAAAATAATTTCACAGCTAACTTATGCTTTTGCTGAAATTACCAACACACTCATGATTTTTACAAATATCACAATCAATCTATATTCGAGTTGTGAATTTTAGTTTTAAAACTTGAATTCACAACTAATTAAGACAACTAATTGTGAATTCAAGCTTCAAAACTTGAATTCACAACCAACACTAGTGATTTAGTTGTGAATTCATCAAACTGGCCTGGTTGAAAATTCAAGGACATTAGTCATACAAACTCGTCTCCACAACAATTTGACACACACAATCTCAAATATTTAATTAAATCCACAACAATTTCCCTACAAATCGAGCAACACTTCCACCATAGTCTTCTTCGTCACCACATCATCATCTCTATTCTCCATGATCAATATCCGATTCTCATCAATGCAGATTTGCCCATTAAAAAAAGACTATTTTTTCGACAATGGGGGCAACAAATAGTTGGAAAATCATGATCATGGTGGATCCGAACGTCGTGGTAAAGAACGCGGTGCAATGACGGGGCACACCTTCCGCCTAAGAGATAACAGAGAGAGAGAAGGGGAGTGTATTGAAAAATTAATGGTAGGGGCAAAATTGTCTTCTTATCAAAAAATGGTTAATTTTTAAGTTTATTTTAGTAGATATTTTTTATTTTAGTTTTATATTAACTCTAAAATATATTTTAAACTTTTAAATTTTAAATTTTTTGAAGTTAATGTACAAATTGATATAAAATGAAATTAATGTTCTGATCTCTTGAAAAAGAAAATTAATTTCAAATCTAATTAAAATGCAGACATATCAATAAACCACATATTTTAAAGCTCGGATATATAGTTTTCCATCATGTGTTTTTATATATTACTCAATTATAATATCAAAATTAATAGTCCAATATCGGAAAAAAAAAAAAAAATCTTCAATAGTAGCCATTCAAGAATCAGCTCATAATACAAACAAGGAGTATATACGAATGTAGTCAGCTAGAGTCCTAGACCCAAAATAGTTGTAATTTATAACTGAAAGTCTAAAACCATTCACTAATTTTCCGTTTCAAAAAAAACCCATTGAATCTATACTATACTAATAGAAAAAGAGCATAAGGCATCATAAAGCACAATTTGTTATTTTATCTCTATTATATATTTTATTTTAAGGTTATTTTATATATTATGTATTTATAAAAATATATTAATGCATTATATATTACACTTAATCTATGTGATATATATCTATAGCTATTGATAAGGCTTATACATAAATATATTCATTCGATAAATTATCTAATAAAAGTAATGAATATCTATTCTATAATAATAGATTATCAAATAAAATAACGTACGTTCATTCTGCTAGTAATTAAAAAAGTATGAAAATAATAATTTGGTTATACAAATGAGAATTTATAAATTGATCCCCAAATTTAAGAATACATGTATGTTTGAAGATGATGAACGAAACTAACATCTAGTGGATCCAGTGTGTTAAGATCTTTGGTTCTTAGAAAAGAAACGCAAAACAATATAGAAAAGCAGCCTATAAACAACAGCCCAGCCCGCCATCCAATACAGCTTCTGCCACTTCAAATTGTTGCCGATATCAATCCCCAGCGATTTCAAGATGGTATCGCCGGAAATCCCGCCGAACTTATCGGAGGTCCGGTATTCGTTCATGATGAGTCCCTCGTAGGGGTAAGTCATGGTGGAGACGTAGTGCATCCACTTCCAGTATCCCGGGATGTCCTTGCTGTCCAGGAAGTAGCCGCAGAAGAGGAAGAAGAGCGCCGTGAAGGCGATCACGGCCGCGTATCCCAGGATGTAGTTGGGCACCACGGAGCTCACGAACACCACGAAGGAGTTGGTGGAGAGCAGCGACATGTAGAGCACGAGGAGGAAGTAGGCGAACTGGCCTTGGAGCTGGAGCGGGAACCACACGATGGCGGCGTAGACGGCGGCCTGCAGGGCCAGGAAGGGGAGGTAGGTGATGAGCCCCGCCAGGGTGTAGGAGGAGGCGCGGTACGCGTTGTGGGAGGTCTCCCGCACGAAGATGAAGCGCTCCTGGATGAAGGCCGGGACGGCGTCGTTGGAGGAGAAGAAGAAGAGGCAGACGGTGAAGATGAAGAAGCTGAGGCGGTTGGTGATCCCCTGCGGGTCGTCCTTCGGTTTCAAGAACATGGTGCCCATCATGATCCCCATCACCGTCAGGACCACCAGCCGGGAGAGGAACAGCTCCGGCGTGCGCCGGATGCTGGTGAAGTTGCGCCGCATCAGTATCCACATCTCCGGGATGAACGAGTTCGCGAACTTGGGGCCGAGGTAGTAGCCCCCGCCGCCCTCGCCGTGGATGCTGCTGTGAGTTATGTAGTCGTCTTCGTTCACGGTGTAGTCGCTGCTGTGCGGCGTTGGTGTGCCGCGCACGATGTCGCTCGAGCTCGTGTAGTATCCGCCGGGAGATGCGCTGCTCCATCAATATTAATTACCAAATCTTGCAAGTATTTGATTTGAAGTTACGCATCAAAAAGATTTAATTACCTGGCTCGATTTCTATCTGTATAATTTCTTGTGGGTGTATAGATCATTGATTGGCTAGTACTCCATGATCTGGACGTATTATTCCATGGGCTTCTCACACTGTGGTCAAAACTATCTTTAGTTCCTGTCTGCAAAGGAAGGCGTTTGTTAGTCCTTTTTCCGTGACCCTCAAGGGGCGGCGGCGCGTGGTCCTCGGCCAGTGGCGGCGGCTTAACTCCGGTGAGAGCGAACTCCGCCATGGCCTCGACTCCAAAGGCAGATTGGTCATACTCCTGCACCACATCGATGAAGTACTCGATGGCGTTTTCGCCCTTGGGCAGCTGACGGCTCATGCGGTGGAGATGGAGCGCCACATCTTTAGGCGGGCCCTGGTACACCAGCTGGCCTCGAGCCAGGATGATCATGTGGTCCAACAACAGCTGAATCCGCGACGACGGCTGGTGAATCGTGAGAATCACGGTGCTTCCCGATCGAGCTATGTCCAGCACCTTCTCGATCACGCTGTGCGCGCTCGTCGAGTCCAGCCCCGAAGTCGGCTCGTCCAGGAACAGCAGGGACGGTCCGTGGATGATGTCCACTCCGATCGACACGCGCCGTCGCTCCCCGCCGGAGACCCCCCTCGTCCCTTCGTCGCCGATGTAGGTATTCCTCGAAGACTGCACACCACAGATTAATCAAATTATTGATCCATTCCGATTAATTAATTAAAATTAGAATTGATGATTAATATAATGAGTATTACGGATAAACCGAGCTGTTGGATCAAATTCTCGACGCGCTGCCTCTTGTCGTCTCTGGAAATGGAGCCGAGGCGGAAATCGGCGGCGAACATGAGCGTCTCGTAAACGGTGAGCATGGGAAAGAGGCGATCTTCCTGCATGATGTAAGCGGAGGTGCGCTTGATCAAGCTAGGGCTGACGTCGGCGCCGTCCAAGGACACCCTCCCCATCAAGCTCCCGCTGGCGATTCTGCCGGCGAGAGCGTCGAGGAAGGTGGACTTGCCGGCGCCGCTGGGGCCCATGACGGCGGTGATGCAGCCTTTTGGGGCGTAGCCAGTGATGTGGTGCAGCAAATCGACCTCCTTCTTCTGCCACCGGCCGTTGAGATCCTTGGCCTTCTTGATGACCGTGTAGGTGAGGGCGGAGAACTCGAGGCCCCCCGTGAGCTTCACCGGCTTCCCGATGTCGATCACCATGTCGGGACGACGGCCGTCTCCGTTCTTCATCGGGAATGAATGCAGATTTTATCCCATGCAGCGGGAGTATAAAAGGAAGGGGAGGAGGTATTTCCTAAGCAACCTCTTGCTGCATTGTGATGTTGTCGTCCATAACTGCTTTATTGCTTGGATTTATGCTGCTTGTCATTGCCGAAACTGCTCTTCCTTTCCTCGCCATCTCAAATATTAAAGCATTGCTGCTACCTGACAGATTATGCATCATTGTTTCAATCGAGAAGCAGCTCCCTTTATTCCAATTTTATCGTCATCAATTAGTGTGTGATAACTCACACTTAAAGCATATTGTTGGGACTTCCGATGTATTCTTTATTCACAATCTTCACTATAATTTATTCCAACCACATACGCCTCTGCTTCTATAATTGTTTCATTATTATTTCTATTTTTAATGTAGGAGGCTGAAGAGGATCTTGAAATGGATAATGAGGAATGCATATATAAACTACTTAACGTTTATGTAACTTATAATTTTTAAATGCAATGTGAGGCAGATATATAGTTGCTTTAACAAAGTCTTTGATCTGACATGTTTCAGAAACTATGAACCTTGTAGAATCACTTTGCTATTTTTTCAAGAGAATATCAAGTCATGTGAGTAACATTTGGTGTCTCTCGGACTTGATATTCTTTCTTTAGGTCGTGGGAATTTTACTTATTTCTATAATAATTTCGCCAAAAGGTATAGTTTCTTGAGTCTGAGATAGGTGGTACAAATTTGATTTTAACACCATACATTATATCTATCTGAGAGTCGCATAAGCTCGACCTTATTTATATTGTTTTAGATCGTCAACGTAACTATGGCATCATGTAACCCTATGATTGGTGGATTTAGTTGCTGTCTAATGACAATGTGATAATGTTTGGGGTCCTATAAAACCCTGGCGTGCACACTTTATGTACAAGAGACAAATTAATATACCCAAAAAAATGAGTTAATAGAAAATATTATCTACGAGGATAAAAATATGAAGAAAAAAAAAATAGTCTTTTAATGTTAAGATGACTTCCTTATCCTTACTAACACATTTTCATTCAATTTTTTTTTTCCGAAATTATCAAACACTGCAAAAAAAGTTTCTATTAGTGACATGACTCATGAGGCTTGATAGCTAATATTCGTGTCTTTAAAATTAATTAATGGCGTTTGAAAGTGTAACTATTAGTGATTAACTACATTATCAAATATCACTAATTTTAATGATACACATAATAGCTATCAAGCCTCATGTCACTAGTGAAATTTTTATTGTAATGAGAAAATAGTAAAAAAGAATTACAAATAAACAAAACCTAGATTTGCCACAAATTTCTTTCATATTTTATTTGATGTGTTTCAACTCCATAAATTCTACAAATTTTCTCCATATTTTATCTTATGTATTTTATTGTTTTCATATGTAGTAATTCTCCACATCCTAACAATGTACTATAGATCTAGATGCGTTTCGTATATCTTTATATATGTAATGGTTGAATTAATAATGTTCTTTTAGTTCATAGCAATTGTTAGTGTGTGTTAACGTGTGTGTTATGCTTACATTTGGTCCAATATTATCGTTTTGTGTTGCGCTTTCTTCACGGTTATTTTTGCAGGAAACACTTATGCAGGGGGAGATTTAATGGAGATTTATTTCTCGAAGAAAGGCAAAAAGGGGGAGTTTATTGGAGTTAATTTTTAACTCCATAAAACTTTCCTAAATTAATAGGATTTAGTATTATTGTGTTTTGCCTTCTTCACGTTTTTTTGTAGGGTTTAAAAAAGCTGGAGTCAAAAGATTGTTGAAGACCCCTACAAAGTAGGAAACTTGGAGATAAAGAAGAGAAAAGAGGTAGTGGGTTGTTCCTACAAATAGGGAGACTTGGTCTAACCCTAACCACCTCAACGTCCACTCCATCTAAACCTAGCTACCACGTTCTGGGACTTGGGGAGCAAGTTGAAGACATCTATAAAAGCTGAGAAAGAGTCCTCATAAGTGGTGCAGCTTTAGAGAGAAAGAGTTTGTCTGTGTACGAGTGTTGTTTTACATGTTCAGTTGACATATCGTGTAACACTCGTTGTTTTGTAAGGTTTCAGAGTCTAGCTCTTGAACCGAGTTTTGTTATTTAGTGAGAGAGTGTCTTTTGTTCAATACCTAGTCTTTGTAAAGGCATTGAACGTGAGTGTAAGTCATTCTCACATTTAGTGATGTTTTGCCACATGGCTTTTTACATCCTTGTGTCTTCTATTTCAATTGATCAAGAACAGTGCATCCGCAAAAGATGCATGGGACGTGCTTCAACGACATTGTGAAGGAGATACAGGCATCAAAGAATCATGACTTCGCATCCTCACCACCAAGTTCGAAAACATTAAGATGAGGGAAGATGAGGATATCAAGGAATACACGAAAAGGATTCTAAATATTGCAAATGAGTGCCAAGAGCTCGGTGATCCGATTAGCAACCGATTGCTAGTCTCCAAGGTGCTTCGTAGCTTACCACGAACTCTTTCTTCTTATGAAACACACCTCTTTCTTCCAAATTCATTTTATATGTCCTGAGCGTGTTCCTAAGATCCACGAACTTGAGAGCAGCAACATTTTGAGATGTCTTTATTGTTGTAACCTTCATTTCAAAACGAGGTGGTGGTACGAAGTGCATTAGAGCAACGGATCACCAAGCTCTTGACACTCATTTGCAATATTTAGAATCATCTTCGTGTATTTTTTGATATCCCATCTTCCCCCATCTTCATGTTCTTGAACTTGGTGGTGAGGATGTGAAGTTGTGATTCTTTGATGCTTGTATCTCCTTCACAATGTCGTTGAGGCACGTCCCATGCATCTTTTGCGGCTGCACTGTTCTTGATTAGTTGGAACATGTTCATGTCCACAAAACAATAGATAGCATTCTTGGCCTTTTTATTGAGATTTGCATCTTCAAGTTGAGCTCGAGTCCACTGCCCTGGAGGTGTTGGGACCACATCATTATGAACATATGTGGTCTTTGGGACAGACCAACCTTCCTCGATCGAATACCAAGCCTTCAGATCAATGTCTTTGATATCCGAGGCAATCCTTGTCTTCCAGAATGAGTAATTTGATCCATCCAGAATAGGTGGTTGATAGTACCCAAATTGTTGGGATCCATGTTGAAGCAACTGTTGTGTTAGCAGCGAGAATCACACACAGTGTATCGAGTGACGACTCTGATACCAACTGAAAGTGTTGCTTTCTATGGAACACGATGTTGTACACTGTGTTAGAGAAATACACAGGTGCACACGGAGATTAAAGCAGCGAAAATAAATAAAAGACACAAGGATGTAAAAAGCCCTATGGCAAAACTTCACTAAATGTGAGAATGACTTACACTCACGTTCAAAGCCTTTACAAAGACTAGGTATTGAACAAAAGACACTCTCTCACTAAATAACAAAACTCGGTTCAAGAGCTAGACTCTGAAACCTTACAAAACAACGAGTGTTACACGATATGTCAACTGAACATGTAAAACAACACTCGTACACAGACAGACTCTTTCTCTCTCAAGCTGCACCGCTTATGAGGACTCTTCCTCAGCTTTTATAGATGTCTTCAACTTGCTTCCCAAGCCTCAGAACGTGGCAACTAGGTTTAGATGGAGTTGGCGTTGAGGTGGTTAAGGTTAGACCAAGTCTCCCTCTTTGTAGGAACAACCCACTACCTCTTCTCTCTCCTTTATCTCCAAGCTTCCTACTTTGTAGGGGTCTTCAACAAACTTTTGACTCCATCTTTTAAACCCTACAAAAAAACGTGAAGAAGGCAAAACACAATAATACTAAATCCCATTAATTTAGGAAAGTTTTACGAAATTAAAAATTAACTCCAACAACAATTGCATACACTATTTTTAAAGTTGACCTCCTGTCTATTATTCATTAAATAGTAAATGTGTATATAATTTATTTAGTTTGATTCATTATTTTAAATGATTATATAATATATACTCCCTATATATTTAGTTCTATATTATCTAAGAACATCTAAATGTAAGAAATATATTCTCAATTCTCATTCTATTTCTTAAAAATGCTTGTAGAGACTCTAAAGATTTTAGGAGAATTGAAAGCAAACTCGATTGTTAAACTCAAACCCAACTAAGAGCACTCCCAGCAGAAATCCCAAAATTATGCTCCTATATTCCTCCCTAAAGCTTCCCTATTTAATTTTAGGATCTCGATTTTATAAATACATACATCAGATCTCCTATTTTCTACATAAAAACAATAATTATGTGTGGGCCCTACTAATTATAAGCTTAAAATAAATTTAGGGTGGGTGTAAATTTAAGATTGAATTTAGGTAGGTGTAAAATTTTTGTGGGCCCCATCTAATTTAGGGGATCTGCTGGATGCATTTTTTATCTCATTTTCAATTGTTTTAGCCTAAATTTAGAGTTAGTGATGGATTTAGGTGATCTGCTGGGAGTGCTCTAAATGCCTATGGCGCAAAATAGGTGAATCTTGGACAAATTTAATATATTGCAGTGTTGACTATATTTTTTTTTTGGAAAAAGTGTTGACTATATTGAATGAAAATGAGGATAGAGAACTAAAATAAAAAACTTTGATCAACTAAACAAAAAAGGAAAGAAAAAAAATAAAAAGGAAAAGAAAGAAAACCGTTGAAGGTTTAAAAAAATTGTCAATGTGGTATTTGACCAGGCTCTTTAAAACATCTCGACTCATTTGGTAAGTATATGGCTGCCCTTTTTTATACATAAAAGTTGTGATTTATTTTTTGTTAAAAAAGATACGTTGCACAAAATTTATTAATTAAGTCAAGATGGCCGAGTGGTCTAAGGCGCCAGTTTCAGGTACTGGTCCGAAAGGGCGTGGGTTCAAATCCCACTCTTGACAATATCTGTATTTCTATTTTTTTTCCTATAATTATTATACTGATTTATTTTCTAAAAAAAACATTAAATTCAAAATCCCACTCTTGACAATATTTATATTTTTATATTTAATATACAATTAATGTATATTTGTATTTTTATATTCTTTTCCTACAATTAATATGTATTTTTATCTTATTTTCCTACAATTAATATACTGATTTATTTTCTAAAAAAAATATTAATGTCAAATTTAAATTAAATCCCACTCTTTACAATATTTATATTTTTATATTTTTTCTACAATTAATGTCTATTCGTATTTTTGTATTTTTATATTCTTTTCCTACAATTAATATACTGATTTTTTTATAAAAAAAACATTAATTTCAATTTCAAATTCAAGTTCAAATTCAAATTCTCTTATCTAGAGAAAACATTAATTTCAAATCTAAAATGCAGACATATCAGGAAATTAACCGTGTATTTGGCACCGATGATAGTTAACGATCTTAGTGAATTAAACGAAAATTTATAAATTGTTTTCCAAATTTAATAATACATATATGATTCAACATTGATGAATCAAACTACATCTACTGGATCCCCTCTGTGCCATACCGTTAATAATGTATACCATCTATAAGATATTTGATTCTTGGAGAAGAAACGCAGAACAATGTTGGATTACAAGCTCGCGGGCGTATTACAATGAAACAGAAATGTAGGAGTTTAGATTACAAGGAGAAACTGAATTGAAATTACAGTAAAACTGAAACCAGTGAAAAAGCCGAGTCGAGGAGAGTCCTCTGTCCGCAAGACGAGATACGCCCCGGTAGTGCTCTCGGTTTGGCGTGTCGTCCCCAAAGATGAAACGGCTTCGTCTCGTAGGTAGCAGCACCGCACACCAACGAGCTCCGGCGAACTGGAACGAGGCGAGAACAGAACTTTACGATGCAGAGTGCAACAGAGTAAGAGTGTAATGCTTGTTTTCAGGTAGTGTACTATGATGCATGGAGGCTGTCCTATTTATAGGGCACAGTCCACATCAATAGGGGGAGTTAATACCATTGATGGTATTTAAGTGTGTCGGGAGTTACAGACAGAAACGGACGTAACAGCCCTGCTGTTTGAATTTGCCATGAATTCTCCGACAGCGGTTACAGAAGTAACGGCTGCAGTAATGTGGAAGCTTCCTGGGAGACAGCGGTTACAGAATTTGCCATGAATTCTCCGACAGCATGTCGGGTGACGGGACGGGACGGGACGGGACCGGGGCCGGGCCGGGCGGGCGGCGGCGACGGCGCGCGCGTGTGGGCTTTGCAACCCGTCACTTGTGCACACAGTTTTATTACATCCTGTGATGTAATAACTTTTATACTGTAATAAATGTTATCCACATTCCGATGTGGGATAAGCATTAAATCTTATTTAATGCTTATCTTTTCCCACAGCTCAATGTTTCAAGTACCCAACTTTAAACAATTATTTCTCACTCACCGGAAATCGGTTTTGAGTAAATAAATATACTACGATCATCTACTCGGAACGTAGAAAATCCTGTCCCATTTAATTATGCTAAATTAAATGTTTTCGGTACTCGAAAAATTCTCAAACATTGGTTACTCAGAACCAATTTCCAACAAACAATATAGAAAATCACCCTATAAAACACCAGCCCACCCCGCCGCCATACAATACACCCTATAAATTCAAGTTATTGATTTTGAATTTCAACACCCAACCATTGTCAATAAACAATAATTGAGCGAATTATACAAAACATGGTACAAGTTTCTAGAAACGGTAATTTTGAAAGGGATGGTTTTATTCCTAGCTCTTATTTCACTTATTATAACTTGTTAATAATAATAATAATAATAATAATAATAATAATAATAATAATAAGGAAAAAGTAGCAATTAAGTCCATAACATGGATACCCCTATGACGTTTAGTCCTCTATACTCGACATTGGATCAATCAAGCTCTCAATATCTCAATTTCGGTACAATTAAACCTTCCCCGCTAATGGCCATTAAATGCCGTTAGTGTTTTTTTTTTTTAATTAAATATGGTGGATTCTCGGCGTACAACTCAGAGTAGTGAGAAATTGAAGACAAAGTAGGATGGTAGAAGACGAGGGCGGCCGACGGCTGTTTGCGGTGAAGGATAGAAGTTGGGATATGATTGTTCATAATCAACATCTATTGTTTTGAAGTCAACGATGTCTTGTGCTCCTAAGATTTTCGAGGCCCGATTTGGATGTTTCGCTGGAGATGGTCATGTACCTAGGCCGAATAAGATGATGATTTTGGGAATTTAGGATTAAATGCCCAGATTTATAGGCAATGGCAAACGATGAGACATTGGCTGCCAGATTTGAGGAGTAAGATGTGGCGACCGGAGAATTGTTGGATGTGGAGAGGAGATTGCAAATTTGAGAAATTGCGGATTTTCGGTGGGATTTTCAGAAAACTCCCATAGATGAAAGGTAGTTGGAATTGCGTGGGTCAGAGGCTGGGACAACTGGTATTGTTGAAAAATTTAGGGAGAAGAGAGATGAGTCAGTGGTGGCTCGTGGCAGCAGAGAGACAAGAAAAGATGGAGAGAAGGAAGAGATTTTCTTTGACTGTTTTTTTTTGTCTTGTGAATCTTTTCTGAAAATTGATAGAGAACATGTGAGTGTGGTCAGACTAAGGGGGGTGTATTCGTTGTGGAATTTGATGGATTTCTATGGATTTTAAAAGTCTGAGTGTATTCGTTCAAGACTTTTAAAAGTCTGCAGAAATCTGGGTGTATTCGTTCAAGACTTTCAAAAGTCCATATAAATCTGGGTGTATTCGTTCAAGACTTTTTAAAATCCATACAAATCTAAGTGTATTCGTTATTCCATTGACTTAAAATCCGGAATGACTTTCATGGATTTCATCCAAAACATACACACGATTAGGGGGGTGTATTCGTTGTGGATTTCCACAGACTTTCATGGATTTCATCCAAAAAATACACACGATTAGGGGGGTGTATTCGTTGTGGATTTCCACATACTTTAAAAAGTTCATGGAATTTAAATTCCATGGAATTTAAATTCCATGGAATTCACATAGATTCCAGACGACTTTCAAAGAATTCGTGGTTGGATTTCACCCCGATTTTCACTGATTTTCGAAGACTTTACGGAATAATTCTGGAATTGAATTCCATGAAAACCAACGCCCGCTGAGTCCCAGCACCGCTGAAAACCCAGCGACCGCTGGGTTCCAGCGACCGCTGGGAATAAGTTATATAATGTTATTCCCAGCGAGCGAATCACCGCTGGTCACCATGAGTAGCAAGTGAATCAAACCCAAAACATACTTTTCAACTAGACTAACACAGACCTGTCCTATATGTATATGACAATGGCATTAAAAATCATATAAGAATGTTTTACACGCATAAATACAGGGATAAAAGAATTCGATAGCAAGCAAGCAAGAAAAAAACCAATATAATAATCCTCTCCATCACATCTCCCTCTCCATTCTATGGCTCGGAGCATGAGAGTGGACTGTCAGTCAAT
Organism: Salvia miltiorrhiza; assembly: GCF_028751815.1. Taxonomy (NCBI): domain Eukaryota; kingdom Viridiplantae; phylum Streptophyta; class Magnoliopsida; order Lamiales; family Lamiaceae; genus Salvia; species Salvia miltiorrhiza. Next base: position 51,664,024 of record NC_080390.1, read on the forward strand.
CAGGTAACATAGTTAATCCAAAGCATTCGGCCAGCGCTGGACACCCAGCGAGCGCTGGGTTTCCAGCCAGCGCTGGCCTTATGATATATATATATATATGAGCGGCCGCTGGGTGCAGCGGCCGCTGGCTTCTTGGCCGCGGCCGCTGGAACTCAGCGCTCGCTTAAAACTTCATGGATTTCAATTCTCGTGGTTCTTGGCCGGATTTCAGAGGGAGAGATTGATTGTTTGAAAGAACCAGTGATGTCACCGAAAAAAAATGAAAGAATAGATCGAAAAAGATGGACAGTAATTTTTTCTGTGAAATTTTCATATTAAATGTGGTGGTTCCCACCACATATGTAATAAATAGATAAATTGAAAAGAACTAACAGTATTTAATGGCTGTTAGTGGGGAGGGTCTAATTGCACCGAAATTGAAACATCAGGAGCTTGATTGATCTAATGTCGATTATAGGGGGCTAAACGTCATAGAGGTGTCCATGTTAAGGGCTTAATTGCTACTTTTTCCTAATAATAATAATAATTTTCGTCGTGTATGAGATATTAGTTGATTCGTTATTTACAGGTTGGGAGTCCACCTAATCCCAAACCTTCGGGGTGTTTTTATTTTAAATAATAATAAAATTTTACTCTCTTATACTTATAGCCTCTAAATTTATAATTCACCCAAAAAATTTGGGAAAAAAATGGGTTGGCACATGCATTTTAAACTATCATTATCATTTATCAGCCATTACTCCATTTATTCAATCATCCAACCTCTTCAATATTTGATTGATTTATATTTTTTCCACGTCGCAGATATTCACCGAACCAACCAAATCTATTTTGAGAGATTTATTCATGACAACTCCAATCACCCAATTTATAATATTTATAGAATTATTTTGTTATCATTTTTAATCATATTATCTTTAATGTATTAAATAATTAGTAAAGTAATAACAATAAATTAAGAGAGAATGATAAATAATTTGATATTATATAGAGAAAATAATAGAATTGTATTGTGTGTGTAATTATAGCAACATGAGTATCTATTTGCAGAGAAATTTATTTTGATATAATATGTAATGTATATTTAATATTTAACTTAAAACAAAATAAAATTTAATCTTAGAGTGGCGGTTGGATTGGGTTGACTAAGATTGCTGTTATTCGTAATCTTAGAGTTGCGGTGATAATTAATCTGAAATTTTTTGCATAGAGAATCCGCCCATTAGGAAAATATTTGTGGAATTTTTACAAAAATTTGCCATCCTGAATTCCGGTGTAGTTTACAAGTCTGACGTATTTTATTTAAAAAGAAATGATTATCTGAATTAACATAAAAGAAGAGACAAACATCTGTCTCCACTCCTTTTAATTTATTCTCTCTCTCGCTTTTGGTTGAGTGAAGTGCCGCACCGTCACTTTCCACAAAGCCCAAGCTTCTATACCACACTTTCCTACCGAAATAATTCTTGATTCCTGTGGTTTGAGTTCAGATAATGGGTGGATCTGGAACTGCAAGCTTCCTCAAATTGCTCCTTACTAATTTCGACATTCTTGCTGGGTAAGATCCTCTCTCTTTTTGTGGGTTTTGCGTTTTGCTTTGGTTGATTCTAGATTTTAATCTGCTCGGTTACTGTCGTCTGTTGATATATTTTCGGATGTGCTTTAAATCTTGCAAATGTTTTCGATTATAACGGTTGAAAGTGTTGATCTATAGAAACAAACTATTACTATTTCTTTTCTGCAGGGTTTTGCTTTTAATTTTTACCATTCATATTTTTAATAAAAAAAAAATCTGATTATAATGCAGGCCTGTGGTTACTCTGGTGTATCCTCTGTAAGTCCAGCTACGCCTCTCTCTCTCTCTCTCTCTCTGTCTCTCTCTCTCTCTCTTTCTTGTGGTATATTTTTCTCCAACTTCCTACTCAATTGTTGTAACAAGTTCTTTCTCGATTAATTGAAGAGCCATTTATTTCTCACTGTGCTGATTAATTCTGCTGGAATTTGAGCTCTTGGGCAGATATGCATCGATTAGGGCAATCGAGACAAAGTCACCTATTGATGATCAACAATGGCTAACTTATTGGGTTCTTTACTCTATGATTACTCTTTTTGAGCTTACTTTTGCAAAACTTATTGAATGGTAAGTCTCTTCTAGTTTGATGCGATTTTCATCTCAGAGAACATACACATGGCTATATGATTTTTTAGTTATGGACCGTTATTTTCTTGCATATGATGTGATGTTTCTAGCTTGTCTTGGCTTAGCTGAACCTTGTATTGTTATTTTGATTTCCATGTTTTGAAACTCCTGTTGAGGAACTCAATGCCTTCTGATTGCCTAAGTAGTAATGGGAGATCATATTTGGACAACTGTTGGGAATAGATTTAGCTCCGAGATATTACTTAACTTTGAAGCTTGTTAGGTGTGAGCTTGTTTGACCATCTTAACCTTCAATTACTCAATCTTATGTTTTATCAATCTATCCTATCACTCAAAGCTAATACCCCCTTTACGTGCTTAATGTTTCCCCAGATCATGAATAGCAAATTTTTGCGTGCGTTATCACAATCAACTATCTTTCTTTCATCTTGCTAATGTAGTATTTTAAATGAAAAATGAGTGAGGAAAAAGTGACAACTGACAACATATAGGAGAAAAATGTATGAAGAGATTCTGGAGGCACTATTTGAATGCCACAACTTTGAAATTTGATGGAGGCAAAAGAATTAAAACACAATTACTACTTGATAAGCCTTTAAGTTCTCAAAGGTTCCACAAGAACCTTAGGATGATATGCTAAGGCTTCAAAACTATAATCTAGTGAATTGCTGTGGATTAGTTGAATACAGAGGAATAGATGGCAGAAGAACCTCTAAAACTTTTGTTCAAATAATTGTTGTTAGTTTCTTACAGTGAAGATGAAGTACCTGTATGATACTATCATTGATGTTTCTAATCATCAATGTTTATACATGATAGGTTGCCATTCTGGTCATACGCAAAGCTAATCTTCACCTGCTGGTTGGTGATTCCGTACTTCAGCGGAGCTGCCTATGTCTACGAACACTATGTAAGGCCTTACCTTGTTACTCGGCAGAAGACAGTTAACATCTGGTATGTTCCAAAGAAAAAAGACATATTCAGCAAGCCCGACGACATCCTCACTGCAGCAGAAAAATATATCCAAGAACATGGACCTGATGCATTTGAGAAGATGATTCACAGGGTATGCGACTTATGCTCCAGTTGCTTATTAAACCTGGGATTTAATCTAGTCTTAAATTCTCCTAATTTCTTGACATTGCTCATGATTTTCCATTTCCACCCAGTCCAGGGACACCATTCCAAGCACTAGTAACTACACTTTCCATAGCGAGAGCTACAGCTACGAAGATGATTACAGGTACTGATGTGCTCAAGTTGAATAGTTTCTTGTTCCTTTGTTCGAGACGAGGAAGATGCTTTTGTAAAGAGGAGACAGTAATTTGATGTGTTATTGTAGTATATTTGTATCATGAGTGTGTGATGCTTCTAGTGTAGTTGATACTGGAGAAGTTCGATTATCAATCATATGACCCCTTTTCCTACTACCAAGTTTTGCTGTTTCAGAATGCCCACTTTTCCTGTTAATTTTAATTACATAATGCATGAAGCAACGTTGGATCTAAGGAATTGAAAATGTGAAATTGAATTAGGCGACCCAATCAGGTGAATCGATTGGTATTGAGGTGTAGATAAAAGTAAACAAGATTGGTTTGAGAAAGCATTTAAACAAGAAAATTGAGCACGTTTCTCGAACTTAAAATGTGAAATTGAATCATAGGCGAATACAAAAAAAAAAAAAAAAAGTTTTGAGCACATGAAAAAATAGAAAGAAAAAAAATTGAGCACAACATAAAGTATTTCAAACGCAAAAAAATGATCACAAATAAGGAACAAAAATATTGGGGGCATTCCGAGAATTGAACTCGGGACCTCTCGCACCCTAAGCGAGAATCATACCACTAGACCAAATGCCCTTTTGATGGATAGTTTAACAACTAATAATTAATTCAAATCTGTAATCCTTGGTACTTTTTTTTTTATCCCTTTATCTTTAGGGGGCGTTTACTTTGGAAGATTAGTTTTTATAGATAAAAAATAGTAAATTTAATCCCTTACTTATATGATTGATTAAAAGTTTGGGATATTTCAAAACTCTTGATTATTTATATCATTTAAATTAATTTTACTTCATTCTTATCTCATTGAAAGTGTGGGATTGAAAAAATTCTACTATTAAGGCTGAGTTTACTTTAATGGATAAATTTAATCATGTAAATCGATGGATAACAAAAATTTGTCTTAAAATGTCTTATTTCTTTTCCAACATTTGACACAAAAGAGATGTTTACCATTTTTTCTTCATTATTTTCACTTCAAGGATGAATAATATTATCCATCCATTTTTTAGTGGATAATATTATCCATTCTTGAAGTGAAAATAAGAAAGGACAAAATAGTGAACATCTTTTTTGTGTGTCAAATGTTGAAAAATAAAGGAGACATTTCAAAGCATAAATTTTTGTTATCCTTTCTTTTCCATTGATAAATTTATCCATAAAAGTAAACGCAGCCTAAGGATAAAAATATTCAATCATGCATCTTATAAATCATGCAAGTAAACGCCCCTTTAAAGTTAAAAATGAGAGACAGAGACTTGTATAAAGATGAAACCATAAATAAGGGCCGCAATTCGTATCTCCAATCTCCAGCAACTTCCATTTTTATTTGTACTCTTTTGTTCCCACATGTCGGTCGAAGAAATAGAATTGATACTCCCAACTCTCTCTATCTCTTTCTTTGTTTTATATAGATATTGTTTTGCGGAAGTTCAGCTCGATAATAACTCTTTCAGGATAATACTAATCAAATTCTCTGATGATTATCCTTCAAGAATAAAGAGTCCAATGGTCTGCTGCTGATCATATTCGTAGGATTAGATAACCTATTGAAGTATATCTGATATATAATTCCACTTGTATAAGGAGTCTTGTGTTTACCTATAAGTTTATCACGACTTCTGAAAGTGTATCACTCCATATACCTAACTCCGCATGTATAGTCGACGTAATAACAAATAACTAAGAGTATTTATACTCTAACAATCTTCCCTTTGTCATTTATGCAGACAAAATAAAATATTGCTCAATACATAAATAATCAGCAATAAAAACTCAAAATAAATGTGTAAGCATATAAACAAAGATCCTTCTTAGTATATGCAACTCCCCCTCAATCAAATCAACGAGCAATAGAGCATAATGTCATCACAAGTACAAACTAGAGTTAGGGAGTTCATCAATAACTAAAACAGCAACAAAACAACACCATAAACGAACTAAGCTAAAGAGAAATAACCAACAGCAATGGCTGCAAAATCTAAAAGATCTAACTATCAAAGTAAATGACGAAGCAGAATCATCATCACCAATTTCCAAATCAGCCTTGGCCTCATCAAGGGTATCTTGATCATCATCAATATTCTCTACAGTACCTACATCAGCAGTTGTACCAGCCTGATCAAAATCAGTGTGGCGCAAAACATAGAGAGGAGCTTTAAGATTAGGTTTGCACTTAATGCAACGAGCCATGGTGGTTGTAAAAAATTCCAATTGGCACTCCAATTTCTTCACCGATGGCGAAGATTGGACTTTGGTGACTGATTCTTTAAGGTCTTAACCACCACCCACAAGCTTTTTAACAAAACCATAATATTTAATATTGATAGTATCAGCAACTATACCAAGCTTCCAAGTAATACCAGTAGAGACGAAATACATGGTTTTCAATAATTCCCGAATGGTGCGTTCCAGTTGAAGAAAAATAATATTGTGAGCCTATAAATAAGAAAGGCTGAACACATAAGAGACAAATCAATTTACCTTTTTACTGAAGCTTGATAAGGAATAGAAGATGTATAACAATACGTACCAATCTTCCAAGAGATACCAGAAGTGACAAAAAACACAATAATATAGTATCGGAAGAACCAAGTGCAAGAACAGATACAAATATCGAAATCATTAGAATACCAGAAGGAATAGGTGCACTTCATGTTACTGTGCGTGGGAGTGTACATCCAAACATGATGGTAGTACATCTTCGTACAATGAACGATTAGTCATAAAATGCATAATCCAAGTTCTCCTCTCAATTATTTGAATCGATCAGCATCTAAAGGCTTCATGAATATATAAACAATATGCTTCTCAGTTTGACATGTGTCATATGCTTCTTTGGTATCGATGGCATGGTTTGACATCCCTCTAAATAACATATGTTCGAATGAGTTTCTTCAAGTTCTTCATACTAGTGTGACCAAATTTTTAGTGTCATATTTCGATCAAATTGGTCTGCATTTTAAGATATGTATTGTCAGCAATAATGACATAACAACTATCATTCGAGCGCTTTTCAATAATAAAATCCTTTTCTTCATCCTTAACCAATCATAACCAAGCATAGATTTTTATCAAACAAATTCGAGTGTTACATCCCAATATTGGGGAAATTGTTCAATGATCAAAGATTTGAATTATTTTTCAAAACGAGGAGGGTGCTGACAATTCGCAGATTGACTGAGTCGCATATAACTGCCATTTTTGAATTTGCAGAGAAAACTAGAGGAGGCACTCTTCCGTGCAACCGGTTGCACCGTGTAACTGGTTTCTGAATGAACTTCAACATACAAATGACACTCGAAGCATTTGTATGTTGAATTAGTGTTATTCAAAAATGTTCAAGTCTCATTTTCCAAATGAAGTTGTGTCATTCTGAAAATCAGTTGCACGGTGCAACCGATTGCACTGGAGTATTTGTGAAACTAGAATGGAATAGAAGCAGGGTGAAGAAGAAGCGGTTATGGCTATTGCTTTTCTTATTTTATTTTCTTTATTTTTTTGCAAGTGTGGTCTATTACATTATTTTAAAAAGATGTACCAGACGAGAAGCGCGCCGTACAATAGTCATTGCATAGCAAAACCCTAACATGCATACACATGAGTATTTATATTTAGAAAGAGAAAAATCTCCCAATTTGAAGAAAAACCCTTCTCCGTCGACTGGGAACAGCACTGCCGCGCCTCTCAGAAGGTTCCAAACACACGCACATCGTATGCTTGGAAGCTCTAACGCCAGCCATAGCTTGTCTTCCCTCATTGCATTCAAGCCGCGCCAAATTCTTCTCTTGCAGCAGCAGCGAAACCGTTCGGCTTCGGCACCAATGGCCCAGTTGAAGCCTGATGACGAGTCTATTTTGATCTTCTCTGTCGCGCTCTGGCTCCAAAACAAGGGCTTTTCCAAAGTCTTCAAACGATTCTGCACGGCAGCTCAAATTGAGGTATGCATATATGCTGTGTTGTAGATTAATGAAAGAGAGATTATTTGGTGCCTTTAAGTATAATGCATTTTTGGTGGATAATTTGCTTATTGATTGTGGAATTGTTTGCTTCACTGTCGATAGTGTGCCCTGCAAATTTGTTTTTGCTGAACTCTATAGTGACCTTGTTCATTTTTTGGTGGAAGGGTGAGGATTGGAAGGCCAAGGCGCTTAATTTGAATGAGATTTTCTCGAAATATCAGGAGATTAGGTAAGCGAATTCAATAGGTTAACATTCAGGGTCTTTATATATACTTCAATGATGACCAAAATTTCATCTTTATTGGCCATTTACAGCTCTGCTTCCTCTGTTCTTGTTATGTTTCTTCCTTTCTATATGTCTTCTAGAATTTGTATTCATGGTGCTACGATTGTCTTTATATGCAGCAATAGTTCCTGCAAAGACTTGAAATTTCAGGAGAAGCAAGGTATTGTTTATGGATGACTTCATGCTGGTTCCACATATTTTCATCCTGATTATTGGATGATTAAATTTTGAATGATACAGCTAATAAAGGTTGTTCTCTCCTTCTGTCCAGAAGAACAGGTGGCTGACGTGGCAGAAAAAATTGCAAATGGTACAACTGCTGAGGAAATTAAAGGCAAGAAGAAGAAGAAAAAGAGCAAGGATGACACTTCAGTCAATGAAAGTGAAAAAACACTTGAAGATACAGCTGTGACAGAAAAGATAAATGAATCATATGAGAATGGCAATGAGGATGAAAGCGGCAATGCATCAAAGAAATCCAATGGTGACAAAATGCATGAACTTGCAGAGGATCAATCTGAGAAACCAAAAGAGAAGAAGAAGAAAAAGAAAAGCAAGTTGGCATCACAGCCGCTGGATGCTGATGTACCAGAGGTAACTGAACAGAAACAAGAAGTTTTATCATCTGAAAAGGCTGAGGATGCAGAAGATGGGATTCATGAATCTAAGAAGGCTTCCAAGAAAAGAAAAAGAATGGCTCCTGAAGAAAATCAAAATAAGTCTGGTGAGGAAGTAGCAATTGAAGAGTCAAAATCTAAAAAATCCAAAGGTCTCAAAGAAGGCAAAGATGTTCCACCACACACTGCCTTCCCTGAAGCCAATGGCCATGCAAAAAGTGATGCTCTTCAAGGGGATTTGCAGGAATTCTCTGCTAAGTCAGATTATGAAAGTGCTAAAAATGCTACAAACAATAATGAATTGGACAAATCAAGTCAGAAAAAATCTGCAAGCAAACAACCCAAAAGTTCTGAGGTATGTCCAGGTCTCTGTTTTTAAGTAATATATTAATATTAATTTATGACATTTTTGTATCATTGTGCAGTGAACTGTTAATATGGATATTAGCTAGTATCTATGCAAACACAGATTATATTTTGAATCCTGAGGGTGCATCCCCTGCACTATTAGTAGTATCACTATTAAAGCTCTCATAACTGCTTTAAAATTTCATCAATGCAATGTATGTATGGCCATTTATTTGTGCAGTTGTTTGTGCATGGTGGCTCGTGCATATTCAGAATGTGAGTAAGAAACTGTCTCGTTGTTCTCTTGTCTTCTAGGTCTGGTGGTATCTTATGCACTTTCTCTTGTATTTTCTTGTAGCGTATTGAACATCTCAAAATGTGTTTATCTTCTGATATTTAAAGTTTCGCTTTTATGTCCATGTAGAGATTGTTTGATGCTGTACTGAAAGAAAGAAAAAAAAATGGGTTATTCTTCTAGAAATAAGTTTGATTTTTGTTGCAGCCAACAACAGTGAAAGCATTCCAAAGAGTGAAGATTGATGAGGTGGAATTTGTTGATGACAGACTTCAAGACAATTCTTATTGGGCAAAGGTTTGTGGTTCCTTATCTTGTTGGCTGATTACATATTATATTTGGCAGTGAATGTACATGCCCATGTGTGCTTATATTTGCTAAAGTGACTAGATCTTCTTGTAACATAAATGTCATGCGATCTATTTAACTTTTTATTGTCATGTTTATCCAACAAAAATAATGTCTTAAAAAGGTGATTGGTTGGGGTAGTAGAATTGTGGAATGGCATGTGAGGGGAATTATTCCTACTTATGGTTCTTGGTATGTTGGTTGAAATCCTCCATGACTGCCCCATTTTCATTAACTATCTTCCCCTCCATTAATCAGATTGACTCTCATTTTCTACTGTCCTCAATCAAATACATCGGCATTGCCATTGGAAATTTGAACCAAGCACCTCCTTCATTTGTCCATTAATTAGTTTTTTAGAATCAAGCCTTGAGAGTTCTGAAAGTTAAAATATTGAATGTGGAATCATTTGGCCATAATTACCCAATCAGCTAATTTATGGAGAGAAATAATTTATATATGGATAGAAACTAACAAATACATGTATTAAAATCATATGGTTCGTCCGGATAGTAATTTTATTGTTTAATCCATTTGTCTGTGGAGTTAATGGTGCACTCAATTATTTTTTGCTGTTTTTTCAAAACGAACAATGGAATAAGCCTTCATTGACACTCTAGGTTTATATAAGTATGGTAATTGCGGAAGAAAGTGCCATAAATTTGCCTTTTGTTGACTCGTGTGGAAAGAATTGTCGAATGATATTTATTTTTTACGTTATTCATTGCAGGATGGTGCGGAAACTGGTTACGGAGCTAAAGCACAAGAAGTCTTGGGACAAGTCAAGGGAAGGTGTGTTTCTGTTTCTACTGAACATTGACCATCAAGAGTTTCCCCAGATAAAAAATGATACATGCGTTTTTGTTGGGGTTTTATTTTTCCTTTTCCTTCTTTTTTTTTTCTGTGGGAGGGGAGTGGCTGGAGAGGTGAATATTGAAGCATTTATTGAATTTTAATGAAAAAAACTAAATTGCAAAGTAAAGAGAAACACATTTGGTGAATGAACATCATACCGAGTGCTGTAAATATATTGTAGTTTGGTAAATCAAGTCGATGTAGTGTAACTAGTGTTCACGCTTCATCTCATGGTTGTTCAATTCTTTATTTACATCTGGTGCTATCCACTGAGTAAACTTCTTTTTTGTTAGTCTATGTTCATGTGTCTAGATAGTCGCCAAGCCTAGAAATAGAAGCGGAGCTTGGATATGCTTTTGTAGAATGTTTGAGGGTGTGTTTGGTAAGAAAAATGAAAGGATATATTGGAAGTCTTTTGAAACCTTGAAAGCTGCTCCTCACCCATCAGTTTTGATGTTTTTGGTTGTCTGAAATGATCCTCACCATGATTGTTGTTATGATTGCTATATCATTCTCTTTTTTGGTTAGGAGTATATACTTTTTCCTTGCTTAATTTAAGCGCTGAAAATCTTGCTTTTGATGTACACAATGTTCATGTATTGTATACTTTATCCTGGCCCTCGTGCTCTGTTGTATGTAGGGGCTTTCGACACGAGAAAACCAAGAAGAAGCGTGGCAGCTACAGAGGAGGGCAAATCGATCTGCATTCACACTCGATAAAGTTCAATTATTCTGATGAAGAATGAAACATGCATGTGAGGTTTTGAACTCAATTGTCCATTTCTTATCCCAGAATTGGGAAAGCCAGTTTTGGTGGTGTCCTATATTACCATTCAATGTATAATGACACCATTCTTGGCAGATATTTTGGTTATGATTTTATTCTCCACTTGCTCTCTTCATGTTTTCTTAGCTTATGTGGTCAACTAAGATTATTGTGAAGGTATATATTCTAGTAGACTATAGTAGTCTCATCCTCTCTAAGGGTTGTCTCCCCCTTCAGTTGCATTAGAATGACGTGGTGTGTGTATTTTCATTATTATTTTCTCTTTATTTTTATTAAGGAAACAAAAATGATGTTGATTTAGGCTTTAATCATGAAAAATTGGTGGGATGGAGTGGGTGCGTAGCTTTAAAGTAATGGTAGGCAATCGAAGGGGTCCGTTTCATTTTTGGGCCAAAAGTGTGTATAACAATTAATATTCGAGTCCCAAAATGGGGTAATCTATTTACTACATTCGGTAACTACTTCATCCATCTCTCATATAAACATTTAAACAGGTATTTTCCAGTTTGAAAGCTCAAATAACATAGTCATTATTTCAGAACCAGAGAAAAATAAATAAAATAATCTAGGAAATTACACTAAAATATTTATTGACAAAAAACTTTATTTTGTTACACACAATATGAATCACGTATAACATGCTTTTCTTGTTTGGAACTTTTAAACTTTTTAAAAACTAATACAGGCAAATACTAGTTTTTACTTTTGGCATGTTTAATTTGATCTTACTATATGACATAGTTTTTTCACCTTTGTAAAAGAATCAAAAATAGAATACTGTAGTTGTCTACTAGCTATGAAATGATGGGTGGGATTAGAAAGAAAGATAATTAAAGTGGAAGAACATAAAACAAAATAAAAGGTTATGCTGACTAAGGAGATCGAAGTGGTCTAGTTGGGCATGAGTATCTATAATTATAAAAACGAAAAAAAAAAAAGAAAGAAAAAAAACACACTATTCATGTTTTTGTTGATTAATAAATGTAATTTCCCAACCAAAAAAAGAAAAACTGCAACAGATCCGCTCAATATATTCCTCAAATCAATACTTTTTTCAGGTCGGTAGGAAATCATACTTTCCCCAAATCATGAAATGCACCATAATATCTTGATATCCCTTTCACATAAATATCTCCCATTTGATATTCTTTGTCCAAAAGTAAAAAAATAAAAATAATGATATTGATATACCGACGTATTTCAGAAATGGGACACATAGAAGAACATAGAGTGAAACATGCAGTTGGTGTCAATTAATGTTCATGCAACCCACTATGGACTTTTAATACTATTAATCATGATATTTATAGTATTATTATTTGAGTCGGCGAGAGTTTAATACGCCGTATAGGGCCTGCAATATTTATATATATTTCTGCTATTTATGATGTTTATACAGCTTTACTTTGCAGGCCACCTTCATATATTAAAATATTTGTAAATGTTATCATATCAAAGTAATCACATCTTTTCTTTTCTCTTTATTCTGTCTAGAAGAAATTCTTGATTTTGCAACGAATGCCACTCGTCAGTCGTCACTTCGTTTCCATTTTCAGCCAGGATTTGTGTCTTATTACGTGCTATTGCAAATAGGAGTATACAATATATGGGGCCAAACAAAAAGTACAGCTGCCAGTGCCTGCTACCTTCATGTTCCACGTCCCTTAAATATCTCATAATTAAAGAGTTTATAATTATATATTATGTCGGTGGACAATTAATTTACCTCGTATGAATTGACTATTTCATAAAAAAGGAAGGATGAAAATCAAATGATTGCAATGGGATTGCGATAAAGATAGAAATCGGGTACCGGTTAGGAGATACGTCTAATTTTGTCGACTCATATACTTCGACCACACGACTTAATTTCATGATATGTCATTCGCTTAGATTCTCTCCATTTAAAATTAGTTTTGTCTCGTGAGTACTCACTTTCCCTTATGGCAATATTAATCTTGAGTAGAAAAAAATAAGTGGCAATAATATTTTTTTCCAAAAAAAAAAAAAACACGTTAATCTTGAATAGTCAATTCAATTTTAGATAATCTCCGATCAATTTGATCTTGAGACTTCAACTCCGCCTATGTGGTTATTGGACTCTATTATGCAAATTTAAGGTGTTAGAGCATCTCCAACCATCAATTCTATATTTTACTCTACGGTTGAATACTAAATATTTATACTTTTTACTATTTTTTTTCTTTCAAATTATTGTTATTTCATATATGTTCACATATATTTATTGTATTTAAGTTTAAGTGCACTTTCAGTGGCGTTAAGGTATAAAACAAATATATATATATATATATATATATATATATATATATATATATATATATATGGTGTGATTTTAGTGAGAACTATAATTTTTATAAAAATGTGAGAACTATTAAAATTATTGTATTCACTGTAAAAATCAATGCATCTACTACCCTTGGAAAAAAAATCCTCTTCATGAATAATTTTTGCTACGTTTACTACTGTGTTATTGCTGCATAAAAGGCAAAACAAAATAACGAAGAAATTTCAATGAATCAACATTTTCTTGTAAACTAAGTAATTAACCATTATGTTTCTTAATGTAAATATAATTGCAAATTATACGCATTTTATTAAAAATATATTCAACTATAGATATATTCTTTTAAACCTCAAATTATTAAGTGTGCGTCAATATGTTCCGCATCCATTTCTTGACCTCGCAAAAAAGTAAATTTACCTCTAGATTTAAATAAAAATTACACGATAATATTTACCTTTTCTTTAAGTAATTAAATTTGGTGGGCCTTCGGTCCTTCTATTTATATTTTCGTTTATTAGAGGCGTCAGGTAAAGAAAAATAAAGGTGGTAAAACACGATAACTCGTTGGGAATAATGTTATCAGCACTTTGCTTCTTTTGAAAATAACATGGGTTCATTTTTAGTTAAAATACGACATCTTCTTCCAAAAATAAATAAATAAAGATAAATCATTTATAGAATCTTTTACAGTAACATTTTGCACCACCTGCCTCGCTGTTTTGTTCCTTACTTGTAAACCAAATATTTGACAAAGTGGAATTTTTTTGTGAAAAAGTAAAAACATATAAAAGGTAAAGGCTATTGACCAATAATTAATACACAAAATCTTGAGTACACCTGGATGTATCGTACAACCGGATTGACCCGTACCCAAATCAGGGTGCGGGTCAAAGTTTAAGTGAAAGTGCAACTCGATTGCACGGTACATCAGGGTGTGCCCAAGACCACCTCTAATTAATAAGAATGAGAATATTAACCATTTTGATTTCCTGAAATCTTTATGCTTTCTTGCTGGGCGAATCAAAGTTAACAACTCTATTTAATTTTGTACTTTTCTTTTCTCTCTTTTTTGTAGTATTTTATTCACGGATGACGCGTATTAATTTTTCACTATATCAACTGAAATGAAATTCATTTATATTTAAAATAATATTAATAAATTCCACTCTCCTCATGTGATTAAAAAAATGGTTGAATGGTGATAAAAAAAATATTGGCACATAAGTACATAAATTTTGAATCAATTTTAATTTTTTTCACGGATCTTTATCTTTATATATATAAAAAGCAAAGTAAATGTAATTTAATTCAATTGCAAGGATATAATTGGAATTTATGGAAAAAAATAAAACACCACTAAACCCACGTTTTGTTCAAATTTTCGTCAATGTTAATGCATAGTTTGTTTTGGATTTAGTAACTTAAAATTCTTCTTTTTTAACATCTCAAATCTTTTTTTCTTTTTTTATTTTGTACATAAAGAACATTATTGAATAAAATTTGTAACATGTAAATTAAATGAAAGACCGTGAAACGATTTTAAAATTGATATATAATATGTACAAAAAATAAATTTAAAATTAATAAGTTATTATTATATGGAACTTAATTATTTCTTTTCCTTGAAACTAGAAACATATCAATACTTTTTCCATTTGCACTTTTTCATCTTAAGTCTAAGAATTCGATCTTCTGAAGCAAAAAGATAAAGCTATAATTTTAATTGATTAAGTTAGTCGATTATGTTATAATTTATTTTGAAAACAAAATTATAAATTTATTACATTGCAAGAGAATGTTTACAAATGTTTTCTTAAAATATTTTCTTTCAATTTATTAATTATTTTATTCAATAAACAAATATTAAAATAATTATTATCTAATCTGGCAACAAATTAATTTCCACCAGTTTATTTTTCAAATAAAGATAATTAGTGATTAATTACTAAACAATTAATTGTGTAAATTGAATTTGTTCAAAATTATTGTTGCTTTCTAAATATGACATTTTTTTATTAGTGTATTTTTTTGTATCCATATAATTATCTTTGATAGGTATTAAATTAAGTTCGGAATCTTTACATATTTACTAATAATTCAAAAATATGTGTTGAGATATAGTCCATCGAGGACCAATATGTTTAATAGCAACTGTTATCACTACAAAAAAGCATCGGTTTACTGGCAAAATTTACCGCCGGCAGCTCCGCCGCCGGCGATTACTGGCGGCTTTCCGACGGTGGAGCGGCCGACCCGTAAATTTTAAATATATGGCGTACATACCGGCGGCAAAATCGCCGCCAGCAAATATTTAGGCCGCCGGGAAATGTCTATTATTATTTTTTTTTAATATTTAACAAATAGCGGCGGCATCTGCCGCCGGTAAAAAGAGAATGCGGGTCGGGCTTTAGCAGCGGCAATGGGCCGCCGCTAATTTTTAAGCCCAAACCTCTCCAGACCAGAACACCCCCCCTCCCCTCCAGCCCCCCTGCCCTGCTGCTGCCTGCCGCCTGTCGCCGCCGTCGCCTCCGTCAAGGTAAGCCCCTCCTTTCCTTCTCTCTCTCTCACCCTCTCACGCTCTCTTCATCTTTCTCCTCCTAATTTCAGGCCAATCCTGCCGCCTCACCGCTCCTGCCACCGCACGGTTCCGCCGTCGACTCCCACGGTACACTCTCGTTTTTAATAGACTTTTATTTATTTGTTTATTTATTTATTATTTATTTGTTTGATTAAAATTAACTTAACTCTAATTAATTTATAGGATGTTTAAAGTATGATTAATTGAAATTAATTTGCTAATTAGATTAATTTTGAATTGATTTAACTATAATTACTTTATAGGATGTTTAAAGTATGATTAATTGAACTTAATTTGCTAATTAGATTAATTTTGAATTGATTTAACTATAATTACTTTATAGGATGTTTAAAGTATGATTAATTGAAATTAATTTGCTAATTAGATTAATTTTGAATCGATTTAACTATAATTACTTTATAGGATGTTTAAAGTATGATTAATTGAAATTAATTTGTTAATTAGATTAATTTTAAATTGATTTACTGTTTCGGATGAAATGATATGTTATTATATATTGTGGGGTAGATTTAATCAATTTCTTAAGGATCTTCTCCCTTTGGGATAGAAATTGATTATTTCTTAAGGATCTTCTCCCAACAAATGATTGTGTTTGATTTTATTACCTTATTTTTTTTATTGTTTTATATGTTATTTTATTATTGTTTCGACATTGGGGGGCCGGGTAGACCTAGTATAGGTTTAGTAAATTATGACCACTATGGTCACTATAGTTGGTGGTAGAGTCGAGCACTTGGTAGTTAGGATAGTGGGGTTATGCTGTCGAAATTTTCTTAGATTCAAGTAATTTATTGTATTTGATTTATTTTTATTTTCAATTAGAATGTGCAAGAATGAGTGATAATCGATCGTGGATGTACGCGAGATACAATGATCGTGCTGCATTTGAAACGGGACTTGAGAGTTTCCTCGAGTTTGCGATAAATCAAACAGCGTATACAGATGGAATTGGTAACATTAGGTGCCCGTGTAGGAAGTGTAAGAATAAAATCTTTGCATATGTACCTACAGTTAGAGAACATGTTACTAGGCGTGGATTTGTCCACAATTACACGAACTGGTGTTATCAAGGGGAAGCACCAGTGTATATGCCGGCAGAACATACTATAATGGATGAGAATGATGGGTCATACAGTAATTACCAAAGGATGGTGCATGATCATGCTGGACCTAGTAATTATCAAGATCCTCCAAATCTTGAGGAGCCGCCTAATCATGACGCTCAATAAATTTATGACATGTTGAACGCAGCCGATAGTCCTCTATACCCTTCCTGTGACACTTACTCACAGTTATCCTGGATGACACAAATGATGAGCATAAAGGTTGAAAATCACATGTCAGAGAGATGTTTTAATCAGATATCTGAGATGGTTCAAAAGGCTTTACCGATGGATAACAACTGCCCTGACAACTTTTACAGTACGAAGAGAAATCTGCGCGGGTTGGGTTTTCCAGTAGAGAAGATTGATTGTTGCGTTAATAACTGCATGTTGTATTGGGGGACGACAGTGAGTTAGAGAGTTGTAATTTTTGTGGTGCATCACGATATAAGGAGAACTTGCGTGCATCTGGAAGCCGCCGAAAGAAACGTGTGGCCGCCAAACAGATGCACTACTTTCCTTTGACGCCCCGACTGCAAAGGTTGTTTGCATCTGCGGCAACAGCCGAAAATATGCGATGTCTCAGCGGATGTATGAGACTCGGATCTCCACACTGGAGGAGCGTCTCCAAAGGGCTGAGGAGGATAGGGCGGCCCAAGAAGCAGCACGTGAGGCCGAACGAGCAGCACGTGAGGCCCTTGAGCAGCGGCTGAGTCAGTTCGAGGAGATACTGAGGCGGTCGGGTCAGCTACCTTGAGCATCACTTCTATGTATCTATATCATGTTTAACTTTTTTTTTATTTATGTTATGTTTCTGAACAAACACAATTACACTTGAACTTTGTTTAACATTTGTGTTTTGTTGAACAATTTAATTGTTTTATGTTTTCAAATCGTCCTATTTATTATGAGTGAATTCAAGGTATGCAAATGAATTCAAAATACATTATAATTACAAAATGAAAATACGTATACTCTGTAACGTAGATTGATAAAAAAAATTAATAACATATTGATTAATAAATAGATATATTGTTTCGACATAAAAATAAGGACATATATGCAAATGAATTCAAAAATACATTAAAACTATCAAATTAAAATACTTATGATTAATAAATTATATTGATAAAAAAATTAAAAAATAAATATTTATTTGCCATAAAAATACGGGCGGCACGAGACTGATCCGTAATTAACAACATTACTTGGATATTATCTCCTCATATTCAAATGTTATGAATATATGATATATATATTGTATATTGAAATAGCCTTTAAATGATTTTAATAGGCAATAGATATATCAATTATACGAGTGTTCTCTATTGGGGACAATTCAAAAGGAACTTCAAGGTTAAGCGTGCTTGACTTAGAGCACAACTAATATGGGTGACCCACTGGGAAGTTCGCCTAAGGTTTGAAATATTGTATAAATACGAAAATATTAGTGGAGATAAATAAATAAATAAATAAAATAATTTAAATAATTATATAATTAAAATAATTATTTAATTACCGGCGGCATATTGCCGCCGGTAATTAGCGGCGGCAAGGGCCTGCCGGTAATCTCCCAACATCGACCACCATCGGTGTAGTGGTGGTGATCACCGGCGGCATCTCTACCGCCGCTGATTACCGGCGGCACATTGCCGCCGCTGATTACCGGCGGCGAGAACCGCCGGTAAATGTTCGGGAAACCACCTAAATTTTCCGAGAAAATCTACCGGCGGTAGGGCCGCCGCCAATCTCCGGCGGCTGAGCTTCGCCGCCGGGATTCACATCTCCAACGAGATTATTACCGGCGGCAGAGGGCCGCCGGTAATGGAATCGCCGGCGGCCGCCCCTTTTTTACCGGCGGAAAATTCCCGCCGGTAATCCCTTATTTTTTTGTAGTGTATCATCACTCGAATTGTGAAATCTTTGGTGAACTCATAACTTTGCTGAATGAATTATTGCATACGTACGTTGCAACAATTCCATTTTGTTAATTCATTATATTTCACAACAAATTCATAATATTACATAGCGAATTCATAGAAAACTTTTTTTATATTATATTTATATATGAACACATGTTATATAAAAAATTAGACCGCTTGCAAATAATAAATCTGATATTATTTTAACTTTGTCAATTAATGTTAATAATATATAAAACATATGCATAACTTACGCGAATGATATAATCACCGCGCATTGCGCGGGAGTTATACTAATTTTAAAAATTGTCAAATAATATACAAATTCTATTACTAGTAATTTTACCACAATTTCAAACCACGCCTAAATTAAAAATGACATGGCATTTTAAAAACCTGATGTGGACGTAACAGTTAGATTAAGAAATGACTTAGAAAATGGGTTAAAGCAACATGATCAACCTTCACCAAAATTTGATGGTACCCACCCTAAAGGAAGACAATTAGTCGTTGTACAATGTAGCGCGGTCACAAAAAGACAAAAAAATCGTTGATACGACGATTTTCTAGATATGGATGTAGTTGGCGTAACTGCTTAAGAAAAAATATTTTCACATCAAATTAGATAGAACATTGATGTTCCTTTATACCTCGTCCCATCGCAAAGAGTGTAAAGAGTGTGTTTATTGCTATTTTCATTCGTCCATAAAAATTGTGTGTTTTTCTTTTTTAGAAACCTCATTTATGGAGTACTTTAAACTTCATTCACACTTAATATTTACAAAATACACACTCTTTATTTTTACAATTTGGTGGGTCCAATACTACCTTTTAACACTCCACCACACACTCTTTGTGGACGGAGAGAATACTAAAAAACAATGTTCTACTTAATACGTGGAAATAATTTTCTTAGAGGGACTAAACAACATCGTTTATGAGAATGTGTTAAGAATACATGTTCCATGTCACATTTAAACGATTGCATAGGCATTTTGATGTTGTAATTTAGCCTCGTGATATTATTAAGAAAATGTCGAAATATTATTTACAAATTTGATTAAAAAAAAAAGAAACGTGACATTGTTGAATTCAGATATTGTGATATTTGATGATATTTTTTCTTTAAATGATAAATAAAGATCCATAAATTCTTAAAATGAGGACTTGGCGTATTTATAAATATAAAAATATAAAAATACAAAAAATAAAAATAAAAATAGATGGTCTTAAAACAATGTTTGACTGAGTGTATGAACTCTTAAAAAAAAACTTATAAATTGTTTAAGAGTTTATAAGCCTTTTAAAAGTGTTTGATAAAATAAGCTTTGAACAACTTATAAGTTTTTAAAATAAGCTCCCAAAAGATTCATCTACCTCAATTTATTTTTTCATACTCTTATATGCAATAATTATTTTACAAATATTATTTAACAATCATTTGTTGTTTATATCAGTATATATCATTTCAAGTTCACCCTCTCTTCTATTTTCTCTATCTAGCAAAAAATCATCCTTCTATCTTAAGTTTAATTATTCAAATAATTTGAAAATTTACAAAATTTCAAAAAGTTAAATTTTATAAACTCTTACAATATCTCATAAGCTCTTTACAAAAGCTTATCCAAACACCCTCTAAATCTTATAAAAGAAAGTGTGTTTAACCTAATGAGATCTCTATTGTTTGTTTAGTAACTCTATCCAATTTTTCACAATCTGCGATTGGGATTTGGGACTGTTCTAGCTTCCGAAGTTTGATGAAAGACCACAACTCTCTCTCTCTCTCTCACACACACGCACAAGTTGTTGCAATTGTGTCACATGCTCACGATTTAAAATTCATGAAATCTCTCCTGCGTCTCAAAATATTAATGTATACTATACATATAAAATATCTCCTCTACAAAAGAGAAGCCATAATCTCGGGTATAGAGTTAGTCAATTAGTCCAACTCGTGCGACAAATTACACCTGAGATTTATATTCTACAAAATTCGCTGTGTGAATTCCTCAATTCCAATTCAATTTGTGACTTTGTGTTAAATGAATTTGTCTAGATTCATCTTACGTTTTTAATCTCCCAATAATTGCGAACTTAATCATACTTTAATAGATTAGATGTTGATATGTTCTGTTGTATTTCAGGACCGACATTTATTATTTGTTTCAATCATACAAAATACGACGCCGTACAAGATCATTTTTTTTTTGGCACTTGCCAATAGCTTGTAAATCACATTTATAAAACGGCGATTGCTTGTCGCTCAATGCTCATTGGCATGCTTAACAGATTTTACATAAATATTTTTTTCTAGAATTACAAGCGATGCCTATTATATAATCAAATAAGCAACTCACAAGCAAGCGGAACATTTACACCATACAAAGGTGGAAAAATTACTAACACTGAGATGAAACTATTACCCACATAAAAGTAAAAAAAATACATGCACGCAAGCGAAATTGAACCCAAGGAGAATTTTTGGATATTTCAACTTTTGCCACTTGAACTAGATTTCATTGGCGATTTTACATAATTATAACTCGCATAAAAATATAAAATAATTTAAATTAGGGGTTATTGCCAAAAAAATACATATAGTTTGTCAATTTTCTGATTTATAACATGACCTTATAATTTGACTATAAAATACATCAATTTTCAATTTAATCGCAATTATAACATGACTTTATAGTCTGACCATAAAATACATCAAGTTTCAATTTATTCTCAATTATAACATGACCTTGTAATTAATTTAGTATAATAATATCAAAGTTTAATATTAAACATTTTTAATTTTCTTTTCATCTCACAATATACTATATATATACATATATATTTGATAAATATACATATATATGTAAATAATATATAATATTATTTACTTTTTAACATAGTTTCTATTATATATGTACCTAAATTATTTATTGGTCCTAATATTTTATAATTTCATAATTTAACTAAATAAATACTTATTATATATGTAATATATCAATAAAATATTAAAATCAAATTTATATATATATATATATATATATATGCATTTGTGTGTTGAATATATATATATATATATATATATATATATGTATGTATTTTTAAACCATCAATATAATATCTTGATATATATATATATATAATGAAATAATTATTATAAAATAATTAATCATCTAACTTAATTTTTATAAAAATTAATCAATCAATTAACAATATTTTATACATAACAATTTAATATGAATACAATAAATATTAATACATTTATGATGAAAAATAATCTAAATAAGGTCATGTTATAATTGAGAATAAATTGAAACTTGGTGTATTTTCTGGTCAGACTATAAAGTCATGTTATAATTACGATTAAAATGAAAATTGATGTATTTTTCTGGTCAAATTATAAGGTCATGTTATAAACATGAAAATTGACAAACTATATGTATTTTCCGGCAATAACCCCTTTAAATTATATATTAAAGCATAGAATAAAATTATTTATATTTTTATAAATATTATATTAACACGCAGTGAATTTATCGTCATGGTTGCGTCGTGAGCTATTCGAAAGAGAGGTGGAAGGGGTTGATGAACTATTTAACGTCATTGTTGCGGTTAATCCAGTTGCAGGTACTCATGATCGGTGAACTTTGAGTGCTTCCATTGACGGCGCCTACTCAATATGTTCAGCGTATACGATTATCAAAGAAGCCGAGTACGAGGCGTCAAGGGAGGACGACACCAAGAGTATTTTGCCGAAGGTGTGGAAAATCCCAGTCCCTCACAAGGCGAAAGTCACGGCATGGAGAATCCTGCAGGACAGATTACCTATGTGCGACAACCTAAGGAGAAGAAATATTTTGTTGAATGTAGAAGAACTCAATTGCAATGCTTGTTTCCATCAGGAGGAGTCGACAAATCACTTGCTACTACATTGCTCTAAGACCGATAAAGTTTGAGATGAAATTCATAGATGGCTCGGCAAATGCTTTGTGCGCCCACAAGATGTGGCTTCGCACTTCGTATCTTTTACAAGTTTGGGCAAAAGGAAAAGAAACAGAATGTTCTTATCGGCGCTCTGGTGTTGCGTCAACTGGATTTTGTGGAAGTGTCGGAATGGGAGTCAATTTAAAGGTAAAGCTTGGGAGATAAAATCTTTGGTACTGGAAGTTAAAACAAGAATGTGGAGTTGGGGTAAGATATTCCGATTTTTAGATTTCAAGTCGAGTTTTAATGACTGAATTTCCTGTGACACATCTCCTTTGATTCTGTAATTGTATTGGTACCTCTGGTACCACCTACCAGTGTTGTTAATAAAATTCCTTTTCTTATAAAAAAAAAAACATACAGTGAATTTATCAGTTGCGTTATAATCAATCAAAAGTAAAAAAGTATATTCATTACGTCCTCCGTCCCATGAAGCTTGAGCAATTTCTTTTTGACACGCGATTTAATGAATTACTAATATTTTATGTGTTAAATGTGGTATGTGAAAATGTGAAAATGTGAATAAATGAAAAAACTTTTGTCATGTAAGTAAACTGTTCAAGTTTCGCGGGACAACTCAAAATAAAATACTGCTCAAGCTTTGCCGGATGGAGGGAGTAGTATTTACTTAGTGAGCTGAGCTGGATACTCATTCTCCTGCCTCCAAGAAGATAAGAGCCAAACTTTTGCCATCTTTTGGATGTTCTCCATAATTTTATTTATGATTTTTCTGTTTGATATAGAAGGAAATCAATACTTGCCGAGTCCCGAACCAAATATATTCGAATCTTTTCAAAATAATGATTTGCATAATTCATGCGATTAAATAAAATTATGCCAAACATCGATACAATTCTAAAAACGACGATTCATCTAAAGAAAAAGGATGTATTTATTCGTGTGAAGAAACACATACTATCTAGGATAAATTTTATTGTTTTTTAAATTTATGGTTATTAGAGATACAAAAATGTTACTTGTGTCCTCCTTAAAAGAAGTAAGAGATACAAAAATGCATAACATTGAATTTATTGGCAAAAAGGCCAAATTAAAATATCATTTAAAATAAATAAGAAATTCTAACTGAAAACAAAATAGGGTAAGAAATTCAACTAAATACGGAATTTCATTTTTTTGTCAAAAATTCAATCCGACTTTGAAAAGCAACTTTTTAAGTTTACTACTATTATGGAGTAGCATTTTTGAAAAAATATAGTACTACCTGAGGAGTGAGGGCACAACACTCTAACTCGCTACCATTTTTGTTCCCATTATAGAGATGCCCATTTAAACTGGAACAGTGGAACTATATAACTGTGGTTAATGCTTCCGACTTGGAACCATAAACGCATTCGGAATCGGACGATTTGATTTCGGTTCCAAAATTTCATACCGTCATTTCCAGTGTGGGTCGAATCGGAACCAATGGTCCCACGGTTTTAATCGTGCCAACCCAATCAAAGTTTTAATTTTGTTCCTTAATAATTAATATTATCAACTCTTGAAATGAAAAGAAGGAATAAAATATGGTGAAATTTCCTTTTGTAGAAAATGAGGAAAAAGAAAGAATACATTTATTATCATAAATTTTTGTTGTCTTTCATTTTCCCATTATAATTTATTAATCAAAGAGAACACAACCTTAGTTGCTAAAATTTTAATTTTGTTCCTTAATTACAGTTGTAATTTTTTTCCTTTAGATTATTATCCATACTTGAAGTGAAAAGAAAGAAGAAAATATGGTGAAATTTCATTTTGTAGAAAATGAGAGAACATAAAGAATACATTTATAAGCATAAATTTTTGTTGTCTTTCATTTTTCCCATGATAAATTTATCAATCAAAGAGAACACAACCTTAGTTGCTAAATTTAAGTTGTAAGTTGTAACTTTGATTGTTTTTTTTTTTTTGCAAACAGACGGGATTGAACCTAAGACCTCTCACAAAGGAGAGTCTTTGAGTGCCTCAGTTTTGCTACTTGAGCTAGGTCTCATTGGTAACTTTGAAGTATATAAAAGAGGAGTTTTTTCCCCTCATTTTTTTTTCTCTCTTCTTCCACCAAAATTTTCACTATTTTTTATTTTTACTTTTTTATATTGAATAGTTATTTTCTAAACGTCATCAAATTTGATCATGCAAAAATAATCAATATGCAGTATAGTATAAAAATCATCAAAAATGAATTTAAAATGAATAAATTATGAAAATTTTTAAATATTTTATTTGCTTTCTCTTTATTAAAAATTTATACTCCCTCCGTCCCGTTAATAATGGCACGTTTTCCTTTTTGGGTTGTCCCGTTATTGATGGCACGTTTCCTATTTTGGAAAAAATAAGGGAGTGATTAATGTTAATTAAAAGTCTAATTAAACAACTTTAAAAAATTACTCTCACTCTTAACTCTCTCTCTCTCTCTCTCTCCCCCGATTACTCTCACTCGCCGCCTCTCCTCCTCTCCTCGACGACTCCGTCTCTCTTCCTCCTCCACGGCGACGGCGCGGCGACTCCACCTCCTCCGCCACATTTTCCTCCACGGATTCGCTTGCCGGACTTGTTGCAACGGCAGCAGAGAGCGCCATCCGCCTTTCACCTCTCTTCCTTCCCTATCCTCCATCGCCTTCCCTCTGCTGTATCGCCAGAGTTTTGCTGTGTCGCCGGTGATGAGGAAGAAGAGACGAAGGTGAGGGCGCAACTCTTTCCTCCTCAGATCTGGAAAGAAGAGACTAGGTGGCGAATGCAGCGGCCGCCTCCCGCCTCTTTCCACCCTCCCGCCGCAGCCGCGATTTTAGGCTAGGGTATTAATTGCAGATGGAGATTTCTTAAATTTCTTGGATTTAGATCTGTCAATTTACTTTTAGTTTACCATGTTTTCGCCGTAATTTGACCTTGATTCGATCAATTTGCGTCAATGTTTCTCCGATTCTGTAGCACTTTTTATGGTTAAGTTTGATTGGGTAGCTGTTTTTTTCATTGCGTCAATGTTTCTCCGGATGGTTAATTTTTGTGGATCTGTGGATGATTTATTTGTTGTTTGAGAAGTTTGTGGATGGCTACGGGGGTGGAGGGAGATGACAGTTTAGATGAGGCGAAGGGAAGGCGCCGGCGCCGGCGGCCTCGCCGGTGTTGAGAGTGGCGGCGACCAGCGGCAGCCATATTTGAGGATGAAGAGAAGTTATTCTATTAACTATATTTAACATTAATTAACAATAACATTAAACATGTGGTCCCTACAACTTTTCTCTTAATAACACTCTCCTTAATACCCGTGCCGAAAATAAACGTGCCGTTAATAACGGGACGGAGGGAGTAACTTTTTATTTTTGTTTGTGTATAAAATTACTATTTATTATGATGAATAATATATGCATAATGCAAATTTTCATTATCGAACAATTTTTAAATTTATTTAATAACTATAATTATCATTACACTTTTTATAAATTGAAAATTTACATTTTTAAATTCAAGATTTTATTGAGTAATTGATGTGAATTATTATATTTTATTAAAACGTATTTTTTATTTATTTATATTTTGATTTTGATTATTATTTCATTATCGAGTATTATTTATAATAAAGTAATTGTAAATTTATTGTACTAGTCAACAATTCACAAAACAATACAAGAAACATAAAAAAAAATACATATTTCTAATATCCTTAATTTTGCATCTTTTATTTTGCAGTATATTTCATTAAACAATACAATATATAAATGTAAAGATACATTTTTTTTAGAAAAATGCCGAATCACAGTTCGAACTGAAAAAAGTTGACCCCCTTACACGGTTTGGTTATGGTATTACTATTTTTTAGAATATCATGATTCAATACTGCATATTGTCTTATTCAACACTGTATACTGTCTTATTCGTTATTCTCATTTTTCACAAAAAAAATAACAATTTCATTAAAACCTAATCATATACTATACATATATATATATATACACACACATACATATAACGAGTTATGGTGTAATAGTTGAAACCCTAAAAAGGAAGAATATCTTGCAAGTGAATTATTTAGTGGTAATGTTATATACAATTTTGTTATTTTCAAATGTATATCAAACATCAGATATGAAGGATGTATAGAGCAATATATTGTGGACTTGGTAGTCTCATGTGTCTTGACAAGGATTCGTATATTGACAATTTATGATGAAAATGATTGAGAAAATTATATTATACTCCTAAACTATTAGTTATTCAATAAAAATAATAAAATATCATACATTATTGACAATTATGATAAAAGGACTCCATCTGTCCATCAATTCGTGCCATAATTTCTATTTTGGTCCGTCCACTAATTTGTGTCCTACTTAATTCTAATAATTAGTACTCCCTTAACAAAGAAATCATTTTTTCTTAAAAGTTGTGCCCCTTTACTAAAACTCGTGCCTTTAGGACACAAATTGGCGGACGGATGGAGTATAAACTATTTTAAAATTAACAAAAATATCTTTAACGTTAATTGTTCATAATTATAATAAAATATACAAACTATATGAACATTAATAATAATAAAAAAAAAAAAAAAATCGTGGTTCGATATATCTCCGAGTCTCCGACTATGATGTTCTAATGTATATATCACATTAATTGGCTTTTAGCGTGGAATTTTAATTTTATTTTAAAATTACATGGAATATTTATTAAAAAAATAAATGGGGTGTTGAATCTTTGGGCAACTTGAAATAACTCGTTGAAATTCGAAAAAATGAGATATTTTGTTAGTTTTAAAATAGTGAATTCTATCTTAATTATCAATAGTTCGTGTTATTTTTGTTAAATGATCAATAGTTTACTATCTAAATTGTATTTTTCCCCCCCTTTAAAAGTATGTAATCTGGATTTTAGTATGAAAATTCTCTCAACAATTATACCGAAAATACACGATTTCATCATTAGGAAATAAAAAGGTCGAATCACTTGAATATATCTGTATTCTCTTGCACCAGAAAGAGGTGGGAATCAATTCACCACGTTAGAAGAGCCTCATATGATTGATATTTTCAGTTTCATTTTATTAAAGTTTAATTAATCTTTACCGACATTAAAATCAGGCACATGAATAGATCCATGACCTACTTAACGTGTTTTCAAGTTAGTTTCAAAGTTTGATAAATTAAGTTGACTATAATCATCTATGTTTAAAGGTTAGGTTTACTCAATTTTCAAACTTTACGTTTTCTGAAAAAGAAGGTTAAGTTAGTTTGCAAATATTTTAGCAGAAAATAAAGGGAAAATATATATTGAATGATCTTTCTCTCAGTTCGCAATGTCAAACTATAAAATTTAAAAATGAATTACAAACATACCCAAAACCTAGATTTAAGTGAAGTGACCTGGGTTCGATCCCTCTTGGGAGCGAATTGGAGATTGGAGATATAAGGTGGATTTGGTGAATGGAGAGATAAGGTGGTTCTTGGAGTGGATGGGGGAACTAACTACTAACATCTAACATGACTTTGCCCGATCAAAAAAAAAAAAAAAAAAAAAAAACCTAGATTTAAGTTTTGATGGATCCCCAAATACTATGCTAAGCAACGTGCATATGACGCCTATTCAATTCCCTATTAAATGTGCATTTGTAATTCAAATTTTCAAATTGAACCTAAGTGTTTAATACTAGCATTCTTTTATTTGAAAATAATTTGAAAGAATATATTTTTTTAGAGGAATTTGAAAGAATATTTGGTGAAGTGGATTAGTTGAAAGTTGAAACTACCAGAAATTCAGACGTAAGACCATAACACAATGAACAAAACATTTAGAACTGCAGTATTCCTGGTTTCAAGAAAGAAAAAAAAAAAAAAAAAAAAGAACTGCAATATTCTAGAATTGATTTCCACTATATTTCCACATGAATTTTTTGTTTAATTGATTTATTTTGTCGAAGTGGTCTTGGTACAACTGAATATATCGTATAATCGAATTGACTTGCACCCAAATTTTGACCGCATTTTGATTTAAATCGTGTAAATGATACTTTTCGATTATACAAATGACACTGCCTGTAATTGACATTATTATATTATACAAATGACACTGCGTATAAATGACATTATAGCATTGTAAATGATACGGCGTATAATTGACATTATTCATAAATATAAATGACACTTTATGTAATTGACACTATAAAATTTTGAATAATACTATAAGATTGAAAATAACGACATTATTTTGTTATGCAAATGACACTGCGCATAAATGACACGATAACATTTTAAATGACACGGCGTATAATTGACACTATTCATAAATATAAATGGCACTTCATGTAATTGACACTATAAAATTTTAAATAATATCATAAGATTGAAAATAACGACACTATTCTATTATGCAAATGACACTGCGTATAAATGATACAATAACATTGTAAATGACACGCCGTATAATTGACACTATTCATAAATATAAATGACACTTCATGTAATTGACACTATAAAATTTTAAATAACTAGTATAAGATTGAAAATAACACTATAACATTTTAAAATGTTACAATATCATTTATATAATCGAATAGTGTCAATTATAGGCGGTGTCATTTGTATAATCAAATAGTGTCATTTATACGATTTGGATCAGGATGTGGGTTCAGATCAAGATGCATGTCAGGGCCTGAATACGGGTCAATCTAATTGTACGGTACACCCGATTGTATCCAAGTTTTTGTGTATTTTATCAATTAGATGATAGCGGATTTTTTTTTCCTTTTCTTTTTGAGGCAGACTTTAGTGGATTTTAAATATCGCAAAATAAATTCCAAGATTTAATGCCGACGTGCATCTAAATATGTATTTATACAACTAATTGCATCTACAATCTCAATCCCGCCTGTGTGCGGTGATGTTTTCCCATTTTAGATGATGTTGTATTCTCGTCTGCGTGCGATGTTGTATTATTATTTGGTGTTGAGGTTCTACACACAATGCGTTTCTCGTCTGCGTGCAGTGATATTTTTCCACCGTTGAGTGGTGATGAGTTCCCGCCTGCGTGTGGGTTGCATAATTAATTATATTGAGATTCAGATACCTTTTACAATTTCAAAAAAAAAAAAACAATTAAACTGGCCACTTGAACAATCCACGAACATCTTTTTTTTTTCAAGAAAATGGAGTACATTACAATCGTTTAACCATCTACACCTGTATAAAAGCATAATGGATTAGGACGAAAGATATTATATGGTGTTTTTACTCATTTTCAAACTGATTTCGAGCCACCAAACATTAAATCAGTAACTTTTATATTCAAATATACTTATAAGAAGTATACCTAAATATCGCCTTATTATTTCCTCCAAATAATGCATGAAGCTCGATCATATTTATTGTTTATCTATTTTATTTATTTATTTTTTATGAAAGCAAATTGACCGATTATTTTATATAGGGTTAAGTATCAATTTCAACCTTAATGTGGAGGTCCTTAGTACGTTTAGCACCCTATGGGTAGGGGTGTGTCAACTAAGCCCCTGAAGTACCTATTTTCCTCCAATTAAACCCTCCAACTTAACGGAGAGTTAACACCGTTAACTATTTTTAATTTTTTTAGTTTTTTATTTTGTTGGTGGTGGGACCCACACCTTCTTCTTCACCAAACTCGCCGGAAACCCAATTGATGGAAAATGAGCAACCGTCGGCTGCCACCACCCCCGTCTCTCCCCTATAACACTCTCCATCTCCCTCTCCCGGCGACACACAGACCCTAGCCCCACTTCCAGACCTCCCTCTGTTTCTGGCGACCATGCCCTCTTTCCGCCTTCTGTCAGCAGGAACCGTCGCCCCTCCTTCTCCCTTTAATTTCTCCGCCCGCTTCCCTTCTCCGGCGATAGCAGCCACTAGCTACCACCGCTGCTGCAGCATCTCCCTCGTCTCTCTGTTCCTTCTCCCTTTCGTCCCTCACAGAACACACACTCAACACTCCTCTCTCTCACCTCCTTGGCAACGACGAGAATGCCGCCGCCTCCCTCGATGTCTCTTTCTTCCGTCGACACACGGACGAGCCAACCACCGCTCGTGAATCAAGCGGCGCTGCCGCACGTAAACCCTAGCCCCAAATCACGGCCTTTCCTCCTTCAATTTCTGTTGAACGCACGGCCTGGAGAGGCGCTGCCGCCGAGCTCCCAGACTCTCCCTCTCTTTAAAACTGACGACGACGCAACTATAGGATGCGCCTCTGTCGACCTGAAAACAAGATACTCGGGAGACCTCAAAACAAGATACTCAGCTCACCGACCCGCCGTAAATATTAATGGTGGGTCCCACCGAATAAAAAAAATAAGAATAAGAAACTGAGTTAAGTAGGCGTTAGGGCAAAGGGCTTAATTGTTCGAAATTAAGTACTTCAGGGGCTTAGTTGACACACCCCTACCCATAAGGTGCTAAATGTAATAATGGCCTCCATGTTAGGGGCTTATTTGATACTTAACCCTTTTATATAATATACTCCCTCTGTCCCATTATAAAGGGCAAATAACGTCAAAATTTCTGTAATTTTGTCCGTTTCGCATTTTTCCCATGACCTAAAAATTTCTCGTTAAAATTCATGACCGTTGCTCCGATTCTCATTTTTTCCTTAGTGACATTTTTAAGCCATTAATTAGATGACTGTCACCAACGTGGCACACTTATGCTGAGTAGATTAATTATAAGTTAAACGACGTCGTTTGGCGTCTAACCTAATAGCGTCAAAATCCATGAAGTTTGGCACGATTCTCATTTTTCCCTTGACCTAAAAATCTCTCGTGAAGGAACTACGGAACAACACCAACATATTCTCCGACGCCGAACCAGACGTCCGTTGGGTTGGAAACGAGAACGGATCCGCCGGAAATTCTACAATAATTAATTTAGCGCAGTGATCAACACTGTCTTATACGTCTTCCACATTGTATAAAAATCCTAGTATAGAGAGCGAGAGAGAGAAAAAAAGACTAGTGATGAGTCCATTGTCCTCAACACGAATTGAAAACCACAATCCCATAACCATGGCCACATACTACTCGAGCGTCAGGGTGACAGTTTCCGCGTGATGATGATGAGGAAGACATGACAATTTTTCGTCTTCAATGGCTGACAGTGGTTTGGGGATTTTTTTGAACCCTAGCTAATATTGGTGAAGAATCCTTAATTTCAGAGTGTACCGTACAACTGGGTTGCACCTTCATTTAGTCTTTGACTCGTACCCTGATTTGAACCTATATTCTAACCCAAACCATATAAATAACACTATTTTGGGTACGGCTCAACCCGGTTGTATGGTACACCCGGGTGTACCCAATATTTTGTGATTTCAGTTAATCCCCAAAGAAAATATAAAACAACGACGTTTTATATTATGAATTAAACAATATCGTTCATTTCGTCGGAAAATTAAGCCTATGTGGATTTCCGATTGCCATGTCAGCATAAGTTTGGGGAAAGATTAATTTTATGGGAAAATTAATAATCGGAATTAAGTTCATGAATTTTAACGATAAATTTTTAAGTTATGGGGAAAATGCGAAACAAGCGAAATTACAGGGATTTTGACGCTATTTGCTCCATTATAAATGTCTCATTACTTTTAGGCACGGATATTAAGAAATATATATTAAGTAGATAAAGTGAGTTGGTGAAAATTATTTAAATATTAAATATATAGAGAGAACATATATTGCGAAAAAAAGGAATGAAATTTATCATAAAAGATGGGATATTTGCAATGGGACGGAGGAAGTTTGAAATGACTACTAACCTTATTAATTCATGTATATTGAGAGAACTACATTACATCATAAATAATGCCCCCAAAGTGTCCCTAAATACTGGAATTACATTACAAAATCATTTAGATAATTTCTGAACTATTTTCGCATCATATTTAAATTACAATCATTGCCAATAAAATTATACTCATTACCAAATTTTTAGAAAATTATTTTCCCGCTTAAGCTGTAATTATAATTTTTACTATTTCTTTTTGGCAAAATAATTGATTATCTTGATTGTGAAGTTTAATTGTTTGTTGACATAACTTGCTCGAATTAATTTCCCCATTCAATGCATAGAAAATAATTTAATATCATAATAATCGCTCATTTATATTAGGATAATTATTTGCAGTTTATTTGTTATTATTTTGTCAAAATATAAATTTTAAAAATTAAACTATACATGTACATATATTATGTATTCATCAAATATAAAACTATTATAAATAGATATAGTATATATCAATACACATATATTAATATTGTGGAGTATATTATAGTGGAATGTTTGTATAAATTATTTTAATTTGGACGAAACTGAACTGGAGACAAATTTTGGAATGGACTAAAGTTTATGTATTTACGCTAAACTTTATATAGTTGGATAAATAACGAAATTTCAAAAATTATGTTGTGAAATTTGAAACTTCGGTAGACATTTTGAAAGAAAAAATATGTAGATATGTTAGTGAAAATTTTAACTAGATAATAACGATGGTTATATATATATACTCCCTCCGTCCCTGAAATAAGTTCTTCTTTGGGGACGGCACGAGTTTTAAGAAAAAGTTATAAAGTGTATTGATAGTGGAGAAAAATGTGTTATAATTAGTATTGAGAGTGGTGAAAATGTGAAAAAGTGTTATAATTAGTATTGTGAGTGGTGAAAAAGTGAAAAGTAAGAATAAATAAAATATTATTAGTGGTGGGGTAGTTGTAAAAAAATTGAAAGAAAGAAAGATGAACTTATTTAAGGGACGTCACAAAAAGGAAAAATAGGAACTTATTTCAGGGCGGATGGAGTATATATATAGGATCGCGTTCAATGGAGACCACTAAATATTCAAAGAACAGATACCAAATCTCAGCAGTTGATCTGATCTTATCTAATCTAACGGTCACCATTTATTCACGCCATGTTCAACGGAATTTTTTTTATTGAACATATACAAGGTCAAATCCCACAACCCAAAAAAAATCAGCATTTATTCACGCCATGTTCAACGGATTTGATGAACGTTCAACGAAATTACTGATATGTTCAACGGATTTCATGAACGCTCATCAAATTCGTTGAACATGGCGTGAATAAATGCTGATTTTTTGGGGGTTGTGGGATTCGACCCTGTATATGTTCAACAAAAAAAATCCATTGAACATGGCGTGAATAAATGGTGACCGTTAGATTAGATAAGATCAACGACTGAGATTTGGTATCTGTTCTTTAAATATTTAGTGGTCTTTAAATATATATATGGTTAGATTCTATGGATAAATTAATTTTTTTTGCGAAATTTAAAAATGTTGAATCAATAATTTTGATGAACATACCAATAATTTTATTGAAGAAGCATTTTGATTGGGGGTTCGAACTCTGGAGTGCGAAATTTTCAACAAATACGTCAGTTCATCGAAATTATTGACATGTTCATCAAAATTATTGACATACTCATCAAAATTTGGACACTGGATTTATTCTTAGTTATTGACCATTTGATTGAACTATTTTAATAGTTGAGATTGTTTCTCCTTTCTAACAACATTTGCATTGCTCCATTGAACATCTCTCTCTCTCTCTCTCTCTATATATATATATATATATATATATATAAATATAAATATATTACCGAATTTTTTTTTCGAGACAATCATCAAAATTATGCATATAATTGAATACAAATATCTATAAACATAAACACAAATATGCATAACGTTTGTTAGAAATATGCACGAAAAAGTATCAGTATGCAAACTTTATGGGAAAGTATGATCCGCAAGTGACCAGAGGCGAGAGCCACCTGACGGTGTCACATAGTACTATGCATATAGTTGAACACGAATATGCATAAAGGAAAACATAAATATGTATAACGTTACAAACTAATATGCATAGCAATATTCGACCATATGCATATCTATGGCGGCGACGAGTGGCAACGAGAGGCACAAGAGAGTTTGCATACTGATACTTTTCTATGCATATTTCTATCCAATGTTTATGCATATTTGGGTTCAATTATATGCATAATTTTGATGACTGCCGCGGGAAAAAAATAAATTTTTGGTATATATATATATATTTTAATTTTAAAAAAATTTATTCCTATTTTACCCCTCCGTGTTTTTTGCCTTCGAAGGCTTTGCAAGGTCTTGGGAGGCAGGCATCTGTCACGTGTCACGCTCCTAGCCACGTAGCCACATTATGTGGTTCAGATTTGGACCTATATATTATGAGGGGAGTGCAGATTCTATATATATATATATATATTGTCAAAATATTCTTTATTGATTTGATAAGTCTCCAACTACAAAATAAATTTATCACCATTTCAATGCTATTACATTGATTAAAGCTATTTTAATATAAAGAACTCATAATATGACTTATTATATTGATTAGAGTTATTTTATATAATATAAAAAACTCATAATATGATGTGATTAAAATATATTATATTATCATCCATTATATTATTAAATAATATCATAAAATTTTAAAAATATACATTTTTTATTAAATAAGTATAATCATACATCACACAAAAACAAAAGTTACAAAACTAGTTCAAAATAATTTTCTAGCTTCATGATTTTACAATGAAAATAATATTTGCACCTACATAAAAAGAAATATTTCACTCTCCACCGAAAAAGCCAATTAAAGTGATTCCCGATTTATTAAGAATATATAAAAAAAATCTTATCCCTCGAGCTTTTTTAGTCTTCTTTTCAAGTAATAGAATCGAATATTTGATTATAAAAGAAAATCGACCGACCACGCTAAGCCCGGTACACCTCACCACACAAGAAGCTATTTATGAGAAATTTCCAGGCAATTTCTTATTTCTTTCTCGCACCTTTCCACACGCTATCTGTGTGAACCCACCACTCCCGGAGACGGCGGTGGTTTCGAATTTCCCGGCATTCATCGCGGTAGTTCCGCTTTCTGTGCTATATTCACGCTTATTTTGATATCATCTGCGTAACTATAAACGCAGTAGTTGTGATTACCATAAGTGGAGTAATTTTTGCTATCTTTTGCCGTCGTTTTTTTGGCGACATTGGCTGAATCTCAGTTTTCCGGTAGTGTGTTCGAGAATACTAGAAGGTGTCATCTTTCCTGCGACTAAGCACTGAGAGAATTGGGTATGACTGAAGAAATCAAGTACAAGAAGAAAGGCTTCGACCTTGAAGCGGGGAGTAGCCGGCGCGATTATCCGGAAGATGAAGACGACGGCGCTGGACCGTTCGACATTGTTCGGACGAAGAGTGCTCCGGTGCACCGGCTGCGTAGGTGGAGGGTAAGTTGGCCGCATTGGTCCATTTCTGATCTTATGTTGTGGTTTTTGTTACTCACTCTGTCCACGAACCATGAACCAGTTTTCTTTTTGATTTGTCTCACAAACTTGACCTATTTCTAAAAATAGCAAAAAATTTACCCTTTATTCGCCTTTTCACTTTTTTATCTACTGTACTTAACACATAAAATATCAATTTCTTAATTCTCGTGTCGAAAAAAACTAGGTCATGCTTCATCGGACGGAGGGAGTACTATATAATCTGTTGAGTTTTTGTTTGCCTTGGTGTATTATTTTGTATTCCGAAGTTCATAAGAATCTTTGCTTCAGTTGAATTATTTTGTATTCCGAAGTTCATAAGGGAGACTGGTTTTGTATCTTCAGTAGCCATCCTAGTTTTATTTCTTTGATTGACTGATTTGGTATGATGGAGGTGTTCTATTTCATGAATATGTCATCTCTTTTGTAAGTATGCCTTACTGTTGTTTTGAAATTATGTTTACTGCTTAATGCATTTCCGAGTGTTGTTCATATCATAATACCATTGTAAACGCATCATTTTTCCTGAATGAGTGGAAGGTTACACATCATTTTTCCTTAATGAGTGGAAGACACTTGAGGAATTCAATTAGACAAATTCTTAAGTGTAGCCTTCTTTTCCTTCCATTTGGGAGCTGCGATTTGTAGTGGCATTGGCATTATATTCTGGCTGACATTAAGCTTAAGCAGTTGTTACTCCTCAAGTGGTAGATAATTGTTTTCAATAAGTCTGCTGTCATAAGCGATCAATGATAATCATCTCACATGTACTTCCTTCTCTTATATGGCCATTGCTCTTAAGGTGTTCATATCTGGATGAGCATGGTATGCAACAAACCATATTCTTCTACTTTCTCTTTCTCTCTCTCCTGTTTCTTATTTACGTATGGCTTTTGGTGATTTTAGAAAATGAATTATCCTTCTTTCCTAATAATTGAATTTGATTTATTGGGCTTTCACAAGTCCGCATACGAATTGATACAATTTACCTAGGTAAACTACTTT
This sequence comes from Salvia miltiorrhiza, assembly GCF_028751815.1. NCBI lineage: Eukaryota > Viridiplantae > Streptophyta > Magnoliopsida > Lamiales > Lamiaceae > Salvia > Salvia miltiorrhiza. The sequence continues at coordinate 51,701,210 of NC_080390.1, forward strand.
ATCGAAATTTCTGAAATGATGAAGAACAAGAGAAAATTAATTACTCAGCATGTAACCCCCAATGTAGATGCCATCATTTTGTCCTTCATATGGAAAGAAGACGAAGAACACAACAATAACTACAATGGTCAACCATTGAGGAACCTTGCTCATCGTAGAAGGTGTTATTTTCAGAGAAAATAATCAGGAGACCATGTACCTTCTTTTGTGACCTGGTCTGAGCCCTGATGATAAATCAAGCATCAAATCTCTGGCTTCCTCTTTTGCATATTAAAGAATGTCTTCATATGTTTTCTCCGTAATTCGAGTTGAATATCAAGTTTTGCTGTTCAACTACAGTTTTTATTCTGTACGTGGGTAGTTTTGCTTTCCTATATGTTCAAAACCGAACTCCTTACAGCCTTTTAGCATTTCAGACTTAATAACCTTATAGTAATAGAGCTTTTTAGTTCTATTTGGTTAAGCATGTGCAAATAGTGTTTCTGAATATTGCTGCTAAGTGGTTGAAAGATAGTGTTTGCCCTGGCTAATTATATTAACATGAAATTAAAAGGGCCTTATCAATGGTTGTTTGACTCCCAGAAACTCAAATGCATGTATGCAAGTCAATCTCACCCTCATCCCTTTTTGCACACTACTGTACAAACCAAGTTGGTATAGACTTATAGGATAAAATCATTTGCTTTGATCATTAATGCAGTAATCATTAAGTTGTAGCTAGATGTTGTATCTTGCTTATTTCGTCCAGTTGCTAGCTCACGTTCCCTTAAGAGAGTGGATATGGATTGGCAGGTTCTTTCCTTTTTTGTCCTCGGTATGCCGAATTGATGGCTCTCTTTGGCAGGCTGAGTTTCCGCTGCCAATTTTATGTGCATGTGAACTATAGTTTGTTCAATCTGTTGGGCAAGGTTGTATTGGTGGTAGTGTCAATGAATGGTCATCTGTGGAGTTTATATTACCAGTGGATTCTGGTGTCTCTAATTCGTCTGCAACAGACAAACTGCTTTTGAACTTCTTTAGTTACTATCTATGTAATTTTCTGTATACTTATGTGGATTTAGGTGGACCGTGATTGTCTTTTTTGTCATAGGTTTGTCCATACTAAAGCATACTACTACCAGTCAATTTAAATATTTTTCTTAATCTGTGGTTGTTTCAGCAAGCTGCACTTGTCCTAAATGCTTCACGGCGATTTCGTTATACATTGGACTTGAAGAAAGAAGAAGAGAGGAGGCAGTTAATTGCTAAGATTAGAACACATGCTCAAGTCATTAGGGTAAATTATCTTTCTTATTTTATTCGGTAACTAATGATCACTCATTTGATTGTTAATCAATTATCTACTTGACCAGGCCGCTGTCTTGTTCCAAGAGGCTGGCAAAGGACTACCTGGTAATTATTTTTCTGCTCTGTTATACAAAATAAATTCCTTACTGATTAAACTTCTGTGGGAACTGTAGTATATCATTTTAGTGTCGGTTCAAATTCTTATTCTATTATCTTGGTTGCAATACGATCTTTTACCTATGAACCTTGTACTAGTTGTTGACTTGTTGTGTTGTTAATCTGGGAAAATACAAGTTCTCACGATCATACTACTCTCATCATTTTCTTGACATTGGCTTATCAGTGACATTTAAATTGTTTGATTATCTGTTTTGAATTATTTGCCTGTTGACAGTTATCATAGTGACATAATCTTATATTTGGCCGTGTCTAGTTTACACTCCTCTCTACTTCTGTTCTGCAGCAGCAGCATAGACTTCAGTTCATCTTTCAGAGCCTGATTATCATTGCTGTTTTGTCCGACATTTTTTAGGTGCACTACCTTCAACTATACCTTTGAGTCCTACTCGAAGTGTTGATTTTGGCATCAGCTCAGAAGAACTAGTTGCAATATCCAAGGAGCATGATCTTTCTCTTTTGCAGCAAAATGGGGGGGCAAGTTCATTTCAATCTTTCTAAATTCATATATTGCTTGATCATCATCATCATCATCATATATATATATATATATATATATTACTTTTTCCAATGTCATCCTTATTTGCTCTTTGCGTGGCCAGGTTAAAGGATTGGCTGAAAAATTAAAATCCAATCAGGAGAATGGTGTATCTGGGGATGAGACTGACATCATAAACAGGAAGAAAGCTTTTGGCTCGAACACATATCCTCGAAAGAAAGGGAGGAGTTTTTGGGTGGGTGATTAGTTTCATTTTTTAGAATAATCGTACCTTTTCTGTTAAAGAAGTGTTGGAATTTTTTTTTATTTGTTTATTATTTTTTCCTGTAGAGGTTTGTGTGGGATGCTTGTCGAGATACTACTCTAGTAATTTTGATGATTGCTGCAACTGCTTCCTTAGTATTGGGTATAAAGACAGAGGTAAGATTCAGTGCACCTTTCTGTGTAAGTTCTAAGGCATGATTACGAGATAATTAAAGATCGTGTATCCTGTCTTGGCTGCCCATTTCTTGATTGTGACTTTTCTGTCCTTATGTTGAGTGTCGATTTGTTGTCTTGCTCTATTTGCTAGAGCAACGTACATTATTTTTTCTTTCATGTGGATCGAGTTATTCCTCGAGATCATGTCTTTGTTGGTATTGAGTTTTCTGGCAAGTAAATTAAGGGACACATTTATGTTCACCAGCTCTTATTAGTGATTGCTTTGTCAAAATTTATTGTCTTGTCTTTCTTAATTGGGAAAAATTGTAAAATTTATAAGTTTTCTTCAGTAATATATATTATAGTCATTTGTTTTGTTTGCTCTTTGAATCGATTAAGTTGTTTAAGCAATTGGGCTGGAACTCAAAATTATATTTGTAACCACTTGCTCTCATGCCTATGGTTCTTCATTGAAAAATTTGGTCACTCTCGTGAGGAATATAGAGAATAATGTATCAGTGCTTGTATAATGGTGTCCGTTCAGTTTTATTGATCCCTGTAAAAGTTTATTTTCATTTTAGGGTATAAAAGAAGGTTGGTATGATGGAGGAAGCATTGCCTTGGCGGTTTTTATAGTCATTGTTTTCACAGGTAATACGAGTATGTGATTTTAGTGGTTTGTTATACTGGTTTTTGTTGCAGTTGCAGACCTCTTCGCAGCTTTCTTGATTTGCATGATTGATGGTTTTAGTTGCAGTTGCATTTGCATATGCTCCTGGTTGGCATTTGGTGATAATGTCTTGTTTGGTGATAAATTTGTTTAAAAGTGGACACTATGGATATGGTTTAGAAGAGAACCAGGCTTTTAGTGAGAAAGAAAAGATATTTTTTTTATCCCTGGGGTTTTTCTTTGGGGGTCGGTGCGAGGATTAGGGTAGTTGGAATACCACTGAAATTTAAATCTTGATGTAAGTGTAAATAATAAAATATTCCAAAATTCATACATAAAATCAGAAGAACTAGAAGAAGTTATGTGCAAGTATTTTCAGAAAAAAAGCAATTAGGTGTGGCAACCAGGTTTTTGCTTTGGGTTGAGACTAGGTATACAATATACATGTTCTTATATGAACCTCAACACGACCTGTTTACTACTTGGGATAACCTTACACAAGTAAATGTTCATATGATTTAGGGCGTACACAAATAAACATGACTTGACCAAATGGGAATATCTATCTGAAATGGAAGGACATATTTGGAAATGAGATATGGGTTAAGTTGATGATTGATGAGTATGTTTGTGTTCTTCACAAAATACTTGAAATTACTAAATGCATCTATACCCTATTTGCTACACATTTTATTCACTTCGTGTCTGAATTTTCACCCTTAGCAGTTCCATAAAATGATGAAAGAATAAAATTTGCCCTTAGTAAGAATGTAGTGACTTGTTGATGCTTGTCAAATGAAGGCCACATTTTGAATATGCATTATATTACTTCCTGTTTTGTGATATGATTTGTATGAAATATGGTCCTATAGGGACACATTGTGGAAAAGAATAAATATGGTTTCCTTAAAGAGAGGGCAACAAGTATGGTTTTTGTTATTCATTCTTATTTTGTTAGTGTGACAGAAGCATAAATGTCTTCCGTAATGAATTCTCTTGTGTTCACGTCAGCTGGTAGTAAGAAATGAATATTTTTAAAATTTTCAGCTGTAAGTGATTACAAACAATCCCTTCAATTCCAGAACTTGAATGAAGAGAAGGAAAATATACAAATGGAGGTAGAGTAATGTCAATACAAATTTTCTGCATGTACTGCCTCCCGTACTTTATTTCTTATTCTTATGTTTTCTTGAAATATTCTCCAGGTGATAAGGGGTGGGCGCAGGACTAAGATTTCAATATTTGAAATAGTTGTTGGTGATGTCCTGCCTCTTAAAATTGGTGATCAGGTTAGCTGCTGCGGATAGTGACATTCAACATGTTCTTTTTGAGAGCTAGAATTCTATTATTTTTGGGGGGTGGTGGTGTGGGAGTTGATGTTTGTATTTGATTGAGTTATTCCCTACATATGCATATAGGTGCCAGCAGATGGACTTGTAATCTCTGGCCAGTCCCTTTCAGTTGATGAATCAAGCATGACCGGAGAAAGTAAAATTGTATGCCTAAAGAAACCTTTTTCTCTATGTTGTGTTGGTCGCAGTATTATTTACTCTTCAATATTGTCTGTGTTAGGTTCACAAAGATCCTGTACGATCACCCTTTCTTATGTCTGGATGCAAGATTGCTGATGGCTATGGGACCATGCTGGTAATTTCTCACTATTCTTTGAGCTCTTAAACAACTTTTGGAATTTCCATATCTTCAGGAAATAGAGAGAACAATGGCTTTGCTTGCTCAAGAATGTACAAATTAATCTAGTTAGTGAATGTGCTCTGTGGATATTGATAAAGCACAAAAGGATAGGAATAGGTTTACTTGTATATGCATGAACTGAAATGCTTTGTTGCTTAGTAGTAGGTAATACTAATGGTGTAGTTGGTAGTTTACATTAGGTTTTATACTGTACATATTCTATATGCTAGTTAACATCAAGTGAGTTTTACATGGATATCATGGGACTGCAATTAGAAAAGGTCAAATGAAACTTTTTTAGCTAATGAAACATGTTTGCTTGAAGTTCAAGAAAAGATGAAGTTATTTTTTTTTAACTTCTTATCTGACAACATTTCTCAACCTTGATTCTTTGCTTAGAAATTCAACTTTGTTTAGATAGAACTGTAGGAACCCATTTATGAAAGTGGTATGCGTTCTTCTATCACATCCTCCCTGAGGATGTACTATGAAGCATGAACTGCCATCTGAATTTTCATTGGGCTTTCACAGGTAACTAGTGTGGGAATAAATACTGAATGGGGATTACTTATGGCAAGCATATCAGAAGATAATGGCGAGGAAACACCTTTACAGGTTTCTTCTAAGTGGAGGCTTTGTAACGTTTTTCTGATTCTTAAGTGTCCATCTAATTCTGACATTTTAACATGGCGATGAGTTTAGGTACGATTAAATGGGGTTGCTACTTTTATTGGCATGGTTGGTCTTGGAGTAGCACTAGCTGTTCTTATCGTCCTTGTGGCCAGGTAACTTGCTTACAGTCTACAGATACAGTATCTGATGTTTCACTCTTATAATTTATTTTGGGAAGTTTAATCAATATATATTACTTTGTGATTGAGCAGATTTTTTACTGGGCATACGAAAGATCCTGATGGCACAGTCCAATTCACACCTGGGGTGACTAAAGTTGGTGATGCGATAGACGGATTCGTAAAGATATTCACTGTTGCAGTATGTATTGTTTTTGACAATATTTGATAGTATACTACTGGTTGTACATCTTGTATTGCTGACTAATCAAGTTAAAACTCTAGGTGACTATTGTAGTTGTTGCGGTACCAGAAGGTCTTCCATTAGCTGTCACTCTCACGTAAGCTTATTTGTAAAATATTATTCTTCATTAGCACCTGTGCTTGTCATTATAGAAATAGTAGTTTTGATCTCTGCCTCTGCCCATTAGGTGCTTGCTGGAATGTAAAACCGTGTTGAGATAATAAGGAATGAAGAATCCTTCACATTTCTTTTTATTGCTGAATCCCATATCTTTAATGAAAAAGGATGATTTTTCTATATCAGATAACGTCCCTTGTTATATATTTTTGACCTGCTTGATTCTACACTCTGTACATCATTTATGAACCTTCCATTTCAGTTGATGGAATTCAAACTCTAAACCACTGGTTTGGTTATGTGTCTTATGCACTTACTGCTACTGTTTACATCGCAACTGGTGTATAACCACATACTTTTTTCTTTAAATAACCTTCTTTAAAATGTAACTGCATTTCAGGCTTGCATATTCAATGAGGAAAATGATGGCTGATAAAGCATTGGTATGCATTCGTGCTAGCAACATTCCCATCTCTAAGTTATTTTCTCAATATCTTCTGTGAGTTTATTAACATTTAAACTGCAGGTGAGGAGGCTTTCAGCCTGTGAAACGATGGGTTCTGCAACTACCATTTGCAGTGATAAAACTGGAACCCTAACTCTGAATGAGGTGCTTATCAGTTTTCTTCTTTTGCTTCTAGTTTTCTGCTCTTTCTGCATTTGGTGGCTTGCTTTGGCAGTTGGATAATGATGAAATCAAGGGTATTTAATTTCAGTTTGCAAGCAGTAATCTTTTATTATCCTTGTACAGATGACTGTGGTGGAGGTATCTGCGTGTGGAAAGAAAATTGACCCACCTGACAATAAGTCGCTTCTTCCTTCTAAAGTTATCTCTCTACTGATTGAAGGCATTGCGCAAAACACAACTGGAAGCGTATTTGTGCCTGAAGTATGTTTTAGGGGGTGTTCTTCTGATTACTTATATTTATTTACATTTAATTTCTGAATATGAATAAATGAAGTTGCTTGGATGGAATGTTACTCATAGGTTTGAATGTTAGATCCTGATATCGTAGAAATCTGTTGTCTTCTACTTGTCAAGTTTTGCTTCCCGACTCTTGAGTTCGAGTGGTCTGTAAAGTGTAAACTATTATTAGTATTATTATTATCATCAAATTAGGTTTCTGTCATGATGCATGTAAAATCTCAACATATGAAAATACTGTGTTTTATGCTATATTTCATTTCTGCTACTTCCACTTGGATTTTGGAGGAGACAATCTATGATCAGTCTTTTGATTGTTGAAATATTCCAGAAAACTTGAAGCTGGAGTTCAAACTAAAGAAGTTATCTGATCAAGTTGCTTACATCATCTTCTTAGTTATAGGCTCTTATAAGTTATAAGTTGTGATAGTTCTAGGTTTTATCGTTCTTTTCTTGTTGATATATTAAGAATGGCACTTATTTAGCTGGTTTTATTAGGGTGGTGGACCTCCGGAGCTTTCAGGATCACCAACTGAAAAGGCAATTCTGCAGTGGGGAGTAAATGTAGTGCAACAAAACCTTTTTTGGCTTTATAACAGTGTCTTGTTCTATGCAGCAACTTAATTTCCCTTGGTTGTCTTCCTGTAGCTTGGAATGGATTTTCTTTCTGTTCGATCAGATTCAGTTATTATTCATGCATTTCCATTTAACTCGGAGAAGAAGCGAGGTGGTGTTGCACTAAAAACGGTAATTCCAAAAATTTGATTTGGTGATATATTTTAGGTTGTGTTTGCCTCTTGTCTTCTCGCAATGAATTCTAGATGAACTTTCTTCAGTTGCATGGTTTTTCAGTTTTCTTTTTTCTGAATTTATATGGTGCTTTGGCAGTCGGATTCTGAAGTTCATGTGCACTGGAAAGGGGCTGCAGAAATAGTACTTGCTTGCTGCACAAGTTACTTAGATGCAGATGACCAAGTGGTACCGCTGGATGAAGATAAGGTCTGTGAAGAAAATATATTTTCTAGCTTTCTCTTTCTGGTCCCACTAAATAATTCTATTGACAGTAGCTGTTCATTTCTATGGTATTCATGAAGACTGTGACTTTTATAAGAATATAAATGTCAATACTAGGCATTTTTTAAGTATTAGGATAGTTCTAAGTTTGGTTATGGCGGTAAAGTGAGTTTTTGGTTTTTTATACAGCTGTCATCTTATAAGAAAGCAATTGAAGATATGGCTGCAAGGAGCTTGCGTTGTGTGGCCATTGCCTATAGGCCATATGACGTAAAGAGTGTTCCATCTACTGCTGAAGAACTCGAAAATTGGGAATTACCTGAGTCAGACCTAATTTTGCTGGGCATAGTTGGTATCAAGGTGCTTGTTACTAGTTCTGTCTTAAATGCTGCCTGTTAATTTTCGTGAGATTCTCTGTAATTTATAATCTATCTTTTTATGATATTAATTCACCTTACACTTTTTTGTATTTTTGGAAAATTATATGCACATTTGCATCATGAATGAAAAGCTTTCAACCAGTCAGAAACATTGTATCCAATTTTTGCAATTAGCATTCTAGAAAAATGTGCTATTTCTACTTTTTAAATACATGGTTCTTTAGATCATCTCCTGCTATTGCATTTTCAATTCTTTTGGTAGACATCAATTTTGAGGGTCCTTACAATAATGATTTCTTCGACATTTTATTGGGATTGCATATGCCAAATTTCTCATTTCGCACATCTTTTTAGTCCACATCACTTAAAAATATTTTTTGATATAGGATCCGTGCCGACCAGGTGTAAGAGATGCTGTCCAATTGTGCACTAATGCTGGTGTTAAGGTATGTACATTTATTGCCTCACTTACCTCTGGCACACTAGGAAATATGGGTGTAGACCAGCTGAAGCAGAATGGATTTCTCATCAGTAAATCAGTATAGCTAGCTTCCAAGATCACATTGGTGCATATTAGTATTTTGTCTCCTACTTGGCCGGCCATTATCTTTACGGTGTCTGTTATTTATTCTCTATCAGTTCATCCATGTTCCCATATAATTAAGGCAGACAGTTGCAAAAAGGATGATCTGAATGTTTCAAAATAGTATATCAACTCATTCTGGAACTTGTGCAGAAAATACAGGTTTCTAAATTACATTTGACATTCTTTTGATAGTGCTTGTCAGATGAGAAACTCCTAGATATTAAATTTCTTACTCTTTCGACAGATCCCCATACCTCTTCAAGGTTGGTAATGGGAGGCGTAGAATCAGTAATGGGAAACTCTTTGGACAGAAAATAGTATATATCAACTCCTAGATATTAGATTTCTGTACTCTTTCAGATCCCCACACCTCAGTAAGGTTGGTAATGGGAGGGGTAGAATCCGTAATTTCGCTAGCCTACAATCAGTGTGCATTAAGGCTCTGGGAAACCCAGTTATTTAGAGACTTTTAATAGAACAATTTGTTGTAGCCCATTAGAGTCTAGAATCCAGATACAGATCTATGGATAGACATGGCATATGAAATCATCTTGATGCAGACATGTCTGACTTGAATATGCCTTTTATCAGTCCCATGAAAAAGATGGTCACAGTATCAGTAATAAGAGGTTTTCAAATGGATGTCTAGACCGGGATTTAGTTTGTCTTCAATTATCTTGATCTAGACACTGAAATAATACTCAACCCCTGCTATGTTGAATATTTGGGTTGGTTTAGTTTTAGAATAAATCAGGATATCTTTCTAGGAATGAAAAGTCTTTTTTTGAGAAGGATGTCCGATTGGACTTCAGCCCTGTATACTTTCCTTCCTTTCTTAGTCCAAGTACACTGACAATTGTCCCTTTGTTGTATCTAACTCTCTTTTCTGTTGCAGGTGGCCTGTTATGCTCATGAAAGAAATGCTTTCCTTCTTTGTCGAATATTTGATTCGTACTTGCTGTTTTCTTGTTTGTTTTTTATTTGTTCTTTTGTTTGACCATGGAACTTCTTAGCTATGCAGTCATTTTTATTTTTCTTGGATCATCGATTTTCTAGGTGCGCATGGTCACTGGTGACAATCTTCAAACAGCTAAAGCAATTGCCTTAGAGTGTGGTATATTAGCCTCTAGTGCAGATGCAACTGAGCCTAATATTATTGAAGGAAAGGCATTCCGTATCCTTACGGAAACACAGAGATTAGAAATAGCTGATAAGATTTCGGTATGATATGATGATTGACTTGGACTCTACTAGTTCTCTTAGTGTGTTACTCTGCTAGTTGTTGATGAGTTATGATGATTTTGTGTTACCTTTTTGCACATAGGTGATGGGAAGGTCATCACCAAATGACAAACTCCTGCTTGTTCAAGCATTAAGAAAGAGGGGACATGTAGTTGCTGTTACGGGAGATGGTACCAATGATGCTCCTGCGCTACATGAGGTCTGGTGTTTTACTTGTTTGGAGTATGTGGCTTTGTCGTGTAAAGTTGACGGGGAGGGCAATGACTTATGCCTGCACGTTTCTATCCATTTTCACCCTGATACCAGAATCTCTTATTATTCAATAATGATGTTATTCTATCTTTAGTAGGACTTTGTTACTTGTGAATTAGTTGGTGCAATATGTTTTGAAGATTGTGGAAAAGAGTAGTACTATCTGAGCTCGACTTGCATTAATACTTTCCTAAAAGAAAACATTTGGGGATGTAGTGGGTTCATGGTTAGGTGTCAATTTGTTCTGCTTAAAAGGGTTGTGTTGGAGATTTCAGGTAGCTGTTTATGAAGGATGTGTCTGTGTGTTATTCTCTTGTATTGAGCTTCTCCAGCTAGTATGATTAAATTTTCAATTTGATAATGATATAGGCTGATATTGGTCTTGCAATGGGTATCCAAGGCACAGAAGTTGCAAAAGAGAGTTCAGATATCATTATATTGGATGACAATTTTGCTTCTGTTGTGAAGGTTAGTTAATTTTATTTATTTATTTGTTTAATTTTTTTACCCTTGCTGGTCTCTCTCCTGTACTGATAATCTATGAAGAGGTGTGTGAATTTTGTACTTACATTTTAATGAACGTGGTTATGGTCTTTGTCCACCTGTTTTTCAGTTTATCTTGAAAATTTTGGTGTAATTTTGAATTTCATATTTCTTTTAGTGGTGCCAGTGTCGAAAACAAGTTTTGGTAAATTCAATGGAAAAATTTATGTTCCAATTAGTCTGCTGAATATAATTTCAGATCAGCATTATCTAGAAACTTTTCTTAATATAATGCGAACGTGAATTGTAAAAATGGAATGAGCCTCTCGTAGATTTCTTCTGAGAGTTTAAGTATCTATGAGTGATGAAATCCTGGGCCTCCCCGTATTTAATAATCACCAGGTTACATGGCTTCTGGTCCAAAGGGAAGCTATTCAACTCTTTCGTCCCTGTAGCTAAGGTGTTAAAATCTATGAAAACTGCAGGTTGTCCGATGGGGAAGATCTGTTTACGCCAACATTCAGAAATTCATACAGTTTCAACTTACGGTTAATGTTGCTGCTTTGATTATCAATGTTGTGGCTGCGGTTTCTGCTGGCAATGTCCCACTGAATGCTGTGCAGGTGTGTATTTACTCTTTCAAGTCATGTATTTGCTTCAGTTGCTACAATTCTTATATAAAAATTGATTCTTTTTTTTTGGGTAACCAGCTTCTCTGGGTGAACCTTATCATGGACACGTTAGGAGCACTTGCACTAGCCACAGAGCCTCCCACTGATCATCTCATGCGTAGAGCACCTGTTGGAAGAAGGTCAGAGTTGTGCAAGTCATTAACAGTTTTGATGCTCTCATTTTCATAATTGCTACTTTTCTTCTCCTCTTGTTAAATGATTTGGCTCATTTTCTCCTCTTATATCCATCCCTTGCTCTTTCTAGTACGGATGTAATACCACATAATTGGGAGTCTAAAGAGTATATGGATTGTGAATCCTGTGTATAAGATGCTAAGCCTAGGAGCAAGGATTTAATAATGTTGTTTGGCTTCCTTTTCTTTCCTGTAGTAGTTCTTCAACCCTATATGAGTAAAACTTGTCAAAACAATTCTTTTGTATCATCAAATGTTTGTCAGTTCTATTTTTTCTGTTAAGCACTGGTTGTCCTGCTTCTATGCACTCCTTTAGGTAAGTATTCATAATGAATTTGATTCGGATTAGAAGATAGGTTTCTCTAACTTACCTGAACCATGCTTTGTATTGCTGCATTGACATATATTCTTGAAATATAGGGTTAGTATGTCCTTGGTTTTACATTCTATGTGTTTGTAATACTTTTGTGTTGTCTATTGCATATGATAATTGATTAATTGGCTGCTTTGTTATCTAGAGCAAGTGCTTGCGACTTAAATTTTTCCTTGCTCATGATACTATGTACTATTTATTTGTTAAATTATCCTATAACACAACACGAATGGTGTAGGGCTTGTGATAATTCATCTTATTTATTTATTTATTTAAAAACATTACCTGCCGTCCTAGTGGATTAATTTTCCATGAATTGTGTAACTGATTGATTATATTTTGACAAATAAATTATTGGTATTTTAGGGAACCTCTTATAACGAATATCATGTGGAGGAACTTGTTAATACAGGTATGGGGTGTTCTATGATAACCTTGTAAAATTGCATTGAACAGCTGAGATAGAATGGGCTCAATTTTTTTATTTTTTTTTTGTCACTAATTGTAGGCTTTATATCAAGTCACTGTGCTCTTAATCCTCAATTTTCGGGGAAGGGATATCCTTAATCTGCAAAATGATGACGAAGATCATGCTTTTCGAGTGAATAATACATTGATATTCAACGCATTCGTCTTCTGTCAGGTAAGAGCAATATTAAAGATAGTATTTCTCTAAATTTTGCTGCATGAGATGTGAGGTTGTATAGCTGTGCAGTGTTTGTTGGTAATATTCCTACATCTTTCTTAATGTCTGTAATTATAGGTATTCAATGAATTTAATGCTCGAAAGCCAGATGAGGTCAACGTTTTTAAAGGTGTCACTAAGAACCGTCTGTTCATGGGAATAGTTGGCCTTGAAGTGGTGCTTCAGGTATTTACAATGTGATGACTGGTGTGTTTTGTCTAGTTTCATCATCTTCAATTTCTTATATGTCTTCATTTGCTGTCTAGTTTATCATAATCTTTTTCCTGGGAAAGTTCGCCACTACTGTAAGGCTGAGCTGGAAATTGTGGCTTGTTTCCATTGCTATCGGTGTTATCAGGTTCGTAGTCTGGTTCTATGCATTTTATTAAACGCGCTTTGAATTCCAACCTTGAAATAGATTCTCTGTTGTATGGTTAGAATTGGTCATATTTATTTAAACAGCTGATAGTAATATTGCTTTGTGGTTATCACCAGCTGGCCACTTGCTGCTATTGGAAAACTAATTCCTGTCCCCGAGAAGCCCATAGGTGAATCCTTCTCAAAGAAAATCCAGAGACAAAGAAACTCTGATGATGGTAATTTTACTTACAGACCTTGCTTGCATGTTGAGATGATATTGTTGGTTAATCGTCTTCGTTTGTTGTTTTTCAGGTTAAGAGACGATGAGATAAGATTTGGTTCTGCAGTATAGTCTAACATTTGCATAGAAATGAAAAACACTAACAACAATATAGAGGCAAGGTAGAGGAGGTTGATTTCCTGTTATGATTTCTGTTTCCACATCCTAACTGGATTATTCTTTTAATGCCCGGACGCTTTCTAAAATCTTATTTGCTGACATTATTGTAAAATTAACCCCTTTGGTTTCTAGATCACGTTGTGTTTTGGCGAGAGATTTGTATATTGGATTTTATTATTTAAAAAAATATGTGCATCACCTTTCAATTTTGCACATATTGTTGATTAAAAATGAGCCTTTTCACCAATTAATGAAACAGTTAGTATATATGAATCTAAACAAACAAAGTTAAGCCGCTAGCAGTGTCCCAATTTGATTTGATATTTTTACCACAATGTACGGTATTTCACACTTTGATTGTGATAATCTTGTACTTGTATCAATCAATCATTTGTTGGTTTTGAACTATCTTCAAAAACGTAGCAACAGATGTACATTACTGAGAGAGGAAAGTTTTCAGCAGAAGCATGAATATGCAAAATGGCTCCTCTTTGCTATATAGGGAGACACATAATGCGTTGCTGTAGCTGAAGTGTTTTTGGCTGGAACAAGGATCTGTGATCTGCCTTTAGCAATTCTCTTCCCCACCACAATGCTGTAGAATCTGCCTGGGAACGATGGCACGAAGATGTCGCTCTCTGTACATATGTAAAAGTCGATGATCTTCTCGTAGTCCATGAACCTAGCCTTCTGATCAACGGCCATTATTGCATCCTGGTTGTAGCACAACATTTGATTATCTCTAGAAATGAGAACCACCTCAGAATTTACATGTTTGTTACCTTAGTGAATGTGTTGGGGAAGACATCCCTGAACTCACCAAGACCGCTGCTCCATCCAGTCTGACTCAAGTATATACTCGTCTCTCTCTCAACACCGATTTTCCTAAGAAATTCTCCGATCTCTTGAACGTTGTAGCAATGTTTGCTCGCCTGGCACAATGAATCATCAACCCTCAAGTCCACTGCAATGTAGTGGCCGCGTTTGTGGCTGAAGCTTCGCAGTGTTGCGACCATGGAGTCCACTAGTTGCTGCAAATCTGGGTGCAGTTTGAGGCTCTCAAACATTGCTATGCATTGATATGCAGCTGATGACTCGTCTAGTTTCCCCTTTGATGAGTTGAAGTGAGTAACTATCTTCAGTTTTCGTTTGCTGCGAAAAATGGGGCTGATTTTTGAAGCTATGAAATCCTCTGAAACTCCATCAGGAACGCTCACGATATGGAGCTTCATGTTTGATAATTGTGCAGCCGGATTCTTGTCGACTTGGACTACTCCTTTCAGGCTTCTCACAAACGTCTCCACATCATAAATTTCGCCAAACTGCCTGAAAATTATTATTCAAGATGTTATTCTTTTTTATTTTTTTAAATACGCAAATTAATTAAAGTTTGATATATAGATAAACAATCACAGTTTGTGTCGAGAATTGGATCCTCGGATGTCTGGAATTGCAAGTTGTGCACCTAGTTGAGTGGCCACCGCCACAGCATTTGCTACCTGAGATGTCAATGTGGTAAGATAGCTAGACGGGTCAAAATAACATTTATAATTGACCTATAGATATCAGACACTTCTTTTAATGTTGAGTTGAGATTAAATAATAACCTGTGTGGCATGATATTCTGGTGCACGACTCAATGTGAAAAAGATGTAACCATTATTGGGTTGTTTTCTCTCTTCTGCAAACAAGGGAATAAATTAAATGCATGTGACATGAGAGAGAGAGAGAGAGTTAGAAGGACTGACTGAATAGAAATGAGGGTCTGTTCCAGCATGGTTGCATGGCTTCATTGTTTGGACTCCAAAGGGCATCACTGATTCCAGTTAGTTTAGACACTTTGAGAGAGTTGTATTGCACAATTGTTCGTTCCGGATAAGGTTCCTTGAAAAACAAAATATATAATTGTCCAATTTAGTTATATACCAAAACTTGGACATTAGTAACAGTAATTAGCATCTTCTTCTAAATAATAAAACTATGGTGGAATGTTTTTTGAAGGTGGAATGTTATATGAAAAGTAATTTGATATCTTGTCATAAAATTTAGTTTATAAGATCTAGTGTCGCTTCCGAAACAATTAGAACTTGAAATTTCGGCCTACGATTTTAACCATCAACTATGTGCGTGCTGTGCTGCACAGTGTACAAATTAAATTACCCCTTCTCTTTCTCTACTTTTAGTCTACAGTGGACATACACTATGTACTACTTTTGGTTTCGTTGTTAAATAATTTACTAACTACCAAAAACCATATCTAGATTATTGTTTGTTAATTTGAAAAATGAAATTGTTGGATATTACAGAAAAAGGTTTATGGATTAATTTGAAGGAGTAGATGTTTAGTTATATCTGTAATTATTTAAAAATGCAGAAAAAAATAGAATAATAACAAATGAGACATCACATAATTATACCTCTCAAACAAGACTTCTGCGCTTTGTCAATGGTTATTGCATGAATAATATAAATTTATTCAATAACAATGATAACTCAGAGATACTTTCTACTGATCAATGGGTAGAAAAAAAAGATATATCGACTACCATGTTGCAGAAATCGATATATCCGTATGAATAAAATATTAACAGCACATAGGAAACAAATAAAATAGTACATATTTTTTCTTAAAAATCAAGAAACCATTCATTTTTCTAGGCGCGAGGTCTAGTAATTTAAATTTGTTTCAAATTAAATAAGAACATAGAAAACATAAAAGTGAATTTAAGAAGAAAAATTAATGAAATTAAGTAAAAACTTTACCAGAAAGAAGGGATCGAAATGGTCTCTTTTTATCATGTTTCCGAGCATTACAAACATGGAAAATGTAAGAAAAGCGGCCATAACTTGCCTCAAATCAACTGCCATTTTCCGAAACCCTTATATATTTTTTTCTTCCTCTAAATTTCTTGATTATCTATATATATTCTGAAAATAAACCCTCTATAAACATACACAAGAAAAAGAAGCATTTGTTAGAGAATTTGATTGCATATCGCCAAAATTAGAGAAGCGCCGACTGTGCAGAAAACAAAAAAAAAAAATGGTTTAAATTTGACAGCCAAAAGACAGCTGCATAATGCATGAGCTGATGCATTAAAATCCGTCTTTTCTTCACGTAACAATATTAAGCGGTTTTGTTGTGTTCATTGGAAGAAATTAATTTATTTTTTCGAGTATATTTCTAAATGATAATGTCGTAATTAATCATATTCAATTCTCTGAATTTACTTTGTTTTGTTGCAGACGAGAAAACTTTTGTTTCTTGCCGTTTTTAAGCGAAAGTTGCAATTCTACTAGCTGTTTTTTTCCCAATGTATATGCATGATATATTTTCTGTATATATATCTATATTTATATACACACTTTTATTGTTTCGTTTGAATTCGAACTTCAGTTTTGTATATTGATGAATGGCGTATACATTGTACGCTGAGGTAGTATCATAAATATCTTACAAGTGCATAATATTAAATACAAAAATATATCTATAAATTCAAAAGTGCATAAATACATTAATTCTAAAATATATTAATATGAGAGGGATCATATAGCACTGATCAAAACTTATTAGATATGTAGTATTCTATCACAACCATTTATCTCATAAATCTTATTGTTCAGAGAATTTTCGCTTGTTCTAAACTTATTTTATTATAATCGTAATTTAATTTGTTATGTGATTAAAAAAAAAGCATGCATATTGTTAAACAGAAATTTGTATATGGTAGAACATAAATTTATATAGGGTTATGCACAAATATGCATCCGAGCGGAGCGAGATTGCTTGCTCCAGATTTTGTTCTCTTACATATGTAGATTGATTGCTTCCTTATAGCTTCGAAAGAAAACAATGAATTAACAAGAAAGAAACCAAACGATCAATATATAAGATTAATTTGACCAGATTTTGAGTAGAAACGGGGGGATCATATTCATACGCGAGAATAAGAAAAAGAGATAATTAAATACTCCCTCCGTCCCAACTTCGGCGCCTTCGCAGCATCGGCTGACTTGGCTCCAACACACACGAGCCAGCGCGGCCTTCTCGTTCCCCGCCACCGGCGCAGCACCCAGCGCGCCACCACTCACGATTTGGAACAACAACTCCGGCGACATCAAGAATGTAGGAAAGATTAGGGAAATAGATTAAGAATTATCTAATTAAATTATAATTTGCTCTTCATGGTGGGTTATCTAATATCTTTAATTATAAATTTATCATAAAAAAATATACTAGAATAAAAAAAATCTCCTTATCCCTTATTCTTTTTCCTATAAAAGAGAATTACACTTTTCTCATTCCTCATTTTCGCTCTTAGGAGGAATAATAGAAAGGGTGAGATTTTATGTTGTAGAAATTGAAGAAAAACAATGAGGAATTTAAAGGTTGAAAAAAAAACTCTTTTTTTTTTCAGGATAAATTTACGATCAAAGAAAATAATTTTATTTTTTTAAAAATAAAACATGTGGTGTTGCACCGCATAATTTAAAAAATCCATTGCACATAATATGTGGTCCAGATGGTATTACATAATACCTAAAGATAAGGTACTATAAATACCTAAACCTATATATACTCCATTCGTCTATGATATCGTTTTCAATTTTATCATTTTGGTATGTCCATAATATCATTTTCACTTTCATTTATAGCAGTCAGGTCCACAAATTTCACTCACAATAATAATGAGACTCATACTCCACTCACAACAATATTCACTATTATCAACTATTATTATCCAACACTTTCTTAAAACTCGTGTCATCCACAAAGTATAAACAATATCGTGAATGGAGAGAATATATTATATGAACCCAAATATGCATGATTATATATATATATATATATATATAGGGGGCGGTTATTCAATAAACCACCCTTATTTTAAGAATTACGAACCAGCAAAAATGCATGAATTTTATGTATAACACGCATGAATAAACTGTATAAAGGCATGAATTGCGAAAAATAATGTTTTGCTACCTTTGGGATTCGAACTCAGGACCATGAATTTATCCAACAAGGTGATGAATCAACCGTAGATCTTGATGATCTAAGGGCTGAAAATGGTTCCTAATTTATATTTTAAGAAGCGTTCTTATTTTAGCCTTCCCCTATATATATATATATATATATATATATATATATAATAATTTGCTTTCATACACGAAAAATGTGATTTTTTTATTATTTTAATTCGTCCGTAGTAAATATGGTATTTTTATTTTGATACATTTATCAATATATTTTTAATTTAATTCACACAATATTACCAAAAATTCAGTACTCATACATACAACGGTTTTGACGCAGAAGAGTGAGCTCATCACAGAAATAAGCACTGGAACGGAACTCGGGCATGCCCGACGCTTGTCATGTGCTCTGACGCCTCATTTTTTCACAAAAAACAAAAATTTCTGTAATTTATCAAAATAAATGCAACAACCAACAAACTAATCTTGAATAATATTGCTAGGTTGCTATTACTGCCATTTATGATTTGTATTTATAAGAGTGGTGTTTGAGAAGGCAAACAAAAAAGGGACACAGAAGAAGATATTCGTTAACAAAAATGAAGTTTATTCTTACAATTATATGAAATTCTTTTGGAGAACAAAGTTGTTCAGTATAAAGAAATCATTAGTTAATAGAAGACTTCAAAACATGTATGAATTTTAAGGGGTTCATTCGTCTGAAGCATTTCCAAATATTTTTGTGACAATTTAAACGTTAGGGAGTATGAAAATTGGTGGGACAATATCTTATATATTCAATTTAATTTTACTTCCCCAAAAATATTTCCCAAGATCAATCCATTTGTCTTTAACGATAAAATTTCGTTATCGATCAAAAGGGGGAAATAAAAATTCCACAAACTACATTTGCTACATTTTTTTTATTAATAGTGCAAAAACCCTCGCCTACAAGTTAAACGCACACTAGTGGAACAGTAATATATCTTCAATTTGGTTCATTTACATCCTATACTAGAGCAAGTAAACAATATGATTTTTTTTTTTATATAAAAAAAAGTAAACAATGTGATTTTATAAATACATTAGTATCAATTTACCGTTCGTATAGATTTCACCTATTTTCACATCCTACTTTCTTCGTAGTGGTACACATGCTTTCATTTTCATTGGTTTATTTTCTGAATGCAATATTCTTTCAGAAGTCGTAAGCAATGTGATTTAAATATCTATAGTAATCGTTTAATAATCAACTAGTATTTCATATCTTGGTTTCTTGAAAAACTTTTCCCCCGAGTCTAAACTTAGTAACGAAAGAGCTTGAATAAATTTCATGTGATTTTCTGTATTAGAAATGTCAAAATAGCTGGTATTACATGCGAATGAGAGTTCCAATAGGAGATGAAAGAATTCAGACACTAATTACAAATCTTAATTCTCGACTGTATTAAACCGTCATGCCTAATAATGATTTAGGACAGCATCCAAAAATATCTACGAGATCAATATTTTTATCAACCTCTGCTAGAGTCAACAACACCAGAAGATAACTGAAGAAGGCCGTATATATGCCGGTACTAACTAGTTGAGAGAGAGCATTCCAGTCATCTTGTCCACCTCCAGAACATGACGACGATGATGATAGTTACAGTCATGCCAGCATACTTAATCCATCTGTCAAAACGGTTCCGCCTCTCAATGAGCCTCAACAGGGAGTTTGATAGCCCCAAAGTGTTGAGAACATCCAGTGCTTTCCTTTGAGCTCTCTGCATCAATGGAGAAACCATAAAAGTTTTGCATGGATACAGTAGACGAGGATGAATAAATCACTGTACTAATAACTTCGCCTTCTACAACATTGGTTACTCAAGATCTGAGTGGTTTTTCATGGTGAAAGTATCTGCCATGATTTAATAAGAATGAAGTCCACAGTGGACAAATATCTCATTTCTACTGCTGCTCTACTGAAGAGAATTCAGAGATAATAAATTTTGAATAACAGCCATGGTTACCAAAAATATCCAATTGACTGGATGTAATTAGGGCTGTAAATCAGTGGAGCCAACTTGCGAGCCACTCAACATTCAACTTACGAAAAACAAGATAAGGTTCGACTTTTAGGCTCGCAAGTCTTGGTAGTACTCTGCTTGCTAGCTTGTGAGCCAACTTGTTATCAATATCTAGAAGATCATACTAATAGTTTTTTATTCAAAATTGCAACAGGTTGAAGTCCAATCTGACGCTAATGAGCTGCTTAACTGCAACAGCTGGTACCACATGAAGTCAAAATTTTCAGCAACCAACTACTACGGTTTCTTTATTTTCACCGTAAAAAGCACAAAAACTTTCATGCAATTGCATAAGAAAAATGAAAGCCTCCCACTAATTCATGTGAAGCAGGGGTCGCTCTCATAAATTGACGCAAATCGCAATAGCAATACTTCTACACTAATCCTACAACATCATATCATTCTAGTACCGGTAAGTTGCATAAAGATTGTATCATGTCGGAATATGTGCATGTAGCCCGCATCTTCACAAACATGATTATTTCAATGAGCCTCTCCCGACTCTTGCACACAAAAATTGTATCATTAAATTTTACTTTAGATCTCCCATAAATACAAGTAACTTTATGCAAGTTCTTCACCCATATAGAGTGTTTCATACTATATTATATACATCAAAGCACCACAAATTTACAAGACAGATTCATACTTTTGCATCTAGCAGGGGCTTTGAAACGATTACCTTTAAGTGGTCCCTTTGCTCACTATACTTGGAAAGAATAGCAACTCCTGTTGCAAAGCTGTCCTCTAATAATCTAGACGATCTACGGACTGACTCCACTGCTTGAGACTCCTCATCGAAGATTCTCAAAACATGTGCATCTCCACTCTGAAACAAATGGAGCATTCAAACAGATAAGTTGCCATACCTCAAACAAACACAAAAAAGATAAGTGAGTTTTAATAGGAGACAGAGGCAATACAGCTCTCCCAAGTAATTCAGCTCTCTCTTGGGCTTCTTGTACTCGCTTCTGATGCCTTGATGTGTACTTATCCAGACTAGCTCTAAATGACTCGGCCTCCTCACTGACTTGTTCTACCTTTCTGCACAACAAACCAAAGTAAACAAATTTTATCATACCAAAAACAAGGTCTCACTGAAACTATAAATCTTATATCTGCAAAGCCATAAGAAAAACCAGCTTTGTGGAATAATTCAATAACCTAATTCCCATAACAAAATACAAAGAATCAGATCATGCTATCAGGCAGATTTAAGGGATACGATCAGCATCTTCTCTATATTCAACTTCTCGCTCCCATTTGAAAAGTACCTTCCATCATTAGCAAGAAAAGTTCCAATATAACATTCTAACATATTGGTTCTATACCCGATTCATAACTAGAAAGTTTCTCCGGCCCTTTGCAATTCACAGTGTGTTGGGATAGATACTTCTTGGTTACATTTTTCCAGTAGGTAGTGGATGATCATTTTAGTAAAAAGCTATCAAGCACAACAAATAAATTTATAAACAGGCTTTTCATCATCATGAAAGGAATATACTAACATAACAAGAATATCTATTATAAATCAAGATTTTCAATTAGGAAAACTGGGACGTAAACTAATTATTCACCACAACAAATGGAGAAAACAGATGCTACTATAACCAAACATTTAAAAATAAAAAAATCCGTTATAACAATTATAAACCTTATCTTAGTGGCAATATTCATGGATGAATAAGATAATAATGGCCAAATGTTGCTACTTCCATCTAATAAGATACTTACTCAGACCAACATGTACTGTACTTAAATGACACAACTCAAATCATCCTCCCAAAAACAATGGTGCCACACATTCTTTTTATCTGTTCCTCGAGTTACCATCTTCGTTTCATCTTAAGTTTAACTAATTTTCTAGCCTAAAACAGCCTTCCCGCTTGAGTTTAATAAAGTTTTCGTCACAAAATCATAACTAAATGATCCGAAATTAAAAATACAGGCACAGAAAAAAGGGGGATATAAATGACCATTTCTTTAGCATTGCATTTGCCAAAGATTAGCATCTTCTAAATGGCATACTTTGTTAAAGAAGTTCAATAAGATTTACAGCATAACCACACACAAATTATCCGCATGAGCAACATTCCAATATTATAACCCCCCCAAAGACGTTCGTTTATGTTACCACAAAAGATTTCCCTAATAGCAAGGCAATTAAAGCCACTCTGCCAGCCATCCAATAAAAACACCGGGATCAGATCAACAGTAAATCTCAACCTCTAAATTTCACAAAATTATAGGACTAAGGATGAAAATACCAATTCAACCAGCACTATTGCAGATCAGCAGCTTCTAATCTCCTTCCTAGAGCACTCATATCATCATAGGCATTACAAACCATCGAACAACATGTTTCAGAGAATTAATAAAATTGAAGCCTGAATCGATATACAGCATGCGATCCCTACGTAGATTCAATAAGACGAATCAGATTTGCAGATAGAGATACCTTTTCCAGAGATCGCGCTGAGGCTTGGAGGGTATAGAGCGCCAGAGGCGATCCATATCAGCGCAGAGAGACTGGATCTGGTTGATATCTCTTCGAATCAAAGTAGGTTGATCATCAGAAGACCCCGCGACGACGGCGCTCGACGATGAAAGCGAAGAGGAGGATGTTGACGTAAACTCGAGTCGCTCGAGCCTCTCCAAAGCATCTCTGATCTTCAATGACAGCCGCTTGGAGCTAGAGTAGAGCTCCGAAAGATTTCCGCCGCCGCCTTCCATTGCCGTCACCGCCCTCTCGGATATGTTTCTGCCTTTCCTTGATTAGTGCCAAAACCGATGTCCTGTCTTGTGAGACTCTTGGAATTGGAATTCAATTTCTTGTGGCCCCCACAACACCCTTTTTTTTTTCGTTTTTTTTATGAATCACAACACAAATTATAAGTTGGCCATTGTTTTTCTTTTTTGCTTTTTCTAAGATAGATTGGAGTACTTTTTTTTAGGGGTAATTGCCCCTAAATACATAAACTTTCACAAATTTCTGGAATTGCACATGATCTTTAAATTCAGCCCCACAATACATAAACTTTGATATCTTTCTGGAATTGCACATGGCACCGGAAATCCCCAACTGAAGAGATGACGTGGACGCCGGATTGTCTACGTGGACTCGCCGGACGCCACGTGGAAATGAAAATAAAAAAAACGACTTAACTGAAAATTAAAAAAATGCCAAGTCTGAAATTCCCTCTCCCATTTCTCCAAAAAAAAACGTGAATATTCCCATTCCCTCTTCTCTTTCCAGTTCAAGCCCTAATTGTCGACCATGGAGAGAAATTGAGAGCGCAGCCTTTATTTTCTTTGAGAATCAGAGACACCAAGGGAGTGCAAGCCCTAATTGCTTCCTCTGAGTGCGAGATTTCGAAACCTAGGGAGATTCAAGATCCAGATTCGCGAGCTTCACCACATTGCGAACCAGAGCGGCCGTCTGTCGCGAGCTTGAGAGAGTCGCGTCTGTGAAGATGCCCTAATTGCGTCCGTGAAGAGCCGCGTATGCCGCGAACTCGCAGGCATAATCGAACCAGAGTCGAAGCACTCGAGCAGAGCCCTAATTCGAAGAAGACACCAAATTCGCGAGCTTCTAAAATCGCGTCAAGATAGAAGGGAGTTATTTCCGTCGTCTTCTTCAAAGTCTGAATAATGTCGAACTGTTCGAGCTCAAGGGATTCAATTGGGCGTGAGAATTTGTGTGGGCATGGTATTCCAGCGATTGAGGAAACCTCACACACTCAGAAGAATCCGGAAAGGAGATTCCAGTACTGTTCTAGAAGGAAGGTAATTTCATCTATTGATTTTGTGGTTGAATTCTTACTGTAATTATTTGATAGCTCATTGTGTGATCTTAAATTGTTCTAGTGGAATGATTGTGGGTTGTGGCAATGGGTTGATCCTGAACTAAGTGCATACTACAAGTTGTGCTTCAACAATATCAGAAACGAAAGGGATAAATTGGTAGAGCAATTAAACTGCAGAGCGATGTTGGTGGAAATGAAGAATGGAGAAATTCGAGCTAAAGCTGAAGAAGTGGCTGCATTAAAGCTAAGATTTTATGAGACGAAAGCCGAGGTTGAAGATTTGAAGAAGATTAAAGAAAAACTGGAATGGAAAGTAAAGTATATGCAGTTGTTTCTATTTTTTTGTGTATTTTGTGTTTTGGTTAAGTGTGTAGTTTTGGTGTAGTTGTAGTAGAAGTGTGTACTGTTTTTGGTAAACTGGAATGAAGATTTTGCTCTATTGATGTAATGAATGTTTTGTTGGTATGAAGAATAGATTTTTTTGGTAAACTGGAATGAAGTTTCACTAGTTTGGAGTTGCTAGCAGCTGAACAGCTGCTCTATCTCTTTGAGAACCATCTTGAAGGGAACATTCCTATTGAGCTTGGGCAGCTGCAGCAGTTGAGGAGGCTTGATATCTCCATAAACAACTTAGTCAACATATACACTCAAAATTCTACATTCTTTAGTCAACATTGTTAACATATCCTTCACTTCTTCGTCAGTTTTAATCCACCTAAATGAATTACTCCTTGGAAATCTATACCATATCTTAGTCCACGAGGCATATCCTATTGACTTAACAATTTCATGAAGTTTCTCCAAATCGAAATTATGCTCTTCAAAGTCATATCTTCCTATATAATGCCCCTTCATATAGCATTCAACTCCATCAACATCAACAAAATATCCACCATGGTGTATGAAAAGAGCAAAATAATTACTGCAAATTGAAAGAAATATCAATCATTAAACATAAGAACTCAATTGAAACAGAACAATCATAGTTCGAAATTGAAAAAAATGTGTACCACTCTCTCATGGCTCCCTTCTCCTTGCTTCCTTCACCCTGCTCTCTCATGGCTCCCTTCTAATTTGAAAGCACAAGTACAAATTTCAGTTTCCTGCGAATTTCAGAAGCTCGCGAACCAACACCTCTTCTTCGAATTAGGGCTCTGCTCGAGTCCTTCGACTCTGGTTCTTCAATACCTGCCGACGCAGCTCTTAACAGACGCAATAGGGCGTCTTCGCGGACGTGAATTTGGTGATGGAGACGAATTTGGTGATGGAGCACAGAGGAGCAATTAGGGCTTGCGAATTTGGTGATGGAGACAGGGAAGACGACAGACGTTAGGAAGCACAGAGGAAGCAATTAGGGCTTGCGAGTTCGCGAATCTGGTTCTTGAATCTCCATGGTCGACAATTAGGGCTTGAACTGGAAAGAGAAGAGGGAATGGGAATATTCACGTTTTTTTTTAGAGAAATGGGAGAGGGAATTTCAGACTTGGCATTTTTTTAATTTTCAGTTAAGTCGTTTTTTTATTTTCATTTCCACGTGGCGTCCGGCGAGTCCACGTAGACAATCCGGCGTCCACGTCATCTCTTCAGTTGGGGATTTCCGGTGCCATGTGCAATTCCAGAAAGATATCAAAGTTTATGTATTGTGGGGCTGAATTTAAAGATCATGTGCAATTCCAGAAATTTGTGAAAGTTTATGTATTTAGGGGCAATTACCCCTTTTTTTTAGGTAAAACTTATTAACAGACTCAAATAGGGTAAACTACTGCGACCTTTGCTAAACTATTACGACGTATTTTATAATTACGTAAAAATATCAAAATATTATCATTTCTGAGTTAGAATAATTGTCATAAAAAAATTTATGTTAATTCAAATATTTTAGTATTTGATTTGAAACAGTGTATAACAATTTTATCAACTCTTCTCAAAAAATAATAATAATAATAATAATAATAATAATATCAACTCAATGAGTATGATAACATGAAAAAAGAGTATAATGTTCAACATTACATATAAATGGAAGTAAAAAAAATGATATTTTAAACGATCATAACTTATTCGTTTTCAAATTTATTTTCTATCATTTTCATATCTTTAATAAAAGGGCAAATAGCACCAAAATCCTTATAGTTTTGCGAAATTCGCATTTTTTCCGTGACCTTTAAATTTCTTGTTAAAATCCTTAACCGTTGCTCCGATTCTCGTTTTTCCCTTAGTGACGTTTTTCGACCATTAATTAGATGATGTGTGACCAACGTGGCACACTTATGCTGAATAGATTAATTAGAAGCTAAACGACGTCGTTTTGCGTCTAACCTAATAGCGTCAAAATCCCTGAAGTTTGGCGCGATTCTCATTTTTCCCTTGACCTTAAAATGAAGCTAAACGACGTCGTTTTGCTAAGCTTCTTGTTGAGGGTGTCTGGTTTGGTTGAGGGAACAAGGCAGCCGATTGTTGTGTGTCGTCATTTGACATAAAGGCATAATTGAGAGAGATGAGGGAGGTTGGGGTCGGCGGTGGCGGTGTCGCTGCTGCCCAGCCAAGGGTGGATGGGAGTGGACAGAGAGGGAGATTCAGAGGGTGCTTCAGTTTGAGGGAGTACAGACGAAGGACGAGGGGGCTCCTCGTCGGAGTTACAGCGGTGGCAACCTCGTACTTGTATGTCCGTGGCTGAAGTTCCAGCGGGATGACGAAGACGAAGACATGGATTGGGTGTTTTTTTGTCTCAAGAACCCTAATTTGAGGTCAAGGGAAAATTGCGAATTTAGCGAAACTTCGAGGATTTTGGCGAAACTATGTAGTTTGTGTCGCCGGAAACTTAATCCTACGTGGCTTTCCGACAACCATGTCAGCATTAGTTAAATTGTCGATCAATTTTATGGGAAAACGAGAATCGGAATTAAGTTCAAGGATTTTAACCAGAAATTTAAAGGTCAAGGGAAAAATGCGAATTCGACGAAACTTCGAGGATTTTGGTGCTATTTGCCCTTAATAAAATATTATCATGATCTTTAATTTATCATCCATATTGAACATATATAGATTATCAACTCAGTGAATATACTGGAGTATTAAATTTAATAACTATCGTACGGTAATATAGTTAAATTACAAATAAAAAGTAGAACATATTCTATTTTTAATATATCTAAATTAAATTTAAATTAGAAAATATAATAGCAAATTAAATTAAATAGTATATGATGAGATAACTGGATGTGTATATACAATTATAAATATTTCAGATAAAGTAATAAAAGAATAACATTGTATACAAAAATATTTTGCTTCTAATATACGACCAAAAATATAATCGAGTTTTTGGCTCTTTAAATGTGTTTTTATGATTAAAAGGGGTTCAAATGTGAAATTTGATATACATATTAAATATTTTAAAATTAGTTAAAATTCACAATTTTAGTAAGAAATAAAACATAAAATAAAGAAGGTAAAGAAAAAAGAAATAAAAAAAATATAATTTATAAATAATTTTTTGATTTTATTATAATTATAAAATTGCCGGTCAATTTTAAAATTGATTTGAAATTTAAAATTGTCTTTTTAATATATTATAAATTATAGATATGATCTAATATTTGTTTTTATATGAAATTAGTAATTAAAAAGTTTTAAGGTGAATTTATAATTTAAAAGAAGTATATAGATATAATTGAAAAAGTAAGTGGAAATAGAATATTTTAAAGAGTATTCTTTTAAATTTGAATTTGGTGCAAATGATTTAATGTTGAAAATGAGTGAGAGTTTGATGCAGTCAATGTATTGGGTTTTCTTGTACTTGATTCCTTTTAGAGAAGCAGCATCTCCCGATTTGTGAGTGCAGTTGAACTCCTCACTTCCGTTCCTTGTTTGAAACAAGAAATCAACCTCTACTTCTCAGACCATGAGGTATTCCCAATCATTATTTCAGTAAAAACTCTCTCTCCTCTCTCTCTCTAACGCGGTTGTTTTACTATTTGTGATTTGGAGGGCAGTCGGCAGCCGGAGGTTCTGTGGGCACAACGATCAGACAAGGTGTACTTGACCGTATCTCTGCCCGACGCCAGGGACATTTCCGTCAAATGCGAAGCCGACGGCCTCTTCACTTTCTCCGCCGTCGGGGTCAATGGCGACACCTTGTCCTTCACTCTGCAACTCTATGGCAACATTGCCCCTCAGGTATTATTACTTTCACCCTCCCAATTTTCCAGGTGAGTAATTGTTGGAACCCTAGGAAATTAGTATAATGTTATGGATGTTTTGAGTTTGTCCACTGCTTATTTATGGAGGTGGTAGAGTTGGACATTATGTGTGAACAAGTGAAATTCGATTAGCAGTATAACAAGTGTCCGTGATTTTGATTATTTTGAAATTACATGTTGAAGAAATTGATTGATGAGTGAATTAAGAAAATTGCTATTGTTTACCAAACGTTTTTCTTGGTGAGGGGTAGTTCACTGTACCCATCACCTTGTCTATGATCCCTCTTTGGTCAAGAATGTTTGGTTTGGAAGTGCATCTGTGTAAGTGTAGGGCTTCATGAAAGGTAATCCTATGGACTCAGAAAGTTGTTATTGGTTAGTCGAGATGAGATTCACATGGATAATGCATAATTAGGTTGATAGGCTATCAATTTGTTTAACCGGGAAAAATAACTGACATAAAATATTATGCATGACTAACTGGTTAATCATTCTTTATGGCATTCATCTTAAACATTGGTAAATCATAGATTAACGTTTGAAGCGAAATAGAGCAGGTCCTGAGTATAAACATTTGCATACCCATAACTCACATTGGTCTTTGGAGCATAACTGAACTACACTTGAGGTATCAGTGCATTTTAACTGAACTAATATCTGGATACCTAGTTGATCTTCCTTTGTGATATGTATTATTTACATCTATGGCTTGTATGAGATTGAACATGCATCAGTTCTTCTATCCAAGTATCTCTTTGGACATAGAATATTAGTTGCTTCGACATATTAGCCATATTTCTCCTCAGTGTAGCTTTGTAGTACCTTTACCTTTGTTTTTGTCTGTGTGTATTTCCAGATTTTTAGAGAGAGAACACATTCTCCAGTTATGAAGTAAATTTTGAAGGTTATTTCATCCACTATTCTATTTTTATGTGTGTTTTTACTTTTTAATGCAGGGATGCAAGACAAAAACTGGTCTAAGGAATATACTATGCTCTATCCTGAAAGAACAAAAGGGTTGGTGGAAAAGGCTACTGAAATCTGAAGAAAAGCCTGCTCCATACATTAAGGTTGATTGGAATAAATGGTGCGATGAAGATGATGAAGAATCTGACTGTGAGTTCGTGCTACATCGCGTTGATGTTTAGGTTTCTAAGTTTCCTTAGTATTTGAGCTTGAACAATCCCACTTATCTTTCTTGATTCTGGTTTGACAAGTTAACATTCTTTAGATCCCACCTCACATATTTTCCCAATTTTTCGCATGCTTTATTATTTGATATGTGAAGTAGAAGAACTAGTAAAATGTTAATGTTTGTACTGAAAGGGAAACTGATAATGATACTTCTCCATGTTCGACGCTGTTCTTTGTGAGGTAGAATCTTCTGTCTAAGTCTCTCACAGGGGAAGATTGTCTGTGGTCAGTTTTTCCCCCTAAAAAATTTATTGGAAAGTTTTTCTGCTTATTGTCTCTTTATGTCAACTGTCTTTTGAAATTTCTGATAAATGAGGTATGTTTATGGTTGGCAACTAATAGATACAACTAGATGATGGCATCTATTATTAATATTGCTTCCATCATCTTTTTCATCCGAACAATATTTACTCCTGTTATAGAGTAATATTATACATGAATACATTACAAGACTCTTCGAGTTATTTTATGGGTTGGTGTTTTTCGTAGCTGACACACAATTTTTGATACCTGCAGCAAATCTGGCTTCTGATGATGATACTGTGGTAGTCAACTGAAACCCTTTCATGGTCAATTTTTTAAAACCTTGTAATGAAAGAGATCATTTGTGTCTCTAACATGGGCTCTTGTTTTCCAGTATACTGGTGAAAATGAAGAGAGCAGTGACGATGAAGGAATGCTTTGTGAGTTAAATCTCCTTTGCTTGCTCACCTACTTAAATCCCAAACATTACATTCCAATGAGAATGGTTGTAAAATCCCGTGTTTGATGCATTCTTCTTATTGGCACTTCCCTTTACTTTATGATTATTGGAGTTATCATCTCATCATACCTTTAGTGAAAAATGATGCGCTAGTCTGTTGATCTATGGTGCTTCTTGCATTGCTCTAATTCAAGCATATGTCGCAAAAATTTCTAGTGTTCAATGAAACACATATTATTAAAATTCAAGCATCGTTGACACATGTGATGTGTTGCTCATGCTGTTATATATATTCAAGATTAGGATATACAGAAAGAAGGGGAAAAAAAGGTTCCAGTCTTGAGGGCTTTCTATATGCTTATTTTGTTTTTGATGGTGCAGATCTTCCTGATTTGGAGAAAGCTAGGGGCAGCATTTCCTGAAATCCACATATCGTCTTTCGTCACCAAGAATCTTTTGGAGTTATGGCGATTAGAAATTAGCAGTCGTCTCGATCTAGAGATGATGACATTATTATGTAGACTTTGATCTCGATCAAAATGTGGTGATAAATTCTCTGTCATCGAACATTTGGTACTGAAATGATGATCACTGGATTTCTGCTTTGAAATGCAAATCCAAATTGCTATGCCGTTCTCATTTTGATGCTTTCTTGAACAAATCCTATCATACAATTTGGCAGTGCTGCTGCAAAATCTGAAGCCGTAGTTCTTGTTATTTTTGGGCGATTTTTCTTAATATTTTTTTTTCCTACCAACTGCCGGCCCTACCCAATAACTTACTCTACAATGTCTACATGCACCTTCCATTACAATTTGTATAACTAACTCCAGATCTTTTATTGCAACTGGATATTACATTACACGTTTCGTCACAAGCATATGTCCTACGATTATAATGTATATAAACACTAAAGAATGAGACAGATAAAAACAGAATATATGGGCACTGCGATTAAAGAAAATGTCAGTCTTGAAACATTCTACGCAGTGCCACTATTAAAAATGGAGATGAATGGCCCAAGCTTAGTGTAGGATCCCAGGAGACAACCACTTAAACTAACAACATCATTTGATTGGGTAAGAAGATTTCTATAACTATGTTATGCTGCTTACATCGTGAGCACAGGCTGATGTGATGCCACATCATCCGTCATTTACATCTTATATTTTCTTTTCTCCATCTTTCTATTTAACACGTATTATCGACGTTCTTTAGTCGTATAAATGATGGCTCACGTGATATCTATATAAGTTAAGTACTCACTAAACATTAAAATAACATTTCTCGTGTCTCTTAATGTACGCGCATACATATATACATACAAAGTAAGTGAGTGAACGAATATAATTATCATTTTAAGATAGTAAAAATAAAAACTAACAAATAGTATAAAAAAATTAAAAGATGGCAAAATAGCCACTCTTACTAATATTGGTCCTGAATTGCTCTATAATTAGCCTTAATTCACTACTAGACTTATTCTTGGTCACAAATTGCCCTATAATTAACCTTAATTCGCAACTACCAACTTCTAAACTCGTTAATTTAGTCTTAAATTCCCCAATTAATGAAGAAAAATATATTTTTAGCCAAAATTGGATGTATATATATTAGTATCATTTTATTTTTTTTGGCTGTTCTTTATCTTTACAATATGAGAGTGACTATATATATATATATATATATATATATATATATATATATATATATATACTTTTTGCTTCATATATACTATATTAATATATTAACTATATATACAATTCAAATATTGAAGATATCTTTACACATGATTAAAATAAACTTTTAACTTAATATGAACGCCAAATGTATTGAGGTGAGTTTCAATGTATAGAAATGAGTTTCATTGAATGCATTCCTTGGTAAAATGTGTCGAGATATGAATACCGTCTAATGATCATTTACATATGGTACAATTTTCGTGTCATTTCTTAAGATTGTAAATAGTACTCCTTTATTTGTATGTTGTTTAAAAGAGTCTGGGATATCCTTGCCAGTGGTGCAAGTGAAGCTAGTTCCAGCTGCTTAATGGACATATGCTTTTATTCCATTAATTAATCGTTTTCATTCACCAACATAATTAATAACATCACCCAAAAATCTCAATTATATTTTTAGTTCTACTTTTTAGTTTTGTCCACGATTTTGTATTTCATGATACGAATGTAAATTTTTAATTTCTCAATAATAAAAATAAATCCTCACAATATCTCTGTTGGCATTTAAAACATACTAACAGAATCTCCAAGTTCAAATGAAATTGATGCAATCATGAGAATTGTGTCTTGTGTTGACACAGCAACAACATATATAAAAAATAAAACCACCAACAAAATATTACTGATATTCTATTATTCTCCTAGGAGAGTACAACAGATACGAAAACGACGTGAAATAAATAATAAAAAAAAAACAAAAATAATAGTGGTAAAAATGTTGCTCGAGGGAACTTAGCCCAAGTCGGACACGAGATAGAACAAGTCCTCATTGATTTCAACTCCACCAAGTGTCGCCCCCTTGTTTCCGCCGGCCTCCGCCCCCCCTCCCATATAAATCAACCACTCCTCCATAATGGAAGCTGAATTAAAATGGATAGGCTGATAAGCTTAGAGCCGTCGAATGTGGTGACGGTGAGGATGGAGGCGGGCCACAAATCCTCCGGCTCCATCACCCTCCGCAACGTCATGTACACCATGCCCGTGGCCTTCCGCCTCCACCCCACCAACAAGGCCCGCTACACCGTGGCGCCGCAGTCGGGGATCATCCTCCCCCTCACCACCCTCACCCTCGAGATCACCTACCACCCGCCCCCCGCCCTCCCCCACCGCTACCCCCACTGCGACGACACCTTCGTGCTGCAGAGCGTCGTGGCCCCCGGGGCCGCCGTCAAGAACCTCTCCTCCACCTACGACGCCGTTCCATCCGACTGGTTTACCAACAAGAAGAAGCAGGTGTATTCCGACAGCGGCATCAGGATCATGTTCGTGGGCTCCGCCGTTCTCACCCACCTCGTCGCCAAGGGCTTCATGGATGACATCCGAGAGGTGCTTGAGAAGAGCGACCCCCTCTGGCGCCCCGCTGATTCCCTCGACTCCGACGGCCAGCCGCTGCTGCACCTCGCCATTGCGCAGTCCCGCGCCGATCTGGTGCAGCTGCTGCTCGAGTTCAACCCCGACGTCGAGGCGCCAGGCCGGGAGGGCTCCACCCCGCTCGAGGCGGCCGCCGCTGCGGGGGAGGCGCTCATCGTGGAGCTTCTGCTGGCGCATAAGGCCAATCCGGAGCGATCGGAGGCCTCAAACTGGGGGCCGATCCATCTGGCCGCGGCCAACGGCCACGCCGACGTCGTGCGGCATCTCCTCCTCAAGGGGGCCGACGCCAACGCGCTCACCAAGGACGGCCGCGCGGCGCTCCATTTGGCGGCGGAGGAGCGGAGGAGAGACTGCGTCCGCCTCCTGCTGGCGAGCGCCGCGCGGCCCGACGTGCGTAGCGCGCGGGACGGGGAGACGCCGCTGCACGTGGCGGCGGGGCTCGGCGACGAGCAGATGGTGAAGCTGCTGCTCCACAAGGGGGCCAACAAGGATGTCCGGAGCAGGGCCGGCAAGACGGCGTACGATCTGGCGGCGGAGAGCGGCCACGCCAGGCTCTACGACGCGCTCCGCCTCGGCGACAGCCTGTGCGCGGCGGCCAGGAAGGGCGACCTCAGGATGGTCGTGCGGCTGATCGAGAGCGGCGCCGCCGTCAACGGGCGCGACCAGAACGGGTGGACGGCGCTCCACCGCGCGGCATTCAAGGGGCGCGTGGATGTGGCGAGGGCGGTGATCGAGAAGGGAATCGACGCCAACGCCAAGGACGAGGAAGGGTACACGGCCCTCCACTGCGCGGTGGAGTCGGGCCACGTGGACGTGATCGAGATGCTGGTGAAGAAGGGGGCCGACGTGGAGGCCAGGACCAACAAAGGCGTCACGGCGCTGCAGATTGCGCAGTCGCTCAACTACTCCGGGATCATAAGGTTGCTAGCGCGTGGCCCGCCGCCGCCGCCGCCGCATGTCGATGTCGTGGACGCGTTTGCTAAGGTTAGAGATATGGACAAGAAGAAGGCGGGTACTTACGGCGGGAGAGTGCGGCGGAGTAGCTTCGATCGGGCTGCGGCGGTGGCGGTGGTGTAGGAGAATATTGAATTCTTTTTGCTTCATATATTGATGATTAAAAGAGAAAGAGAAAGAGAGATTGTTGAGAGTTGCAAGTCTTGATTGTAAAATTGTATTGAGTGGTAGAATATTGTAAAGTTTGAATATGTGGGTAGACTTGTGATTCTAGGCGTATCGTATAAGGTATAATTACTTCTTCTTTGCAATTGGGGCAATAATACATGAGAAAAATGAAGATAATTAGTTAGTGTAATTTATATTGTGCTTCTTTTTCACTTTGAAGTTTTTTGAAATATACCCATGATTGATCGTTGCACAGAGACAGAAAACATTTGTTCCTCATCCTTTTGTAAAAGTTGAGGAATGCATGAAATATATACTTTTTGAGATATACAAATGCATGGTCATTGGCCGTGAATCATGTATTGGAGGACAAATTAATTCATAAGATTGAGTATATATTATGTATGCAAAATGATAAATTACCTTTTTCAACTCACAATCTTGGAGTTTAAATCAATTAATTTTAAAATGTGGCTCCCGTCACATTAAATTCCTAATGCAAATTTATCAACATACAAGTGGCTTGCTTTTCATCTATGAGGAGGGCTTTTATTTCAAAATGGATCCAAATCTCAACAGAATCATCCATGTTGTCGCTGCACTATACCTTTTGTAAAGAATAATTCCTAAATTTTGTTTTCATAGTAAGATTGTAAGACGGTGAATTCTTCAAAGGACGAATATACCAATGCTAATTATAAAACAAGTAGATAATAGTTTTAAAATCTGGGAGTGATGTGACACTCTCTTGCTCTGCTTTGGTTAGCTATTTGCTTTTATAAATTCTCTCGTTTATTGATAAAGTGCCACTATTTACACCCAATATATATAATTCTAGGATTCATAGTAATTATTACTCCAAATAGAATACAATTAGTAACAAAAAAAGTAATTGTATTTTTTCTACCATAAAGTACTTTAAAAATATATTTTCAAACTTCCAACCATATCGCTATGAACATTTTTCAAAATAAATATTATTAATATAATAAAACTAATAGTAAAACGCGGATAGTGGATACATATAATAGCTATTCGTGTTTTCTCTTTGTACTTATTCTTTAAAATAAAACTAAACATTCCACAAAAAGATATATAACTAATAATTAAACATGAATTAATGTTTCCCCTAATCTCATGCATAATGTTTGATGCATAGTGATCTTTGATGAATAAATACAAAAAAGTATGTATCTTGATGGCTGATGTTGCATTAAACAATGCAAATGATGAACAACATTTCTACCAAAAATAGAACACAAGAAAGTCTATGCTATACAATCAACAATTTAATTAAAAAAGCATTTAATTAAATTTAATCACTATCGCTGCTACCACTTCCTTCCTCCTCCTCTTCTTCTTCTCCTCCTCCGCCCTCCCCTCCGATTATTAAAGCAATTACGGTTTCAAGAACGAGGCCGAAGGCTCCGGCCGCGCAAGCCTTGGCCTTCTTCTTTTTCTTCTTCTTCTTCTTCTTTTTCTTTTTCTTCTCTATTTCTGCAAGGATATTCTTGTCCTTCACATCCTCACCTCCATGGAATTCACCTTTGTGCTTCTCTTCTTTTTCCTGTGACATTTTTCTCTACACACACAAAATGGAACACATGCATTTTACAAAACACAAGTTTTTATAGGCACGGAAGGGAATGGTTGTCAAAAGTTCTAAATATAGGTCAAATTTTACGCATTATTAGGATTTCTTTTCAATTATATCAATATTGGCCCTTCATTATTAGGGAAGTAATGTGTTATATGTATCTTTATGTTTTTTATGCATTTTTTCATTCTCATTTTTTTTTTACTTTTCGTCTGTGGCGCATTTATACACGTGACACACGTCCATGCAATATAGGCTATACAGTCAAGGTGATTGATTTTTAGTTTCGATTTTTTTTCCCCATTTCATTTGTCATATATATATAGGAGTATACCATGCTTATCGATGCTTTTGTGTAGTAATCCATTTTCTTTCGTTTTGCTCATATATTTTTAGTTTTATTTGTGTTCTTCTAATTTAGTTTAATTAATTTAATTATTGTAAATTAAAATTGATTATTTCATGATTAGCAATGACTGCAGGAACTTGTAACAAATGCATGTTTTTGGTTAAGTATCACGTAAATTTAAAGCTATTTAGTTAAGAACTTATGAAGATATGTTGGCATGTAATGAACGAAGACTTTTTTTTCCCAATATTATAGTCCAATTTCTAAATTTTAAATATTTTTAAAAAGTATTAAAATAATCTCACTACAAGAAAATAGTTTTTAACCGAGGAATTTCCGAGTAAAATTAGTCTCTCGGTAATTACCGAGTGATTTTCGAGATATTAGCGAGGAATAACGCATCCCCAAATTACCGAGCAATGTACCGAGTATTTACCGAGTATTATCTTTAGCGAGAGAAACTTTCCCTCGGTAATACTTAACTGTTAGTTTTATTTATCCACATATATCGACTTCTTTCTCATATTCTCTCCTAAAATTTAAACCCTAGCTCGCTCCCCTCGATTTCACCGCCCACCACCCGCCGCCCGTCACTACTCCGCCACCACCTTTCTTCGCCGCTTCCCTGGAACAACTCAGAGATTAGAGAAAACTTCAAGGTAATTCAAGAGATTGGGAAGTATCAGATTTTCTTAGAGATCTCTGATTGTGAAGTAGTATCGCTCTGTTCCATCCAAAAAATTATATTTGTTGTGTAGGATTTGATTATATCAGTGTGCACTGATTGATACTTTTATGTGTTTTGATCATTCGATTCTATTCGATTACCTGATAGACTTCGAAAGATAGCCAATGATCCTTCAAAGGTAATGATTTAACAAGTTCTTAGTATTACTAGCACTAGATGCTAATTTATTTCCTTTAATTGCCTAATGCGAATAATTTTCCTAATTTATTTTTGTTAGCATCAAGCTTTTTATGTATTCAGAGTATTGTTTTTGGATTTAAGGTTTCATCCATGACATCATATGATTTCCATTTATGCTTTCCAGAACAAATTAAAACAAATTTGAAATCTACCTTATAAATTGTGTTGAATAATTATGATTGAGTTCATTACCTTTGTATTGTCTTGTACATGTAAGTTCCTATCTACACTTTTCTGGTTTTATTGAATTGTATTTAAGGTTTCTTCCATGATATGATAAGATTTTCATTTAAGTTCCTATCTATAGTTTGTAATTTATATTCAGTTTAAATTTGTTTGTTCTCAACTTTTGTTTGTTTGTGCAATATTGCAGGTAGCTCGAGAAATTGAGACAAAATCAACCTTTCAAAATGATTTCCTGAATCAGCTGGTATGTCATGAACTATTCAGCATTTTGAACTAATCTTGGAGAAAAAGAATTGACTTCTATGACTTATGATCACATTGAGACTTTATTTTGGTATATTTTCATAAGATATTTTGGCTGCAAAACTCATTAATATCTATTGTTCTAAGGCAGTAAATGATCTACAACTTCATGTGACCGTAAATTAAGTTCTACAGCTTCCTGTGGTGAGTGTGACTTGATGACTGCAATGGTCATTGTTATATGTATGACCTTTACTAATTCCAATTACTAACAGTTAAAATCTTGAAAATTTGTACTTTTAACTTGTGAAGTTAGATATATAGAATGCCTCTGAAAACTATCATGGATTTGTGCTCATGGCCTTTCATGAGAAACCTTATAAGGATCTAATAGAGCTATGTTTTTTTTCACTTATGCAGCGAATGACATTGATTAAAGCTCAAGCAGGGGTGAAAAACAACATGAGGAGATTCAACAAGAGCACAATTTGAAAAGGATCAGGCCATGTAATGCATGATATTCTTTTTGCATTGCTTCTATTTTTTCTGGTCTATTTTTGAATGATGTACTATCTTGTAAAAGTTTGCATTTGATGCCATCATGAGTTGGCTATCATAACTGATTTACCAGTGTACATGAAGTTTCTTGTAGAGGAATGAATTGTAATTAAAATATTAGCATCTTTGGCCAATAACAAACTATCAAGATATATACTTTGTGGGTCCTAAACTTATTTCTCTAACAATTGCGACCCAGATAACAATAAAAGGAAAAAAAAATGAATTAAATGATAATTGTAAACATCCATTTATATGATTACCGAGGGATTACCGAGGCTAATTTCCCTCGGTAAAATTACAACACCAGTCTACTGAAAACCCGACGCACGTTTACCGAGGAACAATTCTCTCGGCCATCTCTCGGAACACATTACCGAGTGGAAGATTCCCTCGGTAAAAAATTACCGACATTGAAAATTACGACGGCCACTTTTACTCGGCAATATCTCGGCAACAGATTTTACCGAGGGAAATCAGCTAATTACCGACGGAAATTTCCGTCGGTAAAAAATTATTTTTTTGTGGTGTCTTATTCAATTTTTTTGAAGATAATATGTGAAACATTAATGATAAAATTGAAAATTTTCATATAAATTAAACTTTCTAAATAACATTAAATATATTCTTTAATGTGTGAAAAATGCAAGTGAATAAAATGGGGCTATAAATAAAATAAAATAATCCAAACATAATTTAGTACTTAGTACTTTAATTTAGTTATGGTATCCATAGTGAATGTAGTCAGACGTGCCCAACTTTAAAAGGGCTGGTTTTATTTGGGTTTCATAATGGGCAAAGCCCAGTTCATACACGCTGAATATCAGAATATGTGTATGTTGTGTAACTTGTGTTCGTTTTGACAGCTCGGTCATGTCACGATCAATAAATACCAACAAATTTTATATTGGGGGTAATGGTTATTTTTTTCCCATTCTCGAAGATAGAAAAATAAAAAATATCCATTATAAAAAATAATTATAAAAATTACTCATTTTGAGTTTAAAAGAATAAAAAATATTTAATAAGTAAATATCCGATATCTGCACGCGGATTGTTTATTTAATTATATATTAGACATCTTCGATAATTCTAAAAAAAAAAATCCGACCAATTGTGATTCCTACATTAAATTCATGATAAAGTGACGTGCTAAGCTTCATGTAAGTAGATATAATTTTAAGTTTAGGATGGTTGAAGTTGATACGTGCCTAACAATAACATTTAAAATGTTTCGAGTTAGTGGTAAGGTGATGGGTTGGTAAGCTTCTCATGACAACAAGCTCTGTTAGTGGTTGCTGACGTTGTCGTCCAACCAAAACATAAAAATAGAAATTTTGAAATTAAGGGAAAAGGAAGTTGGTGGCAAAGAATCAAGGTTCTAACATGAGATGAGATCCTCCAAAAAAAACAAACGAGATTCTAACATGAGAATATATTTCTTCAACCACCATTTTGGTTGTGGTAGTATTGATTATTAGACATGTCAAAACACGACACATTAGACTATATATATATATTTGATCCAGTTACAACTTAATATACTAATAATGTTATGATAATGCCATTCAATATAAACTTAGATAACCAGGGGCTTAGCCCACTGGCCACCGGGTCCTCACTTAAGAGAAGTGACTCGGGTTCGATCTTCTTGGAGTGGAAGGGATTTTGATTTTTTGTTCACATTTTGGTAAAAACAAATAAGCAATGCTTTTTTTTTTTCACGCAAATATGCAACGTTAGATCCATGCCTAACGTATTTATAGAACAGTAACAAAAATAAAATAAAAAGTAGTAGTAAGAGATAGCAGCGAAGACCAATTAATGAAAGAGAATCGGCGTTGCTTTTTAGTGGTGCACAACTTCTCCACTCGCCTTTGTACACATGGGATCGATCGTCTATTCAATTTCTATGCGATTTTTTGTCTATCTTTTTTCCATTTGCTTTCATATTTGGAGTTATAGATCTTTAATTTCTACAAAATTCCATATGTTACTTATATCTATATAGCATGTTGTGTTGTGATAATATTAACAGTTTAGATTTAAACTCTGGAGACTCGAGAACCAATCGTTAAATCATGTATCGCACAACATCTATTATACAAAAAAAAAAGGCATCAAAAAAAAAAAGGCATCAATAAAGTATTTTAACTAGTCCCACGTAAAGCAACACCTTAAATTCCATTAAAAAAAATCGTTTGGGATATTATTTTCTTTTATGTTGCATAATACATTTCACATTTCACTCTAGTTACATATCTATGGTTTGATGTTCAGATTATTTCATATTATTTGAAGTGATATTTTTCTTTTAAGACATGTATATTAAAATTTTTCTGTTATTCTTTATTTTTTTAGGGGAAGATGTGTTATATTCTTTAATCATCTGTCAAAACACACTCCCTGAGCCAAGCAAGAAACCCCGATGTCCAACAAACAGGCGTCGGACAATCACGAGCAAATTGGGCAAGGCAAAGTCCTATTAGCTGTACGATATACATGATTCACACTAATCAAACAATTCTCCCTAGCTACCTTAAGAATATTGCATAAATCAGCAGGAAGGAAGTGGTGCTCCTCTCCATCTTTCGCCATAACCCACGTAGCTAGCAAAGAGCTAGTATAGATCTCGATTAAATTCCTATTATATATATATATATATATATATAAAAAGCCTTCAAGAACTTAATTATATTTGGAACAAGAATTAACTTTCTTTAATCATTAAGGGTGTGTTTGCTTTGATGGAAAAATGAGAGAAAAAATACATTTTCACTCATTTTTCACCATTTTCATACGTTTACTATGATGAAAAATTTTCTCCGGGTAGCCCATTTTCACTCATTTTTTCTTCAATGTTGGATAATAAGTACTATTATGCTAAGGTAGGAATGTGAAAATATTTTCTAATATTTTATTATTTTTCATCTTTAGTAAATATATGATTAAAAAAAAGAAAGAAAGAATAACTTTTTCTCATCTATTCTTATTCATTATTTTCCAACGAAAACTTTTTACTCCATCCGTCCCAGCTTTTAGTATCCAACTTTCATTTTTTGGTCGTCCCACATTTTAGTATCCATTTTTATTTTTGGTAAAAGTAGGTGGGGCTCTTACTCCACTTTAATTATTTTAACTCTCACATAAAATGTGAGACCCTTATTCCACTCACAACACATCAATTACTTTATTAAAACCCGTGTCGTTCTCAACTGGATACCAAAAGCCGGGACGGAGGGAGTACAACAAAAAAAAAACGCACCGTAAATGTATTTTATAAGAAATTAAAAGCTGTATAATGATTGGATAGTAATCATACAA
Organism: Salvia miltiorrhiza; assembly: GCF_028751815.1. Taxonomy (NCBI): domain Eukaryota; kingdom Viridiplantae; phylum Streptophyta; class Magnoliopsida; order Lamiales; family Lamiaceae; genus Salvia; species Salvia miltiorrhiza. The sequence goes on from NC_080390.1 coordinate 51,743,040, forward strand.
ATATTAATTAAAAAGATAAAAATACTCCAATTAGGGTAAAACAATATTTCCTGCTTAAGAGAGTGATCCCCAATTAGATAGATTTAGGGTAATAGGGGCAGCGATGGGAATTGAAGTAATGGTGGGAAGAATACAGAAGTGGGCCACGTAGACGAAAACCAATACCCACCAACTACACCACCAACTTACACCATCATTTTTTTTACTTTGTCGAATTTAACCCAGCGGATCTATCCGGCGCGTGTCGACGACGCTCTCCACTCCCCCTTGACGAGGATTCGGTCCAAGTGAAAGGGGTAATTTGGTCATTTGCCTCTCATATTTTGCCTAATTGGCTATGACTCATGACTGTGTGATGTACGCGTGCAGCGCGTGTTAGGATTTATGGTGTTTGATTAATACAAATGGTAAATATCATGCTCCAAACTATTAACTTCGCCTAAAAAATACTTTCGCATCCATTTTTTGATTTCCGAAATTGTGATGTGACTCATAGGATGTCAACGTGTAATTTATATATATACTAGCATTTGCACTCGTGCAATGCACAAAAATATTTTTATATTTTATTATATACTTATAAAATTGATTATTATATAAAAATTATAAATATAATTAAAAATACTTTGATTTAAGATAAATATATTTTAGGTTAATATAAAAATAATAAATAATAATTCATATTAATAAAAAATAATATTGTGAATAAAGAAAACCATATATGTTAAAAAATAATTGAAAAAAATAGATTTATTTAAAAAAAAGAGGAGAGAGAATTTTCTTAAGTTTTAATCTTTAAATAAATATATTTTTTGTATTTTAAACCCAATATTTACATGACATATATCAAATTAAAGCTCGTCATGATCTTTAATTAGTAGAATTTCACAATTTTAAAAAAGAAATAAAATAGAAAAATAAGAAGTTAAAGAAAAAGAAAAAAAAGATGTATAACTTATATATAACCTTCAATTTTATTCTAACTACAAAATTGTCATTCAATTTTGAAATTGATTTGAAATCAATTTCAAATTGAAAACTCCCTTTTTAATATAGTATAGATATATATTTTTAAATAATATAGTACAAAATGATGTCATTTCGTATCATATTAATTAAAAAATAAAATCCACACTAGAATTCAAAACTCTCTTATCATTCGTGATTTTTTCTTATTCTTTTAATTTTTAAAGAATCCTAATTGAAGAGAATTTTCAAAATTCTTTTATCGGTAAAAAGTATCTCAGCATGATCTTTTGCCAATTATACGATTTGGGGTGATAGTCGAAGGCCGATAACACCGACTACGGACGAGAATCAGAGAGACGGAGTATTACCGCTGCAAAACCGAAGCCAGTGATTCTCTAATCAAAATGCAGCTAGATGTAAATGGAATGAAAGTTCTTGGGACGGGAGCTACACTTAAACTTTTAAAATTGAATAAAAACTAAAGCAAGTTTGGGGCCTAAAATAGAAACTAAAGCAATAAATTTAAAATCAAAGCAATTTGAAGTTAAAAGATTGTTGGGTCCCGGATGATCACTGAACTGGTGTAGGGGAGGGAGGAGGGGGGGAAGAATACACCAGTTGGCTATTTTAAAAAAATAAATAACTTTTTTTTTTTTGATCGGGTAAAGTCATGTTACATGTTAGTAATTAGTTCCCCATCCACTCCAAGAACCACCTTATCTCTCCATTCACCAAAATCCACCCTTATATCTCCAATCTCCAATTCGCTCCCAAGAGGGATCGAACCCGGGTCACTTCACTTCATTGACTGAAGTTAGTATTGTTGACGTGATCAGTGAAAATCAAGATCAGTTGAAAGAAGGTGTAGACTGATATTGATATTATTTCAGTGGATAACTTCAGTATGAAGAACAAGTCGACAAACTGATAGTTCGGTTAAGGCTTCAGTCTAATCAGTTGTAATTAAGAGTGAGTGTTATAAATTTTACCGACTACCCAAAGGTTTGTCAGTTAGACTGGTAAGTGGTAACACTTGTTGCGCGGAAACGATTTTAAAGAAATAGCTTTTAGTGAATCGCTAAATTTTATATTCAACACTTAATATTAAAAATACCTACACGCAGGAGTATAAATTATACGCACACTACACACTACTTTGACTTTGCATGAACACAACACTAATTTCTCTATACTACTTGCAGTATAGTTTTTTTTTTTTTTTTTTTTTTTTCACATGACATCTCTTTATAAACCTTAAGATGCCCAATACATTTGATTCAAACTGGCAAAATGCAGACTTCAAACATACGATTCAATTGAATGTCCCACTAACCGACCAAAACACCAATTAACTCCTAATTAAAAAAGCTTAATATAAGAAATAAAAACACACAAAAACAATTTTCCAACACATACCCCATGGGATTTTTTAGTCGTCCCATGTGAGGGTCACGTGTCTTAGATCCGGAAAGCCTTTTATATTTTTAGCTAAAGTTTTTATCTAATTATTTGTTTATCTAGTTATTCCGTCGAAGATATTTAAAAATTATTTTAAATGAATTAGTTTATAAAATAAGTTGAACTCATAATTAATATTTTAAATAATTAATTTTTTTACTAATAAGAATATGAGGCATTACTAATGAGACGTTTTAATATAATAATTGGAACATTACTAAAAAAGACGGAGGGAGTAGTATATAACATTGAGTCCTACATAAGATTTAATAAATAATTGGTGAATATGTATTTAATAAATAAATGATTTTATTATATAAAAATTAGTGATTGTGGTTTAATTGAATGTGGATCGTTGATGATTTTTTTAGTAAATATGTATTTGTAGTGTTCAAATATAAGAAAGGTGTAAGATCATATTCTATAACAAAGTATAATATATTCTTTATAAATGTTAAATGTTGGTCTCAAGCAAGTGCGTATTGGTGTATGGGGGGAAAATACACCAATTGCAAACTTTTTGTTGCTTTACAGAGCATGTGTTCTAAATAGGGTTCAACTGATAATGATTTAGTTGAATTGATAACTGGTTTGTGCAAAACGTGATCGTTAAGAAGCTCAGCTACGCAAAATCTTTGAAGTTATAGTTTCAATTTAACTCAAATTCAGTTTGAATTCATTAATTGACTCGAGTTAGGTTATGAAGTATGCTGAAAAATAATTTTGTTGTAAGAATTGCGCTTGTGATATATGTATCATCTATTTGCAGTAAGATAAGCAATATAAACAAGATTAGATGTAAATGCAGAAAGTTGAAAATTAAAACAAAGTTTATGGATTTTAACTAATTAATCATTAAAGATCGATGAAATTAAATGATAGCGAGTGGCATAGCGGCGATCATGATCTTGCTCCTGTGATTCCGGTGGTATCATTTAAACGGGGGTCCACCGTAAGTCAAGTGCCACCGACCACCGACAAAATCTGTGTTCGTTTTTGCAATGTATCTGCTTTTGCTCTTTTCTCCTTTCATAAACAAATTTCTTTGACACCTCACTTAAGTTGTAATTAGATGCAACCATAAAAAGAATATCTACGGGAGTTGGATATTTTAATTTTGAGTTCGAGAGTTTGAAGGGTTAATATTTTATATTTTGATGATTCAATGTGGTGATGGATAATGATTCACATAAAATGTAATAATATGATCATTTTTGAAAGAATAAAAAACAATAATTTGTGAGGGTCCCATACCCCCTTGCTGGCTGCGAGGTTTTAAGTGAAATATTAATATGGAGATATTGTAAGAATTTAGAAGGTGGATGGTGTGAGTGTCGGTTCATAAATTGCCTTCATATTTTTACATAATAAGACGACGTCTATTTTTCACACGCTTTGAGACTTGATTTTTCAAATTCAATCCTTTTCCATAAAATGTTAGAGCTTTCGTAATAGAGAGCTCAAATGAGTGCTTAAAAATGATCTTCATCATTTTTGCAACCACTCTTCATAGTGAGAAAACCTCCTACTTGATACTCTAATTTTTTTTAGATTTATGTTTAATGTTCTTTTTCATTACAATTAAAATGGAAATCCTGCATTGATTTAAATTTAAAATTCATTGAAATTTCAAATTGCATAACAATAAAAGGGGAAATCTTACATTGATTGAAATTTAAGGAAAATTCTAACATAATTCAAATTAAAAAAACATAAAAAAACCTAAAAATTTAAAGATGCGTTTGATTTCCTCAATCTTCTTCAAGTGAAATGCCAATTCGTCAACATTCATATGGGATGTCTCCTTACCCATGAATAGGGATGTCAATCGGGCCAACCCATTCGGTTTCGGGTTATTTTCGGTTCGGGCTAGTTGGTTTTTTTATTTTTCGGGCTAAATTTTTTCGACCCTAACCCTAACCCACTCGGTTTCGGGCTAACCCGTTCGGGCCCACAAATTTATGATTTTTTATATGTATAATTTTTTTATATGGATAATCATATTATTGTAATAAAAATATGTCGTGCTTTTTAAATCAAAACATTTCGCCTTATTTTAGATACAAAAATTAGTGTCATTTTAATATAAATTTACATAATATCTCATTTTAACTTTGTTTCCGATAAAAGTTGTATATAGATATAACATAAATTACTATCTTTCTTTGACTTTTATATCATAAATATTTATTATTAATCGTTAGAAAAAATCAAAACATATTATACAAGCATCAAAATGTTATTATCAACCTAAAAAGTAAAGTATTAAAGTTTAAAAATCAATTATTAAGAAAGTGTTCGGTTAATCGGGCCAACCCACTCGATTTTCGGGCCAACCCTATCGGGCTCGGGCTATTTTCGGTTCGGGCCATTCGGGCTAAGTTTTTTTCGGGCTAAAAATATTCAGCCCTAACCCACCTTTTTTATCGGTCTATTCGGGTCGACCCGTCGGTTTCGGGCTTTTTTGACATCCCTACCCATGAAGATACTATCTGCGAGGTCACGTTGAGTTTGAGAGAAAACTCCCATGACCTTGACCATATTTTCCATGGCCTCCACCGCGCGTTTTTGCCACGACGACGATTCCACCTTCTTGCCTAATCCCTTGTCCCTCTTCGCCGCTTTTTGGCCTTGGGGCCGTGTAGAGGTGCTTGGCTCGCTCTCGGTGGTTGTGTAGCCTCCACATGAGGCCTTTGAACCCTTTGAGGAGTGGCCATCACCGCCAATTTATTGGTACTTCGGCAATTCACGCAACACCCTCCAAGCATATGGGTACTGAACGATTTTTCATGCTCGACAATGTACACCTTCTCGGCTTGAGCAATGATTTGGTCATCGCTCATGCTGGAGCCCCAATTCTTGCGGTATTTGTCATATGTTGTCTCCCATGACTTGACGTCCTTTTGAACCTATTGAAAATGCGACTTCACTTGCTTGCATGGAATGGTGTTGGGTGGTCTTTGGATGTTGTACTTTTTGACGATGCCGCTCCAATACGTAACTCCACTTTGGTCGGCTCCTTTGACGGAGTTGCATGTCGCATCCGTGTATAGTTGTCAAATGAGTGTCCTCTCGTCCGGGGTGTATCCACCTCGTTGTTTGGTGGATATCGGCGCCGATATCTCCTCCACTTCGGAGTCCACCACTGTCGTCGCCGCCTCATCGAAATTAGCATTCAATTAAGTTGATGCCTTCAAGACCTGTGCAAGGCGCCGAGAAAGATTCTTGCGAGAAAGGCAAGAATCCTTCACTCGATGAATTTTTGTATAAGAATAAATTTATATGACAAAGCAAGGGAGTCGGATTTATTTTCGGGTGTCAAAATGGGTAACGATCAAGTCAAAATCTCTCACCTCCAATTTGTCGATGACACTCTTATGTTCGGAGAAGCCTCTTAAGACAATATCAAGAGCGTTAAAGGGATTGTTCGGAGCTTCGAAGTAGTGTCTGGCCTGAAAATTATTTTTCGGAAGAGTACTTTGATGGGAATTAACACATCAGAGGCTAATTTAGAGGAGTATGCAAAGATTCTGAATTGCAAAGTGTGCTCATTTCCATTCAAGTATCATGGCTTGCCAATTGGTGCAAATCTGAGAATGAAAGTCATGTGGTCATCTGTTGTGGACATTATCCGAAGAAGATTGAATCGATGGGAAAACAGACACATTTCTTTTGACGGAAGAATAGTTTTACTGAAGGCCGTGTTATCAAATATACCTACCTATTACCTTTCTCTCTTTCGTGCGCCTGCTAGTGTCATCCACTAAATAATTAAGCTTCAGAGAGACTTTTTGTGGGGGTAAAAGAATGGGAGAAAATAAAAAATTTGCATGGGTTGCTTGGGAGAATGTCTGCAAATTAAAAATTAATGGGAGATCAGGATTTAGAAAAGTTGATTGGTTCAATAAGACTCTTTTAGGGAAATTGATTGGAGAATAAATATTGAAAACGAAACATTATGGTGTACGGTTCTTCGCTCAAAGTATGAGACAAGGAGAAGATATGAGGTTTAGTCTAAGGTTTGTTGTGCACCCATAAGCACAAGCCCATAGTGTTTGTCAGTTTGATCAGCTGGCCGTGGACGTAGGAACTTGTTCCGAACTACGTAAAAATCTTTGTTTTCTTTATCCGCTTTCAGTTATTCTTTATTTGCGCTAAAATTCTTTTGAACTGGACCTGCTTAACTGAAATGATAAACTAAGGATTTTACTTAGTGACAAATTCCCTAAAGGCTATTTGAACTAAGTTTATTTTCAACTGCTAGTGTTATTAGTCTAACTGATAAATCTTCGGATAATCAATAAGATTCATAACACTCATCTGATTACAAAATCTAGACTGAAGCCTTACTTGGATATCAGTTAAAGCTCTGAGCTTAACTGAAATCAACTTTACTGAAATTACTTCAGTATCAGTCTTCAACCACCTTTACAACTGAAGTTTCCTTAACTGTTCACATCAATCAACCTTTTAAGTATCAGTTGATACTCTTCAGTTATTTGTAAAAGTTTATTTTTGAAAAATAGCCTACATGTGTATTCTCCCCCCTCCCTTCCACACCTGTTCAGTGACCCTCCGGGACCTAACATGAGGCAATTAAAAGTTGGGGCGCGCAAAAATTGGATAACAAAAAGAGGGCCAGCTTGATGGAAGGACATATGCAAATATGTCCTTTCAAATAATTGGTTTAGAGATATCATTATAAATGATGTTGGGAGTGGAGAGAAGACTAGATTCTGGCAAAACAAATAGGTAGGATAAAGAAGCTTGGCAGATAGCTTCAATAGATTGTTTCACGTGTCAACGAATAGAGATATTAGTATTATCAACAAAGTAGTGTGGCTGGAAATAATTGTGTTTAGGTGTGGAGGTGGAGGAGGAATTTATTCGAGTGGGCAAAAAATATTCTTTTATTTGTTTGCTCACTCTCATTAACAGATTCAAGCATAACCTTTTTAAAGATGATGGTTGGAGATGGATGTCAGATTCAAATGGAACCTACTCGTGAAATTATGGATACAAAGAGATTGAAAAGAGAGTTGTTCGGGAAAACTTGGTCCATGGGGTTTTGAAGCACCATTTGGTGTAAGTTTGCTCCATGTAAATGCTCAAGAGTTTTGTTGAAAGCTTCTCTTGAATAAGATTCCGACTAAGCAAAATCTCTTGAAAATATGTGTTCAATTGGATGATGACAAATGCCCCTTTTACTTGACTGATTGTGAAACTATTAATCATTTATTTTTCTTTTGTCTGTTTGCCCATAGAATCTGGGCCAGTTGTTATAATTGGTTTGGGCTCGCGTATGTTGGTCATGCCAATCCAAACTCTCATTTTGAGCAATCCTAGCTCGCATGTGATTCTTCACTGTTTGAATTTTCATTGTCTTTGCAATCTATTTTATTTCATTTGGATATTTTAGTTATAAAATCAACTATCAATTTCATAGTCTAGATAGAAGATTAAATATGAGGATTATAGTAAGTCGTAGTACTTTCAATTTATATAAAATATGACCTTATTTGCTAATAATATATACAATTGCACTCGAAAACTTGCATATTTTTAGTTATAAAACTATCAATTTCATTTCAGTGTTATCTAGACTATGAAATTGATACTATAAAACTTGCATACCATATGTTGTATAGTAGCATTGAAATGAAGGTGAATTTGTTTTATCATTTGAGAGGCCTCAATATCAAGATTTTTCAAACTCTATAAACTTTAGTCCATTATGAAATTTGTCTTGAATTTCAAGTTTGCCCAAATCAAAACTCTATTAATATATATTAATGTAATTAATATTAAGTTAATAATGATGTTTTTTGATATAATTATTAATAATGATATTGATGATGTTTCGCCAGGAAATTTTCGAGATATTTATTTATTAATCTTTATTTACCATGAGACATGTGTACATTAGATAATCTCAATGTTCTTAAATTTTACAACGGATATGACAGTAATAATTAAATTTCATTGTATCCCCGGCAGTAAAGAAACTATACATGTGGACATGTTTAAATAAACTTAAATAGTCTTGTATGCTGGTACTAGTTGCCTTAAAGAATATGTCAAAAATTACATTACCAAATTTTTCTTTTTCTCTTGTCAAATATTATTTCATGGTGTATTATACAATTTTCAATTCAAAATTTGATGAATTAAACTAACCAATAGAGGAATGCAAAAAAAAAAAAAAAAAAACAAAAAAAAAAAAACAAAAACAAATATTAGACACGCAATACGAGATAATTCTCAAACCAATCATATTTTAAGATAATCCTTGTGCTTTGGAAATACTTCTTTTAAACTTGTAATGTTTATTTTCTTAAATATATTTGTTTCATTTTATTACTCTATCTATCTCTTAAAAATATATACTATTTTTTATTATTTTTGGTTGTCTCACAAAAATACATTTTTTTTAGCAATACGTATATTTTTTTTGAACACCAACTTCATCACAATTCCTTTATTTTTATTTATAAATTTGATAAAATAAACTTATTTTTCAATTACAATATATTTTTATCTAACATTTCTTTAAAACTCGTGCAACCCACGTTATCTCATATTTTAAGAGATGGTGGAAGTAATATCCAACATCACATCGCGTGTTATGTGACATTCGAAAAAAAATTGTAAATTAAATTGTCAGCGTATAACAAATTCAACTACAAATCACTATTACACGAATCAATGAAATTCACACCCTATGCTTAGAGAGAGAGGATATTATTCCACTCTTCTTACAGAATTATATACATCAAACTTACCTAATTTTTGAATAATTATCATCAAGAGAAATCGCGACATATAAAGAAACGTCAAAAGTAAGACACTTGGACTAATTAGCTCATAAATTTTTCATAAATGAACTAAAAATACGGAAATGACAAATGGACACCGAGTGTCCAGGACACTCGGTTAAAAAACCGGTTTGTTTACATTTTTTAAAGTGGGCCGGTTTTTGTTAATTAGTGTTTTTACTTTTGTATCCTTATATTTTTTATAGTTAATATAAATCCGAAATTAGTTTGTTTTCATTTAGTTTGATTCCTTTTTTTTCGTTTAGTTTGTTTCCTTTTTTTCTTTCATTTTGTTTCCTTTTTTCCGTTTATTTTGTTTTCTTATTTTTATGTTTTTATTTCAGAAGCTTTTCTTAATTATATAAATCAAATTCGAATTTTATTTCTGGAATTCTTTTGATTATTTGTTTCTTGTTAAAATAATCTTATATTTGTTTCCAGTTTTTTTTTCAAAATTAATATTATTTATTTTTATTCGAAAATTATTTTTTATTTATTTGTTTACTCTAATTTTATGAAGATCCTAAAAATAATCCTATTTTTGTTCCGCATTTTTTTCTGTAATTTTGTATTTTTATATTCTAAAATTTTGGTTTTTTCTTTTCCGAAGATTTATTATTTTGGTTTATCGGAAATTATGTTATTTTATTTCTTTCCACTAATTTGGATATTCTTCTAAAAATAATCCTAGATTTATTTCCATTAATTTAGATATTCTCAATAATATGTGATTAATATTGCCACCTTGTCCGGTAGTGGCAACCGCATTAGTGAAGGATTAGAAATAAAAATAAAATGAATCATATGACGGGACATCGAATCGAAAAACGCGATATAATATAATGTAGTACTATAATATAGTATTAAAGTCGAAATAATAAACTCAACGTTCATCAAGTTTAATAACATAATTGAATTAAATTAGTGAATGTGAAAACAAAAATAAAGCATACTCAGTCCTACATATATAGAGATTTTGGTCGTTATCTATATAACATATATTTGAAAACAATAAATTGTAATATAGTATTAAATGCAATATAATAATAAGAAATGATTAAACTCAATGAAATAAAGTTGAATTAATGAATTGAAATAAATTAGTGAAGTTGGAAAAAATAATATTAAAAAATGAATCATACGATGGTATTTTGCTCGGAGAACCATATAGCATGTACTTGAAGAGAATGTATTATAATATAGAATAAACACGATATAATAATAATAGAAAAATGAACTACTATAGCGTTAATAATGAAGTCGAATAACTATACTCAATGAACTAAGGTTGAATTAATTAATTGAATTAAAATAGTGAATTTATTAAAATATATGAATTATGATGAGATATCGATCGAAAAACTAAAATAACATATACTTTACATAATGTGATATAATAATAAGAAAATGAAGTACTATAGTGTCAGTAATGAGAAAAAATAAAATAAAATGAATCATACGCATGGATTTTGCTCGTAAAACTATATTACATATACTTTATTAAAAACGATATAACAATAAGAGAATTAATAAAACAATATAGTGTGAGTAATGAGAAAAAATAAAATAAAATGAATCGTACGCATGTGCATTGCTTGTAAAACTATATAACATATACTTTATTTGAATATATTGTAATCTTGTATTGTAATCGATATGATAATAACAAAATGAACCACAATTGGGTGAGTAACGAAGTCAAATTAATTACACTCAATGAAATAAAGTTTAATTGATTAGTTGAAATTTAATTAGTGAATTTTAAAAAAAGATGAATCATATGATGCGATTTTGCTCGGAAAAGTATATAACAGAGTACTTTATTAAAAACGATGTAAAAATAAGAGAATGAAATAATATAGTGTGAGTAATGAGAAAAAATAAAATAAAATGAATCGTAAGCATGAGATTTTGTTTGTAAACTCAATAAGAAAATGAACTAATATAGTTTGAAGTTGAATTAATTAATTGAAATAAACTCAATAATAATAATAAGAAATGATTAAACTCAATGAAATAAAATTGAATTAATGAATTGAAATAAATTAGTGAAGTTGAAAAATAAGTATTAAAAATGAATCATACGATGGTATTTTGCTCGGAGAATCATATATATTATAAATATATTATAAATGAAGGAATATATATGTGGGCAATATAAATGTTTAAAATTTGAAAATAACATTTTCGTACGATTGGAAATCGCTCGCGAAACTATTTAACATATATTTGGATGAGAAACAATGTATTATACGATGACATTTTGCAATGTATTGAAAATAATTTGTGAATTTGAAAAAAAAAAATTACCAAAAAAATATGAATCATATGATTGGATTGATTCGATCGCAAAACTATTTAATGAATACTTTGTTTGAATGTATTATAATAAATTATTAAATATAGTATAATTATAACAAAATGAATATAGTATTGTGTGAGTAACGAAGTCGGAAATAATTATAGTCATTGAAATAAAGTAGAATTAATTATTTGAAATTAATTACTGAATTTGTAAAAGGGTTAAGTATCAAATACCCCCTATCGATGGCGTCCCTATCGCGCTCAGGACCCCATAGTCAGGACGAGCGTTGTTTGCCATCTCAACGTGGCAAAATCGAAGCAATTTCCCCCTGCGTTTTAACACCGTTAAGTCACCGTTCAATTTTTTTTTTTTAATTTTTAATTAAGATGGGCTCTCTCTCTCTCTCTCTCTCTCTCTCTCTCTCTCTCTCTCTCCATCGAGCATCATTTTCCGACGAGAGAACACTGCCCCTCCGCCGTCGTCAGCATCTCCCCTCCCCACCGCAAATTCAGCAAATCTCTCTGACCCGAGCTCCGCCACCACGCCAAGAAGAGAGAAGCGGCGCTAGAGGCACCATCGATTTGTGAGCAGGCCCCAAAGCTCGACGGCGGCGGCTGTGCCGTCGTTCTAGTATTTTAGTTTCGTCTTTCCAAATCATCTTCGATTTTTTTTTAATATTGGAAAAAGTATATAAAAATGAAAACAAATCAAGGATTATTTCCTCCAATAATCTTTTTCTTGTATTTCGGTTTTTTAGTAAAAAAATCATCTTCGAAATGTTTTTTTTTAAATATTGGAAAAAATATATATAAATGAAAATAAATCTAAGATTATTTTGAAGGGAATCTCTAAATTAGTAGAAACAAATAAAATTAACATAAAATTCGCAAAATAAAAAATAATAATAAAAAAATAAAATAAATGTGGAAATAAATCTAGGATTATTTTAGGAGAATCTCTAAATTAGTGGAATCAAATCTAGGATTATTTTTTGGAGAATGAAAATCTATAAATTAGTGGAAACAAATCTAGGATTATTTTACGAGAATCTCTAACTTAGTGGAAACAAATCTAGGATTATTTTCAAATGAATATCCAAATTAGTGGAAATAAATAAAAATAATATAATTTTCGAAAAAAATAAAAAAAATAAATCTTTGGACAAAACTAACATAATTTTCAAATATAAAAATACAAAATTTCTGAAAAAAAAAATATTTTTTCGAAACAATAAAAAAATAATACGTGGAAACAAAACTAGGATTATTTTTAGGAGAATCATAAAATTAGTGGAAACAAATAAATAAAACTTAATTTACAAAAAAATAAATAATTTAATCATCAATAAAAATAAATAATATTAATTTTGAAAAAAAATAGCTGGAAACAAATATAGGATTATTTTAACAAGAAACCCCAAATTATTGGTAACAAATCAATAATAATATTTTGAAACAAATAATCAAAAGAATTCCGAATAAAAAAACATATAAAATTCAAATTATAAGATTTATATCATTTTCGAAAATAAAAAACCAAAAAACTATAAATAAAGAAACCGAACAACAAAAATTCCGGAAATGATAAAACATGAAAGACAAAGCAATAAAATAGTGGAGGAGGTGGGATAAATTAGTAAACATAAAAGACAAAAATTCCGGAAATGATAAGATATAAGGGATAAATTAGTAAATAACCAATTCACTCAAAAACCGGCCCACAAAAACTCCGGTTTTAAGTGAGTGTTCAGGACACTAGGTGTCCATTTATCATTGCCCCTAAAAATAATCCACACGGAAAATATAAATTTGCTTGTGAAAGAAATATCTTCACATTAGCCTTTGGGGGTTGGTAAGCGCACCAACCATCGCGTGCGCACACGCTCCCTAAATTGCGCGTACCTCGCCACCCCCCGTCAAATTGTCACTGAAATCAGCGTAAGATATAAAAGCAGAAGTAAATAAATGGGAAATTACGCTACTGCCTACGACTTAACAGATTTTCACTTTCCGAGATCTACCCCGGCACCCCCACCCACCCCAACTCTATCATTTCCCTCTATAAATAAGCGCACTCATCCATCTCCTAGACTCGCGTCTTGCCCTTCTCTCTCTATCTACACCTCATTCTCTCTCTACCGGAAACCGGTGTCGTTTGCCCCTTCGTTCCTAAGGGTACGTTGTTCAGTCAGTCGTACTGTCGTACCGTTGGTTTTTGCTCTCAGTTTGCATAAATCTCGGTTTATTAGGATCCGTGTGTTTGCTTGTTCGCGTGACTGTTCAGTGCTAATTTAATCCTCTAATTAATCACCTATAGTTATGGGGAATTGCTAAGAATTAAGGTTTTGGAACTGAACTTAATGAAGTTTGTGACTAGTTCAACTGGATCTGTCGGTAACTGTCTGTTTCTGGTGCAGTTGCTTGATCTGGTGAAGTTTGCTACTATTTCATAACCGTTTGACAAATTTCGTTGTGAAATCTTCAAAAGTGTTATGCTGTTTGTGATCCTGAGATTGTGAAATGAGCTGACATGGCATTTCCTGCTTATAATGTGTGGTTGGCAGCAATTTGGCTTAATAATGTGGCGATAAGCTTCGAGTAGTTGATATAGGGGGTGGAAATGTTAGATCTGAATTCCGGATTTTTTCTCTGATTAGATCTGAGATGATGGCGCTGTTTAGTATCTTCACTGCAGTGAAATCTGTCCGCATTGTGTCACACTTTCGTTTTACGAACATGTATTGTGTTACTGTCGTTAGATCTGAGATTATTTGTATTTTGAAGTTACGGATCTGAGTCTTGGTTAGAGTTATTCCATATGAACTTGATCTTCTTTCGTTTGATTAGATCATAATATATTATAATGAATAAAGATAGACAAATGAGTTATGTGGCAAGTCATTATTGAGAACTTATCGGATCAATGGGATCTCATTTATGTTATACTGTTTGCAATGTATGAAGTGGATCTTTGATTTTCGAACTACATACATGCTAAATATGGTGCCCCTTTTCCTCTTGCTCGGTTCTTGATATTTGTGCATGTTGATTAGTTGCTTTATGTGGTTTGATTAACTGAATGTTTTATATTGCCAGAAAAATGGCTTCCCACATCGTTGGATATCCCCGTATGGGCCCTAAGAGAGAGCTGAAGTTCGCTCTGGAATCTTTCTGGGATGGCAAGAGCAGCGCTGAGGATTTGGAAAAGGTGGCAGCTGATCTCAGAGCATCCATCTGGAAGCAGATGTCTGATGCTGGGATCAAGTACATTCCGAGCAACACATTCTCATACTATGATCAGGTGCTCGACACCACCGCGATGCTCGGTGCTGTTCCCCCGAGATACAACTGGACTGGTGGCGAGATTGGTTTCTCCACTTACTTCTCTATGGCTAGAGGAAATGCCTCTCTTCCTGCTATGGAGATGACCAAGTGGTTCGACACCAACTAGTAAGTGACAGATCGATTTAAAAAAAGAAAAACCAATAACTTATTTTTCTTGCACTTTTTCTGATGTTTATTTATGTAATAATATGTGTTTGTCTGTGCAGCCACTTCATTGTCCCTGAATTGGGCCCTGATGTGAAATTTTGCTATGGTTCTCACAAAGCTGTTAATGAATACAAAGAGGCTAAAGCTGTAAGAGCTCCATTATCACCTGCATCTCCAATTTAAAGTATTACAGTAATATTTGACTATATCTATTTGATAGAAACCAAACTCATGTGTTAATCGTCCCAATGATATGAGTTCTAAGTATAGATTCATAGTAAATATCACTTTGAATTTAAATTTTTAATGTTTGTAATCATCTGTTACGCTCTGTTTGAATTGAATCTGTAAATAGAAGAGTCAGTACTATACCAAATGATGTGAGCCAATTTTCTCTACCATGTTGCATTTTATGTAAAGATCCAATCCTAAACGTCTCTTTGCTTTCTATAAGTTTATAATAGTTTACTTTTGTCACCTGATGAGTTTCATGCTCTCTCATGCAGCTTGGTGTTGATACTGTCCCAGTACTCGTTGGACCTGTTTCAT
This sequence comes from Salvia miltiorrhiza, assembly GCF_028751815.1. Lineage (NCBI taxonomy): Eukaryota > Viridiplantae > Streptophyta > Magnoliopsida > Lamiales > Lamiaceae > Salvia > Salvia miltiorrhiza. The sequence goes on from NC_080390.1 coordinate 51,758,627, forward strand.
ACCTTTTGCTTTCCAAACCAGCCAAGGGAGTTGAGAAAACTTTCCCACTTCTTTCTCTTCTTGACAAAATTCTTCCAATCTACAAGTAAGAAAAATGAGAATCTATAGTTTCAGTAACCAGATATATCACCATTTATATTACGATTGCCCCTGTTATTTAATGTACATAATCCTGGCAGGGAAGTGATTGCTGAGCTGAAGGCAGCAGGTGCTTCATGGATCCAGTTTGATGAGCCTACCTTGGTTATGGATCTTGAGTCTCACCAGCTAGAAGCATTCACCAAGGCTTATGGAGAGCTGGAATCAACCTTATCCGGCGTTAGCACTATCATTGAAACTTATTTTGCTGATGTACCTGCTGCTGCATACAAGACCCTCACCTCCTTGAGCGGGATTTCTGGCTTTGGTTTTGATTTGGTTCGTGGAGCCCAGACCCTTGATTTGATCAAGGGTGGTTTCCCTGCTGGAAAATACCTCTTTGCTGGAGTTGTTGATGGAAGGAACATCTGGGCTAATGATCTGGCTGCATCTCTCTCTGAGCTGAGTGCTCTTGAAGGCATAGTCGGAAAGGGTATATTTGCTAACCCCTGTTTGTTGCTAGATTCAAGTCCATTTTTATGGTGTCTCATTTTTCTTTTTTCTGGCAGACAAGCTTGTTGTGTCCACATCCTGCTCGCTTCTCCACACTGCTGTTGATTTGTGCAATGAGACCAAGCTGGACCAGGAAATCAAATCATGGCTCGCATTTGCAGCTCAGAAAATTGTTGAAGTGAATGCACTTGCAAAGGCATTGTGTGGCCAAAAGGATGAGGTATATATGTCACGCCTAACCATCCTTTGAATTTGTATCAAGAAGGCCTTTTTACAGTTCAAATCAAATTGTGTCAATCTTGATATAATTAGCTTCAAAATCTGTTGTATAAATCTTGGGCTTGTTATTATAACTGGTGTGGTATTGTTGCTCATTTACTTATTTGGATGTTGCCAGGCCTTCTTCTCTGCCAATGCTGCTGCTCAAGCCTCTAGGAAATCCTCTCCTAGGGTGAACAATGAAGGTGTACAAAAGGCTGTAAGTAACTGAATTTTTGTGTGAATTTGAGTTTTATGTGTCTTGCTGCTGAACTGTTTTGAGCTGACTGTCCCATCTTTGCTTTGTTCATCTAGGCTGCTGCTTTAAGAGGTTCTGAGCATCGCCGTGCAACAAATGTTAGTGCCAGACTTGATGCTCAACAGAAGAAGCTTAACCTTCCAATCCTCCCAACCACCACTATTGGTTCCTTCCCGCAGACAGTGGAACTCAGAAGAGTGCGCCGTGAATACAAGGCCAAGAAGTGGGTTTTGTTTGCTTAAATTTGCCTTTGCAATCTTAAAATGTATTGAAATCCATTTCTAAAAGGTTCAAATTTTGGTTGTAGGATCTCTGAGGAGGAGTACGTTAAAGCTATCAAGGAGGAGATCAGCAAGGTTGTCAAGCTTCAGGAGGAGCTTGACATTGATGTTCTTGTTCATGGAGAGCCAGAGGTGTGCCAATTTAAATGTCATTCTGTAAAAGGAATCGTGCTTAACATATTGGTTAATGATTATTTAGTTAAGACATTGCTACTGAAGTGTTTGCTTTTTAACATTACCTTGTATCTTTTGGTTGTCTAATCGCCAGAGAAACGATATGGTTGAGTACTTTGGAGAGCAGCTGTCTGGTTTTGCCTTCACAGCAAATGGCTGGGTGCAATCATATGGATCTCGATGTGTGAAGCCACCAATCATCTATGGTGATGTCAGTCGCCCCAACCCAATGACTGTTTTCTGGTCCACTGCTGCCCAGAGCATGACCAAGCGCCCGATGAAGGGAATGCTTACTGGCCCTGTTACCATTCTCAATTGGTCTTTCGTGAGAAACGACCAGCCTAGGTAATGTTTCTAATGAGAAAGGTGTTTTGTTCTCTCTTTTGGTTCTTTCTGTTATACTGAAACTACCTTTTGTTTTGGTTCTCAGATTCGAAACCTGTTATCAGATTGCTTTGGCCATTAAGGATGAAGTCGAGGATCTTGAGAAGGCCGGTATCACCGTGATCCAAATTGACGAGGCTGCATTGAGAGAAGGGTTGCCTCTCCGCAAATCCGAGCATGCTTTCTACTTGGACTGGGCTGTGCACTCCTTCAGAATCACCAACGTTGGAGTCCAAGACACCACCCAGGTGTGTCTCGTCACTCATCCTTTACACAACGTTTCCTTCAATGGTTGTGCACATTTCACTAATTTGTTTGTTATTTTGATGGACAGATCCACACCCACATGTGCTACTCAAACTTCAACGACATCATCCACTCCATCATCAACATGGACGCCGATGTGATTACAATTGAGAACTCGCGTTCGGATGAGAAGCTGCTGTCAGTGTTCCGCGAGGGAGTCAAGTACGGAGCTGGAATTGGGCCGGGTGTATACGACATCCACTCCCCGAGAATCCCGTCGACGGAGGAGATTGCAGACAGGATCAACAAGATGCTTGCTGTCCTTGAGACCAACATCTTGTGGGTGAACCCTGACTGCGGTCTCAAGACCCGCAAATACGGAGAGGTGAAGCCTGCCCTTGAGAACATGGTTGCTGCTGCCAAGCTCCTCCGAACCAACCTTGCCAGTGCCAAATAAGCTTTTTCCAATTCCCGCAGATTTTAAGAAAAATATTTCCTGATCAATTTAATAACTGTGGTTTCTAAAAAAGGGAGAAAAGAAAATTGATTGATTATGTGTAGGGTGCCCGCGGGGCGTTTTGTTTTTGGGGTTTCTTATTATTTCTTATATGCTTGTTTGAAATATTATTTGTCCTTTTTTTTTTCCTTCGAATATTTGGAAGAGTACGATCACCTTGTGAGAGGAACCTCCAAATTTATATGTATCATGTGGTTCTTTGGAAATCTAAAGGAATTATTGTTTCCTGATTGTGCGTCATATAGTATTTTGTTACTTTGTTTCGGCTTTTCGTCTTGAACAAGCACATATTTTCCCCACAATTCAGATTAAAATCAGCTATCTTATTTCCATTTACTTGGAAGGATTCGATTAGTTGAATATTTCCAATTCGTACATGAATGAATATTTTAAAGGTTGGTTCATTAATAAATTACAATTACAATCTATCGTTTTGAATTATGACAGTGGCCGTGATTTGTTTCAAGGAACCTCTTTTATCCTTGTGAAATCTCATCTTTGATAATGTGGGGGTGCTTATGAACTATCATCTGTTGACTATTTAATTGTCAACTCTCGAAAGTGTTGAAATTTCAAAATGGAGTATAATTTTTGATTTATTATGCATTTTATCTATAAAATACTATGGTGGTAGATTGGGGTTGAGTTTCTATCAACTGTATACTTTGTTGGCGTTGATGATGAATGAAGCAGTGTAATGAGCTTGGTTGAGATCCTCGCCACAAGTCTGCAAAAAAGAGCTGGAGGGGGTTTTCGAGAAGAGACTATGATTCTCCAAGTTAATTTTCGACTTCGAGTGTGTGAGAGATGGAATAAGTAGGCATATATGATATACCTTTCACATAAAGGCCCACTTCACTTAATGCTAAATTTTTTGGATAAAAAAAATCATGTAAAGGTTTTCAATTTCTTGAATTAAATAAAAAAAATCAAATTAATATTTTAATCATAACTAATTACCGTACAAATTCATTGAGAAAATATGAAGAAAATGGATTTCGTGAGAAAAATCAAAACAGGATTAAGTTCATGAAAAAAACTAAAAAAAAAAAACTAAAATGACTGAAAGTTCATGTATTTATACGTAAATATATATATTTTTTTAAATCATGATTTATGATTGGTCATTCCACGTTGGCAGATCCGACAAACCTATCAACATCAATTTGGAAAAAGAAAATACTTAATTCGTCTCTGAAACTTTTTTTTTTATTTCTTTTTTCATGTGTCCTCAAAACATCTTTCTAATTTATTTTTGAAAACAATTTCATTACCTATTACCCTTACAATTTCCACATATTTATACATAATATCACTAATGGACCCACATCTTTTAATTTAGTTGTGTTTGCTGGATGCAGACCAACCATTAAGACAAACTTTTGTAATCAAATCAAAAAATGACATTTGACATTTTGTAAATAATAATAATAATAATAATATTTTAGGTTGAAGTGAGTTACTAATAAAGTAAAAAAGTTATAGGATTCATAGATTATATATGTGAAAGAAAGAAAATTGATTTTTTTTTAATTAAAAAGATTGGGTTGGTGAATGTCATTGATAAATATAGTCTTAGAAAAATATTTTAAGGACGGAACTAAAATTGTATATTTATATTGAAAAGAAAATTTATAAGAAAAATATTAAAAGTTTGTGCATTTACACACAAATAATCCTTAAAAAAATATATACTCCATTTTTAGTAGGTATAGATTTACATATGTATATTATTATTATAGGACACTTGGATACCTAAATTTACATCTGTATTACAGGACGCATTAGTATCCAAGTACTTATTTTAGCCAAATTTATAAATTTAGTTATTTAAAATGATTCTTTTATTTTTTTTAAAACAAAAAACTTATCTTAACTTTCACAGTAATTGAATAAAATCATTATTAGTATTATATTAATACATAATTTGAAAACCAAAATATACCAAGTCAACAATGGAATTAAAATATTTACAAAAGACAAAATTATACAAACAAAAGATAGGTAAACTAACAAAATTATCCTGTATAAAAAAATCAACAGAAAATGAAGATTTCAAAGTAAAAATTCTCAAGAAACAAAAACATCGGAAAAAACTCAGCGGCCGCATCATTATCGGGGGTTGGTAAACACACCAACTAATCGCGTGGATCCACGCTCTTAAACGCGCGCGTGGTTCTCCCACCTGCTCCCTTCAGAATTTCTCCAAAATATAATTATTTACAAAACAGTAAAAAAGATAATCAGAAAATAGTATTTTCATTTTTGAAGATCTACCAGCACAGCAACAGCAACAGCAACAACCGCCAAATTCCCAAAACCTCCCTCGCCTACCATAAATAAGCCCGTTCGCCCGTCTCCTCAGCTCGCGTCTCGCTTCTCTCTCTCTACCAGAAACCGATATCTGTGTTACGCCGCTCCCTTCGCAAGGGTACGCTTTCCACGCTTCCATAGTGTACCTGCCATTCATTTTAGCTTCATGATTAGATAAATTCTCGTTTTTGGTGAGAATACTTCTTTTGCTTGCCGCTGCTGTCTCTGTTCATCTGTTGCGCTCATTCATCCATATCTAGCTCTTCAGCAATTTTGGTTTCATAATTGATTGTTTTGGAGTTTCTGTTTGATTCGCTTAGATCTATTCTAATCGCTGTTTTCCGACGTTGGTTGCTTGATCTGGTGAAGTTTTCCGTGATCTTAATTTTGCTCTGTTTTTTTTTTTTTTTTTTTTTGATAAGCATCACCGCTGCATGCTGCTTGTTGTATGATTTACTTGGATATGTTACGAATGTGATGGCATGGCATTTGAAAACGAGTTAACGTTGGGCGGCGGGGAGGTGATTCGGTTGTGATCTTAATTTAGAAATGAAGCTTTTGGATCTGGACTAGATCATAGATGAATGGACAGTTAATTGTTTCACACTTTCATTTTATAAATCCGTATCGTGATTCGTGACCCCGTCTTTGGATCTGGAATTATTTATTTTCAAGTTGTGGATCTAAGCGCTTGGTTAGTGTAGGCCATGCATTGCACAAACTAAAAGCTCAATTATTTGTGATGTTTTCATTCTAATCATCTAGTTGTGAAACATGCATTCCTCTTTTGATCTGCGAGTGACTGTCCTCTTTTGATCTGCTAGTGTTACTGTGAAACATGCCCTCCTCTTTTGATCTGCTTGTGTTAATATGCTAATCATGGAAATTATTATGCATGAATTCATATGCTTCGATTGCCATGAAATAATGATACAGATCAGTTGCACGTGAGTAATGTGGCAAATGAAGGTTCAGTACTTCATAGATCACTGAGATCTCATATACGTTATATATGATTTGATATGAAGAAGTCAGCTCCTTTTGCTGAACAATTTCAACTTGAATGCCTGTAGAGTGTGCTTAGTCACCCTCCCCTCCTCCCCTGCATGTTATTTGGAAAAGTCGTGTTCTATCTTATTCTTTTATGAGATTTGACTGATTGAATTTGGTATCACAGAAAAAATGGCATCCCATATTGTTGGATACCCCCGAATGGGCCCCAAGAGAGAGCTCAAATTTGCTCTGGAATCTTTCTGGGATGGCAAGAGTAGTGCCGAGGATTTGGAAAAGGTGGCAGCTGACCTCAGAGCATCCATTTGGAAGCAGATGTCTGATGTTGGGATCAAGTACATTCCCAGCAACACATTCTCATACTATGATCAGGTGCTTGACACAACTGCGATGCTCGGTGCTGTTCCCCCAAGATACAACTGGACTGGTGGAGAGATTGGTTTCTCCACTTTCTTCTCCATGGCCAGAGGAAATGCTTCTGTTCCTGCTATGGAGATGACCAAGTGGTTTGACACCAACTAGTAAGTGATGGATAATTTTCTGAGAAAAACTTAAGTTTCCTTACACTTCTGATGTTTATTTTCTAATTTTGTTGCTTTATCTGTGCACAGCCACTTCATTGTCCCAGAATTGGGACCTGATGTGAAATTTTCTTATGCTTCTCACAAAGCTGTTAATGAATACAAAGAGGCTAAGGCGGTATGAACTCTGTAATTTCTGCTGTAATTATATATAGATTCATAATCAATAATGAATATTTATATTAAGTATAAATGTTCTCGATGGTGTTTGTTGCCATCTGATGATGCATTTTCTATCCTATCAAGCAGCTCGGTGTTGATACTGTTCCAGTTCTTGTTGGTCCTGTTTCATACTTATTGCTTTCCAAACCTGCCAAGGGTGTTGAGAAAACTTTCCCTCTTCTTTCCCTTCTTGACAAAATTCTTCCAATCTACAAGTAAGCAAATATTAACCCTATGATTCTCGTATCATAATTCTCTCATCTTTTAGATCATTATAGCATTTTGGAGTTAATATGCAAAATCCTGGCAGGGAAGTTATTGCTGAGCTGAAAGCAGCCGGTGCATCTTGGATTCAGTTTGATGAGCCCACCTTAGTTAAGGATCTTGAGTCTCACCAGTTGGAAGCATTCACAAAGGCATATGCTGACCTTCAATCATCTTTGTCTGGCGTTGATGTTCTAATTGAGACTTATTTTGCTGACATTCCTGCGGCTGCATTCAAAATCCTTACCTCATTGAGTGGAGTTTCTGGTTATGGTTTTGATTTGGTTCGTGGAACCCAGACCCTTGATTTAATCAAGGGTGGATTTCCATCTGGAAAATACCTCTTTGCTGGAGTTGTTGATGGAAGGAACATCTGGGCTAATGATCTGGCAGCATCCCTCTCCACCCTGCAGTCTCTTGAAAGCATAGTGGGAAAGGGTATGTTGGCGAACACCTATATACAAGGTTTTAAGTTTTCTTCAAGGCTGTTATATAATTTGATTGTGTTACTCCACGTGCAGACAAACTTGTTGTGTCGACCTCCTGCTCACTTCTCCACACTGCAGTGGATCTGGTAAATGAGCCTAAGTTGGACCAAGAAATTAAATCATGGCTCGCATTTGCAGCTCAAAAGGTTGTTGAAGTAAATGCTTTGGCAAAGGCATTGACTGGTCAGAAGGATGAGGTATGTGATTCCTAAGCTCTGAATTTGAATGGAGAGGCATACTACTGTTTTTTTGGGGGGGGTCAAATCTTGCTATGAGTAGATTATAAATATTTCCACATTATGTATTCATCTTGATATTAGTTATAGTACTCATGCTCATTTGGGTCATTCAGGCATACTTCTCTGCCAATGCTGCTGCTCAGGCATCTAGGAAATCCTCACCTAGGGTGAACAATGAAGCTGTCCAAAAGGCTGTAAGTGTGAATCTTCATAATTGTCACTTCAACTTTTATGTGTCCTGCTGCTAAAACTGTTGTGTTCATGCCACCCATTCTTCTATTCTTCAACTAGGCCGCTGCATTGAAGGGTTCTGACCATCGTCGTGCTACAAACGTTAGTGCCAGACTTGATGCTCAACAGAAGAAGCTTAACCTTCCAATCCTCCCAACCACCACTATTGGTTCATTCCCACAGACAGTGGAACTCAGAAGAGTGCGCCGTGAATACAAGGCCAAGAAGTGGGTCTCGTTTGCTTAAATTTTCCTTTTCAATCTCAAAATGCATTCAAATCCATTTCTAAATGGTTCAAATTTTGGTTGTAGGATCTCTGAGGAGGACTACGATAAAGCTATCAAGGAGGAGATCAGCAAGGTTGTCAAGCTTCAAGAAGAGCTTGACATTGATGTTCTAGTTCACGGAGAGCCAGAGGTGAACCAATTTGAAGGCCATTCTGTGAAAAGAATTGTTCTTAACATTTTGGTTCATGAGTATTAGCTAGAATATTGCTACTGAAGTGTTTGGTTTTAACATTATTTTGTATCTTTTGGTTGTCTAATCGCCAGAGAAACGATATGGTTGAGTACTTTGGAGAGCAGCTGTCTGGTTTTGCCTTCACAGCAAATGGCTGGGTGCAATCATATGGATCTCGATGTGTGAAGCCACCAATCATCTATGGTGATGTCAGTCGCCCCAACCCAATGACTGTTTACTGGTCCTCTGCTGCCCAGAGCATGACCAAGCGCCCGATGAAGGGAATGCTCACTGGCCCTGTTACCATTCTCAATTGGTCTTTTGTGAGAAACGACCAACCCAGGTAATGTTTAACACTACCGCAAAATGTTTCTTAGAGAGAGATGGGTGTTTCTATTTTTCCTGTTATATACTAAAGATAGCCTTTTGGTTTGGTTTGGTTCACAGATCCGAGACCTGTTATCAGATTGCTTTGGCCATTAAGGATGAAGTCGAGGATCTTGAGAAGGCCGGTATTACTGTGATCCAAATCGACGAAGCTGCATTGAGAGAAGGGCTGCCTCTACGCAAATCCGAGCATGCTTTCTACCTGGATTGGGCTGTACACTCCTTCAGAATCACCAACGTGGGAGTTCAAGATACTACCCAGGTGTGTGTCGTCTCTTGTCCTTCACACAACATTTCCTTGAATGGACTAATTTGTTGGTTATTTTGATGGACAGATCCACACCCACATGTGCTACTCCAACTTCAATGACATCATCCACTCCATCATCAACATGGATGCCGATGTGATCACAATTGAGAACTCACGTTCAGACGAGAAGCTGCTGTCAGTGTTCCGTGAGGGAGTCAAGTACGGAGCTGGAATCGGGCCAGGTGTGTACGACATCCACTCCCCGAGAATCCCATCTACGGAGGAGATTGCGGACAGGATCGAGAAGATGCTTGCTGTCCTTGAGACCAACATCTTGTGGGTGAACCCAGACTGCGGTCTCAAGACTCGCAAATACGGAGAGGTGAAGCCCGCCCTCGAGAACATGGTTTCTGCTGCCAAGCTCCTCCGAGCCAAGCTTGGCAGTGCAAAATGAGTCTACGATGGGTTGGTTGTGCTAAGCTAAACAGAGTATTGTTATGAAATAACTTTGGTCCCTGATGAGAGATCATTTTCTAGGTGGCATTTTGCTTTCCATCCTTTCTTTAAGTATATTTCTGTCTTTCTAGGAATTCGTTTACTATAATATTGAGTGTATCCTCGTGGGAAATTGAAAGAATTTTGTGTTTTTTGTATCTCGGCAACTTTTTAGAAAGATGGTCGTTGTATCCCAAAACTACTATCTGTTGCTCTAATTTGCATTACTCAATAAATAATCAGATCTCGGAACTTTCATTTGGTTATATTGGGTTTATTTAACTTTTGAGTTCTCAAACCTTTAAACCAAAAAAGATTTTAAGCCCCAATCATGGAAACAGCGAAAGTCAAAGAACTTATTTAAATAATTATTTCTCTTAATGATGCATGTCATCTAAATACTCGAGAGGTGGCCGATACATATTTATGAGATTATCTATTATACTGACATATGTAATGCAGAAAGTAATTATAATATATTCTACTTTATTATTAGACTAAATGAACCATGTTCACATCAGTTCAATTTTGGAATTACAAGGCCATTTTAGAAATTGAATGTTATATATAATCTCAATAGTCAATGCATTCTACTACTAAATAGTGATATTTTCTATATATAATTTCAATATATCGAACAATGAATTATATATTATAGATGTTCTAATACTTTCTATTAAATATGATATTGATATTTTATATAACAAAGATATCACAATTAAACACATCAAACTTTATCTTATAATGCAAAATAAAAATAAACGAGCCCAAAAAAAAAGAGATAAAACAAATATGAGTGTAAGCAGGAATCTTCAAGTCACATACTATACTCTTATAAAATCATGATTCACCGTGTTGTAACTGGAGTTTGTAACCATACAGAACTAATCTCTGATTATTAGAACTAAGACCCTAATCTAATGTGGTTTTTTTTATGAACCCCCAGCCGTATTACCGAACAATTCCTCAATCTGTACAAACAAAAACAAAAACAAAAACAAAAACAAAAACAAAAAACAAGTGCCATTATGAGCAATAATTAGTACTGTCAAAACTGATTAGCCTTTAATCAAACAACTGATTCACTCACATCTAATATGGAGCTTATCCCTTCACCTGCAATTACAACAAAAAAGTGAACATTTTCAGTTTACTGAAATCGTAAGTTCTGGCAGATGCAATGGTCATATATGCAACTCGCAGTTTCAAGCTTAGTGAAAAAAGAAGAGATAAAATCTATCCAATAAACTCAAATTCGAGTAGTTAGATGGTGTGATCATCTTATAATGAAAGAGTAGTTCCGACAACTGAAATTCGAGTTGTTATATGATGATCCTAATATGTTTTAGTTGGATACAACTGAATTTGAGCAGGCCAACAATCAGGTATTCAAGATAGGAGGATGAGTTCCACATAAACTGTATCAACAAAAAAGGAAGACTCTTTTACCTAAAAATGAGCTGAATAAGTTTCCATCCCATTGACTAATTCTGAGAAAGAAACATAACAATATTTGGCTGGTTAGGTCCCCTTCTGAACAAGCAAACGGAAGCCTAAAGCGAAAATATACATGGAAGAGTCGCATACCAGATATGATATGAAGGCAGATCCTTGTTGATGATGATAGGGGAGTGGTTACGGACTAGGATCACAGGATGAAGAACTCGAACTACACAATGAATATCGCGAATTAATGCCTAACATTTGACACTTGAAGTAGGAAACTTTTTCCTTTAGCTTAAAAAATTTTAGACCTTGCGTATTCCACTTCCACATCGAGTTGATCATGTCCCTGAATACAACGGTATAAGGGTGAATTTTAGTTGTTTTTCACATAACATCAAAACTCAAAAGCTTTTCGAAAGAAAATAAAGACAAAACTGTTCCTTTTTTGGACAAACAGAACTTCAACACAAACAAGTATTTGTAAACTGTTCCTTTCTAAAGCCTCCATTACACACATTTTCTTACTGTTAGATGATGTGATCTTCTCATAGTCATAGTGACCTAAACAAATGGAAATTCTACTTCAAAATAAGTGCTCAGATGTGTAGCAGGAAAAAGTTGCTGAATAGGCAACTTGGATAACAATCAGATGTTCGTATTTCGAGTGGTTCCCTAAGAAAAGAGTCGAACAACGGGTACAACAAATGTAATGGGAAGGAAAGAAAGCATGCCTGCTGCACCTGTAGTTGACTGTGATAATCCTCCGTCCCATAGTGTGATTCTAAGAGACAAACATAAAACAGAATCAGTTTGTTTACAGCACAAGCAGAAGGAGATTAATGCCAAAATATAAATGGATAAGTCACTTACCAGATGCAAAACTGGGAACTTGTTGATGGTAAGAGGGCAGTGACCTACAAAGAACATTGGAACTACAAAGTGAAAAACAATAATCTAAAATTTTGAACCGATTCACCAAGTAACATTCAACAGCAAACGTTACATCAAGAATCTTGGGATTAAAAAGTTTAAAACCTAGCAGTTGAAATTAGATGAGAGCTTTCAACATGTTGGTTCTTGGCAGCTTTGCTGGCTTTGTTGTCATTTCCAACTGTATTCTGTTCTAGATTGGTGCTACCACTAGATGTAGAAGGGTCAAAATCTGTTATCTCAAACGCTGTGAGACAAACATAAAATGAATCTGTTATTTCAAACATGTGCAAAAAGGGCCAAACGCCGAAACATGTGGAGAAGAGTCACTTACTAGATGCAGAGTCAACCCCTGTCAGGTTAGATTGGGTAGTGGATGCAGAGTCAAACTCCATGTCAGTGTAGTAATCCTCTCCATCCACATCAGCCATCATTCTACGGCCTGCATTTCCACTTCTCTTGCACACCTTACACACAACCCATTCATCCAACTGCATGCACACCAATGTGATCGAAAGAGATGCTACATGATTAACATCTTACTAAATGTACCCCAAACACTGGATCATCGTGTAACATACGACTTCACATCAACTCCGACAATCTCTATTTGATCAATGAACAAGACAAACAACAACTGCCGCAAGCATCTAAATCTCACCAGAAATAAAGGAAAATGTGAAATTGGTTTTATAAGAGATGACACAAATAATAACCAAGACAACATAATATTGGATAAAATTCTAGAACCACAAAAGCAAATACGTACTCTCATGCTGTTTTGTTGTGTTGTACTAGAATTCATTACTCTGAATTCTTGCATCAACCAATCAGTCTCAGTAGACTCTTGAGGTTTCCCCGCAAAGTAGGCCAACGTAATGCGCGACCCAATTCTTTCGTCATTATGCATGATGTGTGTTTCAGAGGTAATAGGCTCCCAATAACCACCCCCTGCTACCGCCCTGTCCACCACTCTCAGTGTGAAGAAAAACCACTGGTCTCTACTTGCTCTAAATCTTTCTGCACCAATCACAGCAAAACAAAATTGGCTAGTCTAAGCTAAAAAAAACTATAATTCATTCGAGCTCCACATCAAAATTATTAGGACTGGTTTAACTACCATTTTGCAGCCATATTTCTTTTTTCTATAAATTCATTGTAAATTGTGATTTTTATCCAAAAAGTTTGAGATTTAAGTAAGAAATTTAACCGTATTATTAGTAGAAAAAGAATCAATTTATAGCAAAAAAAAATAATAAAAAAAAACTAATAAAGTCATGTACAATTCAGTTTTTGATTTTATGATCACCCTAATCCCAATATTCGTCTATGAAAGTCTTGTCTTCATATTATGAAAATATATATATGAAAATACACACATGATTCCCTAGAAACAGAAACTATTGAGGATAAACAGATTAAAGACTACATTGATTCACAAGAAACAATGATCTTCGTTAATACAATCAAGACAAAAAATAAAAATAGAATAAACAGTCATTGATGGATGAAATAAATGAAATATTACATGTAACGAAATTTGTCAATTATTTGCATGATCACACAAATTTCTAATTTTATTCAAGATATTTATTGATAATATTGAATATATCAGAGGCATGAAACTATGAAAGTCAAGTTGAATAAGATTCTACATTTCTTGATAGTTATGATCTGAAATTACTCAAATACAAGATTTTGATTTGAACAAAAACATAACTTAATCTGAACAAAGAGGCGAACCATATACTATGTAATAATCAATTGCGAGGGAGCAAGAAATGATTTTAAAAAGGAAGATATAAATTGAAATAGAAATTTACGAGAAAGATCATCTGGAGTGGAAGCATAAAATTGAACAGTATAGATCCTGCTGCAGCGCAGCGCCTCATTGTTGATCTTCTTCATCAGATATTCAAGGATTATCTCGTTATCCCTCGGAACAAACTCGAAACCCGGAAGATACTTCTCCGAGTCACTCATTTTATCGCTGTCGCGGGCGGCGGTGTCGGCACAATTGAAATGTGAAAGTGGTGGCGGAGTGAGGTTTGTTGAACTTGAGCAGTTTGCGCCTCAGCTGCTCATTTTATAGAGAGGGAGAGAGCTGTTCAGATAAATATTTTCGCATTTTTTGGAAAACTGAAAGAAATTTGAGTTAGTTAGGCTTTCCCGCCTTTTCCATTATAATTAATTCATTAGATATATAGTATGTCAACTGTCAATCTATTTCGTAAATATCAACTGATACATTTCTTATGAAGCTAAATATCAACTGATACATTTCTAAGGGGTGATGCTTATTTTTATTCAACCAGAGCCATCCAAAACCGGAGTTGTGAGACTACTTACAAGCCATGTTGGCAGCTCAATTTTAATTATTTGTTACAAATTTATACAAGTAATAAATTTACAGAGACATGTGTGATTACAGATACAAGTAATAAATTTATACAATTTTTTTTTTTGAGGTGCGAAAAGTTTCTTGATCTGTGGAATGATGTTGTTTCATGGCTAGGCAAGCAAACGGTACTACATTGCAAGGTGAAAGATCATTTCAACGCCTTCATTAATCTGGGTTGCAAGAAAGATAAACGATTTCTGCTCGGTGTTTGGTCCAGCTTGTTTTGGTGTATTTGGAAGATGAGAAATGAGTGCAAATTTCAACAAGGCAAGTGGAACAGAAATAAGATTGTAGCAGAGCTCAAGTCGAGAATTTGGAGTTGGGTGACGGTCCACAACTTACCGATTTTATCCTCGGACTTCAGGAGTTGGTTCGTAGCAGTAAGATTAGGGAATAGTTGATGGTGGTGGATCTTGGTTTGTGATTGTCTGTACCCTCTACTTTCTACTTTCTCCTTCTGTACTCTCATTTTTGGTACTACTGGTACCTATTTTTTAATAGATTTTACCCCTTTTCTGCTCAAAAAAAAAAAAGCTTGAAACCTCTGAGTCGGTAAAAAAAATACAAGTGTTTCTATGATTAATCCAATTCGTGGAAGACAGTTTGCGACTAAATCTTCGCCTCAATTTGGTAATTTTGTTCCAACATCTAAAACAAATTGTTGAGTGTTACTGCCAAGCAGGGGCGGATCCAGGATGCAAAATTCATCATTAAGGGTTGATTTTGTTAAACTATGACGTCTTAAATATTTGCACGGGGTTCGAGGGCTGGAGCCCCTAAAGCAAATATTTTTTAGCATTCCGTACAATTTATTTTCATGCGTTTTTTAGCAATCGCTTAATGTTAGAGTATTTCTTTACTCTATGTTTGGTTGTCATTGTGTAGACCATATGTTGTTTCTTCAAGAGTATTGATGCAATCCGAACAGAGCCAAGATTGCGCCAGAGTTGAAGTCGTTGTGCCAGAGCTGAGTATATCTTCGGAGCAGAGCAGACTGTCCGTGCAGAGCAAACTTGACAGAGCTGAAGATACCAGAGTAAACCTTCAGCGCAGTTCAGTGCAGAGCAGAGCTGAAGATGCCAGAGTTAACCTTCAGCGCAGAGCAGAGCTGAAGATGCCAGAGTTAACCTTCAGCGCAGAGCAGAGCTGAAGATGACAGAGTTAACCTTCAAAGCAGAGCAGAGCTGAAGATGACAGAGTAAACCTTCAGAGCAGAGTAAATGTTTCCAAAGCTAGCGTTCTCGCCAGAGCAGAGTAGATGTTTCCAGAGCTGGCATGGTGTTCTCGCCAGAGCAGAGTACATGTTTTCAGAGTTGGTGTTCCTAGAGCAGAGCTGGCGTTTTCAAGAGCTAACGTTCTTGTTGAGTTGCTTGTTCGGTTGCAAGGTTCTTCCTGGTTTGTTTCCTTGCAGGTTTTTGAAGCTTTTTGGAAAGATATCTGATGAGGAGTAGGGGTGGTAAAATGGTTCCGGTTAATCGGTTTTAATCGTATCCGAACCAAAAAAACCGGTTTTCGGTTAACCGATAACCGGTTTTTACCGGTTCGGTTCGGTTATCGGTTAGTGTGTTCATCACTAATCGGTTAATCGGTTTAACCGGTCGGTTAACCGGTTAAACCGATTAACCGATTTATTTTACATTAAATTAATTAATTTATATTTTAATATTTTAATTTAAATAATACATTAATATTTCAAGTATCTATAACAAAAATTTTGTTCTAAATTATTATAAGTTATAAGTTGGTGCAGTGGATAAGACCTTATTCTTTCTTTCAAAGGTTAAGAGTTCAAATCCTATTGAACACATTCTACAAATTTGAATTTTTTTTAAATAAAAACCGGTTAATTCAGTTAACCGGTTAACCGATTAACCGAATTAACTAGTTAAATTCGGACAAATTGAGAAATTGTGGATTAATCGGTTAACCGATTAACCGGACCGGTTAATCGGTTAACCGATCCAATAATCGGTTCGGTTATCGGTTAGGGAAATGGCCCTTAATCGGTTCCGGTTAACCGGTAAATCGGTTCGGTTAAAACCGACCGGTTTACCAGCCCTAATGAGGAGTAATATATGTGGAGCAGAGGAATGAACTCGGACAGAGGAATCACTAGGGTCAGAGGAATGGATTCCACCAGAAGAATGGACTAATGCGGCTTAGTCAGAGGAATCACCAAAGACAGAGGAATGATTTATCACGCAAGATAGTCAGCGGTAGGAGTGACCATTTTACCCAGGAAACGCCAGAGCAGAGGAATCGCTCGTCTACAGGCAAAATTACTACTATACCCCCGACCACGTGGGGTGCATGACTCCGAAGGCGAAGTTACTATTTTACCCTTCAATTGTACTCCATAAATACCCCATGCATTCCTCCTATGTAGTACTACGTGCTCTTCACTAATACGACAGCAATCTTATTCTCTCTCGGCAATTTAACTTCTTCTCTCAACTTTTACGCTCAAGCACTAGGTAAAATTCGTAATCCAACCATAATTCACCGATTAAATCACCACCCGTTCATTCACGATTCACCAGCTGGATTTATTATCAGAAATAAAGCACAACTTGTTGCTCAAGGGTATTCACAGGTGGAAGGAGTAGACTTCGAAGAAACTTTTGCACCTGTTACTCGTTTGGAATCAGTTCGTCTCCTGCTCGCTCTAGCTTGTGCTATGAATTTCAAACTATATCAAATGGATGTTAAGAGCGCTTTTCTCAACGGAGACCTTGAGGATAAAGTCTACGTGGAACAGCTTAAAGGTTTTGAGGATCCTAAATTTCCCAATCATGTCTATCGTCTGAAGAAGGCCTTCTATGGGTTAAAACAGGCACCCAGAGCCTGGTATGAAACACTCTCGGTTTTCTTATTGACTAAGGGATACAAAAGAGAAGGATCTGACAAGACTTTATTTATCAAGCATGATGGCAGAGATATTATTATCATCCAAATCTATGTGGATGACATTGTTTTTGGCTCACGATCACAAGATCTTATCAAAGAGTTTGTGGATCTGATGACAAGTGAGTATGACATGAGTTTGTTCGATGAACTTCGATTTTTTCTAGGACTCCAAGTAAAACAAGGAGAAGATGGAATCTTTGTCAGCCAATCCACCTACGCTGAAAACCTTGTCAAGAAATTTGGAATGGAGAACTCCAAACCACGGCGCACTCCAATGAGCACCAGTACAAAAATATCTAAAGATGAATGAGGCAAATGTGTTGATCAAAAATTGTATCGAAGCATGATTGGGAGCTTACTCTATCTCACAGCTAGTCGTCCTGATATTAGCTTCAGTGTTGGGGTCTGCGCAAGATATCAGGCTTGCCCAAATGAGAGCCACTTAACAGCTGTTAAGAATATTATCAAATATGTCAAGGGCACAAACAACTTGGGTTTATGGTTTACTAAGGACAGCACTACTTCATTAGTTGGATTTACATATGCCGATTGGGCTGGGAGCCCTGATGACCGCAAGAGTACTACTGGAGGTTGTTTCTATCTAGGGAACAATCTTGTGTCGTGGCATAGCAAGAAACAGAACTGCGTTTCACTATCCTCCACAGAGGCAGAATATATTGTTGCAGGTAGTGCATGTACTCAGCTTATTTGGATGAATCATATGATGGAGGACTATGGATTTTCTCTGGGAAATTATACTCTGTACTGTGACAACAAGAGCGCAATTGACATCACTAAGAATCCTATGCTGCATTCTAGAACTAAGCACATAGAGATTCGTCATCATTTTATTCGAGAACTGGTGGATGAGAAAATTCTCAATTTAGAATTCATGCCTACTGAAAGGCAGATAGCGGATATTCTGAAGAAACCTTTGGATGCCGAAAGATTTGAGAAGTTACGTGGAGAGTTGGGGCTCTGCATCTTATGACTATCCGTTTAAGAGAAAACTTGGGTACTTTGCTATTTTGTGTGTTTTGCTAGCCATAGTACCAGTACAAGTTCGTTTCTATGCCATTGGATATGCGGCCTTTGCCATTGTTGTGACAAAAAGGGGGAGTATACATGTTTTGGTTTGGTTTTGATGTCTATGTCTTGGTTGGTGAAGTCTTGGTTGATTTTATTATGCATATATTTGAGGGGGAGCGATCACATAAAGGGGGAGTTTTTGCATACTTGGTTCTGCTGTGCATTCATGTGTTGTGCAGAAATTGTTTTTGTCTACACCAATGATAAAGGGGGAGATTGTTAGAGTATTTCTTTACTCTATGTTCGGTTGTCATTGTGTAAACCATATGTTGTTTCTTTAAGAGTATTGATGCAGCCCGAACAGAGCCAAGATCGTGCCAGAGTTGAAGTCGTTGTGCCAGGGCTGAGTATATCTTCAGAGCAGAGCAGACTGTCTGTGCAGAGCAAACTTGACAAAGCTGAAGATGCCAGAGTAAACCTTCAGCGCAGAGCAGAGCTAAAGATGCCAGAGTTAACCTTCAGCGCAGAGCAGAGCTGAAGATGACAGAGTTAACCTTCAGAGCAGAGCAGAGCTGAAGATGACAGAGTTAACCTTTAGAGCAGAGCTGAGCTGAAGATGACAGAGTAAACCTTCAGAGCAGAGTAAATGTTTTTAGAGCTGGCGTTCTCGCCAGAGCAGAGTAGATGTTTCCAGAGATGGCGTGGTGTTCTCGCCAAAGCAAAGTACATGTTTTCAGAGTTGGTGTTCCCAGAGCAGAGCTGACGTTCTTGTTGAGTTGCTTGTTCGGTTGCAAGGTTCTTCCTGGTTTGTTTCCTTGCAGGTTTTTGAAGCTTTTTGGAAAGATATCTTTAAGATATTGTTTTTGCTTGAAGAATCCATTTCTTTAGGGTGTCTTCGTACCCTAGGACTCGCTGCCATATGAAAACCCTACATGGGCCCTGCGTTGGTTTGGTCTGGCAGTCTATGGGCTCTATTCTTCTTGGCAAGGGTTTTTATATTTAATGAGAGGTTGTCGATCATAGACGGATGCTGCTTTTCTGTTCATTCTCTTTTCTTGGTGAGAGTTTTTCGTGCATCTAGAAAGTATACAATTTGTGAGTGTGTGCTGTTGTTTTACATGTTTGTTGATCTGTACTCCAGCCTGTTGGAGTGTTTCATGTTGTTGGTTTGAACGTGGATTGAGAGGCAATCACGTTCGTTGAGTGTAAGTTCTGTCCTTCTCTCTTAGGTTCACGTAAGCGACGATTTGGGAAGATATAGTGGCTAGGAAGATTGAGTCTTCGCTGTAAGTCCGTTGTATATCTTATCCTCACTAGTGAACTGTTTGAACTGGGCGAGGCCCCCCAGACGTAGGTGTTTTATCACCGAACTGGGTTACCATTGTTGGTGTCTTGTGTTCTTTACTCTCTGCTCGATTTGCTTTAAGTATCACTGCTTACGTTATTTGTGTGTGGCCGAGACAATAGATTGTTGGATATGTACAATTTCACTTAATATAATACTCCCTCCGTCCACTAATTCATGACCTAAGTAGCAAAACACGGGTTTTAAGAAAAATTGTATTTTTATTAGTTGAGTGGAGAAATGGACCCACAATTAATGTATTGTTTATTAGTTGAGTGGAGAAAAAGTGTATTGTTTTGGGACCCACCAATTAAATATAAATAAAAACTTACTAAAAATGGATAGGCCTTGAGTTGGTGGACGTTCCAAAAAGGAAAGAAGGCCTTGAATTAGTGGACGGAGGGAGTATATAATTGGTGGACGTCGTATACCACCAAATAATTCCTGCAGAATTACCAAAATAAATTAATACAATGGCAAGCAGGGTCGATCCCACAGAGAGCAGTTAAAATTCATTCGAATCCCTAAATCTATAAAAACGGTGATGCCACCACGCCTTAAATTTAAGAGGAGTTAATTAAACTAAGAACGCAGAATTAAATCAAATAAAATACGCTTGAAGTAAATCAATAAAAAGGGTAATTCGGCTCAAATAAATCCACTCTAATTCAAACTCTGATCATTGACGCAATAATTAATTAATCCCTATCAACCAACCAGTTATAGGATACCGTGAAACGCAACGAACGTACCCCAATTCCTACTTACTGTATCGATAAACAGCTGGAGACGCCAGACCTGCTTATTTCCCTTATTAAAATATAACCTAGCTGGAGACGCCAGACCTAGATTTAATATTCTAATAGCATTAAGCTGAAGAAACTCAATTTATATCAATTATCCTAGAGACGCTAGTAATAATTAATATACCAATTAATTCCCCCTACGAACACGGTAGTTGTATCACTAATTAGTCCAATTCCAACAATTACGGAGTGGCAGGAACTAATTGACTGTAATTCAATTAAACTTAAGTTGATCAGGCTTAAATAAAATCAGAATTATCTTGGAACCTAGGAATTAATCGGAATCAATAGGAATCAATTTTAAACCAATTAGGTCTCACAAATCATTAAATTAGAGTTTCATTATTCTCGCCGAATTAAAAGATTTAGCTACTCATGCTTAAAATAAAAACAATCAAATAAATAAAAATAAACATAATTAAAATATGCGAATAAAGCTGAGAAAATAAATTGCAAGAAATAAATCAAACTTGAATTAACCCAATACTCGTCTGCCTCCTTCGAACCAATCCAGCCGCAATTCAATAAAGTAAAAGCAAGAATTAATCTAAAGCTAAACTAAGAAATCAAATACGAAAAGGTTGGAATCGAAAATTGCATGAAAAACAAGGTTGCATGGAATTGAGAAAGGATTGCATGAAAAACTAAAAGTCAACTATGCTTAAGATTCAAAAGTTGCGGCTGAGTGTTTTCAAAAGTGAATGTGTAAAAACTAATCAAAAGTAAAACCTAATAATCCTTAGTCCCCTCATGCGGCTACGTCTAATACTGATAATATAAGAGTCCTTCTTCTACTCAAATACTACCATGCGGCCTTATGGAAACAAAATCCTTGGGAATTAAATTTCCTTAAGCTACCGCTTCCTTTATCTACATGGGCTTCGGCCCTTAACAAAAAAATCAAAAACCCAAAATATTTAAGAAAATGAGTTGTGGACTTAATTAAATTTGGAACAATTATCTTCAAGCCCAATCTCTAAAATTCCTCCATCTCCCATGCAATTCTTCATAATTTCTTGACTTTTCACCATCTCTTCCATCCACGAGCTTCGACTCTCCTCCATGCAAATCCTACATCAAAAGTGCGCGCAACGGGTAATATCCGAGCTAAAATAACGTAAAAACAACACGGCATAAGATAACAATTTCACACACATCAATAATTATTCGCAATTCAATTAATTTAACATCAAGTACATTGAAAGTATATAAAGACAAATACATATATTTATATATTTGTATATGTATTTAATTAGGGTGTGTTTGCTTTGAGGTGTAAGGAAGGGATAAGCTACATTTACCACCTTATACCTCGTTTGCGTTGATGTATGAAAAAATCTGAGCATGTTGTATAATTTTTCGGACAACTCCTTATCCCTTGAAAAAATGATAATTTTATACCTAAGAAAGGGTGGAATAATATAATTTTATACCACCTTATAAGGAGTGATAAATATATTATCCTTCAAACCAAATAAGATATATAAAAAATATGGTCCCCACTTTAAGTGATAAATTTATACCTCATTATATCATTCCTCCATTTAGTGAGATAAAAAGCAAACGCACCCTTAAGGTATATAATAATTAAGCAAATCTCCAATAAACTTAAAGTATTTCGTAGTAATTTTTCAATGTATGTTATATTTATAGTTATTTTGTGTCCTCACCATAAAAAAAATTATGGATCCATCCCTGAATAGTATGTTGTGCAAATTTGACAAAATACATATCTCCTCATGTGTTGGTCTTCTCGCGCGCTTAATGAAAGGCTATATCATTCAAAATCAACATAACACACATATTATTGGTTTTCTCACGCTCTAGTCTCTTCATGTGTTCTGTAAAAAAAAAAAAATATGTTGCTCAGATCTTATAGCATGTATAATATTGGTATTCTCACACATCAGTTTTCTTACGCGCTCAATAAAATTAAAATTGATTCGCTCTGTCAAAGTTTAAGAAATAATCAACTCTGATTGAGCTCAATGTCTAAAGTACGAAGGTAAGATCAGCTCTAAGCGAGCTCAATTCTCCAATCATGAGCTATCTTTGCTCCTTGACAACTCAATATTGAATATGTAATGAATAAGTTGTCATCTTTTCAAATGTTTGGTACATGTTAAAGTCGGCTCTGATTGAGCTTTCATCTTTTCTCTTTCATAGAGTTGAAAACATCTCACATTGGATCCCTTACAGAACTAAAGAATATCATATTTACTCTTTTATGTAAGGCTGAAACATCTTAACACTACTATCTTTTTTATTCTCCTAGACATGCGTACCATATCTCCACCAGACTAGGGGAGTAGCTGATAAGGATGGAATTAGAAATTCCCCCTTTAATAAGATGTATGAAACCTATCTAAGGCCCACTTATACAAGCCCACACATGACTATAAATAATTTGTTACACTTGTATTTTTTTAACTTTTGCTTGTTTAAATCCACACGTATTAGATCTGAAGCAACCGAAGATCTCGGTACAATGGAGTTGAATAAATATAATTCGACAGAGCTCCGGTAAGAATCGAAAGTCACATGTGAAGGCGAAAGTCAAATTTAAAGAAGATACAAAAACACCAAGAAAACTCGAAGATTAAGAAGATATGAAAGATAGAAAATACATGTAATTTGAACTATATTATTTAGACCAAGTAATCTTTTTTCTTTATTGGTATTCTTCCCACTGAATTTTCGCGAAAAAAATGTTTTAATGAGACTTGAGCCAACAAACCTTCATTAATGATCCATTAACATTAGGTTTAAGAATTAAGTTTAGATGATGCCTTAGAGCATCCGCAACGCTCTACTCGATGGCTTACTCGAGTAGAGCATTGCACTCGTGAGTAGAGCATTGCACTCGTGTAGGGGCATTGCGGGGGGGGTTACTCGAGCCATACTCGAGTGCTCGTGTAGCACTCGAGCAGTGCGTGCTGTGCACGCGCTCAAAATAATAATAAAAAAATTATAAATTATAAAATTTAAAATTGTTAACGGCTATTTTGGCCTTTTTTTTCTTTTTTTTTTTTCTCTCTTTTCTCTCTATAAATACTACTTCTCCCTCCCTCATTCATCACAATCCACTCCTTTTACCTCATTCTTCCTCCTTCAATTTCTTAAAAAATCCCATCTTTGTTCTTCCAAAAATGGCGGAACCCCAGCATGATTTTTCGCCTGATTCCGACGATGTAGCTGAAAGGTTCATGGAGTGGGTAGAGTTGCAGAAACAAGTGCTTGCTCCATACTCCTCCCAACCGGCGCCAGAGCCGGCGCGTGTCAAACGTCCCCGATCATACGTCCATCGTGATTGTGAGGAGGCTCATGTACGTCTTATGCAAGACTACTTTAACGACAATCCGACGTACGGTCCTACTTTTTTCCGGCGTCGTTTTCGAATGCAGAAGGAGCTGTTCTTGCGCATCGTCGATGCTGTTCAAGGTGAAGATACTTTCTTCCATATGAGCACTGATGCACTCGGTCGAGACTCTCTCTTCCCTTTGCAGAAATACACATCGGCTATCCGTCAATTAGCCACCGGGGTTAGTGCGGATATTTTCGACGAGTATCTCAAAGTCGCCGACTCCACCGGGCGTGTATGCCTCAAGAAGTTCCGCACGGCAGTCATCCGGGCTTTCGGAGCCTATTACCTGCGCCGTCCAACGCCCACGGACGTCCAACGCCTCCTTCATATGCACGAGGCGCGACACGGTTTTCCCAGGATGCTCGGGAGCTTAGACTGTATGCATTGGGCGTGGAAGAACTGCCCAAAGGCGTGGCACGGCGCCTATACACGCGGTGATCAGGGAGAGCCCACCTTGATATTGGAGGCCGTTGCATCCCACGATTTGTGGATTTGGCACGCCTTCTTCGGCGTCGCTGGTTCGAACAACGACATTAATGTGCTGAATCAGTCGCCTCTCTTCTCCAATGTGTTAGGAGGAACGACGGCGCCGGTGGTCTTTCATGCCAACCAGCGCGAATACCGGATGGGCTACTACTTGTGTGACGGCATATATCCGTAGTGGCGTTGCTTCGTCAAGAGTCCACCAATGGCGACCAATCCGAAGGAGGTGAGGTTCAAGAAGATGCAAGAATCGACACGGAAGGATGTCGAACGCGCCTTCGGAGTCCTTCAGGCTCGGTGGAGAATCATTCAAAGTCCGGGGCGCAATTGGTACGTACAGCACCTCAAGGACATCATGTTGTGTTGCATCATTTTCCACAACATGATTGTGGAGCACGAAGGTGCGGCGGCTCTCGATTGGAGAGATGACGACGGGGCGTCTAGCAGTACTTCGACGGAGAGTGCTTGACAAACACCAGTGTCCTTCAAGGAATACGTGCGAAGACATTCAATTCTTTGAGATAGACATCTACATGCTCAGCTCTGAAATGATTTGGTGGAGCACCTTTGGGCACGTTTCGGACCTCTAGGGCCAGAGTAGTTAATTTTTAGGAATTATTTTTATTTTATTAAAGTTTTATGTAATATTTAGGATTTTATAATTAATGCAATTTAAATTTGAAATAAATTGCGTTATTAAATTTGAGCAATTAAATTTAAATGAAAAGCATAAAAATCAAAATTAAAAAAATCAAGTAAGCTATCAAGTAACCACAATGCAGCACTACTTACTCAATGTGGTCCCCCACTATCAAGTAAGCCCATTGCGGATGCTCTTACAAATAAAAACAAATATTCAAATGTAAACGACATTAATTACCCTTCATTCAAAGAGAAATACAAAGGAAGATACCTTTACAATTTATTCATGTTACTTCTCGAGCATATCACCACTAAAGGAAGCTAGAGTGAAGTTTCTATCGATCAACAACGTCTCGAATAATAGTTTATTTATTTTTCAGCAGCGATATGTTGGAACTCCATTCTTGTCATATTCGACTATAATGACAATTTATCCAATTAACAATATGAGGCACTCATTCACTACCAAACTGAATTCGGGGCTTCCGACTTCAATATTTTGATAGTGAAAAATCCTATCTAGTAATGTCACTTGTGTCATTTTACATAAAGTCAAGTTCAACTCCACTACTTTATATTAAGGAGTCCCACCAAATGAACTAGAATCCAGTAATGCTAAGCTCAATTTGACTCATTTATGTTAACGAGTCTCACTCACACAACAAAAACAAATCTTTAAAAACTCATAGACTCAACCGTCAATTATAGCAGGATTTTACATTTAAATTTACATCATCTCCTCATTCTGCGTTCCCAGATCAAGGTCAGCTCCAGTAATGAATTCTCAATCTGACAAACAAAAATTACTTTAATTAGCAAGAATAGCAGCAAATCTCAAATCACAAAACAGATCAAACCAGGTAAGAAAATTCAGGCTACAGCGCTATTGACCATAGATTTGGTGAGAATCTGTCAAATCAAGGTTGTATACAAAAGAGAGTTGAGTTTATCACATATTCCCGATATGCAAAGCTCGAAAATCAAGATTACTCTATTAGATTCAGATATTATATATGAATGAAATAATAGGCCACATTATAAAAGGGAAGAAATGTCATGAGCTAATTTTCATTATAATCAAAAGGAAAACAGAGAAAATATTGTAAGTGGCTAAACCAAAAGATGGACTCACATCTGTGGTATGGATTAGTATCTTCAAAGTAAGAAGCTCGATCCCTAGCCTGCAAAAAGAGAAAACAAATCAAGGATGTATCCCAAACATCTGAAGGTCTCAATTTACTGCAGATAATGAAGTTCAGCATATGACATAGCCCTATGAAGCATGGGGACGCCCCCCAGCCGTGCATACTCGTTACGGGGACAATATGCCCAAATACGCCATAAATATGTCCCAGGGAACGTATTTTAAACTCCAGAATTTTAAATTAATTTTCAATCAAAAAATACGTTAGTAAATAAGGTCAAATACATTTGACCTTAAAAAATACGTTTTTTTTTTTATAAAAAAAAAAAAAAAAAAAAAACTACCTGGAACCCCTATTCTAAGCGGGCGCTTTCCAGCAAACCTTTTGCCCTCTTTTCTTCTCACCTCCCTACTTACATCTTAGTAATTTTTGAATACATTATTACGACTTGTATAGAATTTAATTTTATTATTAAGGAAATAATAATTTTATAACATGCTAAAACGAAAAAATATTTGAATACATTGTGCCAAAAATTAAAAAATGATTAACAAACTTTTATTGAAATGAAATGGGTACAACACAACCATACAACATAAATTTAAGAAATAGAAATTCGCATTGCCCACAATATGAGCTAATATCATCATAAATTGATATAACGACTATTTTTACTCTGGCGGATCTTCCCAATATTTCATGATTTCATCGCAATACCTCTCTTGCTTTCATCAAATATGATGTAGCCTTGTTCTCGCTAATCAGATTGTGGTGGCTTATTTCATCTGATTTTTGTCATCCTTTTGCCTTCCGGTTTGCTGCCTTTTTCCCAATTGGACAATTGCAGGCCGTCTCATCATTGTTGTTAGCACCTGAGTCAGGGTTGGAAGAGGATGTGTAGCTCCTTCATAAATCTTCGTTTCTTTATAAGCTCGAACATTAATGTCCACAAACTTCATATATTGAGAATTCTCCATACTCCACTATACTTAAAACCTTGAGTGTGTCATGGCATTGTGTGTATTCTTGTTGTGCCATTTCAAATATATCAGCATCCTTTTGGCGCTTCCCCACATCCTCCGAATCTGGTTATAACACTCAGAAAACCATTTAGGGGGCGTTTCAATTGATGGATCTGATAGATAAGACATCTCTTGATGAGCTTAAAACGCTTTAACATCACAATAACGGGAGCAAATCAAGTTGCAACAATCAAAAGCAACTTTAAAGGCACAAACTTATTGAACATTGCTAGCCGCATTCCATGATTCATGATGAAGTTCTTGATCATATTAGCATCTATAGAAACATCAGAGATCCAACAACACAATTCATATCTCTCGATTGTTTTCAAAATTCTTTGCGGCGCATATGTTCTGAAGTGCCAAATTGAGCGTGTGCACAACACATGGTGTTCACACAATTCTAAGATATGTTCCTTCACCAAGGAGCCCCGTTGCTTGCCAATTCTTCACATTATCCGTAATTACTTGAACCACATTTTGAGGCCCAGCCTCTTCAATCACATGCTTCTTCATTTTAATCTCCCTAGAACAATCAACCGCCTTTAAAAACATAGATCCGCTCTCAATGAAAGTTAATCAATAGTCTTCTCTCAATGAAAGTTAATCAATAGTCTTCTATGTGAGTCACTCCTTCCATCACTCAAAATGCTTATTCTTTTCTCAGCCCATGTGGTCTTGACGGGTTCCAACAAACGCTCAACAATTGCTTTCTTTTGTTCAAGTAAAGAAGTCCTCAATGTATTGTACCCACATACCTAGCCAAATTGCTTGTGGCTGCATAAGTAAGTTGCTCGTGTAGTAATGGTTTCTTGCCAAAATGAAATGGTAAACCCGATGAGTAGAATAACCTTGCAATCATCGCATCCAACATATTTCAACCTTGAACATTGAACTCCTTTTCAAAGAGCTGATGAACTTCCTTCACTCCCTTTTCTTTTCTTCATCACGTAACTCATATAGAGTTCATTTGAAATTGTTTGGAGTTGGCTAGATGGCAATGAGACTGAATTAGGGGCACTAGCGGTTGTTCTTCTCACTTCTTTATCCAATAGTTTGTGCATTTCATTCATATCTTTAGCGGTTACTTTCGGGCAAGGTGCAATCCCTTTATGTCAGCAAATGATACATGACCCGAGTGTATGTAGTCTTCTTCCTCGTTCCACAAAAATTGCACTCCCAATCAACTCCACCATCACCACCTCCTACATTTCGATATCTCTTTACGTACCTCCATAGAGGTTTTCAAAAATCGCCAATTGTAGGTGTAGGAGATGACGATGTAGAACTAGAATTCGTATTCATGGTTGCCAAAATCAATCAAAATGCTAATTATATTAAACCTACTAATTCCCAGCCAACATTTCCATTCAAAATGTCAATTAAATTAAACCAAAATGCCAAAATCAATCAAAATGCAACCAACTAACATGTTGCCACATGTCTCAGATAAATCCAGCCCATGTCTCCATCCATCTCCATAAATTTAAACCCAATACTTTCCACTAAATTAAAGTGTATATAGGTTTAAAAAAAAGAGAGGAGCAAACCTGGATGGCAGACGACGTGACGGCAGCAGGGCGGCACAACAGCAGCGCAACAGTGACGCAAAGGCAGCACGATGGCGGGGGGCCTGATCGCTGGCGTGAGGGGTTGTCAGAGGTGAGAAAAGAATGAGGGGCGAAAGGCGTGATGAAAGGATTTTCAGATTGGGGGGGGGGGGGGGGGAACCGGGACGTATTTTGGGCATATTTCGCGGTATCGTTCAGGGGACATCACCGGAACGGGAACGTGGGGGCGCCCCCGTGTCCTCATAGGACATAAGACAACATAAAAGGAAATTGTTCATATCCTTGTAATTGATATCTTTGCAGTTGATATCCTTGAGATGGACATATGGATCCCAGGGGCACTCATCAAATTGAGCGGAAAGTTTGAGTTTTGAGGCATATTTGGCAAAGAGAAACCAACATTTCGGACGAACATTGGATTTTTTAAGAATTTTTAGAGTGAATGCCGACATTTAGGATTGTAACAATTTAGAAATTCCTTATCCATAGTGTGAAAAATTTTTGGGATTGCAAAAAGTACATATTGAGAAATGATGGTCGCTGGATGAATAATTTTTCATGTTGGGATATTATTTATAGATGAAAATTTTTGAAATAAATGACCATCGGTTGCAAACAGTCATGTAATTTTCAAAATTTAAGACAAAAAAGACAAAACAAATCAAATTTAAAACAAACAAATTAAAAAAAAAAAAAAAAAAAAGTTGCAAGAGACTGCCATTTTAACTTTGAAGAAAAAGAAATACATTTTAAAAAAGGGTTGTGTAGGTAACAGCCACTGGTCCCACCAAAAAATGAAGCTTCACTTGCCCCCCGGCTCGTCCATCACACATGCGCGTCACCAGGTGGGGCCCAATTGCCACTTCTCGAACTTGCTAGCAAAAGCTTCCCCACTTCTTTTTATCTCGCCCACAATAGTGTTTTTTTTTTTTTTTTGCTTCCCCATGCCATGTCAACAGCTTCCCCAGCATCTTCCCCCATTGTAGATGCTCTTAAATAGAATCTATGTTCAGGCAAAGTAGTTGACTGATCCAAGGTACTCCCTTTGTCCACGATAAGTGCGGAGCAGTTTGGGGGCCACGGGTTTTGAAAAATTGAGTGGACAAAGTGACCCACCAAAGTTTGAGTTGAGAAAAAGACACCAAAATTGATGTGTTAAATGGTTGGGTTTTATGTAATTATTGAGTGTGAATGGGGTACATGTACATAAATAGAAAGATATGGACGGACAAAAATGGCAAAAGGACAAAACACTTATCATGGATGGAGGGAGTAGGATTGAACAGAACCAAGTTCTAACATTTTCCAACCAAAGTCATGCTTAGATTCTACACAATACCTTAAGCTGTACTAAAGCATAAAAGTCACTTGAGTAGGCAAATCCATCAAAGAGAAAAGGCGCTAGGTTTTCTGGTCATAGGACTATAAAAATAAAAAATTTAAAATATGTAAAAAAATTTAAAAGTAACAAATATTGTGGGCCAAAAAAAAGAGAATACATAACAGAGTTTCTCAAACTCACAACAATGACTAAAGTTATTTTAAAAGTAAACTTTTTTAATAATCTTTACACTTCAAACATTATTATTATTTTTATTTTTTAAAAAGATATCACATAATAACGTTGTTATATTAGTAAACAGAAGAAAAAAAAATCGGGTTTCAAATGCCTCTCTTGGCACCAATTTGTCTCCCCCAGTACCGCCAACAATTAGAGACTCAATATTGGAGAACTGTAATAAAGTGGGAAAAGAGCATGACTGGAGTACCTGAAGACGATTAGGATAACTTCTCCTCCCATTGATTGATTCTGAGATACGAGATAACAAATACTGTTAACTTAAGGGAAGTACAAGTTGAAACACATGAATACAAATCAAAGATTCACTGACCTGGCCCCGGTTGATGATGATAAGAGGAAGGTAACAGATCAACGCCATGAGATAAGGAGCTGGAATTAGAAAATAAAAGTAATTAACAATGCACTAACAAACACTTATCTCAAAAAAGAAAAAAACATTCAACATTTGATATGTAGCATGGAGGACTTCTGCCTCAGCATCTATAAGACCTTGGGCCAGAAATTCGATACAAGCTTTCTGCACGCACTCGTGACAACCCTTGGTACTCCACAGAGAGAGGGTTGTGGCCCTGAATACAATAAATGAACAGTAAGCTTAGCTGTCTTGATGAACAACAGTGTCTTACAAATAGGAAAGTATACTGAAGCTGTATAGTAATATACCACTTGCGAAAATGGTCGCTTGCTCCCAGGTAAGAAGAAACGATGGTCTGGCATAACTGCACCTGTCCAGAAACGACATAGGAGAATTGAATGCATTCACAATTGTTTCTCCAGACAAACCAATAAATTCAGCTAACAAAGTAGTCAATATGATTCAGTTGATTTGTGTCCTAAACCTACTTGAAGACCATACTTTTCATGTCAGACCCAAGTAGTTAGGTAAAACATAAATGTAGAACAAAACATCAAAGAAACTTTTATGATAA
Organism: Salvia miltiorrhiza; assembly: GCF_028751815.1. NCBI lineage: Eukaryota > Viridiplantae > Streptophyta > Magnoliopsida > Lamiales > Lamiaceae > Salvia > Salvia miltiorrhiza. The sequence continues at coordinate 51,789,819 of NC_080390.1, forward strand.
TATTATTGACCAATTGAACTAGCCTGTGGTGAAAAAGAAAGGAACCCTAATAACAAGAATCAGATTATTTAGAATCTATTTGGTAGTTTGCTCTTCCACTAAACTGGTTTGATTCAAAAGGATTTCAATGTAATTCAGTTCACCCAGGTTGGTCGAAAAATGGGTTATAATAAACAAAGCAACTGAACGCTAACCCCTAGTAAAGCACTCGCACTATCTAAATCTATGGACGGTAGAGTTAAGGGGCAATCAAGGCAAACAATTGCACCAAAACATAAAAACAGTGTTACTAAAGAACATAACAGAAAGTAAACAGACCAACAGGCGAACATGTCTCGGACAACTGCGGCTAACTCAAAAGCTGACTACTAAACTCCTATCTTCCTACTGAATTACCGTAAATTCCAACATAGGGCTTCATAGATAGCCCAGTCCAACTAAATAACCAACTTTATTAAATAAATCAAATAAATAGATAGATAAACTTCAATTAGTCCACATCCTTAGCCCACGCCCGCCCTACACTAATAGATTCTAATCCTACGCTTGTGTCAATGACATGTTGAAACTGCAATACAGAACATTTATAACCTCAATGTATTAAATGCATTTAACATGTTAATAAGAGCAAAAGTTTCAGAGTTAAAAAACTACAAGAATACACGAGTAAAAGACGACATTATTATAGGGAAAAAAAAGAGAGTAGAAATTACTGTGTACCTGAACCTGGAGGTGGAGGATTATTCTTAGTTGAGGCTTGCTGTCTTAATAATTGTACAAGCTCTTCAGTAGTAGAAGTAGTAGAAGTCCTGCTAACAACCTTTACATGATCATAACTACTGCTGGTAGCCGTGCCCTTGTTTCTAGGCGTACGCAGCTTTTTGGATACTGGAAATCAAAATTTACAAAAGCAACATTTTAGAAGTAAACATCAGAAGTATCAACTATACAAAGTAATAATTTTCTTTTTATCCTACCAAGCAACAAACAATCACAACTCTGAATGTCACGTGTTGTACAACTTAAAAGTGAGAATGTACCTCAAAAATCAAATTCGCCTAAAGATCAAATATGCCAATGCATTAAGACGTGTTGATGTGGTATTAGTTTACTTTAAAACATTTAAACAATTTCTGTACTTTCGGATAAGAACGGAACATTTCATAGGATAATGTGTGAAGGTTTACAAGCAAACAAAGTATAAACTTGAAGAAAAACTCAAAAGATGGGTAATCTCCAATCTGAAACAAAGAACTGCCTATATCTTTTAAGTTTGGAACAAAGGGATATTTAAAACACCCGAAAAGTTAGTTTAAAATGAAAGTGAGGATTTCAAGTCCATGTCAATCCAGAAAACCACTAATGTATTTGCTAAAATTGATTTAAATCCATCATCAAATTTTCAATACAAATAACCTACGAGACCTAAACATATCTTCTGATAGTCTAAATGTATTAGTAGAATATTCAACCATTACTTAAAGTAGTTGGACACTTGGACTCTAATGGAAAATTTATAAATATAAATGCTCGCCTTTACTAGGGTCAAGAAGATGGGGCGTGAAAGTCTAAGATGCTGCCATCAAAGACACTCAGGAAAGCTACCAAATCCCCCCCCCCCTGCATTTTTCTTCTTTATACACATCAAACTCAACCAGGTAGCAACTAAATTCTAAATCTTTTTGGAGCTGATTAGCTTTGAACGATTAATACAGCCCATCAAGGAATAAAAGAGTTCTAGTACTCACTTTGCGATGCGTTCTCTTTTGCTTCAAGGTTTTGCCGACTAGTCGGATTGGAGGTGTGTCTCATTTGCTTCCTCTTTGGAATTGTTTTTGCAAGGGAAACAGCCATCTTAACCTAACATAATTAATATTCGAAATTAATTCCCAAAACACTGTGAGTCTAATTAAGACCAGACCATCCAGGGAAACAGAACCTTGGAGCAGTCGTCTCCCAATCTCTCTCTATTGACAGCCTCAATGCATGTCAGAGCGGCATCACAGGTTGTATAGTTAATAAAAGCAATATCGTTTCTTCGGAACGAAAGAAGATCTTTTGCAAGGGCAACACTTTCAATTTCACCAAATCTTTTGAAGAATTCTTTCACTTTCTTTTCATCCCATGAGGAGGGTAGATATTCAGCATAAACAGATTTCACCTGAATGAAGAAAAGTACCTCTGCTATTCATTAGGAATGCCAACAGGAAGTTTATTTTAATGAAAGCTACTACTCTTTATTCTGATAAGAAAAATGGAGAAGAATACGTTCATTCCGTCATGCCGAGTATGATTACAATGACAATGCATAGCTTTACAGAAACAAGATAAATTGTAAGAGATTTGCACTTATTAGAAGGGCTAGGTTGGAGCCTTACAGGTGCTTTTGTGACAAATGATCAATTGCTCCAACATTGAAACCAAATTGGCATGCATAAAAGTTAAATTCACAATTTGTTCGTATCAAGCTAACACCAGCTGGAGAAAGCAGCTGCGCAAGGAGCAGTTTATTTAATTGATTTTGTCAGTTTTTTCTTTTTAATTGCTTATGTTAGTTATTCTAATTAGTGTTTGCGATCTTTCCTAGTTATTTGTTTTGTTTACTCTCAGGTCTCTATTTGGGGCACGGCTCAACTAAGGTTCTCTTAAAGGGTTCTTGCATTGGACCGGGGAGAGTTGTCTAGAATTTTTCTCAACCTCGGCGTGTAGCGCTTTGGTGGGGATTGATTCCTGTTAACTTGGTTTCTCTAGTTCATTTGCTTAATATTGTTAGTTGAGTTACTTTGTGTTGTACTGTTGTTCAATCCCATTCCCACTCTCACAATTTGAAACACTAACTAAATTTACTACAAATGACAAGTGATGATCAAGCAACAGCAAGTACCCAGATAAGCAATAAAACATCTTTTGTTATAAATTCCCAGTGCACTATCCCAGTTTAATGCAACCAAACAGTGCGGTATCAGAGCTACAATAATTTCAAAAATTTTGTTGTTTTTGAAGCAGTAATATAATTATCCATGAAGAATTACAAAAAACACGGCTACAGGCAACCTAAAATCAATTATATGACGACCATGTAACTTAATTCTCTATGGAAACTTGTATTCCAAACTGACCTGTGAAATTTCTTCTTCAGCTGGATCACTTAAGGGTTGTGCCCATGCAACTTTTACCATCTGTTTTTTTCCAAATGCATCTTTCTCTTGCAGTTTCTTAAAAGCAGTTTGAGCATCTTTACTTGTTTGAAGCTCAACAAAGGCAAAACCACGATTTCTCTCTGTGTTATTTGGATCAGCCTTGATAGTAACTTTATCTATTTTCTCAATGCCAGCTTTCTCTAACAACTCAACCAACTGCAGAAAGAGTACCCTTTAGTTACATCATCCATATTAAATGATGTTCAACAGGACAAAGCATAAAAATAAAATAAAAGCTCACATCTCCAGTCTTCCAATTTCTGTCAATATTACCAAGAAATATTGTATCATTGCCCAGAACTGGAGCTGCATTGCAGTGCTTCCCACATATCTAAAGTTGAATAACAAAAATACAAGACATTAGAAACAGCAATAGGTCATATCAGGGTAAAAGGAATAATTTCTGAGGAGACACGAATAGCTGCAAGGACAAACTAACAACATATGCCCCATGACCAGATAATTATAGTAAATTAAGAAGTAGACGACCATTCCCTGGTAGAAAAGGCCATAAGTACAATATACAGGCACAAATATCTGATTATAAAACATACCACAGGCCTACCAAAAGAATGACGGATATCAAGTAGAATAACAATGTGAGTAATTCCCAAAGTAAGTTGCATTAGACGACAAAAGAAAAGATATTTCACATTGCCCAGGGCTATTAAAGAAATCAAAAGTTGGGCAAAGAGAATTCATATCAGAATCATAGGTTTCAAACTTTCATGAGCATTTTCTAGTATAGTTTCTGAAGTTGAACAGCCAATGCAACTGCCACAGGTTCTTTAACTTACATGTGTATTGGAGAATTCATAGTTCATGCATGTTCCAGAATAAATAAACTCATACTTTCAACAGAATATTTTGCAGGTAGGTATAGTTAACACACAACATTAAAATTTATGGTGTCTTAAAATATATCACATATTAGGTATTTACCCAACATAATTTGAAAAATAGATATCGACTAAAGAGAGAAACAAACTTGAAACTGGGATGCCAAATGGGCAAGTATTTGTAATATAAGCACAAAAAATTGAATGATCTTCTGTCTTTCTAGGATCTGGTCTTATATTATGAAGTCTGGCAGTAGTATTACTTCCGAATCCAATTTATTCAGCCTTTTCGTTGGAATTGGTTCTTTTCTATTTATACTTATTCTATATTCTATCAAACTCATATTTTGTAGATTTAGCATTTGCAAAATTGGCGCAGACATGTGAGCCAGTCAGTTTTTCCTTGCATTCTAGAAGTTCCCATCATAATTTGAAAAGTTCATATTTTGTAGGGCCAAAGAAAATTTAGCTTTAAACAGATCTTCTGTTATAAATTGTTCTTTTTTTACTCACTTCTATATATTATCTACATATCATCTTAGATCCGTCAAACAAGAGTTTATAAGGCAAAGTACTAATACAGAGATCCAATAGGCAAGGGCAATGTGACTCTAGACAATCATCGTATGAATTAAACTGACTCAAACTATTTCAAATAAGAAGCTATCTCATTATTTGTGTTATTGTTATGAAAATATATCAATGTTTAACTGATGCAGATTCACTATGACTTAATGGGCCCTTCAATGAACGCAATGTTTCATTATTCAACGGTTGAGAGTTCACCATCTCCTATGTCCCACATTCTTGAGCCATGGTTTGTAGTTGAAGCCTCAAGGCTCTTGAGAGTCTTGCCTAATTAGCTTCTATATGCATAAAGCAAATTTAAACAAGAAACTACCATGTCATCATCATAAAATGCACAACTTCTGTGTAGGCCAACATTGTATCCATAGATGCAATGCAACATGTAACCAGAGCCAGAGTACAAGTTACCTCAACTTCAGAGTATTTTGCCAACGCATTTTTAGCATCAGCAGCTGTAGCAAACCGCACAAAGGCAAAGCCTCTATTCTTCCCTGAAGTAGGGTTGACCACTATCCTTACTTCCACAACAGACCCAACATCTTCAAACACTTCCCTAATGTTTTCCTCCTTCGTACCCTTGCTCAGACCACCAAGAAAAATCTCTGTTTTCCGCTTCTCCTTCCGCTCCAATGCTTCCATTTCCCCATCACTCTCCACTTCACCACTGCAACTTTCAGCTTCAACAATCGGTCTTCCGTTGTCCTTCCCACCCAAAATTCCACATATGTCTCCTATTGGACTTACATTTTTACCTGTAAGAAGCTCCATATCCGCTGTTTTGACAATATCAATCCTCTGATTCTCCATGATACAGTCTCTTGATTGATTCTCTGCCATAGTACTCCCTCTCTCTGTAATGTTTTCAAGGCCAAATTTGCCCTTGTAGACTTCTAAATCCCGAGAGCACATTGTTAAATTGTTTCTCTCTACTTCACATACAACATCATTACCTTTTATATCATCTGCATCTTTAATAAATAAACAACTTTGATGATTTCTTGGCATCATTTGTTCCGAGACATTTGCATTAGTACCAGTTTTTGACATCTCTAACTCCATTTCAAGACTTAGATCATCAACTTCCTCACCAACAACTGGTCCAGAAACGTTTAGAGCATTTACCATTTCCAGATTCTGTGGTACCTCAGCTATGATGTCCTCTTCTTTCAAAACGTCACAAACAATGCTAGGTTTTTCTTTTACCGTATCTACATAATTCACAGGTTTCAAACTTTGTGTCAAGCCATCGGCAGTGTTCACTGTATCTTCATAATTCACAGGGTTCAAACTTTTAGCCTCATTAAATCTACCAGCTTTCTCGATGACCTCATCAACAACGTTAGAATTTTCAATCACATCACTAGCAGGATCAGTATCATTGATTCTTACCTCACTCAAATTGATACCATCTTCCGTGCGATTGATCAAGACCCTCTTCGGCACCCTCTTCATTATCACCCTTTTAACTATCACAGTCTTTTTCACTATCTTCTTCTTAACACTCCTAGTTCCCGCCACTCCACCTGTCGCGCTCTCGTTCCCCATGACGAGCTCCACAGAGCCCCCATCTGCCACCTGCGGCCTTTCTCCTCCAACACAAGATAAAACAACAGCATTTTTGCCTCCATCTCCACCCTCAATAACGCGAACAGCTTCTACGTCAGCGATTTTTTCGGGCCCACGGTGTTGAATACCGGAGTTCTCGAGATCAAAACGATTTTCCGATTCCTCAAAACTGTTGCCGTCGACTCTACCAATATCAGACTCCATATATCCGAATTTTGGGGGCTAGGGTTTCGTGTGAAGTAAGGGATTGGGTCTGAGGAACAGGAGATGACGGCCGGGTAAGTTAGGGATTGAGTTTGAGGGGTGTTTATGGTGTTAGACGCGTTCACGGATGTGCTTCGCGGGAGGATTGTGAGGAAGTCGGAATGTCGGTGGATGGAGGTTGCGATTATCGGATTAAATTGGCGTGTAGAGCGGCAACGAGGTGGCGATGGGTGATTTAGGATGCATTGAGCGGTGGCGCCGCCGACCAATCTTTAGTTCTCTGGTGACCGATCGTGAAGTGGTAGTACTAATACGTAAATCAAATTTCACGAGTTAATTTTTACGCCAAGAATTTCTAATTGTCGTTCCCTTTATCTTTTTTTTAAGGGATTTCATTTTTGTCATTTAAATGAAGGTTCGAAGTCCAATTAGATCCAAATTATGTTCGACTGATTTAGATTTTCCAATTTCTTACTTTATTTTTTAATCCTGAGAAATAAAATTGATTTTGGTGGTTTTTTTTAACGCTTTATCGAGTGATTTGGGTGTTTTAAGTGTCTAATCTATATAATCTATATCTATATACCGGGGACCATTGCCATGCTTAGTGCATTTTATTAATAGAATAAAAAAAAGGGTATGGCACTCGGTAGCCGGGATAAAAGAAGATGCGCCTGAACTCGTTCTCAGGTGAACCGATGGACCGACGTGGAGAATGCTTCTAGTAGTGAATGTTCTAACTCTATCGCGGGAGTCCCCTAATAAGCTAAGGGCTTAATGAGTTGGGTTATATGGAATGGTCGGGCGGTTGGAGTATTCGTCGTTGGCGGGCTTCGATGCGCGGACCTCGGAAAGACTAAAGGACTAAAGGTTAGACAAGGTTAGCCGAGACAGATTCGGCTTATCAGAGGCAATGGCCTTGGCCTACGTCAAAGACAGTCGATTCGTCCTACTAAGATGTATTCTCCTATCTACACTGTGCACGATGACTTTATCAGTAATGCCCAAATTTTTGAAAATTTACCTCTGGTTTATTTAAATACTATAAAAAATAGGACCACCCCTTAAAATAATTAATGAATTTCTCGTTCATAATCTTTTTATACCTGATATGAAGTATAAGAGTAGTTATTATATTAATCCTGTTGAAAATACTAGGATGATTTCTTAGCTTCAAATATACCAGATAACTTTAAAAATGATAAAAGGCGTTGGAAATGTTCGAGAGACCTGTGCTTCCCTCTCGACTAGAGCCCTTGATAGCATGAATAGATTATTGGATTGAGGGTCATGGATCCACGTGTCTCTGTTCCCTTCCAACGAGGCTAGCCTAGGGTTGTCGGATTCATCAGAATGCGGGCAGAGGCTGGCTGCTGATGAACTTTTATTTTGATCAAAGGCCCTTTGGACGATTTCATAAGCAGAGAGATGAATGAGAGTCGGATGGAGCACTCAATGGAGAGATTTCCTTTTGCCTTCGCTCATTGGTCTTATTGAAGATGATTGATTCGAACGAGAGAAACAGAATGAGAGTTGATGGTTGGAAGTCTTCAAGACATATTTGTACTCAGTTAGATTGCAGGTCTACAATAAACATCATTCCTTCGAAGATCTGCTGAAGTTGGGAAGGCAAGATGCACATAAGAGTTTGATCCTGGCGAGAATTAGAACAAAGAGGAATGAAGTAGCTCTGGAAGAGGAATAGCTCGTTAAGAAGAAAGCTAGAACGTTGCTCACAAATTCTCCCTCCACTTTTTTTCTCTCTTCTATTCTCCCATCAATTTTTTCACTATTCTTTTCTCTCTCTCTTTTTTTTATTTTTATAATTTTAGTTATTTTCTAAGTATCTTCAAATTTGATTTATGAGGAAATATTCAATGTTAAGAGTACTTTACAACTTTTTATTTATGTCTGTGTATAAAAATATTTATTTATTTATTTATTATTACGTGGAATACTTTATAATAATAATGTATGTATTAATTTTCATTATCAAATAATTTAAAATTATTTAATAACTATAATATCATTACATTTTATACATAGTTGAAAATTATGTTTTTAAATTCGAGATTTTATTGAGCAATTAATATTTTATTTTTAAACATATTTTTACATTTATTTATATTTTGATTATGTTTAATATTATATTTATTTATTTATTTAAAATATCGTTTAATTTCGATTTCGCAGTGCATCGCACGAACGAACGTTTTAGTGAATTTATTAATTGACTGCCGGACTAACCCTGGTAGCTTCTTTTGAAAAATGTACCTCTGAGCCCAGACTTCGTAGCCCAAAACTATTTCATGTCTTGTATGTTTAAATTTAAGGTATATAACAATTTAAATTATAAACTATATGCAGAATTTGAATAATATGTATGTATAATCTCAAAAATTGTCATAATGTTACTTAATTAAAACACAAACTCGCACTAAAAAAAACCTTATTAAGTTGTTATAGGATGCAATAGTATATATACAAAATATACTTCGAATACAAAAAAATAATTTGCTTGCTTCCTTTTTTAGACCATAATTCGCCAGATTATAAGGTTCTTACTTATAATGCATATAAATCGATCGAATATATAAAATATGCTTTACTTTTCCACATATACAATTGTTACAAATGAATTATGAATCCGATTGAGACTTACATACATCATCCGTTCAAAAGCCCTTATTACAACACCAAACATACATATAAACCAATATCAATATTAATATTAATGTCCACCCTTCCAATTAAAATTCAGTCATATATGATCAACCGTAGATTTGTACATAAAATGCACATAAGCGGCGAGCACCACCACGGCCACCACCGTCGCGGCGAGGCTCGCCGCCATCTTCGCCAATTTCGAGCCCATCAACTGGCGCTGCCGGCAGGACTGCAGCTGGCATTGCACAGCCGCCGCCGACAGAGGAGGCAGCGGCGCCTTCTCCTGAGCTCCGCCGCTCGGTTTGGAGGGTTGATCGGTTTTGGATGGCTCGGGCGAGGAGGGTAATTTGGTCTTTGGCAGTGTGATGATGAGGTTGCTGTTGACGAATTTCGCATGGATTGCATGCGTGTCGTATTTGGTGTTGGGCGCAGCCACTTCTTTGTAAAATTTCATGTGTTTGGAAGCATCTATTTGGCGCTCTCCAGAAATCTTCAGCACCCCATGATTGCTGATTTGCACTTTCAGCTGTTCCTTTTTGAAATCTTCTAATTCAAACACAAATTTGGTCAATGTAATTCTACCGCTATTTTCTAATCCCAATATTCTATGAGTTCATTTGGACTCTTGCGTAATTAAATATCGAAATATTCAAGTTGGGGAACCTAAATAATTATCTCTAAAACATGGGTGTCCATTTTTATTTTGTTTATTTTCAGTTAAACCTTAAAGTTTAACGGCATTACCTGTTTCTTTCAGTCCAAATTTATCTTATTGAACCATATATATTACAAAAATTGTGGCTGCATATGGAAATTACAAAACAAGAAAAATTCAAGCATTTTATATGAATTGTTTCATATACATTATGTTAAATGTGAACCAGACACAACTTAATTTATATCTAAAAGAACATTAATTTATGCGTAACAAGTATATACTAAGTGCAGCTCAGTTGGTAAGACGCGTTTCCCCTCCAATCAATAGATCGGAGGTTTGAGTCACTAAGGAAAAAAATTTGGAAAATTGGGAACCATTATTGCATATAAAAAAACATAATCCTGTTTGAAAAATCAATTTTAATCATCCATCAATCAAGATCTACGAATTAGATTGATTTTCATTTTTCAGTAGGGGTGTTTCTATTTGATCATTTTCCTATATAAATGTGTGTGGATATAATTTACCTTGGAGGTGGACTTCAAGAACATCGCGATCCTCCTTGCGTTGCCATTTGCAAAAAGGTTCGAACTCCTCATACACAATTTCCCGATCAACAGCTTTTGCCGCCATATATATTCAAAAGAGCTCTTTGTATTTTGAAGATGTTGATTTGGTGATGAATGATTAGTTGTCTCCCTTCAAACAATTTATATTGATATATATACATATATAGTGAGATTTATATTTGGTATGGTTTGCGATCGAAAACATTGTTGGAGGTGCAAGTTATTAGTTTCTTCTGGATTTAGTCTCCTAAACAAAGAGAATCACATTCTTTTTTGGTTTGATAGGGTTAGCTAGTCTTCAATTGCTTTATGCTTGAAAATTCCTTGTGGCCAGAATATCAAGTTTTCCTCTCTTTCTAAGCAATTGCAAATACATTATGCAATTATTTAATTACAAATCTAAGTTAATTAAATGCGTTTAAAGTTGCATATAGATGCTATGATCCCTTGATGGATGCTATAACGTGAATCACGTGATGAATTTCCATACTCGGTATATATGTTTCAAAACTTTCGACATTATTTAATGAAATATAATATTAAGGACATTTATTTTGCATAACTGAACATTTTTATCTTTAATGATAAGATTTTTTCAATCTCACATTTTCAATAAAATAAGAATCAAGAAAAACTAAATGAAATGACAGAAATAATCAAGGACCTTGTGATATTCCAAAGTTTTAATTCATTAAAGTAAACAAGAGATTATCCTTATTATTTATATCTATCAAGTCTAATCATTCAAAAACGTCCCCTAATAAGAAACAAATAAAATTCGCATCTGAATATTATTATAATTTGTATTATGTTGGTAATTGTGCTTACATGACAAGGAGAAATTAAAAATCTCTACGGCCTAGAAAAATATTGATGGAAAATGAACATTCTTTTTTAATAAAATATGTAATACACGTATTGAGTGGAAGATCATAAAATAATATTTGAATTAATATATGATATGTAAAAATAGATTTAAAATAAATAAGTTATGATAATTTAAATTTTCAACATATTAACTTTGAAACTATACACATTATTTTAAATATTTTTTATTTTCTTTTTTACTTAATTTTATATTTTTTATTTTTTAAAATTATATATTTCTATATTTTATATAACAAAAATATTAATAGGACATTATGCAAATGAGTCAATACATAAATTAAACTATCCATTCTTATATAAAAAGTAAAAAGCATTCACTAAGCAAAAAAAACTTAAAAAACAATCACTTTTGTGTAAGATTACATAATCGCCCTTATTTTATTTTTGCCAATTTTCACTTTTTTTTTTAATTCTCATTTTATCACCTCTTTCATAATTTTCTCATTTTTCTCAAAATTTTTTCTCTTTGTCTCTCTCTTTCTCTCGTCAATATCAATGATGGCATTGTACTTCCTCATACTCTCTGACTGACGAAATTCGGACGACGGCATTAAAGTAGCGATGGGCGAATTTTTCATAAAATCAAAATTGACCACATCTAAAAAACGATCGAGAATTTAAGAAGCAAAATAAGAAGAAATGGATGAAATTCGACATACGGGAACTAGATTGCGCTCAAATTTTGCTTTGTGGGTCATCGGTGGAGTAAGGTTTGACGTGGAAAATGTAAAACATGTCGCGTTTATAAGCCAAATGATTGATCGACAATCGCAACACCGATTTGCTGCAATTCGAGAAATTAATGACGACATTGATTTTATTGTCTTTCAACATTCTTCTTGTGTTTCTTTGTATGCCTAAATGTGTTGATGGATCCTCATTTATGTGAGGAGATATCACAATTGAGATCAGTGTGATTTCAAGCTTGAATGTACTTTTTTTTATAGTAACAAAGTTGTATTGTTAATGTTATTGAATTCATAACTAATTTTAAAATTGCAATGAGTTCACGACTCGATTAGTTGTGAATTGAATTTTAAAACTATAATTCATGACTAGGGCTGGGAATCGGGTCGGGATCGGATACCCTACCCGAAAAAATCAGGTACCCGATCCCGAATAAGACCAAAACCCTAAACCCGACCCCGAACCCGAAAAAAAATCGGGTACCCGAGTCGGGTATTCGGGTACCCTAAATTACCCGATCAAAATTGCATCTTTCAAGTCAAACCGTGAAAATCGGGTATTAGGGTATCCGAATTACCCGATTTGAAGAAAATTCAATTTGAAGCAGCCAATTCAGCCTAAAGGTAATTCTAACAAAATCGATGCAGCAAATTTTACCAAGAATAGGAGGAAATCGAAATTTTAACAACAGGTTGCAATATATAGGTTAATTCTAACAAATCCTCTCTAACCACATTTACATGGAAATCGAAATCTGTATGAAAAAAAAGAAGAAGAAGAAGAAGAAGAAGAAGACGAAGAAGAAGCTCAGCTGTCGACGGTCGTCGGAGCTCGGAGGCGGCACAACTGCTGTGGGGCGACAAGCTCGGCGGCGGAACGAGGGCTCGACCGTGCGAGGGTCGCGGTGGGACTGGCAGTTTGTGAACGACGGCAACGGCCGATGAGAACGACGACTGCGGGCGGGCGAGGGGCGCCGCTGGGTCGCCAGAGACGGGAACGATTTCTGGAGTGGGGGGCGGCGGGGCGGGAGTTAGGACTGGGATTGGATTTCAATTCAAAATGGGAACTTAGGAAATGGGAAGGGCCGAAAGGAACTAGGGAAGAGAACAGGACAGCTGTTTCATATTAAATTTAATTAAATGAATTAAAATATATTAAATAAATTAATTCGGGTATTTCAGGTATACCCGATACCCGATTTTCTAACACCCTAAATACCCGATCCTGAACCCGAACCCGAATTTTTTGGGTATAGGGTACCCGATACCCGATTTTTTCGAGTCGGGTAATCGGGTACCCGATACCCGATCCCGAACTTCCCAGCCCTATTCACGACTCAAATATAGAATGGCTGTGAATTTGAGTTTTAAAGCTATAATTACAATTACGAATAATATTAGTTGTGAATTTGTGAATTTTTAAAGCTAAAATTCAATAACTTGAATTCACAGTTAAAAATTAGGTCTAATATTTTTCTTTTTTTGGTTCAGCTCTGCTCGGCCTAGCTATGTTTAATATATACTCCCTTCGTCCCTAAAAATTATGGACCAAAAGAGATGGCACAGATTTAAAAAAAAAATTGTACTCCCTCCATCCCAATAAATGTGGCCACATTTCCTTTTTGATGTGTCCCACTAAAAATGACCACTTTCTAAAAGTAGAAATATTTATTATATAATTAAGTCCGCTTAATTAAAATTAGGCTCTCTAATTAAATCCTCATTTATGTCTCTCTCGTTCACCTCTCTCTCGCTCAGTTCTCTCTAGTCTTCTTGGTCACCACTCTCTCTTCTAACCTCCGCTGTTGTAGGCAGCGGCACCGCAAAAAACGACAGCGGCGGCACCAAATCACCGGAGAAGAAGGTGAGTTTCGATCCATAACTCTGTGAGTGAAACCCCTTGGTCCCCCTTCTCTTTTCTTCTCTGGCGAACGACAACAACGTCGGCCGTCGCCCGCCGCCCCGCCCCCTGATTCCCTTTCCCCTCGTCATCATCCTCCACAAAACACACACATTGACGACCACCACCGCTCGTTTCCCCAGCCATGGCGCCGCCCTTCTCTCACAAACCCTAGATCTAAACTCACCACTTCAGCTTCGATTTCCGGTGACCACGCGTAGCAGCTAGCGAACCAACCACCACCGCACGACGACGAATCTGGTTATGCGATTTGTTTGATTTGGTTTTTGGCTATGCAATTTTTTGGTTTTTGATTTTTAGTTTTTGGTTTTTGGTCGGCTTCGCCGTTGCCGTCGCTGGCGGCAGACTGGGGAACAAATTAAGTGAGAAGAAGATTGTTTTCCACACTTAATTAACTCTTTAATTTTGGTGGACCACACATAATTAAAACATAATAATCTCTTTCTTAATCTCCGTGTCGAAAAGAAAGTGGCCACATTCATTGGGCTGGGGGGAGTAGTAATTGTGTTTAAGTGGAGATTGAGTCCCACATTTTTTTGTAAATAGTGAGAGGAAAAGTTTGTGAGATTATTTTCAAATAAAAAAATACCACAATTTTCAGGAACGTTTCAATATAATAATAAAGTCACAATTTTTAGAGAAGGAAGGAGTAGTATATACTCCTTTTTAGCTCGGCTCCGCTCGGCCCAACTTGAATTCCTCTTTTTGGTCCGATATCTAATTTGTTGGCTATATTATTTAATGTATATTTATAATATCATCATTATATTAATATAATATTCAATATATTATGAACGCATTGATGGTCGAATAATAGGAAGCTGTGAAACTTGATAGGAGTATTATTTATTTTTTGTAAATCATAGTAGTAATTCATTTCCCAACATTTAAATCAGTCCAGGTTCATTTAAGCTGGCATTTATAGCTGTTGAAAATATCACCCCAAAAGTGGAAAAGATTAGCCAAACACCCCGCAATGCCAGAAGGGCAATATAACTGCAACTGCAAGCAACACAGAATCTTGCGCTTCTTGCCAAATCCTAGTAAATATGGCAAATCACAGATTGACCTCTTATTTTCTTATGAAAAACACAAAAGACCTATAGCTTAAATGAAATATCCAGAAAACCTCATAAATTTTGTAACATTGCAAATATTCCCCAAATCAATGCATGGACTAGCAGCACTACATCATAAACGAACCAAAACTTTCCGATTAGTCAGACTCAGACCACATGTTCTTAAGAAAGCTGCGTGTCATTGTTGCATTTATATGGTCTAAACAATATGTATTTGACTATTCAAAGTCGTGCTATTCATAATTTGATTTGTACTTATTTGATACTCCCTCCGTCCCTGAAATAAGTTTCTCTTTTTCCTTTTTGGGACGTCCCCCAAATAAGTTCCTCTTTCTTTCTTTCCATTTTTGGACAACTACCCCACCACTAATAATACTTTATTTATTCTTACTTTTCATTTTTTCACCACTCTCAATACTAATTATAACACTTTTCACCTTTTCACCACTCCCAATACTATTTATAACATATTTTTCTCCACTATCAATACACTTTACCACTTTTCCTTAAAACTCGTGCCGTCCCCAAAAAGGAACTTATTTTGGGGACGGAGGGAGTATAAATTAATAAATATATCAATATCACTATCTATCCCAATTTTTTTTTTATCATAATTTTAAAAATTATATCTCAAACGATTATCAACTTTATCCTTACAATTTCAACGTGTATGTCATCGGAGTAATAGAGGACTTTTAAAATTTAAAATTGATTGATTGTCCATATTTTAAATTTTTATCGTAGGAGATTTGTTTACTCCTCCATCAACTTCTGACTTATACGATGACAAAATTAAAGATATGGGTGCATATATAGCTCAAATAATAATAATAATAATAATAATAATAATAATAATAATAATAATAATAATAATAATAATAAATGATTATTTATGCATTTAAAAAAATTATTATTTTAATAATAGAATTATTATACATTGAAAAATTTGAGTAAAATTAATAAGATTTGTGAGAGATATTTGAAAAATTAAAACCAACACAATAAATATATGAGATTTCGATGATGAGTGTTGAACATTTGAGGAGCTGAATTAGATCCACAAAGAGAAGTAGCGTACCAGTTTGAAAATTCCTTAAATATTGTGTGAAACTTTTAACTTTTTAGATTGTAGTAAAATTGTAAGATTACGAAATGGATAAATTTTAGGGGAATGAGAGTTATAGAATTGCTATGGTGTTTACATGCTATTTGTAATAGTTTCAAAAATATCAATTGAGGGTGCATTGTCTTTGGTTGTAAATTTATCATGAAAAAAGAAAGAATAAACAAAATTTCACCCTTTAAATAATTTCTTTCTTTTCCCACATTTTCTACTTGACCCTTACTCATTCCTCATTTACACTACAAAGGAGGGATAATATTATCCCTCCAAAAATGTGGAATGAGTAAGGATCAAGTAGGAAATGTGGAAAAAGAAAGGAAGGACTTAAATAGTGAAATTTTGTTTATCCTTCATTTTTTCATGATAAATTTACAACCAGATAGAACGCACCCCGACTAAAAATAAAAAAATATCAATATCAAAAAAATCCTGACTAAAAATAAAAAAATATCAATATCAAAAAAATGAGAAAAAAAGGAATTTTTCTCAAAAAGATTGACGCCGTTAGTTTGGTTTGGCATTGAGGACAAAAAGTGCGGTCCTTTTAT
Source organism: Salvia miltiorrhiza (assembly GCF_028751815.1). Classification (NCBI taxonomy): domain Eukaryota; kingdom Viridiplantae; phylum Streptophyta; class Magnoliopsida; order Lamiales; family Lamiaceae; genus Salvia; species Salvia miltiorrhiza. The sequence goes on from NC_080390.1 coordinate 51,806,355, forward strand.
GCTCGGTGGCGTTTAGGCTATTTTTGGGATGTTTTGTATTTTTGGAGAAACATAAGGAGGTTAATGCAATTAGTCCAAATTAGCAATTATTAAATCAGGGTAAAATAAAACCGAAAAGAGGTATATATCATCAAAAAGTCTTCAATTTTGAACCTCAACATTCTTCTGCACCTTTATATTCTTTTCTTCCTTTCTATCTCTCTCTCTCTCCCGTCTTCTTAGAGTCGCTTCCGTATTCACATGCAAATTTACACTCAATAATACACAGAGTTGGCGTGCAAGTACGGACTGTGAGCGCACGCAAATCTGTTGAGCGATTCTCGAATATATTTGAAGAAGATCTGATAAAATTTAACCGACAATGCCAGTAAGATTATGAACATAGATTACTTCACGAAATTATTTGATTCGATGTTAACTTTTTTTTTTTTCAAATAACTTTTTTAGCAGACAAGAACAGTTCAAGTTAATCAGGTTTCAGATCTAGCTACCGAGAGAGAAATTCACGAGTTCTTTTCTTTCGCCGGTGAAATTGAGCACATTGAGATCCGCAGGTAATATTTCTTTTCGTATCTCTGTTATTAATGTTTTCTTTTTGCTTCTTTTTCTGTTTTCTTTTTCTTTACGCCTCTAATTCTGATAAGTTTCTTCTTTCTGTTTAATTTGAGGTGGTTGCAGAGAGACTCCGCAGTTCAAAACTGCGTTTGTCACTTTTAAAGATCCAAAGGCGCTTGACATCGCCCGTTTTTTATCGGTAATCTCCTCTATTTACCTTGTGGATAGTCTTTTCCTTTCCGGTCTTTTAGTTATTTTTGGTGAATTTATGCGAATATCTATAAATCTTGAAATTTGATTTTTGTTGATATTTTATTTCCATCTTTGTAATTAAAATAGTTTTGTTATGTAATTCATTAATATAACATGTTTGTGGCCTCTTTACGAAGCAGATAAGTCAAAATGAAAACTTGGTTCAGCTGTCAATTGGCTGTCTACAACAATAAGAACAATTTTTGTTACCATTAATTGTAACTACGAGTTACGGCAGGTGCCAAATTTTGTTTGACCTTGGTTGACTGGAGTCAAAGTTATTACTCCCTCCGTCCGCCAAAATTATGTAAAATTGTTTGGGCACGAGATTTAATAAAATTGGTGATGATTTTGATGTAGTGGAGAAAGGGTCCCACCACTTTATGAGATGTGTGGTTGAGATTGAATTTTGAGTGGGTTTTTTGTAAATAAAGAGTGTTAGTAAGGATAAAATATTAAAGAGGATGATGGGACCATTGCCATAAAAGGAAAATGACATAATCTTGGCGGACGCCAAATATAGTAATTTTTACATAATCTTGGCGGACGGAGGGAGTAGAACCTAAAGGAACTAGGTCTCTAATGAGCTGTGTCTCGGAACAAAAGTACTGCAACTCCAACTAGCCTATAAAAGATTAATCTCCCAAGCTCAAAATCTATCCAAACACTTCAAATACTTAATTAAGTACAATGTCTAACATGCTATAAGTGTACTGGACTTATGGATTTCTGTTATATGTTAAGAGCTATACCTGAATTACAGTGTGATATATAGACACTCACATATATATTCCTAGGTATGGTTTGCATGCATGAATGAATAATATGAATAAATGTCAAATTTATATATCAAGTTGTAATTCATGATTTTTGAGATTTGCTATCTCATGCTACACATATTTGGTATGTTCTATTTTGTGTCCAGTCTATGTTGAAATTCCTTCATTGTCTTGGAAAATGGGCCTTGTTTTAAATAGTTGTGACAATTGCTTTGTTGGAACTCTTGTTAAATTACAAATATTTTACCAAATGTGAAGGTGGAGTGAATTTGTCTATAGTGGTTGGTACAAAATAGGCACCAAGTTGCAATACATAGCACATAATGTTATTCCAAATTTCAAATTCTGTCACTTATGTCTTGCAGGGTGCAACAATAGTGGACCAGGTTGTTAGCATCACACCTTCAGAAAATTATGTACCTCAACAAGAGACTTGGGTAACATTCATATACAATTTTGATGATTTCTTTTCCAAAATTTCATGAAGTTAATCGTGTATTTAATGTTTTCAGGAAGTACAAACCAGTGAAAACACTGCAAGCATATCTCAGGGGAATGTTTCTCCAGTTGCCGAGGTAACAAAAATATACCCATGTCCTGTTTAATGCTGAGCAGCAACTTATTTATCTTTTAGGGTGACAAACTGCGTTGCTCGCCGGTGTTTTGAAATAACAGGACAATAACCATAGTCCATATATGAATATTTTTATTAGTGTTTTTGAAGTTATACTTAAAATTCTATGTCAATTTTAGTTAACTTTATTGGATCTAGAATCTGAATTTTTAAATAGCGCTCTCCTCTCTGTTCTTAGCAGGGAAATGTGAGCCCAAACAATGAGAGAGTGTATGTTAGTAAGGCCCAAGATGTTGTGTCAAGTATGATTGCAAAAGGCTCAGCCATTGGTCAGGATGCCGTAAACAAGGCTAAAGCATTTGATGAAAAGCACAAGTTGACTGCCAGTGCATCAGCCAGAGTTATTTCATTTGACCAGAGAGTTGGGCTAACAGAGAAATTTACTGTTGGAATTTCGGTTGTAAATGAGAAAGTGAAATCTGTGGATCAAAAGTTCCAGGTGTCAGATAAAACCATGTCAGCTCTTATGGCTGCAGAAAGGAAATTAAATGATACCGGAACAGCTGTAAAATCTAGCAGGTTTGTAATTTCCAATAAACATTATTTTGAGTTCCCCTATTTGTGTATCTTTTTACTCAAATAAGTGAAAGAAGGATAAGCAATTCTTGTACTCCCTCTGTTCAGCGAAGGTGAGGCGTTTCTTTTGGACCCGAGATTTAAGGAGCTAGTGTTCGGTGAAAAAATGAATGAAAAAGTAAAATGAAAGAGAGAGTGAATGAAAAAGTAGTTTTAATTTATTCCAAAAAGGGAAACGACTTAACTTCGTTGGGACGGCCCGTAACGGAATTTGACTCAACTTCGTTGGATGGAGGGAGTATCATTTTAACATCTAAGAGACCATGGGGCTATCATACTTGTGCATGCATTTTGAAACTTGTTGTGTTGAAGACAAATGTAGATTCTTGTTTGTGGTTTGGCATGATGCACAAAAGTCCTATATCTATGCAGTCAAGTTTGATGTGGCAAAAATGGTAAGACGTGTTATGAATAGCTGTTAATAGACTGCATGATTTATAATTTGTCTTTTATGGCTCTTGGTTGGTTTTGTGGTGATCAATTAGAACCTTTTGCTTTTGTGTACCCTTGAATTGAACGAGGCTAAATATGCATCAATACAGGTATGTAACAGCTGGAACAAGTTGGCTGAATGGTGCCTTCACCAAAGTGGCAAAGGTTGGCCAGGTAGCTGGTTCAAAAACTAGAGAAAAATGGAATATGGCACTGTCTAATTTAACAGCCAAGGTGTGCTTCTAGACTCTAGCCTCTGTCACATTGTACATCTGCCATGCTTGAAGAAAACTTAATGAATACCTTCTATTTTATGGGATTCTTTTTCATTTTTTTTGGGGGGGGAGGGGGGGGGGGGGGACTTAATTTGTCTTTGTTCCTTGCATTGACTGCTTGTTTCATCCTTTTTCTTTATATGCCTTAATTTCAACACATTGCTTAAAATGTCCATTTGTTTCTTCCTTCTGTAAGGCCTTGATTTTGACTTCATTCCATATGTTCGCCTGTTTCTTCCTCATTGATCTGTAATTACGTTTTTCCATTATGAGTAAGGCACAAGTAAATTTATTTGTTGCTCAGATAAGCTATTTCTCACCTTTCATACATGCCCACAAATTGTTATTTGCTTGCATGTGATTATAACCTGTCTCTTTCAGAGTTGTGTCATGTTCGGTACTTTCCGTTTTCTTTAACCAAATTGAGCTTTAGGTGATCGTTATATTAAGTACCATGTTTTTCTTGCTCCTCTCTTTGATGTCATTGTTGTTGCACTTAATATGCAGGATCCCCCTATTGCAGCCTAAGTTGATGTAGATGGAGTGTCAAAGAATGCTTGCCCTTCTTGTGATGGCTTGGTTTGGATGATTGTCGATGTGTCTAGTTTGGAGTTTCATGCGTGAGATAGTTGAAAAGTAGCTTCATTCTTCGTCTGCATATTCAAGCAACTCGTTGAATTTTTACATTTAGTTGTGGAGTTGATTCCATTGTTCATATTTTCTCAATTTTGTGTGGTTTGCGTCTGTAACTGTGCAGTATGTGAGTCTATATTGGACTAATGGACTCATATTTCCCTTTTCATAAAACAAGTTCAAGATTGTCTACTTGCAAATTGGAGTCTGTTCCATGAAGCCCATCACGTATTGATGTCGCAGTTTCTGTCTTTCATACGGCAGTTTGCTACATTCCCTTTTGCGTGCAAACATTTTAATAATCTTTTTATTTTCCTGTAAGTGAATTGAAAAACTTAAAAGATGGCCTCCAGTTTTCTGTAGCATGTGTTAGAAATATGCCTCATGAATATCTGGTTCATATTAATTGCTGCGAAATTCAGATCTAAGAAAGAAGTTAATACAGTGAAGTATATGAGGATATTTAAGAAAGAAAAACTGCCGTCATTGTTTGGAATGAAAGATTTGCGAATTGATTACGGATCATATTCTTCAATTTACATATTAACTTCAACACTTGTCCGAGACAAAACCTAGTTTTAACTGTATCTGTGCATATTGATTTTGTCATGCTTTTTAAAGCTGAAACATTATTACTTTAGCCCATCTAATTGGAAAAGAAATTATCTTAAAAAAATAAAAAAATTGGAAAAGAAAAGTGGCTTTAATTTAAACCCTGCGGCAGTTATCTTTAACTCATCATTGCAGCAAAAGAAGAATAAAAATAAATAAGGGAGTGTAGATCACATATGGAATTCTAGATTGAGGAAAGAAAAAAAATATTGAATCAGTCGTTTTTGGGAATATAAATTTACTTTTCGGTTAATTTTCTATAAATTACTTAACTTCCATTAAATTTTGACGTACTATATCAATTTTAAAGTTTGGCAAAATAATTAATGAACTGTTTATTTAATCTGATTTACTACGGAGGATTCCAATCAAATTTATAGCTAACATGGTGAGCCAAATAATTGATGTGACATAATGTGGCATAATAGTGGAAGGGGAATAACACAACATCATCCGTATTTACCAAAATGATGTCATTTTATACTTCGCCAAAGTGAGAGATGACAAGATTTAGACAAACTGAGAACCAAAAATATGGTATTGCTTGTGTATCTGACAGGAGACGACGTTGAAAAGGCCCATTAATGAGAGGAGCTGAAAGTGTTGGGAGATTTTCAACAGTTGCTCATGTGATGACACAAGATAGGGAGGAGAGTATTTTGTCATGAGACAAGCGTCACATTGAAAAAAAAAGAAATTGGATGTAAACAAATGCTATATTGAGTAGAAACTTGTGTTTATTATGACATGTAGTTGTTACAGAGGTTAGGAGGCTGACACTGTTTCATCTGGATGGCCCTTGGAACTGATCGCGCAGCATCTCGTATTTCTTCAGCTCACCCATTGATAGAGAAGGCGATAACTCTCTCAGCACCTTCAAAGGCGCCAACACAACCAGATTTACAACAATCCAACTGATCTTTAATTCGTATTGCCAAGTTTCTTTTGAGGTATAACTTTGAAGCTAAGATAGTATTCGCCCTAAATGCTTATTCCTAGTCACAAAGGAGTATATAAGAATCATACCTCAATAAAATCTTCGTATTCAACGACAACTGCCTCGGGTTGATCAGGTGGGGATGAATCTGATACATCAACTGATACCTATAACACAATAATGAAAGACAAACTCAAAGGTCTAGTGGTAGAGTGATTAATGCTTGAGACCAAAGGTCTCTGATTCGAGGCCACTGTCGCCCGATTTTTAAATTTAATTGTTCATTCACCAATAAGAATAAGACAAACTTAATTATCTGATAATAGAAAAGAAAATTATGGTGATGAAATAAAATATGGAAGGAATTAAAGCAACCAAGAGCACACAGTACAAATAGTAGACTTACTTTCCGTTTTGCAGCATGAAACCAAGCATCTGCGCAGAGGGCATAAATATCAGCCCCAGTGAAATTTGGAGGGCATTTCTGCGCTATCTCGTACAGTGACACATCTTCATGCAATTTAACCTTGCGAGTAAGTGCTTTAAGTACCCTGCGTGTGGATTCATAAACTAATATAGTTACACATATTTTGGAATGTGAATTGAAGAATTAGAGAAACAAAACCTCTCTCTATAAGATGCTTCAGAATTAACACCAACATAGAGCAGCTTGTCAAATCTGCCTGGCCTCAAAAGCGCTGTGTCGATAAGATCAGGTCTATTACTAGCCCCAATTATAAACAAATCCTATTATACGGCACAAAGTGAGTTGAATGAAAAACAGGGTAAGATATACAAAAAAAGAGAGCGAAATAGTATAGAAGCATAAAGTTTATATGGCCAAGAATTCTGACCCACCTGAGTAGAATCATTCAGTCCATCAATTTCTGCAAGCATCTAGAAATAAAAAACAAAAAACGCATTAGACAAACAGGCATTTACAATTATCATGCACATTCTTAGATGTTTATATGAAAACTCTATTTGGTTCTGTTATCTGATGTTTTGTTTTGGCATGTGGGGCGGGCAGTTATGAGGGTGAGGAAACTCAACTGAGTTGCAAAAACACCAAATATAGTAGAAACACAGACACTGACAAATTACCTGAGAAACCACTCTGTCCATCACACCACCAGAATCTCCAGAGGCACCTCGAGCTGGGGCAAGCGAATCAAGTTCATCGAAAAATATAACACATGGGCGTGCCGCTCTGGCCTGAAATGATGCCAGTTACAATAGATAAAACGTTACCCAGAATTTTGTAGTTTCCATCAAATTGTCACCAAAAAAAAAACATAAAGCCCTTTACCTTCTGAAAAATGTCTCTCACATTTTTCTCCGACTCTCCAATGTACATGTTGATCAATTCAGGCCCTTTTACACTCAGAAAGTTCAAGGAGCATTCCGTAGCAACAGCTTTTGCCAGTAACGTCTGAGGTTTTAAGTGATTGGCCAAGGTCAATTGCAGTGGACAAAAGTTCAGAATGATATTCAGCATGACGAACTTACTTTTCCAGTCCCTGGAGGACCATAAAGAAGAACTCCTGATCGTTTACGCAATCCAGATGAAAATAAATCCTTATGCAAGAGAGGAAGCTGCCAATCAAATACAAAAGAATAGTATCAATAACAGAGTAGAAGATCAAGTATAGTGAAGTTGTCGATGAAAACATATAAGAAGCTAACAGGCTTGAGAATTATGTATTATGTAGATTTTTTCATCAACTGAAAAGAAGGTCCCTCAGTAGGTTAAGACTTAAGCATAACATCAGTAATCTACTAAGTCAAGCTTACTCACTTTAAACAAGGAACATAAATTCTAATGTCCCCGTAATATCTATCAACAGAAGTATGGAGACGTTGAAAAATGAGGTTTACCTGGACAGTGTCCAGGATTGACTTTTTGACATCCTCAAGGCCACCGACATCTTCCCATTTGACGTTAGGTACCTACAGTACAAAGTATGATTGCCACATATAGTAGAAGGAACCAATATCTCTAATAGAGTAAGAGTACAAACATTTATCTAGGTACCTATAGTACGAGAATCATTATGCATAAGTAGGATTGCCAAATATAGCAGAAGGAAACTATGCCTCTAATGGGGCATTAATGTTTATCTTTAATTACATTAATTTCTAATACAGTATTAGACAGGTCTCTTTAACTCTAATTTATGAAGTGTACAGCCTGGAACAAGAACAAATTAATTGGGATATGTAATCTTTAACTTAAAACTTATTTCAAGAAAGCAACACATTTTACCTTTGGAGTACCAAGAGCTGATGCATTTCTTTTCTTTGATCGGTCCAAAGCTTTTAATATATTTTCTTTGCTAAGGTCCTGAGGTGCATCATTTGTTTTGTTACTATCTTCAACTGATGAGGACTCCAACGAATCAGGCACTGAGTTTTCAGGCTCCAGCTTCTTGATCTTGGATATTATATTTGCTCCAGCATCAGCAATTAGAGCACGCAAATCTCGGGGCATGAAACCTGATGTTTGTCCAACTAGATCCTTTACAAGATCTTGTACAGAAGTCTGAAATGAGAGATTCTTTTCAATCAATACTAAGACTCACGCAAAAGGCTATCACGATGGGACAAAGAAATCATAAACACGCTGCTTTTCGTCAATGCCGAAATCTTGTCAAGGTAAATGCTAGAGAATACACTATTCTAACTTCTGGAGCTGCTTTTTAGAGAGATCCTTTATTTTTGAAATGATTTATGCAGCATTGCCAATCATCAAATTGCAAGCAAATAGAAGGGCAACACCCAACTTTTACAGTATGTACATGAAAAATAAAGAAGGGAAGAAAGTGATAACATACATCGGGAAGCAGGTCAGAGATGTGTTCAAAATACTGGGACAGTAATTGAGACCTTTGCTCTTCGTTGAGGGTACCCATTTTTATTTCATGACTAAAACAGCGCCGGATAATTGGAGGAAGACCTTCAGAGCTGTCTGCAGCTGCAACTAGTAGTACAGGATGCTGGTTTATCATTGCAGTAACTTTTAACGGCTACAAAAGTGAAAGGGAGTTTGACGAATCATCAATTAAACATGTAGTAACCTTGTGACTTCCTATCAAATGTCATCAATGTACTCTAGGATTGGTTATCATAAAATCAAAAGAGAAATTGTAACCTTAACTCTCAATAGTGTATCTCATGAGATGAAAGATCCTTTTCTTGCTAAATTTCATCATCCCAGATTACAGTGACTAAATAGGAAGAACTAAAATAAAAGAAACTTATAGAAACTATCCTGGAATACTGACTGAGAAATATTGTAGCAGCAGAGATCATAACTAAGTATCCATAGCAGTATCTTTTAAACTTACAGAATTGCCATCTGCATTGTCTTCAAAATAAATATTTTTATCTTCACTAATTGGCTCGGTGAATTGCTTAATGGTAGATGCAACTTCTGAGTTAACTCCAACTTGCTCATGGGACGACCCCTCTTGAGCAGCCAAATTGCGGAAAATCTCAAAATGACGGAGAAGCAGGATTGCCGGACTATATCTAGAGCAGTATGAGCATATCAAATATGAGATATCTGTCTATGAATCAACAATAAAATCACAATGAAAAAAATAACTTAATGGAATTTGTATGTTTTGCCTTGTAGCATTAAAAATGATGTGGGTTGATTAATTTGAAACAATAAGTCTTTTAGAGCTGCATCATTGATTCTCACAGCTTAATGTTACCATAGTTGCGTCAGATACCTGCGAGCTGCACTGAAAGCTTCAGCTAGAGCAATAGATGCTTTCTTTTCCGAAGATGCCATGAAATCATGACAACTATATTCCACTACATGCAAACCCAATCGATGAGCAACATATCTTATCACAGTCCTCTTTCCAGAACCTAAAAGGTCAATTTGGATCAGTAAATCCAGAAAATTTCTCCTAAGAAAGAATGCTATTATTGATTTACATGAATTAAAAGATATATTGTCAAAAGATAAAATTGCACTCGAGGGTCATCACAAATACAACGCATGATTAGAGAGATGCACATATCATAGACCTGCAACACCATGTAAAAGGACAGAGACCCTGAATTTTGATGACAATGCTGATGGAAATAAGGTTGGTGCAAGTATGGAGGCTAGTGTCAGCACTGCATCATCTTGCAAGGGATAGACACATTTCGGCTGCGGAATCAAAGAATCTGGAGGGATGGCAGATGGAACCCCTCCTCCAAGAACAAGAGCAGTTTGATGGCGATTGACCCTTAGAACAGGTTCCTCTGACGGTTCCATAGCTGCAACCTGAAAACCAGCAGGTGGCTGAGCTATAATTCTTCAAGCATTCAAGAGACAAACGTAGCATACACGGAATTAAAGTTTTGACCTTGAAATATATTGTATTTTCACCACAATTTGGCATCTTTTGGTTGCAAGGGATACACAACTCCGATTTGCAGTTCCAATCTATGCATACACTGAAAAGGTCACCCCGGGCAAGATATCTATCGACAGAAAAGTAGTCATTCAATGCCAAATCTATCAAGCTTTGGCGATCTTTTGCTTCTTCAGATGACCCAGATTTAAGATGTTCGAGGGTTCCACATTCTGGTATCTTCACAAAGGAGGCCCTCAAATGTGAAGCATATTTAGGCGTCTTAGCCCAAGGTTCAAGCCCTATACAAACAGAAAAGGTCTTGTTTTCTTTCTCATTTATTTCATCATTTGCTTCTATTTCAAACAAGGATGAAAGTTTCTCTCTCCCTTGCTGCACAATATTTTTCAAGCAAGACTGATGCAAACAAAGGTTAAAAGCAAGAATGGGTGATACATAAGCCACTTGATAACCCAAACTCTCGGGCTGAGTTTGAGGATAAGTGTATGAAGGAAAGATCAGCATCGTCTTAGGAGCATGCGAGATAACTGATCCTTGTACTTGGGAGCTGTCATCTGGATTTGGTGGGTCCAAGACTACTGCTTGTCCGATTCTACTTACATTAGCATCGATATTGTTGATGAGCACCTACAAGGAAAATAAGGCAATTGGCATATCATATATCCACTTATCAATCAAATATTCCTTCTACAAATAGAGAAATCCAGATTTTTAACCATAGTCCTAGCATTAAAATGATTTCTTGCAAATGAGTATACCCCTCGATTGAACCAATAGAGTACGGAAAAAAATTACATCTTTGACTGTGTTCTAAGCTGTGCACTCTCCTAGACATTTTACCATACACTTGAAGAAAGAACATTTCAATGTAATTTCGAACTTAAATCACTGAAGCACAAAACCATGGTAAAGAAACCTGCATTAAACATTGATTGACAGAAAAATTACCAGCGACCCTGATGTAATGGATAATTTTTTGAGAACAGCAGTGGACAACCCAATCGAAACAGAGCCATCAACTGAATTAAGAATTGAGTCGTCGGAAACTCTGAGAATCCCAGCCGTGAGCTGCAGCGTGCGGGCGGAAGGACCGGGGTCAATCTCGTCAATTCCATCACCATCTTCAGCTGTTCTGTGAGAATTGAGCAAAGAATCAACGAGGACCTTAGTTGAAGAAAGCACAAGGGGCTTCCTCTTCCTCCTCTCCACCATTGCCGCACAATTCACAAAAACCCTAAACCCTCTTCAATCGACCAGAACTAACCATTAATTATTCAATGAAAAAAATGGAAAATGTTATTGGTGGAGGTGATAGATACAACTGTGTTTTTGTATAGATTGGATTGGATGTAGTGAAAGAGAGCTGTACGTTGAGCAACTCGAGATGGTCACCAAGTGGTTGATTTGGGCTATAACCGTTTTTAACTTCCACTGTCACTTGGTATATTTTGGGACCATAATCGATGGGAAATTTTCATGATTTAATACAAGTGCGTTTATCCATTATTCATTGCAATGCTGATTCTCAAATTTATAATCTTTTAGATAATTAAGATTAAGATTGTGAAGTACTCCCTCCATCTCAATATTAGTGGTCACTTTTTTTTTGGCACGAAAATTAAGACATTAAATGTAGTCATCCAAAATTAATGAGTTAATTAAGAGACTTTCTTCCTCCGTTTACCTTCTTCTTCCAGCCTACCTTTCATCGAAACAAATGCACAGTGTCCCAGTTAGTCCAGTAAAGTTTAGTTAAACATCGATTGGAAGATAATGCAGCTAAGCCTCCCTGTCTGTCACGCCAAACACTCCTTGCAAAAGCAAAATATAGATGCCATATAGATAGATTTCCACTCGAAAGAGAACAAATCATGGACGAAATAGTGGAGTCGAATGAATAGCAACAAAATACGACACGCAAGTACAAAGACTAATACATCAACCTCAGAGCATTCTCAGCAGATCACCTAAATGCATCACTAACTCTAAATTTAGGCTAAAACAATTGAAAATGAGATAAAAAATGCATCCAGCAGATCCCCTAAATTGGATGGGGCCCACAAAAAATTTTACACCTACCTAAATTCAATCTTAAATTTACACTCACCCTAAATTTATTTTAAACTTATAATTAGTAGGGCCCACACATAATTATTGTTTTTATGTAAAAAAAATAGGAGATCTGGTGTATGTATTTATAAAATCGAGATCCTAAAATTAAATAGAGAAGCTTTAGGGAGGAATATAGGAGCATAATTTTGGGATTTCTGCTGGGAGTGCTCTCAGAGATTACAACCAGTATGGCTGGTAAACCGGTTTCGGTTATCCGGTTAAAACTATAACCGAACCGAAAAATCGGTTAATCAGTTAATCGATTATCGATTTTCACTGGTTCGGTTTGCTTATCGATTATAGGATTTTCCATTAACCGGTCGGTTAACCGGTTAAATCGAATTAACCGATTTACACTATTAATTAATTAATTACTTAATTTATATTTTATTATGTTAGAAATTAAAAAATACTCAAAAATCATAAAATAGTCTAGGGCAGCAGGTTTCACAATTCGCATCTGCCTTCCTCGCGCAGCCTGCCTTGCCTCTCTCCCACATCCCAGCTGCCGGCGCCTCTTACATTCAACAACACGGTCCTGGAAACTGGAGGGCTGTTCCTACTAACATAGGTACTAATCTTCATCTAATCTTTTTTCTTTCTTTTCATTAATTAAAGCAAATTTGAGTTAGTTGCCTTCATTTAAAGCTATGCAATAAATAGTGTGCAGTAGTGCAGCGGCTCCATCTCCTTTGATGCCATATTAATTTTGTGTTGGCTACAACTGGATGATCTATTTTCACATTGAATATTTGCTCAAAACTCTCATTTTTTCATTTCTTTAGGTTTACTGAGATGCAGCAAGAGCTGCCGCCTCCGCTGGACCAACTATCTTCGGCCGGGCATCCGCCGCGGCAAATCCTCCTCAAGTTTCTCCACCCTATCCAGCAAGTTAGCCGCTGTAGAAGCCGGCCCTCTTGATAGCCCAACGCCGCATATCCTCCTCCATTGCCGCCGTTGTATCGCCGCTCCGGCAGCCAAGCCGCTCATGAGAACCACGTACGCACCGCCACACCAAAACCCTGCTCCCCAACCACCCCAAACCCCCGCCCCTCTGCAGCCCGCATCTCACTGCGGCATAAACGCAAACAACTGCGGACGATGCGAGGTTGACGAATTCTAGAACGGAAAGAAAAGCGTCGAGATCAATGGATTAGCCGGTTGGTTAATCGGTTAATCGAAGTATAAACCGGTTCGGTTTTCAATTAGGAATATGGGTGTTAATCGATTTCGGTAAACCGGTTCGGTTTTAACCAAACCGGACCGATTACCAGCCCTAACAACCAGTCACGCCAAACACCCTTAAACTAGAACACACCCTCAATTTCTGTCAGCCGTCGCCGCCTAAAAGCCCTAGCCCCTAAATCGCGCCACCTCTCTGAGGGGAAAGGACCGCCGCTTGAAAGAGGGGGAGACAGAGAGATGCGAGAGGAGAAGGAGACGGCGGTCGAGGCGCAACGGCGCCACCGCCGTCGACCGGAGAGTGCAGAGGAGAGGGAGAGGGTGCGACAGTTGTGTGTGTGTGTGTGTTTTTGTGCATGTATATGTTTTATTCAAGGAGGGTTTAGGTTTAGTTAGGAACTTTAATTAAATTAATTAATTGGACTTAATTGAAGTAATATTTCCATTTTGAGAAAGTGACCACTTTTAGTGGGACAAACCAAAATGGAAATGTGGCCACTTTTATTGTAAACGAATCGAATCGAGTCGAATATCGTAATTTCGTATTCGTATTTGAATACTAACCGAATCGAATCAAATGTTTATATTTCGAATCGAATATTTATCAAATATGAATATCAAAATTCGAATATCGAATCGAATATGAATTATTTGATTAATTTACAATCGCAATGACAAAGCGCGACTTGTGATGGAAGAATATTCTTCCATCAATTTAATGACTTGTGATGGAAGAATATTCTTACAATCGCAATGACAAAGCGTTTTGTCATTAATGACTTCAATTTAAAATTTTGATTTTATTAATTGTAAAATTTTATTTTTTAAATTGTGAGGAATTACTTTAATGCATGTATATTATGATTCTTATCATTTTCCCTTTTTAAAATTGTCAATTATTATATAATATTATAATTCTTTTATTATATAATATTTATGAATATAAAATTAAATTCATCCAATAAAGTGATGAATCCACCATAAAATTTACAATATAAGAGTGAATATTTCATAATTTATTTTAGCCCCTCCACACACACACACACACACACACATATATAATATTTAAATATTTAATCATGTATTTATACGAATATCGAATTGAATCGAAAGAATATCATAATTTCATATTTGATACCAATCGAATCGAATATTTTCAAATATATACGAATATCAAAATTTCGAATCGAATATCGAATCGAGCAAAAATATTTGATTCATTTACAACCCTAAGAAAAATACTTTCTAGTGCAAAAAAATTAAATTGGAAGTGCAGTCTAATGTTTGCGTAAAGGTTTTGTGTTAGAGAATCCACATCGATCAGTTTATAGGGCTGAATCGACTGATGCAGTTTGGTGGAGTTCGAGTCACAACGCGATGGCATGAACTCGATCTCATGCGTTGTAATACAAGGCGCATGTTTACACGCGCCATTAAATAATAATAATAATAATAATAATAATAATAATAATAATAATAATAATAATAATAATAATAATAATAAATGAAGAAAAAACATTTCCTTTAAACATTCGATTTATCAAATCTCTTTTATTAGGTAAGGGATGTTTAATCCATTTTAAAACTTTATTAAGTGGTTTATAATTTATTACAAGTCTAGGAGCACCTCTTTCAATTTCGGAAGCATTTTCAACATAAAAAGCTGGACAGCTCCAAAGACTATTGCTTTGTCTTATTAGACCCTTTTTTAAGAGATTATCAATTTCTTCTTTACAGACTTTTAACAACCTGGCTCCCATAGCAATAGGCCTTGCTTTTGTGGAAACAGACTTTTCATCGAAATTATCGATGTAAGGAAGTTTAACTTCATGTTTTTTCCTACTCCAAAAGGCATTTGAAGTTTCTGCACATATTTCATTATTATTATTATTATTATTATTATTATTATTATTATTATTATTATTATTATTATTATTATTATTATTATTATTATTATTATTATTATTATCCAAAAAATAAATAGATCAAATTATCGAAAAAATAATACATGCCAAGTCAAATTGCCGGTACGATATTTTGCTTTTAAATCTTATAAAATCTAAAACTAAGTAAGATGTATTGTTAAAAACTAGTATATATATATCAAAGATCAAAAAATCAATTTCTTTAGAAACAAGCTAAATTTTAGGTATTAATATACTATCAATATTCAATAGTCGATACAATCATGTCCGCTCACTCTAAGTTTAAAATCATGCAACCTAATTCAAAGACATCAGATCATAATTGGCTCAAGTTTCCAAGAGGACATCAAGCGATGCGACCTCCTCTGTGTAAATAGTGAGGTATTGGGTTCAAACTCCATCAAAAAAAAAAAAAAAATCATATATAATTGGCTCAAGAGTTGAAGCAAAAGTTTTACTATTACAAAATTAATTTCCTCTAATATCCAATATATCCAAACATTCACTGAAAATGTCTCCGTACGTAATAGCTCAATTACTCTCTCAATTAACAATATAAAGATCAAAACTCAAGAAAGTATGGCGTTTGATTTTTTGGAAACTGTAGAGTTATGTGGCTGCATAGTTAGGCAAAGTAGTTACTTAAGATCTGCTCAGCAATTTCAACACTTCACAAATACTTAAAGGAGTTCTATTCCGGAGGCTTCTATTTTCTGTTATTCCAGTTGCATTAGTTGTGTCCAAGTTCAGTGTATTTGCAGCTATACTTAAGTTGCGTTCTCTTCTTCATTTTAGATTAATGAAAGTGAGATCATAGATAGAAAGATTGAGAGAAAAGCTATAAATCTTGAGAGTTAGATATATAGCTTCATCTTCTATCTTGTTAATTTGTTGATTTTCTTGTTTTGTAATCTGTAACTTGTGCTCGTGAGTAGTAGTGAAATCTATCTCTTGTCCGTGGACGTAGATCACAAGATCGAACCACGTAAAAATCGGTGTGTTGTTTTCTTTGTATTTCATTCATTGCTTTGCCATCTCTCAAATGATTCCACAGCAGAAACAAAGCAAAAGCCGTCCACATTAATGTCTCTCAAAGTTCTAAGTTCAATATGATCAGGGAAGTATATTTTTCTAAGAAATTCCAAAAACTGTTCAAAAATCTTTTGAAGATCAATTATAAAAGACAAATAAAATTATTTAAATTTATAGATATTAATTTTATACGCAATTTTGTGTTTATAAATTAAATAAAATTAAACATATAGTATGGTTGTGTTTACGCTCACAATTTTGAAACATCACATCTAGAGGGTGTTAATTTGTCTGAGCTTATAAGCTCCTCAAAAAATAAATTTATCTACCTTAACTTATTTTATTATAATCTCATATGCAACAATCCTTTTACAAATATTTTCCAACTATAATTTATTATTTTCATCATATATCATTCAAGTTCATTTTGCTTCGATTTTCTCTCTTTAAAAAAATATTTTCTCTCTCTAGTAAAAAAATTATATCTCCAGCTTATAAGCTAAATTATCCAAACACTTTGACAACTCATAAGCTCTTAAAAATTACATCCTATATAAACTCTTGAAACATCTTATAAGCTCTAATAGCTTATAAGCTCTTTAAAATAAGCTTAGCCAAACACCCTCCTAATCATGTAGTTTCATGAACTTGGTTCTAGCAGCAATTGAGACGAATCATATTTCCAAGCTCAAAGTCGAATTTAACTAATATCTCAACCAAAATAGTTTTCTGCATATACCAAATACTTTGCTTTGTGCATGATTTAAGATCAACCTTCCACTGTCACATTGCTCTGTGATTTAATACACGTATTTTTTAAATGTTCATGTTTCAGTCTCATTATAAATATCCTTATCACTTACTTGAATAACCTTTTTTCCCTTCATTTTCACTTCAATTCATGATAATATATATATATATAGGGAAGGGCTAAAATAAGAGCATTTCTTAAGATATAAAATAAAAATAATTTTCAGCCCTTAGATAACCAAGATCTACGGTTGATTCGTAATCCTGTTGGATGGATTTATGGTCCTGAGTTCGAATTTCAAAGGTAGCAAAAATTTATTTTTCACAATTCATACCTTTATACAACGAATTCATACGTGTTGTACATGAAATTTATACATTAAAAATTGCTCTTATTTCTTATTTTAAGATGTGCTCTCACGGTAGCCCACCCCTATATATAAATATATATATATATATATAAATATATATATATATATATATATATATATATAGGAATGGGATCATATAGATCCCAATGCTTATAATAGATCCCTAGATCCAAATCTTGACCACACATTTATGACATGTGGCGCATCAAGATGGTGACACGTGGCAAGGAGCTTCCAAGCATTCCAAGGCAAAATCTGGAGAGGTAAAATTGGAATGTAATTTTCGGATTTAATAATTAAAAAAATATATATATATTTTTAGATTTTCTCAAAATAGATATATTTTAGATGCATATAGTTTCACACAAAGATGCATAAAGTTTTCACATGAAATGCATAACTTTGAACAGAAAAATGCATTTAATTTTTCCAGTTTTGGTATTTTCACCACCCCACCCCATACCACCCCCCAATCCAGCCCACACCACCCCCCAACCCTCCCCATTACCACCCCCCAAAAATAGGCATGTTTCACATGCATATAAAATAAAACAAAAATGCATAAAGTTTTCACATAAAAATGCATTAAATTATACACAAAATGCATTTCATTTTAATAAATCTGGTAGTTTCGCCACCCCACCCCTGCCCCACCCCCACCCCACCCACCCCCACCCCACCCCTCCCACCCCCAAATTTTTTTTTTCAAAAATTGATTTTCTGATTGCTGGCCCACCCCCCCCCCCCCAAAAAAATTTATTTTTTTAAAAACTGATTTTCAAAAAAAAAAAAAAATTTGGGGGGGTGGGTGGGGGGGGGTCAGTGGTCAGAAAATCAGTTTTTGAGAAAAAAAATAAATTTTTTTTTTGGTGGGGGGGGGGTGGGTGGGTGGGTGGGGGGTAGGGGTGGGTCAGTGGTCAGAAAATCAGTTTTTAAAAAAATAAAAATAAATTTTTTTTTTGGGGGGGGTGGGGGGTGGGTGGGGGTGGGGTGGGGTTCAGGGGTGTGGGGGGTGGGGTTGGGGTGGGGTGAAATCTTATGCATTTTTATATGAAACTTTATGCATTTTTATATGAAAGTTCATGTATTCTCGTATGAAACTTTATGCATCTAAAACATACCTATTTTAAGAAAATCTAATTTTTTTTTTTTAATTTCGAAAATTACATTCCAATTTTACCTCTCTCTAGATTTTGCCTTGAAATGCCTTGCCACGTGTCACAATCTTGATGCGCCACATGTCATAAATGTGTGGTCTAGATTTGGATCTACGAATCTATTATAAGCATAGGGATCCACCGGAACCCAACCCTATATATATATATATATATATATATATATATATATATATATAGGGAGAGGTTCAAATAAGAACCACTAAATAAAATTAGAACAGAGAACCATTTTAAACCATTCGATCATCAAGATCTACGGTGGATGCATCATCTTGGTGGATGAATGCAGATCATGGGTTCGAATCCTGAAGGGAGCAAAAAATTTATTATTTTCGGATGCATTAAATTTAATATCGAATGCATTAATTTATATAGTAGATGCATTGATTTTAATGGTTCTTATATTCTCACGATAAGTGTGGTTCTCACTATAACCGCACCCTATATATATATATATATATATATATATATATATATAGGGTCAAGTTAAACAAAGAATGACCCTATGTATAGAGAATAGAGAATAAATCATAACCATCAATTAAGTTAAATCGGACGGTTAGATTAGTAGGCGATTTTATTTTAAAAAATTATGAATATTCATTTTGTATTGATTTCTAAATGGTTTGAGGGTAGAATTGTATTTCTTATTTTACATAAACTACCGTGTCCACTTTTTACTCCAACAATTAAGGATTCTACTTCCCTCACCAACATCAATTATCATCATTCACGAAACCCTACACTATTTCCCCCACCTTCTGTTCTCTGTTCGCGGCGGCTGTCCACAGGAAGGGGCACATCGCTTCAATCGACGGCACTGCTCTGTGCGGCGGAGATGGGCGTGGTGTCGGTGGCGTTCGCCACCACGATACGGGAGAGGTGGGGGTGGTTGTTCACAGATGGCGGCGAGATCCTGAAGTTTACGGTGGCAGCGCTGCCGTAGTGGGACTGTGCGAGATCGGGAACTGCCCGCAGACGGCGGCAGGCCGGGTGCTGCGGCAGAGCGCATTCTAATGACGGTACATTCTTTTTCTCAATTATTTTGAATATTCAGCGATTTTTGTTTCCCAAAATTCTCTCAAATCTTGGTTCATGATTGCGAAATTATTATTTGATGAACATCTTATTTGTTTTATTGCCACATGTTCGAAATATTTATTCGATTGTTCAATTTATTATACATACTGTTCAAAACTTTTTTTGTGAAATTATTATTTGATAGACATCTTATTGCGAGATCTCCCCGTGAGGCAGATGAATGGCTGATGCTGTTGGCCCCGATCCACCACGTCCCTCTGCACCGCTTGCATACTCTGCCAATAGCACCCTGCAACTGGATCGTCTTCGGTCGCCAAAATCTGTTTCCAAAATCGAAACTCACGTGGCGTGAGATCGGAGAATAGCACGACGGTGTGAGCGGCTGATATACGGTGCTGCGGTCGCAGGCCGTCGCTGCGCCGCCGTCCCCTTCCATATTTGGTGGCATCAGCATTATTATTTTCTTTTCGACAAATTGAATGATCATTAAATCTGAATATATCTGTTCATTTAGAAATTGTGTTTTGTTCAATTATAAATTGTATTATGTTCATTTATATATTGTGTTATGTTCATTTATGTTTTCGGCGAATCACTTTTATTTATTTTTTCTGCTGTGAAATCTGATTTTATTTTTATTTTTTTAATATAAAACATTTTGAACATGCTTTAAACAATTACGAACACCTAAATAAACTATTTGAATTTCTCTTACTAACATAAAATATTTAACATAAAGTATTTCGAACAAGCTTAATAAAATTACGAACATCTAAACAAAAATATTCGAATTTTTTTTACTGATATAAAATATTTAACATTTGAACTTTGTGAACAAGCCAAAAACAATTACAAACACATTATTAAAATGTTCGAATGGGGGGAGAGGGCTGAATAGATTGGAGAGAGAAAGAAATGTGAAAGTTTCATATAATTTGCAGAGATTAGCGTGAATGATATATTGAAAATATCATATATAGACGAAATTAAAAGAAAAATAAGAAGATATGGCAGTATATGATGTTACCAAAAATTAAATAGATAATTAGGATATGCTAATCTTAATTCAAGGTATTAATATAATTGTCCAATTACAAATATATCCTTTTCGCTATAATTATGGAATAAAATCAGCATAAAATTTGAACCCTTGGATTGACAGATTTGGATGCTCCAGATTAATTCTCTATTCTCTACATATTTATCATTATCTGTTTAACCTTTCTCTCTCTCTCTCTATATATATATATATACTTCGATGATCATGATAACATAATCATAGGGTTTTCCCATCTTGTACTCATACAAAATATGTAACATATATATCATTAATTCTTCATGGTTGTTAGTAGTTTAAAAAATTATTGTTTTTTACCTAATTTCCCACAATTCCATGATGTTTAGTTTTGCATTTCATTATTATTTTCTGAAATGTTATACATAGAAAAATATTGAATCCATCATATTTGGGAATGTAGATCACTTTTCTGTATCTTAATATCATGCGCGAAAGGGATTTTCACGTGCCTCCCAAATAGTAAAAGGAGGTGTTTACCAAATAATATCTATAGCATGCGCGAATTGAAAGGGATTTTTGCATGAATTTGATTCCAAATAATTATTTTCCCACACATACATAACGCATCTAAATGCATGAGATGTGTATGTCATAATTAAATTTTAATTATGATTAATAAATTATAATTAAAAATTAATAACTCTATTTAATTAGGTAAATGCACCATACAAAAGCTTTTGGCTACATGACATATGAAGACAATGCCAAAAACAGGAGACATGAACATGATCTGTCAAAATCATTTTACTAAAGATCCCATTACCTTTTCTTTTCCTCTTTACAAGTAATCAAATTGTGAGTGTTTTGCACAAGCAAAACAAGGAAATGCAGAAGAAAGATTGAGAGAGATGGAAATGTTGTAGGACCACGTGACGAGGAAGCTAAAAACTAAAGTTTAAAGGTGGGAGGAACTTTCAAAGTGTGTATTGATGTATACTATATGTTTTCTGATTAATCAATTAATTTGTCCAATCGATTATTGCAACTACGTACAAAAACGTGGGTACAACCAGGTGTACCGTATAACTGAGTTGACCCGGTCTGCAGTTAGAATAGTGTTATTTTATAAGGTCCGGATTCGGATCAAGGTCTAAGTGATGGTACAATCCGATTGTATGGTACACCCGATTGTACCCAAGACCATCTCCTGCAATTAAAGGGTAACCAATCATCACATTAAACATTCCATACCATATATAGTTGATTTGATTTCTTTTTGGGTAGGAGAAAGGACTCAATTTTAAATAAAATAACAAAACTATTGAGCAAAATATTAATTGAAATCCATTAATCAAATACCCAAAAGAAGTAAGTACTTCAAATCAAATGAGGGTTTCATAAATCATAGGAAATCTAAAATCAACCCATCCCTAAAATTGAAGAAAAAACTATATAAAATTGAAAGTGAGACACGATAAAAAAAGTGGAATTGGAAATCTGAAATGTCCCGAGTGAGATGTTTGTTATTCAACATTAGTACAAATATTTCTTTGGCAAAAGCTTTAAGTGTACATCTAAACGTATGGTGACCACTCACCACTCCAATTAGAGTCACCAATTTCAAATTGGAGTATTATTCTCAATTAAAATTTAAATGATCACAATTATAATTTAATTATGATGAATGCACAAAAATATGCCTCATTCCTATTCCTTTTAAGTAAGAGCATCTTTCCGTCTACTTGTCTTTGAGCATAAACGTACTATTCAAATATATATATGTAACCCATCTTGTGGATATTACCTCATAATTAAGTAAATTACTCATCATATTCGTTCTACTATATATGACAATTTAAATTATAACTAAAATGATTAATTAATATATAACTACTTAAACCTAGCTAGCTATAATTAATTAATTTCCCGACAGACAAGGTAGAATGGAGATATTCCTTTGTTGGTTTCGTTATTTTCAGTGCACATATATACATACGCAACTTTCCACAACATTATTTATACAAGGAGAATAAGACAAGACCAAAGCTCCAAAATAGAGCAGCTTTTGATTAGTTTACTTCCAAATATGACCTGTCTATCATGTGGGCTTTCAAAAATTTGGGCTTGTTTTCAAACCCTCACCCCACTATTACATGTTTCCTACTAATCGATTACTTTACTTTTCACCCATCTCAGTTTGAGTGCTTTCCAGTGTCTCCCTCTTTAAGTAGCCTTTGATTGCTCCATTATCGAGAGAGAGAGAGAGAGAAAGAAAGTGGGCGTTAGTAATGGAGGCTGTTCCAAGATCGATCCTTTCTTCATTCCATGCATGTATTGTTTTGTATTGTAATGAAAGATGATCAATCTCGGACCAGGCTTCATTCCTCACGCCTTCATTTCTCATCCCCAAACAAACGATCACATATTTACATCTGTGTTCTTACAACTTGCTTCCTTATAAGATCTGGTAATAACCTAGCCTCCCACTTCATTATATGTATATTACTCCTAATTGAAATAGATATATATAGTTTCATATATGGGCCTGGCCTTGTATATATCTATCTGATTTCTATTTGAATATCACTGTTTTCCTTCTCCTTCTAATATGATATGATATATATATAATTGTGTTTATATATGATTAATTTTCTTGTTTTTCTGTGCTTTTAATTTGACCATGATAGCTTTTGATCGATGAATCGATCTCATCTATCTATGATGTTTTCGCAGTTAGATATATGCACCCATGTGATTGGCCGAGCTATTTATGTACAGACCGTACCATGTTTCTTGTATTATATGTGCACCAGTTTTCCTCAGTAGGGCAATATTCTTCAAGTTATACATATATATTGGTATGCATATGCGTCTTTATTCGAAATTATGTTTTATTTTCTATTTCCGAATTGACTGCCTACAGACATCACATGTGTTTGATTTAAGCTAGGGTTAAGTACATATATATATATATATATGTAGTGATAAGATTTATAATTTGATTTTTAGTTTCTTGCTTCCTTCTTCAAACCTTCAACTAGTATGATTTTTCTTTGTCCTCAACTTTCCAAGTTAAGATGTGTGTGGATTTTTTGTGTTAGAGTCTGTTGACAGAATATATATCGTTGCTTAGTACACTGAGGGGGCCTAGCTAGCCTGTTAATATTCAGGATTAATTTTGACATTATATACGATTGAATATTTATTTTCATCACAAATATTCTACAAATTAAAAATAATTCATGACTTTAAGATATCTCAAATTTTAGTAAACTATATATAGATTAATTAATTTAAATTGTTCTATGTAGCCCAAATCTTGAATAGCATAGCCAGGTAGTTCAGAGATATGCACCATGCATATATATAAATTTCACAATGCTTGCAAGTATATATATATCCCTTTTGTTCTTTTTTTTCTTTTTCTTTTATCTAAGAGAACTCAATGCACATACCTTGTATTGTTTCATTAATCATTATTACTTGAGATTTAGTGTATCATTTTTTGGTGTTTTCATTGATTATTTTTACTAAAAATTATTGAAATTAAGCTGTTAGCTATCATTTGATTTCTATTATAAAAATTATATATGCATATTTCACACTATTATACTAATTTCATTTATACTGAATTCATTGTGATTACAGACAATAAAAACATATATCTCGAAGTCTTTATACCTTTTCTTTCACAAAATTAATTCTTGTATAATTTTTGTTTCATTTCAATAAGTTCTCGTACTTTTTTTTTTTGATAAATTTACAATATTAGATAAAGAAATTAAATGGCCGCACCACAGAGGACTTAAACCCAATAAGTTCTCATACTTTTATATGTATGGATTGTGCGGAATGTATAATGTGGATAGTGGGAATCAAATATTAATTGTCACCAATTTAATTTCAATAACTTTTGTCAACTTTGACATGGAGAGATTTAAATGCTCTAATTTGACTTCACACAACTATTCATCAAATATAATTATATAAATATACGGTACACCTGATACAAATTCATACCAATTGTGATATATACACAACATCCTAGTACATCTAATACGAATTGAAATTAATTATTCATACCCGTCGCTGCATGCCAGGACGGACGCGAGTCCCCATTCATATCAAGAACTATTGTCAGTGTTACTAGTTGGGATGACGAGTGTCGAATCTTCCCATTCATACTAGTATGACTACAACGTTGGAACCATGGGTGTTGAATATTCTCATTTGTACTAGTATGCTATAACTTTGTCTGCATTTACTATAGGAATAATTTTATCCAAATTTTCAAAAGTTTACTACTCCCTCCGTCCACGAAATGAGTACCCATTTGTGGACGGCACGAGTTTTAAGAAATGTATGGAGTATAGTGTGAATAGTTTAAGGGTCCCACTTTTTTGAGTGTATTAATTAAAAAGATGTGTGGGGTACACTTGCCAAAAAGGGAAATGGGTACTCATTTCGTGGACGGACGAAAAAGGAAATGTGGGTACTCATTTCGTGGACGGAGGGAGTATAATTTATTAAAATTAAATTGATGACCACTTTTCATTTTCGCCGTTTATAATGGCTATCTCAATTTCCATCTCTTGATCTTATTTAGTCCTAACATAACGACCGATACTCGTTTGGTTGCTCTGCGATCGAAGGGGCCTCTTGGCCTTTTCTTTCGGCGTTGAGTTTTTTTGGTCTTCGGGGTCTCTTTTCGGTCAATCTTTATCTTTATTGTCCTTATTTTTTCTGACCCGAGGTTTCTCGGGGGCGATGGTTAGGCCGAAGCTCCCGAAGAAACTTCATCCCCGCTCTTTCTCTTCCTCCCGTTTTGGGTTTTTATTGCTTAGACGGGTACTCTTTTTCATTATTAAGGTTTTTTCCTTTGGGTTTTAACGAGGCTCGGCTCTTTGTCCGCGTCTGTGCTTTCAAGGGTTTCATAGGTTTTTCTTTTAATTTACTTTTTTTTTTCCTTGCAATACAATTTCAATTCAGCTAACTTAACGACCGTTAACCTTATCTGTTAATTATATAATAATATGTCACCCAGTTTCATTTAAATAAATTATTTACTTGATATAATTATTATATATAAAATCTCCAGACCCTAATTTAATTTAGCCAGAAAATGTCTCCAGACCAACATTGCAATCAATTGAAAAGTCGTAATATTTTTGCTACAATTAAAAAGTTTGTCAAAAAATCAGATTTTGAAATAAGGTCGGATATTTTCATGCAATTTACCTAAAGAAAAAAGGCCCAGTGTAGATGAAGTTAGAAAGTGCGCGGTTGTTCGTAAATTGTCAACATTCTCAATTATGAAGTTAGAAAGCGCGCGGTTATTCGTAAATTGTCAACATTCTCAATTAAATCCTAATGGACTTGGTTGTTTTATTTTTTAATATTTTTTTGTTTTTCGCTTTAGATTCCTCGCTTGAATAGAAATTGAAGAAAATAAAATCTCACATTAATAATGACAGTAAACATCTTGTAAAATGTTTAGAAGCTTACACCTTTTGAAAGGTAATTGATAAGATAAAATCTTATAGCATCTCCAGTAGCTAGGGTTCGATCGAGGGGCTCGAGCCCCACTTCGGTGAACCCCGCCCGCTGCCACGCCCTTAGCTCGATAGGGGGCTTGTGATTTTTGAGTTGTACTCGAACATTTTATGCACATGCCAAATTAAAAAATTAATAATAAATAAAATAGTCATTGTTAGCGAGTAATTTTAATTTTTTTTGGAGTATTATAATTTTTAATGTAATTGAAAATTTCATTTATAATGTAATTTTTTTATGATTATTGTAATTCTAACTTTAAATCAAATGATTTTTTTTAAATCTTATTTTTAAAATGAGATGAAAATTAAATCTATAGAGCAACCTTATAAAGCTCTTTGATGTGAAGGGTGACTCTATATAGAGGTGGCCAAGCTATGCTAGAAACAACTAATATATAAAACTTTTTATTTTTGGAGAAAACTTATATATAAAACTTAGAAATAAGCTTCAAGTACTTATTAATTATCTCCATCCTATTTTACTTTTTAATGACTTATAAGCAAAAAAAAAAACAATTAACAAAATAACTTTATCATGTTCTGTTATTTACCCTTCAATGTCAACTTAATTGATTCACAATTCTATCTCTCTCTAAATTATAAGTTCAATTAGACAATTAAATATAATACTCCAATTTAATTGGAAAGATGTACTTCAATCTAATAGTCCAAGTGACCACGAAGGAAAAATAGAGAACCATTATTGATCTTTCTTTACGAAGTAGGAAAAAGATATTATAAGTTAAATTATTCAAATACTTTCATAATTAGTAATTTTTTAAACATTTCCCTCTTACTTAAACTATTAAACTTCTCAAAAAAAAAAAAAAAAAAAACTGTTAAAACATCTTGTAAGATACGATGCCTACAAAATATCTAAAATAACCTTAGCCAATATTCACCCATTTAGTCAGAGTCACATCTTCATTAATTTGATGTTTTGGTTCGTTTGTTTTTAATCGTTTGAAGTTCGCATTCTAATATCGATTATTCGGTGGGTTGGATTCACGTTGTTATCTTACGACTTGATAAATCTACACGAAATCCATTAATTTATATTTTATTCTTTAAAATGTGATTTTCTATATTTTTAAGTAAAGCACCGTTAAATCAATTAATGTGGTCAAGTCGAAGTTTTGTGGAAATCCATGTGATTATATTTATATATTTATATCGGCAACGAATCCGGTTTTTCCCTATAAAGAAATCTTACAGTACCGTTATAAATTCAAATTTTGTTGTATCACGTTTGACGTTGAAACGTTTAAGTGCGTGAGTTTTAAAATTTGATCAGTACATAATTAGCGTTAAATTGAAGAAAAATATTGTAACTAGCTAGATTTATTGTATTTAATTTAATAATATAAGAAGGTATACGTACGAATCCAATATTTTCAGGTAAAAATGTATATACGCATATTGCAATTAATAGCTTATCATTTGACTTTTTGAATAATCTTCCACTAGCTTACAAGATTTTGGATAGAATATGTCTTCTTGATTTCTCCTTGGTCTTTTTTATCTTTCCCTTTCATTTAATTTTCCTTGTCAACTAGTATTTTTTATTCGATCTTTTGAAGGATAGAGAATGCGCTCGAATTTTGCAAAAACACATTGAGAATTTAAAAGATAATTTTATAGCAAAATTTTGCTTAAAATACTCGATTTTTGAACACATATCTCTATATAGAGTATATGTGTGCGTGCGCAATGGAGAGAGAGATGACGGACTTAATGGTGCGAACTTCATTGGCTCCTCATATTTGTAGTTATCAACTCAAATATATGATTCTTTGCACATAACACTTTAAATATGTTGAGAATTTTCACAT
The DNA here is from genome assembly GCF_028751815.1 of Salvia miltiorrhiza. NCBI lineage: Eukaryota > Viridiplantae > Streptophyta > Magnoliopsida > Lamiales > Lamiaceae > Salvia > Salvia miltiorrhiza. The sequence continues at coordinate 51,834,409 of NC_080390.1, forward strand.
ATTAATTATCATAATACTAATCTTAATTAAATTCAAATAGAATATATAAAGTTGTATTTAAATATTATTTTTGTTTCAACGCCCCACAATTTTCAATTCTTAATGATCACAAGATTCACAACAACTATTCCAATTATTAGAAGACAAATATTTGCATGTATAGATATTTCCAAAGCAATTTAACTTGAAATGGTGTTCTGTAAGAACACGTGAGGGCCACATTCAATTAAAATTTAATATTAAATTTGATTCACACTTTCTTAATATAGTTAAAAATTTTATATGTTTACGGATATATATAGACAGAACCGATCACCTACCCACCGTGGGCAAGCATAACATGCCCACCACTGATGTGGCAATTTTAATTAAGAAAGAGAATTAATAAATCTTACTCTAATTAAAATTATCTTACTATAATTACAATTGCCACATCATAGTGGGCACGTTATGCATGCCCACGGTGGGTAGGTGATCGTTTCTGTATATATAGATATGCAATTATCATTAATTGTAGATATATAATGAGTATCAAATCTATATAATATATAAAAGAGGAGTTTTTTCCTCCATTCTTTCCCTCTATTTTTTCTCTCTCTTCTTCCACCAAATTTTTCAATATTTTCTCTTCTTTTTTATAATTTTAATTATTTTCTAAACATCACAAAATTTTATTTATGAAAAAAATATTCAATATGCATCTTAAATTTGATTTTGAAACAAGTTTTTTTAATATGGTAAAAAAAAAATCATCAAAAATGAATTTAAAACGAATAAGTTATGAAAATTTTATGATATTTTATTTTCTCTCTCTTCGCTAAAATTTTATAATTTTTTTATATTTATGTTAGTCCATGAGAATATTTATTCATTTAATATGTCGTGTAATACTCTATAATAATAATGTGTAATGTTAATTTTCATTATCAAAAAATTTGAAATTATTTAATAACTATGATTATCATTGCACATTATACAAAGTTAAAATTTGTAATTGATGAGATTTATCTTTAATTTATTTTTAAAATATATTTTGTATTTAATTATAATTTATCTAATATTTATATATTTTTATTTAAAAACATATGGTTGATTTCGATGTTCGTCGTGCATCGCACGAATGGTCATACTAGTATTAGTATTGAAGATAAAATAGTATGCAAATGGTGAAGATTATGCAAATGATACAAAGTGGTATGTGGACTCTAAAGTCGTATCGACTTTCACGACAACATGATACAGTACAAGTAGGGGCAGCACATACTACCCTATAAAAACGTTGCCATTATTTATTGCACAATCAAAATAAATTACTACTATTTCTCTTTGAAAACGGTATACGCAATTATCCTATATTTAATCATATTCCCATTTCAAAATCAAAATCACTCCGCCCGCCACATAAGACATTGTAAAATTCTTCAAATTCCAAATCACAATTGCAGCTAACATTTCTATAAATTCGACCTCTATCCCACCCCATCTCCCAACTCTCTCTCTCTCTCTCCACACACACACACAAAAGACAAAACCAAGGTGCTTGGAAGTGGAATAACTGTAAGTTAGCATTATGCTTAATTTGTTATGATCAGACGTGGTAGCATTATGCTTAATTTGTTCATTTCATAATCAATACTCTTTCTATGTCAAAGATGCCACATTCACATGTGCTCACACCCTTTTCATCACTGCCCTTCCTCTAACATGATTCAAGCTCAGATCACCTAAATCCAATTCCATCATATATTTATAACTAATTATTCATTGAGCATCATCACAACTCTTGTTTTTCTCAGGAAAATATGAAGAAAGCGACTGCACTAATCTTGATCGGAATTCTAGTGATATGTTGCTGCACAGACGCATCAAATGCAGATTACGTCCTATACAGAGATCCAAAGCAGCCATTGAATCGAAGAATAAAGGACCTAATGAAGAAGATGACATTAGAGGAGAAGCTTGGCCAAATGGTGCAGATTGAGCGATCCGTCGCTTCACCACAAGTCATGACCAAATATTTCATTGGTGCTTTATTTACTCATGCAATGCCCTCAAATTTGTAGTATTTCATTTTTATTTCGTCGCGCCTCTCTAATACAAGTTTGCCTCAGGGAGCGTGCTGAGTGGCGGAGGCAGTGTTCCAGCCCCACAGGCGCCCCCTAAGGTGTGGGTCGACATGGTCAACGAGCTCCAGAAGGGCTCGTTGTCAACCCGCCTCGGGATACCCATGATTTATGGGATTGATGGAGTCCATGGGCATAACAATGTGTACAATGCCACCATTTTCCCTCACAACATTGGTCTAGGTGCTACTAGGCAAGTCATTTTTATTTTCCTGTTGAATAATATTTTGTGATTAATTTTAGCCAATTCAACTGATTGAAATATATTTTCATTCGAAAACAGAGATCCACAACTGGTGAAGAGAATCGGAGCAGCAACTGCTCTTGAAATCAGAGCTACAGGAATTCCTTATACTTTTGCACCTTGCATTGCGGTAAAATTGCAAATAATCTTGTATATATATATATAGTAAATTAGTAATCTTGTATAAGATGAAAAAGAAGTGATTTTGGTGTGTTAATAATAGGTGTGCAGAGATCCAAGATGGGGTCGTTGCTACGAGAGCTATAGTGAAGATCCAAGCATAGTTCGTGCAATGACTGAACTCATCCCCGGCTTACAAGGAGACATACCACCTCATTCTCGAAAGGGCGTCCCTTACCTCGCCGGACAGTAAGTTCTTCTCCAAATTTTCAAAAATAATTTCTGATTAGGGTTGTAAATGAATCGAATAATTTTGCTCGATTCGAGATTCGATTCGAAATTGCCTGATTCGTATTCGAAATTATTCGATTCGTATTCGATAATAAATATTCGATTCGATTCGATTATCATTCAAATACTTATATGAAATTTTGATATTCGATTCGATATTCGTAGATATTCGATTCGATATATATATATATATATATATATATATATAATTTTAATTAAAATTTTTTAATGTTTAATTCTGACCCTTATTGTGTATATATACTATATATATAGAATATCAATATTTAAATTATTATTTTTGTAATATCTCATTTTTTAACCCTCTCTTTAAAAAAAATACTAATAAAAAAAGAGTGTAGCCCTAAATCTAATTAGCAGTCTGCCGCGTTGCTGCCCTAAAGAGTGTAGCCTCTTCTTCCCCATTTCAAAATTGCAATTGAGGGTTTGAAAAAATTTCTGCGCCGCCTCTTCTTCCCCACGCAAGTCGCCGCGCCGCCCTGTCGATCGTCGCCTCCATCGCTCTCTGCCCCACCCCCGCCGAAGATCTGCGCTTGCACCGCGCCGCCGCAGCGCCTGCACTGCGTCGCCGCGCCGCGCCGCTCGTCGCGCCTGCATCTGCACCGCGCCGTGTCGCCGCCTGCATCTGCATCGCCGCCTACTCCAGAGGTTGCACCGCGTCACAGGTCTGCTCGCCGCCCTGCTCCAGAGCTTGCACAGTGTCGCCGCACCACCTGTACCGCGTCGTCGCACCCCCGCCGAAGATCTGCGCCTGCACGGCGTCGCCGCGCCGCTCGTCGCGCCTGCATCTGCACCGCGCCGTGTCGCCGCCTGGATCAAATTGGGTTTGATTTTTGTTTTCCAATTTCGATTTTATGTTAATGTTTGTATCCAAAAATTGTGTGAACTTTGCCGTTCCATCTTTCTACTGTTGCTTTTGCTGAAGGAAGCTGCAGATTTTAGTTTAATGGTGATCCATGGAAGTTTTGTGAAATTGGAGGCATATTACGAACCCAGATTTTTTTCACTTCAGATTTTCGAATCGAATATTTTTGAATCGAATCATATCGAATACCATTCGAATACTCGAATCGAATATTCGGAAAAACAATTTAAGGAACTATTATACAACGAATCGAATACTCGAATCGAATCGAATAACTCGAAAATATCAACGAATCGAATAACGAATCAAATTTAATATTCGAACTCGAATCGAATCACGAATCGAATAATAGTTTCATTTCACGAATACGAATCGAATATGTTGATATTCGCTTCGATTCGATTCGATTACAACCCTATTTCTGATTGTGGTACTGGACTATAAATTTGGCTGCTATATGTTGGAATTAATGAAAGTTTTGGGTAGAAATATGTTGCATGTGGATGGATTCAAGAAGTAGCTGTTTTGGCATTTAATAAAAAAAACAAAAGTTAAAAAAGAGGCAAATATAAGAAACAAAATTGGGACAGTTTGTTGTTCAAGAATCTGAATTCATTGTTGAATAATGTGTGTATATGATATGTATGTCTGTTTGCAGAGACAAGGTTATCGCTTGCGCGAAGCACTATGTTGGCGACGGTGGAACAACCAAAGGCATAAACGAGAACAACACAGTAGCAAGTATGCACCAACTGCTGAGCATCCACATGCCCGCCTACTACGATTCCGTCATCAAGGGCGTCTCCACTGTTATGATCTCCTACTCCAGCTGGAACGGACTCAAAATGCACGCCAATCGCCGCCTCATCACCGGATTCCTCAAGAAACTCCAGCGCTTCAGAGTAATTAATTACCAACCAAAATATATTAATGCCAAATTCCAACTAACTTAGATTAATTTTTGAAAATATATATGAAGGGGTTTGTGATATCAGATTGGGAGGGAATTGACAGGATTACCTCGCCACCTCATGCAAACTATACTTATTCAATCCTCGCCGGAGTTAACGCTGGGATCGACATGGTCAGTGTGATTGAAATTAAAATAATTATGAAAACTTTAATTAATTAATTAGGTGATTTCGATTGCAGATTATGATTCCATACAATTACACTGAATTCATCGACGGCCTCACATTTCTGGTGAAGAACAAGTTCATCTCGATGAGTCGAGTCGACGATGCAGTGAAGAGGATTCTAAGAGTTAAATTCACAATGGGGCTATTCGAGCACCCGCTGTCTGACTACAGCATGAGCAAGTACCTAGGCTGTGAGGAACACCGGGAGCTAGCGAGAGAAGCGGTGAGAAAATCGGCGGTGCTGCTCAAGAACAAGCAATTGCTCCCGCTCGACAAGAATGCACCAAAGATCCTCGTCGCCGGCACACACGCCGACAACATCGGCAACCAGTGCGGCGGCTGGACCATCCAGTGGCAAGGCCAGAGCGGCAACATCACCTCCGGCACGACCATACTAACCGCCATCAGGAAAGCGGTGGGCCCCGAAACGGAAGTGGTGTTCAGCGAGAACCCGGACGCGGGCTATGTGAAGCAGAACGGATTCTCGTACGCGGTGGTGGTGGTGGGGGAGCCGCCCTACGCGGAGACATTCGGCGACAGCGTCAACCTCACCCTGCCCGAGCCCGGCCCGAGTACTATATCGAACGTGTGCGGCTCCGTCAAGTGCGTGGTGGTCCTGGTCACGGGGCGGCCCGTCGTGATCGAGCCGTATCTAGGGCAGATCGACGCACTCGTGGCGGCGTGGCTGCCCGGAACTGAGGGGCAGGGCGTCGCCGATGTTCTGTTCGGTGATTATGGGTTTACGGGCAGGCTTCCGCGCACTTGGTTTAAGACCGTTGACCAGCTGCCCATGAATGTTGGGGATAAGCATTATGACCCGTTGTTTACCTTCGGGTATGGACTCACCACATAATCCCACCCCGACCCGTTTGCTTTGTCGGGTCGAATCGATTTTCTCTCTCGTGGGCCTCGGACCTTTGCCTGATCTGATCCATCTTGTGTACTAAGAATTGATTTGAAGTATTTAATCTCCTTATTTTAAGAATGGAGAAAAAAAATGCACTTTTCCACCCAAATTATTGCGGAAGTCCGGATCTATGCAAATTAACTTTAGTTTGTTATTCTAAAAAAAAATTGGAAATGACAACCCGATCATGCAACTTTTGCCAAGTTGGAACAATATTTTTTTTTTAGGAATAGTTGGAACAATATTAGTGGTTCTAAAAGAAATATTAGTGTTTTTATCTTTGGTGTGTTAACGGTAAAGTGATTAATGCCAGGTCCAAAATTTTGACGCAATTTTTAATTTTTTTTATTTAATACTATTAATTTATTAAAAAATATTAGTGATTTTACGGAAATACTATAACTTTATTTACGTTGATAATTTAATGTTTTTTTGCACCCAATTAGTTATTATCCCTTACAATGATAAGAATGCTGCTGCTTGAAGAAATTGCGGTGGTCATTGATATTATGAAAATCATAATATTAATGTTGGAATCATCCCAGATATTTAGAGATATTTTTGCTATAAATGAAAATACGTGCTGTAATTCGTTGCAAATTATTATAATCATCAGGGGCGGAGCCGGGGGGGGGGGGGGGGGGCTAGGGGGGGCTAGAGCCCCCCCCCAAATTTTGAAAAAAAATAATTTTTTTTTATATAATATGTCTAAAAATGTTATTATTATTATTATATTTGTATTTTAGTAAAAAAAATGTCTAAAATGTATTGAATGCCCCCAAAAATTTTTTAGTAAATGTTGAACTAAGTATTATCTATGAAAATGTTGTTATTATTATTATTATTATTATATTTGTATTTTAGTAAAAACTGTCTAAATGTATTGAATGCCCCCCCAAAAAAAATTAGCTAATGTTTTGAACTATATTATCTATGAAAATGTTGTTATTATTATTATTATTATTATTATTATATTTGTATTTTAGTAAAAAATGTCTAAAATGTATTGAATGCCCCCAAAATTTTTTTTAGTAAATGTTGAACTATATTATCTATGAAAATGTTGTTATTATTATTATATTTGTATTTTAGTAAAAAATGTCTAAATGTATTGAATGCCCCCAAAATTTTTTTTAGTAAATGTTTTGAACTATATTATCTATGAAAATGTTGTTGTTATTATTATTATTATTATTATTATTATTATTATTATTATTATTATTATATTCGTATTTTAGTAAAAAATGTCTAAATGTATTGAATGCCCCCAAAAAAATTTTTAGTAAATGTTGAACTATATTATCTATGAAAATGTTGTTATTATTATTATTATTATTATTATTATTATTATTATTATTATTATTATTATTATATTTGTATTTTAGTAAAAAATGTCTAAATGTATTGAATGCCCCCAAAATTTTTTTTAGTAAATGTTTTGAACTATATTATCTATAAAAATGTTGTTATTATTATGATTATATTTGTATTTTAGTAAAAAATGTCTAAAATGTATTGAATGCCCCCAAAAAAAATTTCCGGGGGCTACCGCCCCCGAACCCCCATAACATTTCAGCCCCCCCCCAAAAAAAATCCTGGCTCCGCCCCCTGATAATCATGATGACTTTTGGTGCAGTACTTGATGTTGATGTCTATACATAAAATTATAAAACTTTATAACTTGAATTAAAATTGTAATTGTTTCCAGATTTATGTTTTTGGCAAACTAATACTCCATTCGTTCATATAAAATATAATTAAATTTTATTATTTGTATACGAAAATTAGTCTCTTTCTGTTTTTAAATAATACTCACAACTTATTATATTTATCATTTTTATTACATGCTGAATTATTTTCTCTACTCATAATACAATTAATTATCATTATTAACGTTATTTTTTAAATGAGATTATTTGTTTTATTTTCAATACACTCAATCATTTTTATTAAAACTCGATTCGTGTACTTCCAAAGAAAAAATTATGTGTAAATGGAGTAATTAATAATTAAAAACTGCGCCACAATCAACATAAAATATACATTTCCTCTTTTTCAAACGAAACAAAACCTACAAATGCAGAAGCTGTGAATCCTCCAATTCTCTTCGTTGAAGACGATAATCTCCGGCGAGGCCAGCACCGCTTCAGCGCCAGCAGCAAGCAGCCAGCACCCACGCCCAGATCTGACTGACGCCTCGGTCTCACTCAAACCCGCCGCCCCGTCGCAACCACTGCCACCAAATCCAGCCTTTGCCAGTAGTCCAGCCGACGCAGCGACCCAACCTCCCGGAAGACAGTTCGAGTGAGGCGACTTGGCGAGAGCAGAGGGCCTGAGACCCCAGCAGACCGTTCGAGTTAGACCCAGCAGACCGTTCAAGCGAGACCCAGCTCTGAGCCTGTCGCTCAACGCCTCCCAGCTAGCGACCGATCTCAACGCCCGTAGTCTCTCTCGGCCAAGATCTGATTGTCTTCTTCCCAAATATCCCTCGGTCAAATCCTCCCGGTCTCTCGTCGTGCCGTATTCAGATTCAGAGCAGGTCCGATTCAGAGCAGGGCAGTCATCACTTCTTTTTAAGCTAAGTTGTAGTCTCTTCTCTACTATGAAAATGGCGTATGGTTTGGAGTTTGGAGTTTGGGTTTGCACTGATTTGTCTTAGCAACAAACGAATAGAGTTCTCATACATACTGTAATTGGTGGTTGCAATGGTTTTCTGTTATGAAACTGATCATGATTGGATATGAATGCTTACTGGAATGGATATTTGAGATAGTTGAATACCTTGAATGTTTTCGATCTGACCAGTGGCTGTTGGATTTGAAATAATTGTGGAGTAACTTGAAGTTGCTTGGTTAAGAGTTTTTTTACTTGTTCATTGACCGGAGAGCATGTGTCGTGAGGAGGTTTGGAGGGTGGTGAGGAGAAGGGGGCACGAGAGGACCGGAGCAGAAGGCAATGTGGTGTATCAACAGAGCAATAACTTTCATAGGCAGCCGAACTCTTGGAGGAGTGGAACTGGGGTTAAACCTCTTTCGAGATCCCAGATAGTCACCTTCTTCTTTAACAACATCCCAGAAGATTGCAGCTTTGATTTCTTGAGAAGGAAGTTTGGTGCCATTCGCGTTCCGACTGACATTTTCTGTCCCAATAAGAGAGATAAAAAAGGGAAGCCTTTCGGCTTTGTCCGATTCGAAGGTGTCGAGGACACGGAAGGTCTGCTTGAACAATTGAATCAACTTTGGATTGGAAGCTACAAAATTAGGGTTTTTAAACCAAGGTTTGAGAGGGTGGTGAAGGATGAAGAAAAAAAGAGGTTCGACACCAAAAGAGATATTGGAAAGAAACCAGATTGCTTCCATTTTTTGGATTCTGCAAAGAAGAAGCCGGGAGTTTCTTTTAAAGAAGTTCTCACTGGAGTCTCTGAAGGAGAACCCTGCACAAGAGAAAAGCTACAATTCAAAACTTCGGAGGAGGATTCAAAGTGGCTTGAAGGAACATTCACAGGTTTCATCAAAGATGATTTCTCCTGGGATGAAATAAAAGAAGAAATCAACAGCGAATGTGCCGGGAAATTGAAAGTTTCGACGATGGGGGGAAGTTTTGTGCTCATCAGAAGTATTTGCGAACTGTCAACACAAGAAGTTCTCAAGGAGTTGGATGAATGGAGTGACTTCTGGTTTCTTTGGAAGAGGAAATGGAACTTCGTTGATGTGCACCAGCAGCGAGCTATTTGGACGAGATGGATTGGAATCCCGCTTCATGCATGGAACTCTCGTTTCTTTGATTCGGTGACGGCAAACTTTGGCCGGGTATTGAAAATTCACGAACTTACGAAGGAAAGAGAGAAATTGGACGAAGCTTTGATCCAAATCTCTACAGGTCTCAAATCCATTGAGCAAGTATTTGAGTGCTGCATTGATGGAGCTAGTTTCACACTTCGCATTGAAGAAATTCAGGATAACCCACTCTCGTCCTTGATCGGAGAACCGGATTTAGATGAGTCGGAATCTGAAACGAAATCGGATTCAGGATGGTCGGACGGAGCGGAGTCCATGGATCCGGCTATTGCTACCATCGGAATGATGGACGACATCGGTGTGGGAAATGGAGACGTTTCGGTTCTCCAAGAATTGAACTCTTCGATTCCTTCGCAAGACGTTTCGGTTTTCCAAGAATTGAACTCTTCGATCCTTTCGCAACAAATCGTTGCAGACACCTCAGTCGAGGTTACCAATCATGAGGATACAACGTTGGGAGGCTCGAAAATGCTTTTGAATGTGGTTGTTGCCGAAGGTTTAAGCCAGTCTTCTTGCAGGGCCGAGCAGGAGGATTGCCTCATTTGGGCCGAAAACTCAAAGGACCAAGACAAAAGCCCAAGTGGAAACTTATTGGAGTCCCCTTGTCGTCCTGTCGAAAACTTTTGTGAGGTACCTCTTTCCTTGCTCACGGTTCCTGCTGTGAGAGAAAAGGAACCCATTCTTGTACAAGGGGGAATTGACGATCTGGAAGATAACAGTGAGAGTCTCGACGTGAATGTTATTGTAGAAGAAAACAACCATACTGAGGAAGTGGCTAGGACCGAAAACGATGATTCTTTGGGCTCCCAAGCAGGGGAAGCGAGGTTGCCTTCCAACAACAAAAGGGTTGATCCCCGATGCACAAATGGAAAAAAAGGTAAAGGGAAAAAGAAGAATAGAGCGAGGGAGAAGGAGAATTGGGTGCGTTTCATCTCTGAAATAGAACCACTAAATGGGAGAGGGGAGGAGGCCGTAGGGGAGGAAGACGCTGGGGAGATTCAAAAAGGGTTGCTTTCGACAGATGAGGGGGGAATTTCAGGTCAGAAAATCTGGGACTTTGGGAAGAAGTTAGGGCTTTCAAGTCAGACTGAAGAAGAGGTCATTGTCCGCCAAATCGAGATGCAAGGTAACTTCCTTTCCTTCGATAATGCTGGGTGTCAGATGAATTGTCCATGAATTTACTGTCATACAACATTAGGGGCTTGGGGAGCATTGCGAAACAGCGAGATGTTTTTGAACTTGTAAGAGGGCATAAGATTGACATTTGTTGTTTACAAGAGACAAAAATGGAGACTTTTAGTGATGTTTTTTGTAATTCTTGGTGGGGGTTTAATAACACAGATAAGGCAATCAGGAACTCTGAGGGGAGAGCTGGGGGAATTGCGTGTTTATGGAATAGGGAGGTATTCGAAGCATCTAGTTCTTGGGATTTACCGGGGGCCGTGGTTGTTAACGGTAGGTACAAGGAGGGCGGTCTCTTGTGTTGCATTATCAATGTTTATGCGCCAACTGAATCAAAGGATAAGAGGATTCTCTGGGATGCAATTGGTTCTATTGTTGAACAGAATGTGGATCGAAGTGTGTGTATTTTGGGAGATTTTAACGCAGTCAGGAGAAGAGAAGAGAGGGTGGGTAGCGGGGAGACGTTTCGAGCGTCGGAGGCGAGGTTTTTCGAGGAATTTATTGGGGGGAACGATCTGAAGGAAATTCATACACAAGGTCGAAAGTACACTTGGTACAAGCCCAATGGCAAATGCAAGAGCAAGATCGATCGTTTCCTTGTTAACGAAACTTGGATCCTTACTTGGGAAGGAAGTTCTGCACGCGGTCTTAAGCGTTCGATCTCGGATCACTGTCCGATTGTTCTCACTACTAGAACGGAGGATTGGGGACCAAAACCTTTTAGGTTCCTAAATGCTTGGACAAATCACCCGGAGTTTGAAGATGTTGTAAAGAAAGTGTGGACGGGGACTGACTGTCAGGGATGGAGCTTTTTCGTGGTTAAGGAGAAATTGAAGAAACTTCGCGAGGCTTTAAAAGTTTGGAATCGCACATCCTTTGGTGAAATTGATTCTAAAATTCACGAATTAAAGAAGGAGTTACAACAGAAAGATGAGCTTGACGAGCAGAGTTGTTTAGGCGAAGTGGATGTTATCAGAAGAAATGAGCTCCAAGCTCTCCTTTCCCTTCAGCTGAAGCATAAGCAGAAGACTTTACAACAGAAGGCTAAACTGAAATGGCTTAAGGAGGGAGATGTGAACTCTGGCTTCTTCCATAAAGCGATTAAAGGGAGGCGGTTGAAGAATGACATAGGCGGACTGATCTTTGATAACTCATGGATTTCCAAACCGGAAGAGGTAAAAGCTAGGGTGAGAAATCATTTTGAAACCTTTTTCAAGCGGAAAGATAGACAGATGCCTGTTATTCCCATTGACTTTATGAGAAGGAAAATCTCTGATGAGGAGAGAAATTGGCTGATTAGAGGTTTTGAACCTGAAGAAGTTAAAGAAGCGGTCTGGAGCTGCTCTGGCGATAAGAGTCCAGGACCTGATGGCTTTAACTTTTCATTCTGGAGATCGGCTTGGCATGTAGTTAAGGAGGATATCCTCCAGGTCTTGAAGGACTTCCACGCGAACGGTAAAATTCCTAAAGGAGGTAATGCTTCTTTTATCGTTTTAATACCGAAGAAAGAAGGGGCTGATTCGTTGAATGAATTTCGCCCAATCTCGCTCATTACCAGCTTGTATAAAATCATTGCCAAGATCTTGGCGGGGAGACTGACGAAGGTGATGGGGTCGATCATCTCTGATAATCAAAGTGCTTTCATTAAAGGGCGGTTCATTCTCGATGGGGCGGTCATTTTGAATGAAGCTGTTGTTGAGTCAAAAAAGAAGCGACGAAGCCGGATCTTCTTTAAGATTGACTTTGCCAAAGCTTTCGATTCAGTTCAATGGGACTTTTTGGATACTTTGCTTGACAGAATGAACTTCGATGGGATTTGGAGGAAATGGATTCAAGGGTGTCTACAGTCAGCCACAGCAAGTGTCCTAGTTAACGGGTCATCAACGGGAGATTTCAAAATGGAGAGAGGCTTGAGACAGGGCGACCCGATGTCTCCCTTCTTGTTCCCCATTGTCGCGGAAGGGTTGAATGCGCTCGTTGAGAGGGCAGTGGAACGACAGTTATTGTTTCCTGTTAAGATTGGTAAGGATGAAGTGCCGATTACACACCTCCAGTACGCGGATGACACCATCTTTATTTTAGAGGCTGATGACCGAAATGTGGAATCACTGAAAAGTCTGTTGCTTCTCTTTCATTTTATCTCTGGTCTTGCTGTCAACTTCGCCAAGAGCAGCCTGATGACGGTGGGAGTGAATGTGTCAGTCGAGAGGACATGGGCTTCGTTTCTCCATTGCAAGATTGGTTCCTTCCCGTGTCTTTACTTGGGAACCAAAATTGGAGGCCGAAGCAATGGTGTTAGCGAGTGGAAGTTCTTGGTGGATAAAGTCTCAAACAAAATTGCAAGCTGGAGAAAAAGACCTATCTCTTTGGCGGGGAGGATCACTCTTGTTAAAGCGGTGCTTCAATCGATTCCGGTATATCAACTAGCCTACGCTTTCATTCCCAAGACTGTGCTCAAGAATCTCAATTCCTTGTTCTCCAGATTTCTGTGGGGTGGAGGCTCTCAGTCGGGAAGAATCACCTGGTTTAAATGGAGCTCCTTGTGTTCCAATAAGAAAACAGGAGGTCTTGGATTTCGGGATGTGGAATGGTTTAATCATGTTCTGTTAATTAAATGGCTTTGGAGATTTTTGGTGGATGGGGGAGCTTTGTGGGCGAGAGTGATCAAATCTATTTATGGGGAACTTGTCTGGGGCGAAGAGGGGGATTGCTCGGTGGTGGGAAGAAGTGGGCAGTTGGGGTGGTGGGCGAAAATTGTGGAGAAAGGGGGAGGAAGAGATGATAGATGGTTCATTGATCACCTTCAACACCGTCTCGGGGATGGGATGAATACAATGTTCTGGGAGGACGTGTGGGCTATTAACAAACCTCTTAAGTTCTCTTTCCCGAGATTGTATAACTTGTGTTCGAATAAGAAAGGCCTCGTCGGAGAGAGTGGGTTTTGGGAAGGAGAAGAGTGGGTGTGGTCGGTGAATTGGAGGAGGGATTTGAGGGAAAGGGAGACTGGACAGGTGGAGGAACTTTTGAGACTTGTTGCTGCTTTTGTCCCTTCTACAGGTTTAACTGATGGATGGATTTGGAGGGCAACTACGGACGGTAAATTCTCAACAAAGTCGGCTTATGATTTGGTGGCGGCTTCCAGAGAGGCGCAACAAACTCAACCGGCTGAGATGGCTATGGTTTGGGAGGCTACAACATCACACAAAGCCAAGGTGACGGCGTGGAGATGTCTTAGAAATCGTTTGGCTACCTGTGACAACTTGAGAAGACGACAAATTCAAATTAGCTGGGAAAAGAGAGGATGCAACGCCTGCGTCGCTGGAGAGGAGTCGACGGAACATCTGTTTCTTCATTGCCCGAAAACTGCGGCGGTGTGGGACCAAATCTTCCAATGGTTACACATCAAAACGGCAAATCCTAGAGGTACTCTTCATCACTACACTTCCTTCATCTCTGCTGCCAAAAAGAAGAAAGGAAGAAGATTGCTAAATGCGTTATGGGTGGGAACGGTTTGGACGCTTTGGGAAAAAAGAAACGAGAGTCGTTTTCAAGGAAAGATTTGGGATATTGAGAGACTTGTTTTACAGATCAAGGGTAGACTTTGGAGTTGAAATGAGGTTTATAAAGTTTTGGAGTTGAGAATCCCTTTCACCATGTGGTGCTCAAAGGGTTTCAATCTTTCATTCTTGTTTTGATTGGCATCTCTTGTGCCTTGCTTTTCATCTCAATAAAAATTTAATTTTACTGATAAAAAAAAAACAATCAACATAAATCCTAGAACTTTGACGTGCTTTGAGCTTCCACCCTTTTTAAATTGGAGAAAGAAAAGTAATCAATCCTGCTGTCCAACTCATATTTATAAAGTTTATTTTAATTACACGATAATACAATATATACACATATATATACAGCCAACATTTGTATCCTGTGGCTTGTTGTGGGTAGTGTCTATGCTGCACAGTGTGCACATGAACATTACCGTTGAGATTCCGCCATGTGTCTACTAAAGAAAACCGATTTATGAAGCCCAGACCGGTTCTACTTTTTTAAATACCGCCGGTTTTCTTTACACATTATATTTGGTTTTAACGTTTCTTGCTCCTAGAGGACTGTGTATGTCTAATAGTAGTAATTCAGTACAGCAACAATTTTTAATGGGATGGGAGGTGGCAATACAAGTTGACATTGAAATTTAAAATTTTTGTATTTTCCGTGACGGTAGTTAATTACACAACTCTTATTTGTGTGCAAGGTAACAGCTAATTTTTTTTTTAAAACAAAAAAAGATAATAATGAATTAAACATTTGTTCCTTTAAATTTGTAGCGGTTTGTTTTTTAAGGTAATTTCAATAATCAGTCATATATATATATATATATATATATATATATATATATGTGACTGTATGCGTGCGTCTATTTATTTAAAAACATATACAATATGCTGATTTTTAACAATTATGTTCACCTATATGTATTTGTTAAAAAAATAATTTTATATAAGTTATATACATAATACACTAATTTCAAAGGAAGATATACCTATACTGATAATTTTAGTAGTTACTTTATATTTTAAAAGTCTTATGATATATACTAATTGAGCTTTAATTAAGGAATTTCAACTTAGTATAATTATATTTGATTTAAGGAATCTCAACTTAGTTTCCTAATAATCACTTAATTGATTATTGTTTTTTCTTCGATTAATGCCACATGATTAATTAATAATTTAATATGTATTGATTAGAAAATATGATATTTTCAAAATTCATTAGTTATTATTTTGATATATAAGAATAATTATGTTAAATGTTGCATTGAGAATAGCACTAATATTGGGTAAGGTGACAAAGGTTATAATAGGTGAAATTAAAATAAATATATCTATACAAATAGAAAAAGAGCTTAAGACAGTATAAGGCACAACTTGTAGATTGCCTATTTTACTCATGTTATATATTTATTATTATATTTATAAAATATAAATCTATTTTAATATACATTTATTTGTCACCCAAATCTACAAAGAATACTTTATAAGACTTATAAATAAATATATCCATCCAATAAATTATCAAATAAAAGTAATGAATTAATAGGATTTTTTAAATAATAGATTATCAATTAAAATAACATTAATTACACGTACAACAAATGAATGCTACACGCTACACGCTACACGAATGCTCATATATCATAACATTTAACATTTTCAACTATGATATATATCATAATATTTAACATTTTCTAAACACTACACGAATGCTCATATACAGCAAAACTTGATTCCGTGCATAGACCTCATCAAATTATTATTATTATTATTATTATTATTATTATTATTATTATTATTATTATTATTATTATTATTATTATTATTATTATTATTATAACAAATAGAAATAAAATATAAAAAAACATGAATGTGGGGAGAATGGAAATCAGTTATTATTATTATTATTATTATTAGGGTTAATAGCCAGAAAATACATTAAGTTTGCTCGAAATTGCAAATTGCACATGAGCTTAAAAATTAGCCCAAAAATACATGAACTTTTAATTTAAACGCAAATTGCACCCGCGTTGACCATCTGCGTGAGCGTAGTTGATGTGGCAGCCGGAAATTGCAGACGTAGACTTCCCGCCGGGCGTTTAAAACGACGTCGTTTTTGTCAAACTTTTTTAAATAAAAAATTAAAAAAAAGAAAAGAATATGAACAGAAGAGATCAGCGCGGTGGTCGGCGACACTCGGCGACCCCATTACCGCTGCACAAATCAGCACCAGCCGTCGACGACACCCGACCGCCAGCGCCCACCTCGCCATAATTTCAGACGCCTAACGGTGGCGCCGCCCGGCGCCTCCCCTCTCTTTTCCAGCTTATCTCTCTCTCCCAGACTCCCTCTCTCTGACCCTCGACCTCTTTCCCTCTCTCTGGCCCCTCTCACCCTCTCGGCCAGACGGCCATCCGACGCCACTCCCCCTGCTCCGGCGAGCAGCTACCCATCGCCGCCGCTGCACCTCCACCCATTTTTCAGATCTGGCGGACTCCAAATTTTCTCACAGAGGCGCACTTTTCAGATCTGCCTCCACCCATTTTTCAGATCCGGCGCACTTCAAATTAGCAGTGGTCCTCCAGCTCGGCGTGGCCGCTGCTCCAGCCATCGCCGCCGCTGCGCCCGACGTCGTCTCCTCCAGCCCGGCGCGGTCTCCTTCTTCCTTCGACTGGCAGCAACGGGTGCCGCTGCTATCACCTTGGCGGACAACACAGCTGCTTCGCTGCCTCCACCCATTTTCCAGATCTGGCGCCGCCGCCACCCCTGTTTCTCCGGCGAGGGCGTCGCCTGCCTTCTCTCCACACCGGCGCCATTCAGACGCCCCTTCCCTGTCTACCCCCAAATTTACTTCAACCTCTTCTATTTTCCATTTTCCAATTCTTCAACCCAAAAAAAAAAAGACAATTAATTAATTTATGGGCAAAACGACGTCGTTTTGCCCACGTGGCTTGCCACCGTGTTTAAAAAAGCCACGCGTAATGCCACGTCTTTAAAAAAAATTACCACGTCATCGCCGGTCAAACATAGTTGTGGTCGGAAATTTCGCCGGGTGCAATTTGCGACTAAATTAAAAGGTGGTGTATTATGGGGCTATTTTTGAAGGTCATGTGCAATATGCAATTTCGATGAAAGTTCGTGTATTTTCTGGCTATTAACCCTTATTATTATTATTATTATTATTATTAAATACAATAACATTTTTAAAAAATTGTTTTGTTATGATTTTTTTCATCAAATTAGAGACCACAATCGCCGCACGCTTCACCCCACATTCAATTGTAACAATATACACGGTTGCACGCTTCACCCTATTTTCATATACACAATATTATAGCTATTTACAAGTTATAATAGACCGTGTAATCGTGCACGATTTTTATATAATCGTGACATAAAATATGACCGTGTGCCCTAAACCCTAACCGTGACTTGTTAGGGAATGACCATTGATTTGATGTTTTGACAATTTTGTAGCATTTGCTTTACGGATTTTGATGAAAATATGTGATAACCTTATTGTAATGAATGATTTTTAACTAATAGTTATTTGTTTATTCATCACATAACTTGATTACTCTTTAGTAGGTTGAACTATTAAGTAGTGCTTGCTACTAAGTACAACTATGTTTTTCACTCAATTGGTGCAATTTGATCCATAGATGACACTATAGCAATCACTCGCACCGAATATTGCGTCAATATGTATTTAGGGAAACTAATAAAACATAATAGTGATGATATATTTCAAATCTAATTATAAAAACATTAAAAAAATTTATGATTTTAATGTACACACAGTTACACGAGTGCACGACACACATTATGTTAGCCATCAATTTACTAGCAAAATTTTGGTCTAATTTTCATTCCATCTCTCTATATAAGTAGTAGTATAATATTGATGACTTAAAAAAGGAAATATATACTTATATCATAAAATATTAAAATCCTTATGTTGTCTCTTTTCTTAAAAAAAAAAAAATTAATGGGTGGAGTTTGATTAGAGATGGAGATTTGTTATTGATTTCCATTCTCCCCACATCCATGTTTTTTATATTTTATTTCTATTTGTAATAATAATAATAATAATAATAATAATAATAATAATAATAATAATAATAATAATAATAATAATAATTAATTTGATGAGTTGTATGCACGGAATCAAGTTTTGCTGTATATGAGCATTCATGTAGTGTGTAGAAAATGTTAAATATTATGATATATCATAGTTGAAAATATTAAATATGGAGTATGATATATGAACATTCGTGTAGCGTGTAGCGTGTAGCGTGCATTCGTGAACCGTGAATGATGTAACCGTGTATAGTTGAAAATCATAATTTTTGTGATATTTTAATTAAATATCAAATATATAATCACTAATATGCTTTTTAATAGGGTTAATTGCTTATAATCACTAATATGCTTTTTGTGATACCGTGTAACCGTGTACACATGGCCACTAATTAAAAATAAGCAAATTATGCATCAATAGGTGCAGGGGGGTTTAATTTAAAAAATTAACTAATTTACTCTTGGCCACTAATTATTAGTTTTATTTAAATATTAATGAAATTACTTCTCTTTTTATTATATAGTGCAACACGATTATTCGCATGCAAACCGTGTACTCTTGGCCATTTTTGAAACTGCTTTTTGAATTTTTTTTTATTTCAATTTTTATAATTTAAAATTTAAATTATATGCAAACCGTGTACATATGATATGCAAATCGTGCACGGATGAACATATCGTGTAGTGAGCATCCGTGTAACCATGTACAATTGAAAATCATAATTTTGGTGATATTTTTGTAATTAAATGATTTACTTGTTATTTCATGAATATCATAATGTTTTTTTTTTTTTTTTTTTGAGAACCTACATATCATAATGTTAATAAATGATTCACTTGTTGTTTCATATGCAAAACAATCTACTATCTATTCTCATAATATTTGGCTAAATGGAATTTCATATATATAATTTGGCTAAGTACGTAATTCAAGCACGCTACACGCTACAGGCGATCGTGGGCCGTGTTCGGATGAACGTGAAGAGGGCCGTGCAATCGTGTAACCGTGGTCATATTAAATTCATAGCTTCCTTTTAAGTTTTGATTAATTAGATTTTAAATTTATCATCACTGATGTAGTTTACTAGTTTCCCAAAGTACAGATTGGCTCGTCTATGCGGTGGAACGATTACTATGGTGACATCTTGGCATCTAATTGCAGCCATTGATTGAAAATCTTAATCAAAATTAGGTGGAAACCTAGACTTAATAGTGGAATCTAACAAAGAACCATCAACATATGTGATTACTAACGAATCATTATTAGCTAAAAAACATTCATAACAATAAGCTTATCACATTTTTTCGTCATACTGCATTAGGCATATCAAACAAAATTAGAAAATCACTAAATCAATGCCAATTCCCTAACAAGTCACGGTTAGGGCTCACGGTTAGGATTTAGGGCACACGATGGGGAGTTCATCGGCCACGCTGAAAAGGAAATCGTGCACGGTGCACGCTATATGTGGCGGTGTACCGTGGGTTGTGCATTAAATGCATTGGTTTTGTTTTTTTTTTTTGTTTGTTTAATCTATATATATATATATATATATATATATATATATATATATATATATATATATGAAAGAGAGGAGTTTACCCTCTATTTCTTTCCTTTTTCTTTTTTTCTCCGTTCTCTATAAATTTTATCGCTTCTCTTTTATTAATTTTTTTCTAAATATACTTAGATTTGATTCACGATAAAATATCTAATACTCATCTTAAATTTAAGTTCGTGTGAAAAGATCTTTAATATGGTATAAAAAATCATCAAAAATGAAATTAAAACAAATAAATTTCAAAATTTAAAATATATTATGTTTTCTATATAGTTTTTTTACAACTTTTTGTTTATGTTAAGTATATGAAATTTTTATTTATTTATTGAAATATATTTTGCATTTATTTACATTTTGGTTCTATTTAATATTAATACTTTTTATTTAAATGTGTAAATTAATTTCGATGTATTTACTAGTAATGACTAATTACGTAACAATTCTATTAATCAAAGTTAGGGGATTTGAGAACAACAGGTTATGTAGCGACTCCTCAAAAGAATTACTATTAAATTATTATTCATATGCAAAACAATCTACTATCTATTCTCATAATATTTGGCTAAATGGAATTTCATATATATAATTTGGCTAAGTACGTAATTCAAGCACGCTACACGCTACACGCTACAGGCGATCGTGGGCCGTGTTCGGATGAACGTGAAGAGGGCCGTGCAATCGTGTTCGGATGAACGTGTTGGGTGTGATGATATATAATAAAAATTGATTTATGGTTTGTAGTTATTATATTCATTGATGATATATTAAAAAAATCTTAGATCTATGATTTAGTTGCCATGAATAAAATCCAAACTTAAATCTTCACCAAAGAGTAATGAAATCTCGTCCCCTCTATTTTTTTTTTCTTCACGCACGCCAATTGTTTGTTAAAAAGGGTGAATGAAATTTGTATTAAACTTTCACTCAATTAATTATACAAAAAATACTTAATTAATTATAGAAAATAAATAAAGTCATTTAATTAATTTCACATTTTCTTTTACTTGAATTAATTTTAATTTTAAGTTGAGAAAATCATATCAAAATTAATTGATTAATTTTAACTATAATAATTCATACATGGAACATATATTGTACCGTGTAACCGTGGAACTATAATAATTTTAACTATATATATTCGTTTTCTTTAACTTTTTTATTTGTTGTTACATTCCTTTCTAAAATTATGTTTTTATTACATGGAACATATATTACAAAAAGCAGAAAAATAAGAACACGTGGAACGAGATTCGAACGATACGTGTACCGTGTACCGTGTAAAATCCTACAATAAATTGTGTATCGTGTAACCGTGGAACGTTTACCGTGTATGGAATATATATCGGGTAATATCCTACAATAATTATTGTACCGTGTACCGTGTACCATGTACCGTGTACCGTGTATGGAAGAACACAGAAGACGGCTTAACCCAGAACAACCAAAAATTTCAAGGAACTTTGGTTGAACTGGTGACTCTTCTTCTCAAACAAAAATAAACACCACAACATCATGTAAATCTGAACCCATCGAATTTGTATGAGATAATATTAATTTACTAACAAGATCATATTAGAAATTCAAACGCACCAAAAGAAAAAGGAAAAAGACAAAGAAAAAACAACAATGACGAAATATATACACACCCGGTGTTTTAGATTCTCCACTTTCCATCTGCGAATGAAAAAAACGATTCAAATTTTTGACATTTGAAATTTTGGATATCTTGCCCCGCAAAACCCTAACCAGAAGTCGAAAATTGTTTTCTACTTTTTTTCATAGACAAGTCAAAGAAATAAAATGCTCATTCATTGGTTAAGGAAACATCATATCTGCCATGATATCTGCTATGAAATAAAATGCTCATTGGTTAAGGAAAATCGGATCTGACATTTGCACAGTAAACAAGGGCAGTAAAGCAGAAACCATTTGCTCCATTGAACCAGTGGTTTAGGCGTGAAGAACCGGTCTGGCTCAATAAAAATACTATTTGGCTGGTTTATTGTGAATAACACGTGTCATGATCGTAACGGCAGTGTTCACGTGAACAATGTTCAGCATAGACAATTCCCTTGTTGTGGGTTGGCAATTTGTCACTAGTTGATTAGGAAATAAACTATAACTATAATTATCATTATTCTAAAAAAGTACTCCCTCCGTCCCACCAT
The DNA here is from genome assembly GCF_028751815.1 of Salvia miltiorrhiza. Taxonomy (NCBI): domain Eukaryota; kingdom Viridiplantae; phylum Streptophyta; class Magnoliopsida; order Lamiales; family Lamiaceae; genus Salvia; species Salvia miltiorrhiza. Next base: position 51,856,459 of record NC_080390.1, read on the forward strand.
TTTAGTCCCCTTCCACTTTTCACACATATTAAGAAAGTGCATTTAATTTTTATATTTTTATCTTTTATACCTTTATTTATTATTTTCACACATCCTTTTCACATTTAAGTGAAACATTAAATAAGGTTAATTTAGTAAGAATAATATTTTTATATAGTATTAATTAGAAAAGTGGACTATCTTTTTGGGACATCTCAAAATGGAATAAGGGACTAAAATGGTGGGACGGAACGAGTAGTGTAGAATTCTTGCAAGCCCAGCCTAGATCAACCCTACCTACAGACATCCTTTTCAGTGGCGATCGATTTGAAATCTTAGACTACTCTCAACCGTGACTTTGGGGGAGTGTCACGCACATAAGACAAAAAATAGATGAAAAAAAAATAAATCACAAAGTCACGAATTTCCGTGACCGAGGCGGCCATCCACCCTAAGTCACCATTTGTACTTTATTATTCTTTTTACACATGGCATGTTCTTATTCGTTTGTTAAAATTTTATATTTTAAATATATTTTATCATAGTTTTTGGAAGCTATATTTTATCATAGTTAATTCTTTATTGAAAATAAAAATTATATTAAAATTCATATTATTATTTTCTCTATAAATAAAGTCAAATTTTAATATATTTTCACAAAACAAAATAAATATTTAATTTGTATCTTTTTAGTTATAATTTATTATTTCACATATCAATTTGTAGCTTTATTTCCAATTTTGTGTTTTCATTTTTATCATTTTCATTTGTTATTGAATAAAATATCAATTATAATATATAGTATTTTTTTTTGAACACTTATCATATAATTTTTTAATACGATTATATAAGTTTAAAATATAAAATATTGTAAATGAGTTTTTATTGAAGAACAAATTAAATAAATATTTATTTTATTTTGTTAAATATAATAAATAAATATTTAATTTTAATTTATATTTTATTTTAGATATTAGATAATTACAAATAAAGTGAAAAGGAAAAATATGTAGGTTGGGTTGGTGTCACCATTGTGAGTGAAAATTATATTAGGTTGTGGGTTGTGTAGGTGGATGAGAGAGAAATGAATATTTTATTAAAAAGTTGAGTAAGGTTGGGTTGGACGAGTGTCACGACTGTGGGTAGTCTTAGGTGTCTTGGGCTCCACCTCCAACCATTATTTATTTATCTTACTTTCAGGCTCATCATAATTAATCACTTTAATTAAGATTATAATTTTACTGCCCGTAAGTTAAGCTCTTTTATTTCTTCTTCGTTTTACTATTTCAAAACCGGCACCTAACGCGTTTGATTTAATTGCTAAATGTAAATATAACAAATAATTTAATTTACTGATTGTTCTTCTCCTTTATAAAGAAAAAATCAATGGCCAAATGTAGATGAGAGGAAGAAATAGGCAAATTGCCCAGTAATTCACATAATTACTATAAATTCTATGATGATAAACTGAGAATATTTAGACCAGAATTACTAATTTGATGTCATGATAAATTCAGTATGAAGATTTGATCTTTCAAGAATACGATATTCTTATGAATATGCGTATATATACTCTTATGGGAATGAGAATACTGAAAGAGCGTACCATTTCCCGGGGACCAGACCCCTTAATAACTTCTCAAGTTATCAATATTTATTATTTGGTCCCTCAACAAATAATAAATATACTAACATTTAATATATACACAATATAATAGTATTTATTTACATTATATATATATATATATATATATAGGGGGCCGCTCCAATGAGACCCCCTAATTTTAGTGAGATCTAGGGCACGATCTGGTGCGTTTATTTTATTAATCATATGGCTGATATTGTATTTGGAGGGTGATTTTTTTTCGCAGGGTTCGAATCCTGGAGGGAGCATAATATTTTAAATTTTGTTATTCATCAGTAAATACTGCATTGTTCATCAGTATATACGGCCCTGTTCATCAGTATATATGTCTTATTCATTACGAATTTTTTAAATTTTATTTTTCATCAGTATATACATCTTGTTCATTAGATATACGTTTTGTTCATTAGTATTATATGTCTTATTCATTGTACTCATGTTACACGAAAAATATGAGGTCTCACTGAAGCGCGCCCCTATATATATATATATATATATATATATATATATATATATATTTGTCCACTAATTAGATTAAATTAAGAATTTAATTCAACAAGTATGTCATTATTTTTTTTTTTACATCAACAATAAATAAAAGAACAATGCTTTAGAAACACAATGTTCAAATACAATGGATATAGTATAAAATATTTGTAAAAAATTGCAAATATGGCACGAGACGAAATTTCTCTCTAGAGGCAACAATGTAAATATTTGGTCATAGTTTTTAAAATGATGTGAAAATGATTAACTACACTTAATGGTCCACCTTTGAGTTGAGTTACAAAAATATATTTATATTTATAATTTCTAATAAAATTGTGACCTTTCAAAAAAATTATAAATATGACAAGGGACAAATATTTCGATCTCATAAAGATGAGTTGGACTTGGACCTTCAAAATCCAACATGGAAATCCAATCAAAATGTCTGAAATTATGTGAAAATTTTATTATTATCCATTTCATCTATCTCTCACGCTCCATTTTTAAGGTAAGATTTGCTACTAGAAATTTAGAGTTAGTTATCTTGATACTATTTGAATAATATCAATATTGATCTTTAGAGGTTCAACTCATCGTTCATCAAATAGGAAATTTTGTCTCGCGCCATATTTATAATTTTTTCAAAATGTTAAAGTTTTTTTAATATTTTAAAAGTTAGATTTTATTTTTATTACTCGATCCAAATGTCGAGACTTTAAGCATAAAGTTTATATTTCCTACTATTATGCATTGAAAACAAACTAAATATGAAGTCAAACTACTTTCCAAACAATACTAATTTCTCTTAGCAACCAAAACCAAAAGAGCTCTGAAATAAGTTTATAAAAGCAACAGCTAAAAAAAAAAAGAGCAACAGCTAAATACAAAAGGGGTTTTTAATTTTTAATTTTTTTTAATCCGATTATTTTTTTTTGAAACCAAAAGAGGTTGAATATTTTTTTTGAAACGCAAAAGAGGTTGAAATTGAAATTAAACAATACCTTCACGCCTCGCACACAGTAACACACACTGTCCCTCTCTCTCTCTCTCTCTCTCTCTCTCCTCGCTGTCTCTGTCTCTCTCATCCAACCCGCGTACGAAAAAGTTACAAATAGAAAAGGAAAAAAAATCAAAAGAAGGAAGAAGTAGAGAGAGAAAGTAAAAGAAGGAAGACACAGAGTCAGAGAGAAGGGAGTCTTTTTTCTAGGGAAGGAAATCTTTCGTTCAATCTATTCCTCTCTCGTCTCCAGAATCACGCGGCCTCCAATTTTTCACAATGAATGACCTTTTGTCGTCGGTGAGTGTTTTCGCCCTTCTTCTTGAATGTCTGATTGCTAATTGATCTGTTTATCAATTGGTGAAATTGAAGCAATTGCTGGGTTTGAAAACCTTCAATGTCAATGCAGTAGCTTTTAGCAGCTGAATACATAATGAAGGAAATTGCTGCAGATTTTAGTTGAAATATTTAGGCAGAAAAAGTTGAGATTGCTTTTGAGTGGGAGAAGAGCTGTAAAATTGAATTTGTTTTCAAGTGTATGCCTGAATTTTATGATTCTGTCTGGTTTTGAATGTGACAAATCTATCCTTTTACATGTGCACAACTTTAGCTCCATCTTTGTCCAATTGTTTAACATACAAGTGTTGGTGGAAACAGGAATTACTATCAAAGTTCAGAACTTGATCACTAATTATTTTAGAAGATCAGATTTCTGGGTTGCTAGTGACCAAACTATTGAACTTGAATTTGGGACTTGGGGAGATGAGAAAATATTCAATGAATTTAATCGATCTAAGGAATCGTTTTAGATTTTTCAATGCTAGTTTGACTAATCAGACAGTTTCTTATACACAGACAGAATGTTTTCTGCAATTGATTAATTCTTGCATTTTCGTCAAACCTAGAGGTTGTCTAAATCAAACTAATTCAAGTTTATGAATCATAAAACTGTTCTCTCAGATTGAAAGAAATAGTAATGGGATTTCCAACTGCTGTCGTCCGGAAGATGCTTAAGAAATTAATTGTATCATTAATGGGGCTAGCTTAGAACCTAATTGCATCTCCATGAACACAACGATGGTAGTGTACTACCTATATAGTCAATAAACATATATAATATAATTGTCCCTGCAATCATATACATATATATTATCATCTGGATCTATCTGATTGCTAAACTATGGGCACTCCAATGCATTGCAAAGGAAAAAAAAATCATGTTAGTCAAAGATCTAATAATGTGGTCTGTGGAGAAAGAGGACTAAAGTTTAAGAAAGATAAATAGAAGGGGCCTCAATTTGTGTCTGGAACTTTTGTAGAAACTGTGGCTATGTTATTTTTGTATAATGGCATGTAGATAAAGGTTGTCATAGTTAATGAGTATTTTAATAACTGTCAGTTTATAATAGACACCCTTTTGCATTTGAATACAAAATTATCTGGGAGGGCTTTCAGTGCCTTGTTTGAATTAGTTGTTCAATCAGAGACACAGTTTTGTAATTAGTCAGATCTGCTTGCAGGATTTATAATACATGAATGTCCTTGAGAAGAAACAAAACAGTTTAGATTCTTGGTTTAAATAATGAGCTACTTAACTAAATGAACCAAAAGCAAGGAAACCCTTTATTATAACTGACCCTAAATCCGAAGTGCACACTCAATGCTTACACTAGTTCTCACTTACACAAAACGAAAGATAGTTATGCCTTTTAGATGTTTGGACCTATAAACTTTTGTGTCTAATTGTAGTAAAAGGTAAACAGCCTGCAAAACACATATCTAATCAAATTCAAAATAATTGATCCCTGTGAGATCATTCCTTATAACAGCTCTTACACTTACCATTAATTTACTCTGGAATTAATGCACTGCTCTTGAAACTATAAGTAAAAGTGTAAAACCCCCACGCGCAGGTGGTCAGGTGGGCAGTTTCTTCGGGAGGCTGGGGACTAACTTGCCCGGCGCAGCAACAACTGTGGGGATATACCAGCAGAACAACATCCGCAGAATGCGGCTATTCGACCCCCACGCTCCGACTCTCCGCGCCCTCAGCGGCACCAACATCCGCCTCATGATGGGCGTGTCGCACCCCGATCTCCGGGACCTCGCCAACTGCCCCCAGGCAGCCACTGCCTGGGTCAGCCGCAACATCCTACGCTTCCCCAACGTCACCTTCCGCTACATCATCGTCGGGAACGAGATCGAGCCGGAGTCGGAGCTGGGGCCCTTCGTGTTCCCGGCGATGCAGAACGTGTACCGCGCCATCCGCGCCGCAGGTCTGGCCGCATCCATCCAAATAAATCTCCTGACTATGTGGAATCCTCCGCAGGCGGCGGAGTTCAAGTGCGGCGTCAACTGGTTCATCAGGCCGATCCTCGAGTTTATAAGGGACACGAGCGCGTCTATCCATTTAAACGTGTTTCCCTTCTACGCTTACCTCAACGATAGGGCCAACATCAACCTCTCCTTCGCGCTTCTGCAGCCCAACAGCGGTGTCGTTCTCGGCGGCGTCTACTACGACAATCTTTTCTACGCAATCCATGACGCCTTCGTGGCCGCCATGGGCAAGATCCTTGCCGCAGCAACGCCATTGTCCGTGCAACAATTGGCCATACCAGAGAATAAGGGAACCAAGACGACGACGAGCTCTGGGTCATCTAGTGGTGGCGGACACAATTCTCCACCTCCGGGAAGCGTCCCATTGGGCAGCGGTGATGAGATAATGGCTGTCACCGACGGGCCTATCGCCACCGTAGATAACGCGAGGATCTACATCAACAATTTGATGCGCGTGGTGAGGACGGGAACCCCCATGGTGGCCGGCCCTATACACACATACATATTTGCTACGTTTGACGAGAATCTGAGGCCCGGCCCGAAGCATCTGTCTTCTTACTCTTACAACTAGCTTCCTTATAAGATCTGGTAATAACCTAGCCTCCCACTTCATTACATGTTTATTACTCCTAATTGAAATATATATATATATATATATATATATATATATATATATATATAGTTTCATATATGGGGCTTGTATCTATCTGATTTCTATTTGAATATCACAGTTTTCCTTCTCCTTCTAATATGATACGATATATAATTGTGTTTATATATGATTAATTTTCTTGTTTTTCCTGTGGTTTTAATTTGACCATGATCGATGAATCGATCTCATCTACCTATGATGTTTTCGCAGTTAGATATATGCATACATGTGATTGGCCGAGCTATTTATGTACAGACCGTACCATGTTTCTTGTATTATATGTGCACTAGTTTTCCTCAATAGGGCAATATTCTTCAAGTTATACATATATATTGGTATGCATATGCCAAATTCTTTATTCGAAATTATGTTTTATTTTCTCTATTTCCGAATTAACTGCCTACAGACATCACATGTGTTTGATTTAAGCTAGGGTTAAGTACATGTATATATGCAGTAATAAGATTTATAATTTGATTTTTAGTTTCTTGCAACCTTCAACTAGTATGATTTTTCTTTGTCCTCAACTTTCCAAGTTAAGATGTGTGTGGATTTTTTGTGTTAGAGTCTGTTGACAGAATATATATAGTAGCTTAGTACACTGAGGGGACCTAGCCTGTTAATATTCAGGATTAATTTTGACATTATATACGACTAGTGTGTAACCCGTCGAAATTCGACGGGAATTATTTGATGTTATAAGTATAAAAAAGATGTAGAAATTATTTCATAATATATTTATAACTTTTGGAGATTTTTCATCAAAGAAAAGTGTTAACATGATATGCCATACTATATATTATAGTAATAAAAAAGTACATTTTTCATGACTTCAATACTTTTAATTCAATAATTTTTTTTTGTGTGTAAGCATTAGAAGAATAACAAAACACACGGATACAAAAATCAATTTATGTATGTTTGAACTCACGCTCCAAATTTTAGAGATCTAGCTAATAAAGGAGAGAATATGTTCTTGAATTAGCACATTAATTTGAGCTGCACACCTCCCTCCCTCTCCCTCTCTCTCCCTCATCGTTTTCTTTCCTGTCCATTTGAATACAGGTACTGCCGTTGGATAAACAATTTCATCTTCAAGAAGCTTTCGTTTTCAACCCTTTTCTTGCAGTTCTTTCTGCATTGCCATATCCATGTATATCTTCTCTAGCTCTTTAACTCGGCTTCTTCTAGGCTCTAGCTCACGGTATGAAGCAATTATCTTCCTTTTAATATCTTTGGGAAAGTCTTCAAAAGAGTGGTTTTCTCTGTGTTCAGAAGCCTGAGCTCGAATTTCTCTTGCTTCAGTCCTATCTTCAGCATAGTAAACATGTTGGGGTTGATGCCTGATTGTCAACAGAGTGCAGTGTAGCATGCAAATATACATACTCACAAAAAAATCTACATATAATATACATATATAAATAACTAAGGTTTGCAGTTTTAGATGGCAGTGATTTTGAGCAGCATATTCAATTTGTTTCCTCTAAAAGTAAGAAAAAAAAAAAGCAATAAAATATTCATTGAAAAATCTTAAACTCAAAAGTCAAGCACTGACACAAGTACACAACTTGGTTTGCTTAGAATGATATACACAATAGTTGCTTAGCGAGCAGGTGATAAGGATATCACTCTCATTCAGTTTCAAGTATCATCAACTCACACACAAGCCAAAAAAAAATGAAAATGAAGCATCTCAATCCAGCTTCAAATAATAAAACAACTAATTAGATCAATAATATTCAAGCATATCTCCACAACGGGCAAAAATTTGAGCAGTAGCAAAAACTGAGCTAATAATCCAACTACATGAATAGAAAAATATAAAAAGTACTTTTTTAGCCACAAATCTTTTTATATAACTTAAAAATAACAAAAACAAATATAAGATGAATAATTATCCAAGCAAAAGACATGTAAACCATTTAGACAAGTATTTATATCATAAAACAATGGCTAAGAAGCAATATTTATAGCAAAATGTGTAGCCCGTTACCCGTGTCAGTTAAAACATGATCTGAAACACCCACCACACCTGTGTCATAAACTTGCAAGATAAGAGTATGGTTTTCAACACAATATATGGTGAAACTCTATGTTTGTAGATCGAAGAAAAAAAAACAGAAATGTTGGACTGAAGATATAATTTGAGATGAAAAGAAGTGGTCTTATATCTTATTTGGCAGAGGTGCCTCTCGTTGTGCATTTGAATGGGTCGAGACATTTTTTATACGAAAAATGATGAGAACTCCATATACACAGTTAACAAAATTTTAAATATTGTGAACTTATTGCTTAAAGTCATAATTATAAATAATTAAAAATTAGAAACTTAGAAACATTAAAGATAGGTTAGTTAAGTTAAATAACTAAAATTCACAATTAAAAGGTCACATACAAAGAAAAGAAAGTCTGCACCATTAATCCAAAACTGGGTTTATATGTTAGTTTATTCTGGTAAGGAAGGAGTAGTACAAACCACATCATCTGAAATCGATTAGTAGCACCACCAAAAATAGAAGAAATAAAAAGGAAAACAAAAAAAGAAAACATTTGTAGTCTGCAACAAAGTAAAATGTGCTTCTTCTACGAACTGGAAAGAGAGGTCATTACCGAGAGAATGTTGATAACAGAAGCCATGGCTGAGAGAGCAGAACAATCAGTCAAAAGGCCTAAGAGCTATCCAAACATAATCGAACTCCATAAGTCATACCACTAATTGCTTTAAAGAAAAATTATACTAACATTTCAAAAAGCCTGTAACCGGACTCATTAATTTATGGTATAAAAGTTTCTACAACACAAATATAGACCATGAAGTCCACTTCTTTCAGTTGGCTGTAAATTAACTCAGAATTGCAAATAAAAGCATATGAATATGAAACATTCCCACATCTTGAATTGAGGTAAGCAACCAAAAGTCCAAAAGATAAGATTAATTAGAAAAAAAAGGGGGTGGGGATGAAACACATTCATTCCATCTTCACTTGGTAATCCTCAAGAGATTCAAACTTGCACCGTCATTTCATAAATTATGATCAAAACACAAATGCAACAATAAGGGATTACATTAAAATTGTGGTGATTAATGCAGCGAAAGTTTTTAGCTTACACCATACAGATGCCCATTTACTGATGCACCTAATTAGTTAATCTCCAACAGATATCGATAAATTCAGTAGCTATAACAGTAGAGCCAATAAAGGATTTGAACCCATCCAACTCGGTAACATAAAGAAAAGGGAATATGAAGTGGAAACACCAGAAAACAATCTGTTGACATAACTGAAAATGAGGGTGAGAGAATTCGGAGAACTTACAGTTGAAGTGAGAATAGGAGTGGGCGACTGCAACACAGCGGCTGGCGAGCGGCGGTTCTGGACCAGGCACCTAGAACCAAAAATCTGGAAAAAAGAAGAAAAATAAGATGGTATTGCCGCGTTAATGCAAAAGAAAAGAAAGACAACAAAAGAAGAAGAAGGTTACCTTGCGATTGCTGCATTGTTAATTATTCAAACTAATGAATTTATAGATGAAAATTTAGGGTTGAAGTTTTCCTTTGATAAAATTCTTTCCAAAAAAAATTCTTTCTAAAGTTTATAACCATTCTATATTTACATAATTTGCAGCAAGTGAAAATTAATTAACATAAAAATCTAGGGTTTAAGTTTCCATTGTTAAACATCTTTCCAAAATTTGTTCTATCTAAAATAATAATCATTCCATATTTAAAATAATCAAACATTTAATACTTACCATAGGGGGAAGGGAGGTGGCAGATCGATTTCTGGTTTTCTGGTGGTGGGAGGGGCAGATCGGCGGCCATGGCTGTTGTGGTCGCCGAAAATCGCAAAGAGACGGTGAGGATTTGGGGATCTAGGGGCGCGGCGATTCGCACCGGAAATCGCAAAGAGGCTCCCTTCGCCGAACCTCGAATCAGAAGGTGGAACTGTGGAAGGGGCAAATCTCATCGCTGCGAATCGCGGTGGAATGCGGCCGGTGAGTCGAATCGCCGGGGGAGGGAGGGGAAAAAGGAGGTGGCATCGGAGAAGGTGGAAGAGCAGATCTCTAGCGGGCGGCGAAAGGTGGCAGATCGCGGCTGCGGCCGGTGAGTCGAATCGCCGGCAGAGGGAGGGGAAAATGGAGGTGGCATCGGGGAAATGGAGGTGGTGGTCGACGCAGAGAAAGGAAGAGAAGACAATATGATTTTACAATGTTTAACTTAATTAAATAATATATATAAAATAATAATAATTGATGTTGAATTATATTGCCACGTCAGCTATAGAGAATTGAGCTAGAAGCTCTAAAATTGTAGGGATTTTGATTCTTGAATTCTTAGATATGCCACGTAGGAGAGTGAATTAAGGAGAGGTCAGGAATCGCTAATCGTATTATATATTGATTGTATATTTATTTTCATCACATTCTACAAATTAAAAATAATTCATGACTTTAAGATATCTCAAATTTTAGTAAACTATAGATTAATTTAAATTGTTCTATGTAGCCCAAATCTTGAATAGCGTAGTTCAGAGATATGCACCATGCATATATATAAATTTCACAATTCTTGCAAGTAAATATATATCCCTTTTGTTCTTTTTTTCTTTTTCTTTTATCTAAGAGAACTCAATGCACATACCTTGTATTGTTTCATTAATCATTATTACTTGAGATTTAGTGTATCATTTTTTGGTGTTTTCATTGATTAGTTTTGCTAAAAATTATTGAAATTAAGCTGTTAGCTAAAATTTGATTTCTATTATAAAAATTATATATGCATATTTCACACTATTAACACTTAAGAAAAATGTATACTAATTTCATTTTTTTTTGGTGTTTTCATTGATTAGTTTTGCTAAAAATTATTGAAATTAAGCTGTTAGCTAAAATTTGATTTCTATTATAAAAATTATATATGCATATTTCACACTATTAACACTTAAGAAAAATGTATACTAATTTCATTTATACTGAATTCATTGTGATTACAGACAACAAAATTAAAATCTATAAACTAAAACATATATCTCTAAGTCTTTATACCTTTTCTTTCACAAAATTCTTGTATAATTTTTGTTTCATTTCAATAAGTTCTCGTACTTTTATATGTATTGATTGTGCGGAATGTATAATGTGGATAGTGAGAATCAAATATTGTCACCAATTTAATTTCAATAACTTTTGTCAACTTTGACATGGAGAGGCTTAAATGCTCTAATTTGACTTCACACAACTATTCATCAAATATAATTATATAAATATACGGTACACCTGATACAACTTCATACCAATTGTGACACAAGTACACCTAATACGAATTGAAATTAATTATTATTCATACCCGTCGTTGCATGCCAGGACGGACACGAGTCCTCATTCATATCAAGAACTATTGTCAGTGTTACTAGTTGGGATGACGAGTGTCGAATCTTCCCATTCATACTAGTATGACTACAACGTTGGAATAATGGGTGTTGAATATTCTCATTTGTACTAATATGCTATAACTTTGTCTGCATTTACTATAGGAATAATTTTATCCAAATTTTCAAAAGTTAACTGTAATTTATTAAAATTAAATTGATGACCACTTTTCATTTTCACTTTTTATAATGGCTATCTCAATTTTCATCTCTTACTCTTATTTAGTCCTAACATAACGACCGATACTCCTTTGGTTGCTCTGCGATCGAAGGGGCCTCTCGGCCTTTTCTTTCGGCGTTGAGTTTTTTTAGTTTTTGGTGTCTCTTTTCAGTCGCCTTCTTTATTTTTGCTGCCCTTATTTTTTCTGAGTTGAGGTTTCTTTGGGGAGATGGTTAGGCCGAAGCTCCCGAAGAAACTTCATCCCCGTTCTTTCTCGTCCTCCTGTTTTGGGTTTTTATTACTTAGACGGATACTCTTTTTCATTCTTAAGGTTTTTCCCTTTGGGTTTTTTTAAGAAGGTTTTGACGAGGCTCGGCTCGGCTCTTTGTCTGTGCGTCTGTGCTTTCAAGGGTTTCATAGGTTTTTCTTTTAATTTACTTTTTTTCCCTTGTAATAAAATTTCAATTAAGCTAACTTAACGACCGTTAACCTTATCTGTTAATCATATAATAATATGTCATCCAGTTTCATTTAAATAAATTACTTACTTGATATAATTATTATATATAAAATCTCTAGCTATCTTTAGGTCAAATACAATATTCTCTAACTTTTCTATCTCATCTGTATAGACAATTCGGGATAAAATGAATGACGAAAATCTAAAAACTAAAAGAACAATCAAAAGCCTCCTTTTAGAAGACGCTACCGAGATTAATTGCGTGAAACTAAACAAATTTAATTTGGTGTTTTTTAAAAGTGATATTTATTTTGCATGATTAATAAGGTACATAATTGTATCTTTTATCTTTAATATTAGAATTTCTTTAATCTTACACTTTTAATAGAATATTAATCAAACAAAACTAGCTCAGATGATGAAAATAATTAAGGATCTTAGAATACCGACCCCAAAGTTTCTATTAATCTAAATATATAAGGGACTAGACTTACTAATTTTACATATATATCGAGATAAGACTAATCCTTCAATGTAAAAAGTCCTTGATAATACTTGTGAAAATAAAATAAGATTTTTTGCACCACACTAGCTCATACTGTATGATTGATTATCATCCTATGAGGATTTTTAGGGTGGTAGTTAGCTCTTAGGGTGAGAGTTCCATGCTTTGCAGTAGTCAATCAACCATTTATTTTCAAAAAGAAAAAGGGTAGATTGCATGAAAATACTTAATTTTATTCCAAAATTTGGATTTTTGACAAACTTTTTAATTGTAGCAAAAATATTACGACTTTTCAATTGATTGCAATGTCGGTCCGAAGACATTTTTTGGCTAAACTAAATCTGATTAGGCAGTCGGACCACCAACGTGGAAGCCGGAATGCCAACGCGGCATTAGAAATGCCAAATCACATCCACACATACTCCTCGCTCTCTCTCTCTCTCTCTCTCTCACACACCTCCCCCTACCCACGCCGAAGGCCCCGCCGCCATTGTCGCCGGCATCCTTTCAAATCTCCGGCTAAACAACGGTAGGCAAGCCCACCGCTGCTGCTCGAAGTCTCTCACCCTCCCTCTTGCTTCGATTACAAGGCGATAGGGTCGTCGCCCTTCTCGCCGCCAACCGAAACCCTAGGCCCCAACACCAGTCACTCAATTCATCGCCCTTCTCGCCGCCAACTGGAACCCTCGCCATCTTCCCCTCACTCATCTCCCTCGACCTCTCCCCATCGTCTTATCTCTCTCATCTCCATCTCCCTCGTCTCTCACACATAAAACACGCACGCACACTAAACACTACCGCCGCCTCCTTTCAAATCTTCGGCTAAACAATGGCAGGCAAGCCCATCGCTGCTGCTCGAAGTCTCTCACCCTCCATCTTGCTCCGATTAGTCGACGATAGGATCATGACTGGATAAGACGTGGCGGTGCAGGGGGTTGGGGAGGGAGAGGGTCTACGCAGTGGGTGGGGAGGGTGACGTGTTGCGCAGGTGGAGGGAAGGATGATGTAAGCAGTAAACCCTAATTTAATTTAGCCGGAAAATGTCTCTAGACCGACATTGCAATCAATTGAAAAGTTGTAATATTTTTTCTACAATTAAAAAGTTTGTCAAAAAACCAGATTTTGAAATAAGGTCGGATATTTTCATGCAATTTACCCAAAGAAAAAAGGCCTAGTGTAGATGAAGTTAGAAAGCGCGCAGTTGTTCGTAAATTGTCAACATTCTCAATTAAATCCTAATGGGCTTGGTTGTTTTATTTTTTAATATTTTTTTGTTTTTCGCTTTAGATTCCTCGCTTGAATAGAAATTGAAGAAAATAAAATCTCACATTAATAATGACAGTAAACATCTTGTAAAATGTTTAAAAGCTTATACCTTTGAAAAGCAATTGATAAGATAAAATCTTATAGCATCTCCAGTAGGGTTCGATTGAGGGGCTTGAGCCCCACTTCGGTGAACCCCGCCCGTTGCCACGCCCCTAGCTCGATAGGGGGCTTGTGATTTTCGTATTGTACTCGAACATTTTATGCACATGTCAAATTAAAAAAATAATAATAAATAAAATAGTCATTGTTAGCGAGTAATTTTTTTTTTGGACTATTATAATTTTTAATGTAATTGAAAATTTCATTTATAATGTAATTTTTTTATGATTATTGTAATTCTAAATATAAATTAAATGTTTTTTTTTAAATCTTATTTTTAAAATGAGGTGAAAAATCTATAGAGCAACCTTATAGAGCTCTTTGATGTGAAGGGTGACTCTATACAGAGGTGGCTGAGCCTCTGCTGGAAACAACTCATATATAAAACTTATTTTTTTTGGAGAAAACTTATATATAAAACTTAGAAATAAGCTTCAAGTACTTATTATCTCCATCCTATTTTACTTTTTAATGACTTATAAGCAAAAAACAATTAACAAAATAACTTTATCATGTTCTGTTATTTACCCTTCCATGCCAACTTAATTGATTCACAATTCTATCTCTCTCTAAATCAATATATAATACGATTAAGGATTCCTGCGCTCTCCTTAATCCGAGGTCCTACATGGCTTTTATTGATCTTTATTTTATTTTTATTTCAAAAACTATACTCCCTCCGTCCGCCAAAAGTATGTCACAATTACTATATTTGGCGTCCGCAAAAAGTATTCCACTTTCTTTTTTAAGCCATGGTCCCACCATCCACCTTTATATTTTATCCTTACAAACACTCTTTATTTACAAAAAACCCACCTCAAATTCAATCTCCACCACACATCTCAAAAAGTGGTGGGACCCACTACATCAACATCATCACCAATTTTATTAATCTTCGTGTCCAGCCAAAGTGCCATACTTTTGGCGGACCGAGGGAGTATTATTTTCTCACTCATTCATCGGTCTCTCCACTCATCCATCGGTCTCTTTGAAAAACTAAAAATCATATCTCAAAAACTAAAAATCAAATCTTGCTACGATCGTGCCTTCATCGCCGGTGTCTCCACTGCCGCTGCCAACGATCGTGCCTTCATCGCCGGGCGCATTCGTCACCCGAAGTCTCACCGTGGGAGACAACTGACAGCGGCGCTCGGCTGCCCAAGCCCCAATTTCATCCCCAAATCCAAGCCCTCCGATCCCCCATCACCCGATGGCCCGTGCCGGGCGCATTTGTCACTCGAAGTCTCACCGTCGGAGACAGCTGACAGCAACGCTCGACTGCCCAAGCCCCAATTTCATCCCCAAATGCAAGCCCTCCCCCGTCGCCGATGGCCCGTTCCGTCTCACTCATCAGTTCTCCCTACGAATCAGATATTGCTACGCTATCTCTCACTGTGCCATGGATTCTCCACCGCCGACTCCTTCTCTCAACATTGCCGCCGCCAACGACCGGTAATGGCACCAGCCTCCGAGGGATTCACAAAACATTCCAGGACGCCCACATCTCCTCATCGGCGCCGCCGATCCCTTCCAACGCTGGTTTATCGCCGCCTCCTCTGCCATGGTAAGTATTCAATTAGGAAACTTTACAATTGTAAATATAGAATGATTTCTTTTCACCGTGATTCTTCTTACACATAAATGGTAAGTATTAAACCAGTTTGCTGATTTAACACGTTTGACTATTGTGAATATAGAATGATTGTGGTGAACTTTAGAAAGAACAAATTTTGGAATGAAGTTTTAAAATGGAAACTTATAACCTAGATTTGTAGCTATAAATTCCTTAGTTAAAATGATTTACACCGCATTGTGTTTTACAGCCAACGCAATGTACCTTTCTTTTCTTTTGCCGCAACCGGATCCCTTACGGTGAGATTCTCATTGCTGAGCTATTGATGGTGAAAAGAATAGGTTGTGTTTGTTCTTCATACTTTGAGGTTCTAATTTTTGTTGTTTGGTTCATTCAGTTTCATGTTTCTTTCCGACCAAGTAAGTTTGATCTTCTGGCCCCATGACATAACTGAAAGCATAAGCTGCTTCTTTACATTGTTATATCCTACCTTGCACTTATTTGCCTCTTGGGTATTTACTGATCAGTATAATATTACTTGGTCAGTCGTCATTTCTCTAGAATATTAGTATCATTGTTTAGTTCGTGGATATAACTCTAATATTTTCCATGAGTGACATAGTATTAGATTATTTGAGATGTAATATTATAACTTTTTTTGTTGGCTTCTCAGTAAAGTTGCGGATTTTTATGTTGGTATAATTCATCTTTAAGAATATGTGAATGGTGTTGTAGTTCATTATTCAAGTTTCTATGGTGAGTCATTTTAATTAAGAGGAGAGCTTGCTTTATGATTCTTGCTTGCAGCAATACACTGGCACCTTGCGAAGAATTTGATACACCTAGCATGGTCATTGCAGGAGTGTGTTGCTGCTGCAGATGTGGAACTATTATCATTGTTTTTCAATTGTTGAGTTTTGTTCTGTCAACTTTGTTGTCAGTTTTCTAAATAGATAACCTTTATTTTCTAACATGTCCAGGAATATTGCAGGACAAGAGAGATTTAGGAGTCTCATCCCAATATAATATAAGAGACTCCTTTGTTGCAGTCATAGTTTATGATGTTGTAAGTACGGATTTTTCCTCCTTAGCCAACACTTTTACATGATTTTTTGGTAGTGGCATGTAATCATTTTCTTTGACTTGACCTGCATAATATATCTTGCAAATTAAAAATGAATATGGGTTTAAGTTTGGGATATTTCTTAATAATAACTTAATTCTATATCCAGGAACCACGTACAGTCATTGCTCTGCATGCTCTCAGTGGTAAAGCTTTATTAAGCTGCTTCTATTGTGAGTTCATCAGCTTATATCAATCTTATATGTTCCATGCTTTTGCTATGTGGTTGGAGAATTTAAAATATAAAGTCAACAGCACATGGTGATTAATGAATAATGAGTATAATATCATGATTTAGCTCTACATTAGTTTATTTTTTAATAAATGAAGGTTTAAGTCAAATATATCCAACCAATGTGGGTGTAAGGTTTCCATATCTAATGAAGCATTAATACATTACAAAAGTTCTATTCGGGATAAAATAGATTGAGTTCATTTACCCCACTTATTTTTGCTGCAAAGATGTACATTCAAGTGCCATTGATTGGCCAAACACCTAAACAAAAAACCAACCAACAGTGTCTTTTTGGTATAACTATTGACATGGAATCGAGGAAGATAAAGAGTAAAAGCATTTCTCGGTGTTAACATAGCACATGTGAACTGTGGGTTTTATGAGGTGGGTCAACATTAGTTGTTATGTGCTTTCTTATGAGTTAAGCTGTTTTGTTTCAGTAAGCAATATGACACAAGAGGCTCGTCTTTCATCTTTAAAAGATGAAAATAAATATATTTCTTTCATCTGTTTCATTGTTCTTCAACTTTATAGGTTTTATATGTTCAAGCTGTTTAAAATTCTCGGTTGCATGGGAGCACGAACAATTTTCAAGGCTGAGAGCTACTGCTGCAACACTGTCCGAGCTTTCTGTCGCACCTGATTTTCTAGAAAGTGCTGGAGGTCTGTCAGATAGCAGGTTGTAACTCGAGGAATGAGAATCGCTTATTTTTGTCTTTAAATTTAGATCTCCTCTCTTTTCTTTCCTGTATGAATCTTTCTTTAGTCAACCATGGTCACCTCTGCAGTCATTTTGTTGATGAAGATTCAATAACTAATATGGGTGCAAAGTTTCCATATTGGACTTCGTGGTAATTCTTTATTTGTTCTTTACGCATCCGTAGGAATATCATCACCAATTGGTTGGTGGTCCATTCATTCAGACACCAATTTAGTTTGTATTTGGATTTATTGGATTTTTCATACTATGAAAACTGAGATTTTAGTGGGTGGCGGGTATCCGACGGATAACTGGTGGCTGATATTCGACGGGTAGCAAGTTGGTGGATACCCGACGGGTGGCGGGTATCTGCGGGTAGCGGCGGGTAAGGGTGGCAAATAATAGTGTATAAGAAGTTGAATTTTCTCTAAAATTTGCTGCAGTCTCATGGTGATTTATTTGTTGGGTGGTTTATTGCGTTTGTTGGGTGGTTGATTGTAGGATGTCGACACCGAGAAACAGCAGCTCCCCTACCTCTCAAGCCTCAACGGGTAGTGGGTGGCGGGTATCCAACGGGTAGCGGATGATGGATACCCGACGGGTGGCGAGTATCCGCTGGTCGCGGTTATGGATGGGAAATGATTTTTTTGAATATATGTTTCGCTAAATCATGTTAAGGATGAAAGTCCTCTTTAATTTATTTTTTCATTTTAGTTTGATGTGTAAATTATAAATTATTTTTACTTCTTTTTAATATAAATTATAACATCAAATGATACCCGTCGAAATTCGACGGGTTACACACTAGTTATAAGTTCAATTATATTAGACAATTAATATAATACAATTTAATTGGAAAGATGTACTTCAATCTAATAGTCCAAGTGACCACAAAGGAAAAATAGAGAACTATTATTGATCTTTCTTTACAAAGAAGGAAAAAGATATTATAAGTTAAATTATTCAAATACTTTCATAATTTATAATTTTTTAAAACATTTCCATCTTACTTAAACTATTAAACTTCTCCAAAAAATTAAACTATTAAAACATGCCTACAAAATATCTAAAATAACCTTAGCCAATATTCACCCATTTAGTCAGAGTCACATCTTCATTAATTTGATGTTTTGGTTCGTTTGTTTTTAATCTTTTGAAGTTCGCATTCTAATATCGATTATTCGGTGGGTTGGATTCACGTTGTAATCTTACGACTTGATAAATCTACACGAAATCCATTAATTTATATTTTATTCTTTAAAATGTGATTTTCTATATTTTTAACTTAAGCACAGTTAGAGCACTCCCAGCAGATCACCTAAATGCATCACTAACTCTAAATTTAGGCTAAAATAATTGAAAATGAGATAAAAAATGCATCAAGCAGATCCCCTAAATTGAATGAGGCCCAAAATAAATTTTACACCTACCTAAATTCAATCTTAAATTTACACCCACCCTAAATTTATTTTAAGCTTATAATTAGTAGGGCCCACACAAAATTATTGTTTTTATGTAGAAAATAGGAGATCTGGTGTATGCATTTATAAAATCGACATCCTAAAATTAAATAGGGAAACTTTAGGGAAGAATATAGGAGCTGATGAGGAAATTCAAAAATTGCTTCTCAGCAAGTCAAGGGAAAAGCAGAGGAATCATACTCGCCAGAGGAATCACACTCGCCAGAGGAATCACCTTTGTCAGAGGAACGGGCTCTCGCAGAAGAGTCAGAGGGATGGACCTTACTAGAGGAACAACTTACACCAGAGAAGCCGCTCTCGCCAGAGGAATGGTCTTCACCAGAGGGATCACCAGAAACGCGGGGAAATCTCCCGCGTGAAGGCGATTTTACTATTATGCCCCTGACCACGCAAGACGCATGCTCCAGTGCTGATTTTACCATTTTACCCTCTACATGTAATCTATAAATAGCGGCATACGTGCTCCTTGTAATTTTACGTAATCTTCACTCTTGCAATACTACAGCACTTTTCTCTCAAGCTTACTCTCCTTTCTCAATCTCCGAACAACACTAGGTATATTTCATCGTTTCACCCTAATTCATCGATTAAACCTACACCCATTCGATTATGTTTCACCATCTGGCGCCGTCTGTGGAAAATCTGGCTAGGACGTGAGTTTTGTTCGCCGGCGCATGCAGATCCGAAATTACGGTTGAATTTGTGTGCGCAGGCACCGATCGAGCTGATAATCTGGTTACCCAAGCGAATCCGAGTCCATAATCGTGTTTTTCGGGCTGATCTACCTATAAACCTTTGAGATCTGCATTTTTTATGCTTTACTTGCATGTGCATGATGGGAAGGTAGTGGAGATTGACGATCGGGTGTTAATTTGTGATTACTTCATGCATGATCGGGATAATTGTGTGCGATTGCAGTGTTTCTTCGTAGAATTGGTGTTTTCCTTACGGATCTAACGAATTGCATCGGTAAATTATTGGTTGACACTCTGTTTTTGTTATCCTGGGTTTTTCGCTGTTGATTTACGGTTATTTTTCGTATAAGGGTGATAATTATCGGCGTTTTTCCTATTTTCTCGGATAATCTTCGTTTTATACCATGTCTAACATGTTTTGCTAACAATCTGATTGGTTGATGTGTTGATTCTGCTGTTTTTGGGTTTCATGGTTATCTTAATGCATGATCGTGATAATTATGGGTTGTGATTTTCGTGTTTCCCCGCATAATCCTGATTTTCTACCATGTCTAACGTATTTCGCTAACAAATCTCTTGGTTGTTACTCTGTTTGTATCTGTCTTCGAGTTTCTTCTTAATGTGGCTCTGCTGATAACTTGTTTCTTCCGCTGAATCCTAATACGAATTCAAGGGGGAAATCTCTGTCATTCGTGCTATGTTAAATCGATCTATGCCCTGGGTTTATTTCCCAGTGTATAGAGATATTTTGAGGGGGAATTCATAACGGCCTTGGCGCCGGTGCTCTGGATTTATTATCTCGGGAATTTCGATCATTAAAGGAGGATCGATTCATTTGTTATTTGGATTTTTCTCACATCGTTTATGTGTAGGTATCATGGGTTCTTCAGACGCTCACCGCACCTTGGAGAAAGAGTTTGACACTGTTGGGCTTAACTCCACTGCTCACACTACTGAGGTGCCGACCTCGTTGTTCAACGGCATGCAGGGTAGCACCGCCACCCCGCTGACAGGGTTGAATGCTAACATCCGGAGATCTGCTCTGGTAACACCGGGTTCCAACATGCCAGGCTTGGCCCCCACGTCTGGTGGTGGACAGCTCAACTTTGGGTTGGCAAAGCAGATGATGGCCCTGCTCCACTATTCTGCCGTGCGTCAGGCACTGGGGACTCCTCTGTTGTCCACCGTCCCTGCTGCAGCTCCCCTAGTGGGAACGATCAATCCACAGGGTACTGAAGCCCCGCCCCCCGCTGCTCTGGAGGCAAACAATCCGATAACCAACAAACAGGCTGTGATGCCTGGGGAAATACAGAAGGTCCCTGCTGATAGAGAATTGGAGAGAAGGCCAGAGGGGAGCTGCGTTAGGCTCAATAGCATTGTCAGAAGGGAGGGGGTTGATGAGTCTGATAGTCAATCCATCTCCCCCGTGTTCGAGGAAGAAAGGCCGATGGAGAAAGCGCGGCTGAAAGACCAAGTGTCGCAACTGAAACACCAGCTCAAGGATCTGAAAGACTCACTGAGGGAGAAATCCCAGAGGGACGACAGAGGGCAGAGGTCAGAGAAATCAAACAGAGCAGAGAAGTCGTACCGGTCAGAGAGATCATACAGGTCAGAGAAATCATTACAGACCAGGCGGTCAGAGGGACGGGAGCAGGAGTACTCCTCTGGGAAGCGCGACCACAGGGTTCACAAGCGTCACGCCCATGACGCGCCGAAGGAAAGAAGGGAGCATGGGAGATACAAGGAGGATAAGAGGGCCAAGACGTCAAGGTTTCACCCCATCAACAACCGCAGTCCTTTCTCCGACGACATCCTGGCGGATACTCTGCCAAGAAGCTACAAACCCATTTCTCTGGACTACGATGGTACCACTAACCCGGAGGTACACCTCAACCGGTTTGAGGGACTGGTTACTCTGCACATGTACACTGAGGGCATCAAGTGCCAGATTTTTTCCACCACATTGACTGGACCCGCCCAGCTATGGTTTGGGACGCTCGCCCCAAATTCCATTCGCTCATTTGAGGAATTACAAGTGCGTTTTCTAAGGCAGTTCGCAAGCTCACGAAGGGTAGGGAAGTCAGCTCTTTCCCTAATGGATATCAAACAGGACCAGAATGAGACACTGCGGGAGTATACGGCTAGGTTCAATCTCGCTGCTCTGGAGGTGCCAGAGGCAAAATCCCAGATCAAGAATTGTGCCTACGTCAGAGGGCTAAAGCCGGGGCTCTTCTTCGATGAGCTGCAAATCAGACCGGCCAGGGACTTCGACGACATCATGTCTAGACTACCGGGGTACTTACAGTTGGAGGATGCCAGGATGGCCAGGAAAGCAGAAAATGACAAACACAAGGCTAAAAGAGCCGAGGAAGCACCAGAGAGACAGTGGCACCAGGATAGGGCCCCTTTCAGGGGATTACCCCCGAGGGTGCCTCCCCCCCAGGCAGAGGGATCGCCCCGCCAACAGCGCACCATGAATGAAGTCACTCGTTTCGACGAGTATACCCCCTTGAATAAACCGCAGGAGAAGATCTTCCATTTGATCAAGAATCAACCGTTTTTCAGGGCGCCCGGGACTTACAGAGATGGGCAGCCACAGCAAGGACCTAACAATAAATTATGTATATATCACAACGCTTATGGGCACCATACCAAGCATTGCGGACATCTCAGGCACCAGCTGGATTTTTTGGTGCGCGCGGGTAATCTGGATCAGTTTATTGCCAGAGGGAATGAGGGCCGAAATCAGAGGTCAGAACAGAGGAATGAACAGCGACAAGATCAGGGAAACAACAGGGACTGCAGGCCCGAAGAAAACCGAGATAACCGCAGAGAAGGAGCGGAAAGGCAGGCACCTCCTTTTCCATATAGAAGGGAGGTCCATATGATTTGTGGAGAAAATGGGACGCCCACATCCAACAGGGCCAAAAAATAAGTTGTACGCGCGGTGAAGTCTGGGTATTACCCCAAACAAGTTATGGAAATTACAAACGCGGCAGAGGAACCAGCCATCACCTTCGGATCTGAGGATCTGAGGACGATTATGTACCCCCCACGACGACGCGTTGGTTATTTCAACAGATATAGCAACGTGCATTGTGCATCGTGTCTTCATAGATTCGGGAAGCGCGGTGAATATTCTATACCAAGAATGTCTTCAGAAAATGGGAATTGAGGCCAAAATTGAACCCACGAACTCCCCTCTGTTCGGGTTTGGGGGAGAGATTGTCATGCCGGTCGGGTTTGTGGAATTACCGGTCACGCTGGGCACAGCAGACGCTTGTAAGAACATGATGATACGATTCCTGGTAGTAGACATGCCCCAACCATCGTACAATGTGATACTTGGGCGCCCTGCCCTGACCGCTTTCAGAGCGATTATTTCAATGTTCCACCTAAAGATGAAATTTCCCATCGGAGGTGGGAAAGTGGGAGAAGTGTGGGGAAATCAAAAAATATCAAAGGAATGCCACGTCAAGATGCTTGCAACGTCCTCGGGACAGAAAAGAGAGAGAATAACAGAGGGACCGAACACCCGGAAAAAGGGGAAGGTGGGTGAAATCACCGCCCCAGCAGAGGAACGTCAGGAGCTGGCAAAACTGTTAAAGGATCGGGACAGTACAGAGAAATCCGTGTTGGTTTCCACCAGTGATGTGTGCAATATGATAGAGTTATTTCCCGGGCGAGAGGGCTTTCAGACCAAGATAGGGTCTTCCATGGACGAGCAGACTGCAGAGGGATTAACCAACTGCCTCCGAAGAAATGCGGATGTATTCGCCTTCAGTACGGCTGATCTGAAGGGAATAGATAGAGGGTTGGCGGAACATTGCCTCAATGTGGATCCAAAGGTTAAGCCAGTGAAACAGATAACAAGGCATTTCGGTGCCGAGAAGGACGCCGCGATCAGGGAACAGGTTCAGGGGCTGTTGGATGCCGGGCATATTGTGGAAGTACAGTATCCAGAGTGAATTTCGAACGCCGTAATGGTGGCTAAGAAGACAAACTCTTGGCGGATGTGTGTGGATTACAGAGATTTAAATGCTGCTTGCCCAAAGGACCATTATCCTCTGCTGAGGATTGATCAGTTAGTTGACTCTACCTCTGGTTGCGCGCTCTTGTCAATGATAGATGCGTACCAGGGATATCACCAAGTGAAAATGCATAGAGGGGACATTGCTAAAACGGCCTTCGCCGTCTGCTGCGGGGTTTATGGTTGGAAAAGCATGCCATTTGGGTTAAAGAATGCAGGGGCCACGTACCAAAGAATGATGGAGAAAATTTTTAAAGAACAACTTTCACGGAATATCTCAGTGTATGTCGACGACATGTTGGTGCGCAGTGTCAGAGTGGAGGATCATGTCTCTGACCTGGAGGAGGTTTTCATGGTGATCAGAAAACACCGGCTTATGCTCAACCCAGCGAAGTGCACCTTTGGGATCACCACAGGGAAATTCTTGGGCTACAAAGTTACTCCCGCAGGGATTGAAGTCAATACGGAAAAAGTCAAAGCCATCATGGAAATGACACCACCCAGAGGAATCAAGGAAGTGCAGACTCTGAATGGGCGTATCACTGCTCTGAGCAGGTTTATCTCGCGATCGGCAGAGCGCAGCATGCCGTTCTTCAAAATCTTAAGGAAGGGAACTAAATTTTTGTGGACAGCGGAATGTCGAGCGGCATTTGAGGATCTCAAAGCATATCTGGCGAAGCTCCCAACTTTGACCAAGCCAGTCCCGGGAGAAACATTGTATCTATATATAGCAGTGGGGGAGGAATCAGTCAGCTCTGTACTTATCAGAGAAGAGGAAAGTCACCAGAGACCAATCTACTTTGTCAGCAGAATCATCCAGGGTCCCGAGTTGAACTACACAAAAATCGAGAAGGCTGCTCTGACGGTCATGGTCACGGCAAGAAAGTTGAGGCCTTATTTCTTATCACATCGGGTAGTGGTGCGCACTGCTCTACCTTTCAGACAAGTGTTGGGGTGACCGGATTTGTCGGGAAGAATGGTCAAGTGGGCCGTGGAGTTGGGGGAATATGACGTGGAATACGAGCCGAGAACGGCAATCAAAGCACAAGCTCTGGCGGATTTCATCCAAGAAACCACTCGCCGACCTATGCAAGAATTTTGGGTTGCTTTTGTGGATGGGTCAGTAACAAATGAGGGATGCGGAATTGGGATATATCATTTCACCAGGTTATGGGATATATCAATTTGCTATCAAATTCACTTGCCGAATGTCTAACAATGAGGCTGAGTATGAGGCTGTGGTCAGAGGGGCGCATATTCTGTCGGAGCTCAAGGCTGAATGTGTTATCATCAGGACGGACTCCCAGTTAGTAGCTCAACAACTGTCAGGAGCCTATCATGTCAAAGACCAGCGAATGAAAGCATATCACTGCAAAATCAACGAAATGAAACAAAAGTTCATGGAGTTTAAAATCGAGCAGATTTCCCGGGAAGAGAACACAAAAGCAGACCTACTGGCGCTTGGCCAGCGCAGTGGAACAGACATGGAACGATGAGATCATATTTCTCTGCGATACCAGAGAAATGGGGACTTCACAGGTTTTCTCAGTGGAACGATGAGAATTATTGCTTGATCAATGATCAACTTTACAAGCGATCCTTTACTCAGCCTTTACTAAAATGCTTATCTCCAGAGGAAGCTAATTTTGCTTTAAAAGAAATTCATGCAGGTTGCTGTGGTGGTCACACGGGATTTCGAGATCTCGTACGAAAAATCATTCGGGCAGGGTTCTATTGGCCTAACATCAATAAGGATGCCCAGGAATTCGTCCGCAAATGCGAAGCTTGCCAGAGACATGCTGGGAGAATCAACGTTCCAGGGGAAACCATGGGAGTCATGTATGTTGCATGCCCCTTTGACAAGTGGGGCATAGATATCATTGGAAAGTTGCCCACGGCACCAGGGGGTAAGTGTTTCCTCATAGTGGCAGTGGATTATTTCTCCAAACGGGTCGAGGCCGAGGCCGTGGGGAAGATCGATGAGGTAACAGTGGAGCGCTTCATTTGGCGGAATATATGTTGCAGATTTGGAGTCCCAAGGATCATTGTGTCAGACAATGGAACCCAATTTACAGGGCAGAGGATTGTGGATTTCTGTGACAGAATGGACATCACCCAACGATTCGTGTCCGTAGCTCATCCTCAAGCGAATGGGCAAGTGGAGCTAGCAAACAGATCAATTTGCGAAGGCATCAAAAAGCGGCTGAATCAGAGCAGAGGGAAATGGGTCGAAGAGTTGGACACCGTTCTTTGGGCCTACCGAACTAGCCCAAAGACGGCGACAGGAGAGGCATCTTTCACCCTGGTATACGGATCTAATGCAGTGATACCAGCGGAGGCTAGATTGGAGTCATACCGCATAACTACCTACGACATAGAGCACAATGCCGAACTTCGAAGGATAGAGCTCGACCTCGTTGAGGCACAGAGGGAAGAAGCTCAAGTCAGAGCAGCGAAATACAAAAGCATCATCAAGGCAGGATACGACAAGAGGGTCAGAGCAAGGAAGCTAGCTAAGGGCGACCTAGTCCTCAAGAGAGCCGACGCACTGAAGCCAGTGGGCAAGTTCGAACCCAACTGGGAGGGTCCCTTCATCATCACCAAGGTCCTGGGTGGTGGAGCATATATTTTGTCGGAGCCAGACGGCAGAGCTCTCCCCAGACCGTGGAACATCAACACCCTGAAAAAGTTCTATGTGTAATGCTGATTCGTTGACATAACAAATTGTAGGCCGAATACTCTTTTTTCCCACAGGGGTTTTAACGAGGTTCGGGGCCATGATATCAATAAAATTGGATACGTGGTTCTAGGGATTTCCCTGGTGTTGACTCATTTATTTTAATTATCGTTTTTTATATTGCACATCCTACTTAACATGTTCATGCAGAGCATTGCACATATCACCAGAGGGGGGAGTAGGGTGTATACTCGTAGTCCCCAATTTACAAATTCAAAAATTGCTTCTCAGCAAGTCAAGGGAAAAGCAGAGGAATCATTGCTATCGCAAGCCGCGAAAGTTGGTTGCACCCCCAGGGTCTTCCATGCTCCGCGCAGAGAAACGGAATGTGGAATTGCTTCTCAGCAAGTCAAGGGAAAAAGCAAATGCCAAGGGAAGATCAAAGGAGTCAATGCAATCGTAAGCCGCGAAAGTTGGTCGCATCCCCAGGGTCCTCCATGCTCCGCGCAGAGGGAGGGTTACTGTTCAACCGTAAGCCACGAAAGTTGGTTGCACCCCCCGGGTCTTCCATGCTCCGTGCAGGGGGTTACTGTTCAACCGTAAGCCACGAAAATTGGTTGCACCCCCCCGGGTCTTCCATGCTCCGTGCAGGGGGTTACTGTTCAATCGTAAGCCGCGAAAGTTGGTTGCACCCCCCGGGTCTTCCATGCTCCGCGCAGAGGGTTACTGTTCAATCGTAAGCCGCAAAAGTTGGTTGCACCCCCCGGGTCTTCCATGCTCCGCGCGGAGGGTTACTGTTCAATCGTAAGCCGCGAAAGTTGGTTGCACCCCCCCGGGTCTTCCATGCTCCGCGCAGAGGGTTACTGTTCAATCGTAAGCCGCGAAAGTTGGTTGCATCCCCCGGGTCTTCCATACTCCGCGCAGAGAGTTACTGTTCAATCGTAAGCCGCGAAAGTTGGTTGCATCCCCCGGGTCTTCCATGCTCCGCGCAGAGTGTTCCAGCTTGGACGGGAAGCAGCAAAGGAATGCTTGGATGGGAAGCAGCAGCGAAATCCTCGCTGGAGGAATCAGCGAAATCCTCGCCGGAGGAATCAGCGAAATCCTCGCCAGAAGAATCAGCGAAGTCCTCGCCAGAGGAGTCAGCGAAATCCCAGAAGGAAAGACCAGAGAAATGCACAAAGCAATCACAGAGGGACGAACCAAGGACATTCCCAACAGAGGAATCAGAAGAACCACTCAGAGGGATCATTCAGAAGCACTAAACAAAAGGCACAGTCAGGGAAGCTGCTCAGAGGAAAACTCGACCAGAGGAATCACAAAGACTTCAACAAAAAACAGAAATCATACCCTACTTTACAAAAACATACATCATAGTTTGAGGTCCGGGAATGCAAGCTCAACATCAACAAGCAACAAAATAACATAAAGCACGAAGGAAGGCAGGACCGGCACAGAAATCTAAAGGCGAGACAAGCAGTGAAGAAATTTCATGTATAAATGCCAAAGAGGCAGACCATACATCAAAAGCCAGAAATAAGTACTAAGTTTTTACAAACTAAAAAGTTACAAAAATATTCATCAAGTCAAAAAGGGAGATCAGGGCCATCAAGAGGGAGGAACAGAGGAGTCTTGAGCAGGAACGGAGGAGACCGGAACAACAGGAGTAGAGGAGACTGGAGTAGAGACCACAGCTGCAGAGACCTGGCTAGAGGAGGATCCCTCTGTAAACACCGGCAACGTGCCAGTATCCTTCACCCTAGGGAGACGGGCTTCCACATCTAGCAGCTTCACAGCTCCTTGCACATATGATGTTTCATCTCTGTATAGGGCAAAAAGCTGATCCACCGCGGAGGAGGAGGAAGCAGAATCCTTGAAGGCTGAGGCCTTGAAACCAGAAGGCAGGGGAGGCTCCATGTTGTACTGAGAAAATCCCCGGGTGCTGCTAGCAACTGGACCTCGCAGCCGGTTCACGAAGCCCACTAGGGAAGCACAGAAGGCAGGCTGGTACACCGGAGCAGCAGGCAATGAGTCAGAGCCGACCCCAAAGGCAAAGTAGGGAAGGGCCTTCTCCAAAACCGGATACCACCACTCCGGCTTCTTGGGAGAATCAGCAGTGATCCCCAGCAGCTGGTTAAGATCCTCGTCCTTAATGTTCTCCATCAAGGCCGGCAGGTTCAGAGTAGCAATCTGCTCCGGGGCCACCCCCGCCATCTCCAACGCCTTTATGGCGGTCTGTTTTATCACGTAGGCGAAGATGGACCCGAAGCCCTCCAGATAGTCCGGAGTCTGCTTGAAGGCCGCCAAGGTGCCCTCCAGCATCATCCCCAGAAAATGCTGGCCTTGGAGAGACAAGAAGTACTCCAAACGCTGGTCCCGTGCCCCCATGACATAACCACGGTTCTGAGCCTCCGCACAGGTCTTCCTCCAGCCACGCCTGGTCTCCTTGTATTCCTCGTCATACCTCGCCTTGAATTTGTCGAGGCTCACATGACTCTCCTTCGTGACCCTGGCCAGTTCAGAGGCCAAGGAGGCCTTCTCCACCTCTGCCTGGGCCAGCTTGGCCTTCAGCTCGGCCACATCCGCTTCTGCTTGGCTGAACCGTTCCACGGTACCAGTGACTTGATCGTCGCGCTCCGCCATCCTTTTCCTCTCCGCTTCCAAGTCCTTCTCCAAAGCACCGTAATCGTCGATGCAATGGACCACCTCCCCGACCTGGGATTCCAGCTGCAGGGAATTGACGGGAAATCGTTAAAACAGGGAAATGACAAACATGGTTTTCGTACCTCAATATTGCATGAATTGTTGTCTTTTTGAATTGAATGTTAATATGTGTTTGTTTTCCCATTTTGAGTTTTGTTGAGTTTTGATGCTTGGTGTATCTTTTGGAGTGATTTCAGGGAAAATAAAGCATTAATTGGAGGATTTTGAAGACATGAGATCGAAGTACGTCTCGATAGGAATTCATGAGCGCAAACGGTGACCAAATCCGAGTCCAGACGAGGGAGAACGGAGCCGAACAAGCGGACTGCGCATAAAGCCCAGGAACCCGCGGTCCGGGCCGCGGCCACGGGCCCGACCGCGGGCCTCTGCTCCAAAATTGCCCAGGAACCCGCGGTCCGGGCCGCGGCCACGGGCCCGACTGCGGGCCTCTGCTCCAGAGCAGTCCAGAACATTTTTTTACAGTCACCCGCGGTCCGAGCCGCGGCCGCTGCCCATGACCGCGGCCTCCCCTACTTCCAGCCGCATTTTCAACCGCGGTTCATGCCGTGACCGCGAGGAAGAGGAGGGGATCCGCCTTTTGGTGGGCCCAGACGTGATTTTTAGCCCAAAAACTCCATTTTGCCCCATTTTTCTCATATCATTCACCACACACACCCACTTCATCTTCCCCAACACTCCAATTCCAAACCCTAGCCTTCATCTCTACCATTTTTCTCTCTTCCACACACAAAAACAACACCAAAATCAAATAAAGAAGGGGAAGACTTGGAAAGGAGCTCATCAAGACTACATGATTGAAGATCAAGATTATAGGATTTGTCTATGAATCTCTATCTCTATATATCTTTATTTATGTTTTCTTATGACTTGAGATTTGCTTTTATTATGAATATGCTTGGCTAAAATCTCTTATCTTAGGGATTAGATTAGATGGATTTGTAATGGATTGATTTCTTTGTTCAATATATATCTTGATTGTGCTTATTGTTGTCTTTTCAAGTCCTAGATTTATCTCTTGTATGATTGGTTGGCCACCTTTTGTGCATTTCTAATTTGTGATTTGAATCGAGAGAGGATAATTACAATAGATTAGGAGTTTGATACATATCATCTCAATAAACCGAGAGGTTGAGAGTTGGGTGAGGGCTTGTTGATCTTTTGTGCTCTTGGGAGTTATAGGTTAGAAATTGACCGGGGACGGCAATTATGACCCGTAATCTACTGTTTTAGTCGTCCGGGAGGGGGCTAAAACTAGTGGGGAGATCGCCCTAGATAAGTAGGCCATATCAAGATTTAAATTGATTTAGATTGAAGTTCATTACGATCCATCGAAATCTAGTCCCTATGATAACTTTCCTTTAAGTCATTCCCCAATTTATTAACTAGTTTTTATTATTGTTATTTAGTTTGCTTGCTTTAATTTAACTTTGATTTAACCTTCAATCTCTTCATCTTTGGTTGTCTAAATAGATTGAAAGCAACTTATTAATAGTATTTAGAAGTTTGAATTCACCAATCCTTGTGGGATACGACCTTGCTTCCACTTATTGCAACTACACCGTATACTTGCGGCGTGGTGAAAATAATAGCGAACAGGAAATCAAAAGGTCAGAAACATAAATATGCAAACATGTTAATTGATGCAGGGTACCTGAAGCACAAGGCGGCTAAGGGAATTCGCCAACGCAGCTTTCGCCATCTTCTGCGTGGCCTCCCTATCCTTGGGATGGATCCGGGAGAGAAGAGTGTTGACGAAGTCACGCCCCTTTAGGGACAAGACTGGCTTGGGGCCAGGGCCCTCCGATTCTTCCTCGGGCAAGGCCACTGTCTTACCTCTTTTAGCATCCACGGAGGCAGCCTCCGCCTCACCTGCCGACCCAACCTCTGGGTCCACGGACTTGCTGCCTTTCTCAAGGCGCGTCTTGCGACGTTTCTCCGCAAGGGCTTCCGCGGCAGCCTTCCTTTTCTTTTGGATAGTGCGGGACTCTGGAGTGGAAATAGTGCGGAGTGATCGGATGAGGGGCATCTCGTCCTCGACGTCCTCAACATCCACCACAGGAATGGTGGACTGCCCTCCACTATGGCCCGAGCCAGAGTCCTTTGCCCTCCGGCTGTCCGGGCTGAAGGCAAGTAGCACGCCCATGTCTTTCCCCTTGCCAGGAGGGAAATGTTGCGTGGGAGTGGTCTCCTCTGGCCCCACAGATATCAGCCCGGAGATGAACACCCCGGCATCCGCGGGCTGCCTGGAGCCCTGACCCTCTTTGCCAGAGGGACGGTCGGCGGAAAGCTCGGACCTGCATTTGTTCCTCCACGACATCCCTGCAAACAAACACAACTTTATCAACAAAAGCAAGGTAACAAATAACTTTCACATATGCTACTAATGCCTACTTTACCTATGGATCCAGGAGGGTACAGGGGAAACAGGCCATTGGCTGCCAAAGCCGAGGGATTTTCAGTGAGATCCTTGCAGGGGAATGGCTCTTGGTTGTGGAGGGCATTGAGGTTGCTCAGCACTCCCAGGTCGTGATCACAGGGGTTTCTTTGGGAGGCCGGCTGGTATTTGGTGCGGGAAGTATGCCATCGCAGCTCTTGGGCGCCATACTGGTGCCAAGTACCGGAGGTGGTCTTCACATAACAGTAGGAGTGGAGAAAGTCTTTATCATAGGAACTCAGGGAACTCAGGAAAAGGGCGGGATAATTCTTACGCGCAGCAAAACTATACAGGGGACCCCCCTGCAATCTTAGGGATTGGGTCTGGGCAAACAATTTGAAAGTATCTACAACACCATGGGCGGTGCAAAGGATATGAAAACAGTATAACCTCCGAATGGCGGAGAGAGCTATTTGATAGAAGGGGATTTTGAAGTGGCTGGCCACGCTTACTAGAAGTGGAGGAGGGGGAAGCCTCAGACCGGCATCTATCTGGGCTCGCCAGATGACCACCATATTCATGTTCAGTTTGTCGAAAGCAGGCATTAGAGCCTTGGATTGGGATTCGAATTCCAAACCCGCAGGCCGCCTACATAGGTCACACATCTTGTGCATGCTCACCACGCTCAACCGGGATTCAGGTATGGATTTGGGCGACCTAGGGGCTTTCCTCTTGCCCTTAGAGGTTTTAGGGGTTTCGGAAGTAGGGAGAGAAGATCCAGAGGCCGACAGAGAAGCCTGGGGAGAACTAGGGTTCGAGGGAGAGGGAGAACCAACCGGAGAGGGTACGGGAGAGGGAGAAGGGGAGGGGAAAAAGTCAGGCTGGGCAACAGGGGCGGAGGAGGAAGCCATTATCGAAAAAATCTAAAAAGTCCTAGGGTTTTCACGCTCAATCAGAGCACCAACAAATCTCAAAACCACTTTATACTAAACACAAATATCGGGAGAGGAGGATACGCGAGTTACCTAAGCCAAAGAAAGATCGACGGTAAAGACTGGAACGGAAGGGTTGCAGGAAATACGCCGGAACAGGGAGATGATCGCCGGAAATCGCAGACGAAGGAATTCGAAAAAACTGGAGAAGATGAATAGTGGGAAGTAAAAATTCGAATCGATTAAGAAAAGTGTACGCGGGCAACTACCAACATGCGGGATGAACGACACGTAGCATACGGAAAATAATCAACGGCTGGGAATTCCTACGGAGAGACGAAAGGACGCAAAGGTTAAAAAGTAACCTCGAAAAACGGAAAAGGACACTGTAAAAGGGGCGGGCATTTAATGCGGATGACGACAGCCACGCGGATGAACGCTCTGACTAGGTTACTTTGTTCCGGAGCAAACTAGTCAGACCAGAGGGGGGAGTGGTTGATGAGGAGTAATATATGCGGAACAGAGGAATGACTTTACCAGGGGAATCACGGGGAGCAGCGAGATAGCTTTCGCCAGAGGAATCACACTCGCCAGAGGAATCATACTCGCCAAAGGAATCACACTCGCCAGAGGAATCATACTCGCAAGAGGAATCACACTCGCCATAGGAATCGCCTTTGTCAGAGGAACGGGCTCTCGCAGAAGAGTCAGAGGGATGGACCTTACCAGAGGAACAACTTACACCAGAGAAGCCGCTCTCGCCAGAGGAATGGTCTTCACTAGAGGGATCACCAGAAACGCGGGGAAATCTCCCGTGTGAAGGCGATTTTACTATTATGCCCCTGACCACGCAAGACGCATGCTCCAGTGCTGATTTTACCATTTTACCACCCTCTACATGTAATCTATAAATAGCGGCATACGTGCTCCTTGTAATTTTACGTAATCTTCACTCTTGCAATACTACAGCACTTTTCTCTCAAGCTTACTCTCCTTTCTCAATCTCCGAACAACACTAGGTATATTTCATCGTTTCACCCTAATTCATCGATTAAACCTACACCCATTCGATTATGTATCACCAGGAGCATAATTTTGGGATTTCTGCTCGGAGTGCTCTTAAATCAATTAATGTGGTCAACTCGAAGTCTTGTGGTTGTGGAAATCCATGTGATTATATTTATATCGGCAACGAATCCGGTTTTTCCCTATAAAGAAATCTTACAGTACCGTTATAAATTCAAATTTTGTTGTGTCACGTTTGACGTTGCGTGAGTTTTAAAATTTGATCAGTACATAATTAGCGTTAAATTGAAGAAAAATATTGTAACAAGCTAGATTTATTGTATTTAATTTAATAATATAAGGAGGTATACGTACGAATCCAATATTTTCAGGTAAAAATGTATATACGCTTATTGCAATTTATAACTTATCATTTGACTTTTCGAATAATCTTCCACTAGCGTACAAGATTTTGGATAAAATATGTCTTCTTGATTTCTCCTTGCTCCTTTTTATCTTTCCCTTTCATCTAATTTTCCTTGTCAACTAGTATTTTTTATTCGATCTTTTGAAGGATAGAGAACGCGCTTGAATTTTGCAAAAACACATTGAGAATTTAAAAGATAATTTTATAGCAAAATTTTGCTTAAAATACTCGATTTTTGAACACATTTCTCTATGTAGAGTATATGTGTGCGTGCACGATGGAAATAGAGATGACGGACTTAATGGTGCGAACTTCATTGGCTCCTCATATTTGTAGTTATCTACTCAAATATATGATTCTTTGCACATAACACTTTAAATATGTTGAGAATTTTCACATATTAATTATCATAAAACTAATCTTAATTAAATCCAAATATAATATATAAAGTTGTATTTAAATATTGTTTTTGTTTCAACACCCCACAATTTTCAATTGTTAATGTTGATCACAAGATTCACAAGAAGACAAATATTTGCATGTATAGATATTTCCAAACCAATTTAGCTTGAAATGGTGTTCGGTAAGAACACGTGAGGGCCACATTCAATTAAAATTTAGAGTACTGCTAAACACACATAATATGTGCACACATAATGCCCTTGAAAATTTATTACCTAATTTAAATTATTTTTGTTACTAAATTACCCTTAATTTATATTGGAAAATTTCTAAAGATTTCTTTTCCTTTTATTACTGCAACACAATTTTGGAAACAAAATATTGATATGCATGGCCACTAATCAAGATACCACTTTGTTTTAGAAATGATGTTAAACGATTTTATTAATTCTTTTATTTAAAATACAAATATTTTCATTAATCATTATCCTATCTACTAATATTTGTTTTAAACAATAAAATTCATGGATGAGATAATACTACGATTTATTTTTAAAAAATATCCTTTAAGCAATGTCACAATATTCTTCCAATATTTAATTGTACAAACTATATAATCTATATAATATATATAAAATAAGAGTTTTTTTTCCCTCCAATTTTTCTCTATTTTTTTCTTTCTCTTCTCCCATTTATTTAAATCTATTTTTATCTCTATTTTTTTATATAATTTAATTCTTTTCTAAAGATCATCAAATTTGGTTAATGAAGAATATGCATCTTAAATTTAAGTTTGTGACAAATTATTTAATAAGATATAAAAAATCATCAAAATGAATTTAAAATGAATAAATTATGAAAATTTTAATATATTTTATTTTCTCTCTTCTTACAACTTTTTATTTATGTTTGTGTACGAAAATATTTATTTATTTATTATGACGTATAATAATAATAATAATAATTATTATTATTATTAGGCAGTGGGGGTGTTTGCGGCAACGGCATATAACCGGCCGTGTAGCTACCCTTGCTGCTTACTTGTGGTTTACGTCTCTTCGGTTTGTGCGTTTGAGGATGGTTAGTTTCTGGCGACGGCTTCTCACCGGCCGAAACTTTTGCCTCTAGTTTGTTAATCCTTCGTGGAGTTTAGTTGGGTTGAGCCGACTTCCTTTGGCTTGGTTTTTCGGCGGTGGGGTGCTTACGGCGATGGCGTATAACCGGCCGGGTAGCTACCCTTTCTGCTTTCTTGTGGTTTACGTTTCTTCGTGGGGTTTGGTTGGGTTGTGGGTTGTGGGGGTGCTTACGGCGACGATGTATAACCGGCCGTGTAGCTTCCCTTCTTTTGGTTTAGGCTCGTTTGAGGTTGGCAGACTTTTGGCGACGATGTCTCACCGGCCTTTTTGCCTTCCGAGCTGTTTGGGTTTTTGTTTTTGTAGGGTGAGAGCCGGGATTGTTTGGGGACGATGGTTAGGCCGGAATTCCGGAAACTTTCTCTTCTGCTCTTTCCTTCTTTCTTTTTCGTCTTGTAGACGAGTACTCTTTTTCCTTTTTACGGTTTTTCCCTTTGGGTTTTCCGTAAGAAGATTTTAATGAGGCTCGACCCTTAGTCTGCTTTTCTTGTGCTTTCAATGGTTTTTTTTAGGTTTTTTCTTTTCTTTTTATAGAAAATCGCAGTTTAATAATAATAATAATAATAATAATAATAATAATGATGATGATGATGATGATGATAATGTACGTGTAATGTTAATTTTCATTATATGAATTATTTTATTTATTTTAAAACATAATTTGCATTTATTTATATTTTTTATTTTATTTAATATTTATACTTATTCATTTAAATATGTCGGTTATTGTTATGTTAGTCGTGCATCGCACGGATGGCGTACTAGTGTACTACAGTACAATAGTACACTTTTTGCTTTGTTTTTCCTTTCCATTTTCTTTTTCATTTGTGTTTTATTTTTTATTTTTGTTATTTTTATTAATTTATTTACAAAACTATAGTGATTCCTTCATATGTTATATTTTAAATTTTGAGTTCATTAAATTTATTATGGTATAATTTTATTAAGTAATTGATCCATGTTCTCAACGTAAGATATTATTTCATAATTATATTTATTTTTAATTTTTTTTAATTTGTTATTTTCGAGTTAACTAATTTATTATAATATATTGTCCTATAGTATATTTTTATTGAGTTATCGATTGATGTGCTCAACGTATGACATTATTCCCACAACTATAGTCATACATTTATGTTTAATAAATTTTATGTTCACTAATTTGTTACTTCTTATTTACTTATTAACATATAGTTTTATGAAATAATCAAAGAAAGTAGTTAACATATGATATTATTCTAAATATTTTAGCTATCCCTTCCTATTTTTTTTTCAAGGTCACTAATTTATTTTAATATAATGTCCTATAGTATAATTTGATTTAGTAATCGATCGATGTGTCAGCGTATGACATTATTCGAGTTTTTAAATATATGTATGACATTATTTTCACCATTATAGTCATTCATTCATTTTTAATTTATATTTTTATTATTTCAAGTTCACCAATTAATCATATTATAATACCTTATATATGATTTCATTGCGTAATCGATCGACACATTATTCTCACAATTATAGTAATTCCTTTATATTTTTTATTTTAATTTTACTAATTCATAAAATATAATATATTATGATACAATTTTACTATTTAATTAATCAATGCAATGTAGTCAACTTATGATATTTTTTCTCAATTATAGTATTCATACTTAATATGAAATAATAATTTCATATTCATACTTAATAAATGTCAATAGCATTCAATGATACATATAGCGGAAGTTATATATATAATATTGGTGAGGAGCAATATATGCAGAGTAGGGAGAGAGTACAAATCAGAGGAATCACTCTCATCAGAGGAGTCATCTGCACCAGAGAAGTCATTCTTGACAGAGGAGCCATCTTCGCCAGAGGAGTCATCCGCATCAGAGAAGTCATTCTTGACAGAGGAGCCATCTTCGCCAGAGGAGTCATCCGCATCAGAGAAGTCATTATCGCCAGAGGAGACGCCTTTACTAGAGACGACGTGTTTACCAGAAGAGGCATCTCCACCAGAGATTACATTGCCAGAGGAGATATTTTACCAGAGGAGTTGTCAAATGCGCGGGAAGATCTCCCGCGTATTGTTGAAATTACCAGCATACCCTTCCACCACGCAAGACGCATGCACCAAAGATGTTTTTACTATTTTACCCCTCCGTTTGTAAATCTATAAATAGGGCTCGAGCTCGTGTATTATAATCTACGCTATCTCACATTTTCAAATACAACTGATATTTTCTCCTTTCGTGCAAGATTTCCGATTGTTCTTTACTCCGTCTTCTTCCAGTCATCACACTAGGTATAGTTCATGGTTTTTCTCCATAGTTTTAGGTGTTGGTTTCATTAATGTAATACCCCGTTTCCCTGAGTTAAATTTAGAATTTATTTTCGAAATTTAGAAGTAAGATGATTCACGCCGGATATAAAGAAAATGAATTTATTTTTTTTAATTCCAACAAAAATAAATATGATTTACAAAAACATTTGTAAATTTAGTTATTAAATTTATATGCATTGCATATTTATTTAATTTAGCATTCAAAGCATTTTCACGAGCTATTTATTTAGCGAACCCTGAAGAATTATTACAGTTTTCATAGTATAACCCGGAAGACTTTATTTTATTATATTTAATTTCTCCACCAAATTTCCCACACCTACCTACTTCCTCCCACCTACTCCCTCCCACACCCACCTACTCCCTCCTTTTTGCAAACTTAACATAGCTGGATTGATCCAACTTCATGCTTCCATTTCACAAACTACTTTCGCAAGGGGGAATTTAGATTCAAGATTTCAGACTCAGCCAAGCTTCATCAGATTCAACCTACAGACATTTCTTAAGGTTCCATCTTGAACTTCCTTTACCTGATTTTGCTATCACAGTAAGATTCAAGCTTTGATTTGTGCTATTCCAATCAACCACGAATGAATTTACATTTTTCAAAACTGTAAAAGATACAAGCTTTATATATATCTGCATATATACATACATATATGATGCATGTTTGAGATGAAAGGAGAAGAAGTTGAGTTCGAAACTTTAAATTTTATTCCTTGTTTTTTTTTTAAAACTGCGATGCCTGAGTCGGGCCGCTGCCTCGAGTCGGGTAGAGTCTGGGCGGCGACGGTGGCTACAAAGAGCCGTTGTTGTCGACCGGAATTGAGCAGGGTGAAGGAGTAGATGGTGGTAGCAGCACGACCATTGCTGTGGTCTGACGGAGGGCGAGACCGGAGGCGGAGGCGCAGCCTGTAGCTGCGTCGTCGTCGAAGAGAGATGAGGGAGGCTGGGCTTGGCGGCGGCGGTGCCGCTGCTGCCCAGCCAAGGACGGATGGAGGGGAGTGGACAGAGAGGGAGTTTCAGAGGGCGTTCGGCGGCGGCAGTGGGCTTCGTCTGCTGCTGTTGATCGCCGGGGGGGGGCTCAGAGGTTGTAGACACAGCGGCGGCGACGGTTTCATGGCCGAGCAGTCGCCGGGAGTAGATGGAAAAAGGGGGAGCTGCTCGTCGGCGGGAGTCAAAGAGAGAATTCTGAGGGAGGTGAGGCCGAAGGCTGCCTTCACCGGAGGAGAGGCCGGCGGCGTCCCGTCATCGCCAAGGAGGAAGGCGATGGTGGTAGTGGTTGGGTTTCAGCGGAGGGCTGAACGGAGGGCTGAGCGGAGGACGACGGGGCCGTGAGCGGCGCAAGGAGCGTCTGCGTGTGTGGGTTCTTATGAGGGAGATCGAGGAAGATGGAGGCGGCAGCCTTCCAGCCGTGAGTTCGCCGGAGATGAGTCGCAGCGGCCGGAAGAGAGAGAGAAGAGAGATCGCCGCTGCTGAGTGTGTTCCCGGTGACTGGCGTGTGTGTGTGTGCGTGCGTCTGTGAGTGTGAGAGTGACGAGATGGGGGGAATGGCGGCGGCGGCGGCCGGCGCTGCTACCGTCCGCCGGAGGAGAGAAGAAGGCGAGGAGTGAAGGCGCAGCAGCAGCTGCATGTGTGTGTGTGTTTCTGAAATGTGTGTGTGCGTGTGTTTGATATGGGAAAGGGGGGAGGAGAAATGGGCTAGGGCTTAGTTTAGAGGTTTGGGCTTGAGGGACTTGGGCCGAGTATTGGGCCTATTTTTAAATAGTTTTGGGCTGCGATTTTTTTTTAAAAAGCTTGGGCCGATTTTTTTTAATTTTATTTAGCTGGGCCCGATTCATTTTATTCAGTTTGGGCCATTCCTATTTTATTGAGTTGGGCCTCATCTTTTAAATTTATATGGACTATTATTTATTTAAGCATGGGCTCTATTTCATCTATATAAATGGCTTCCCTATTTTATTTAATTAGACTATTAATTAGTTTGATTAATTATTTTTAAAGACTTTGGATTGCCTTCAATTAATTAAATTGGGCTTTCTTATTTTTAATTAATTGAACTATTACTAGTTTGATTAATTTATTTAAAGGATAATTTTCATAATAATATCATATTATTATTATGTGCATATTTTAAGTAAATTACTTATTATATGCTAAGCATGACATGAAGTTGCATTTATTTTGCAATAAAAGTATTTAATTTGTTTTAATTATAATTCCAATTATTAAAGAAAGATGAGTAAGAATATTGTTGGTGTTCTTAACTCAAGAAAAATGTTTTCAATTATTTATTCATTAAATTTTGAAAACCCGGCTAAGTGAATCATAGAATGCTAAGCACTACACCATGACTTAAGATTAGATACAAGGAGACCTATTGAGAATAGATTTCTTGTAGGCTTCGAGCATCAGAAGGATTAGCACTGCTATTCCGATTCAGAGATAAGGTTAAACGACAGGCTTTGCCTATACAGGTGGGCATTACTTTTACTATACGTATATAGAGATCCCCTGCGTGTCGTAGGCCTCTTATACGAATATAT
Organism: Salvia miltiorrhiza; assembly: GCF_028751815.1. Classification (NCBI taxonomy): domain Eukaryota; kingdom Viridiplantae; phylum Streptophyta; class Magnoliopsida; order Lamiales; family Lamiaceae; genus Salvia; species Salvia miltiorrhiza. Next base: position 51,896,917 of record NC_080390.1, read on the forward strand.
GCATGAGATGATTTTAACTGTTAATTTCAGTTTATTATTATGCCCAAATGATAAATGACTCTTATGAAATGAAAATGAAATGTTTATGAAATGAAATGAAATGTTTATGAAATGATTGACTGCCAAAAATGTTTATGTTTTTATATGTATCCTATCTGTGTTGGTTCGCCAACTTTAAAGGAAATCCAATTGGGATCCTATGCTAGACAAAGGTCGCTAGCTAGGGTTAACGTGTACACTCATGGAGACCGCGAGTCGCTTGCGACCGGTCTTGGCGTCCGTGGTAAGGAGGCCTCCTTCCCGGCGCGTGACAGAAAGGAACAGATATGGATCATATGAAGGAAAATGATCGGCCGATCGACTTTATGAAAATGAAAGAAATATTTTAGTAAGCGCAGGTCATTTAAGAAAACCCCTGTGTGTTACTGTTATGGCAGTTCAATTTATATATGTATGCATGTTGTATTTTCGGCTATGCCCACTGAGTATTTTTATACTCAGCCCTGCATGTATTTCTAAATGTGCAGGTTGAGCAATTGATGGAATGGAATGATGTTGAGCGGGTGTTCCTTTGACATTTCAAGAAATGTAACCTTGAGTATACATCTTCATATGTATATCTCACACGTTTTCCGCTGCAAAACACTTTGATTAGGATAACTCTATGGTATGAAGTTGTTACACGTGTTATTGGGTAACCCACCTTAATCAGTTCTCTTTTATGTGTATGTTTTATAAGTATCCAAATGATCATATATGATCCTAGCTTTTTATCTATAAGTGATATTTTCATATACTTTAATGTTAAGTAATTGTCCATTTCCATTTTTTTATTGTTCACCCCAAGTCATAACCCCTGTTAACCCGTCATTGGGAAGTGGGATGTGACAGAGTGGTATCAGAGCGGTTCGTTCGCTCTGGCCCTAGAAACCTTATTCTAAAGAGTCGAGTTTAGTTTGATTCTTTATACTTACATGGGTTCATATGGCACCGCTCAACACTCCATTGCATCGTGCTCAATCAAGGAAAGAAGGTAACTGCAGTTTCAACGTTTTAAAGATGTTACTGTTCTAAAATGCTTCATGAATATGTTTATGTGAAGAGCATGTTATGATGAAATGTTGAATGTTTTGCCTTTCATGGCATATTTTCGCAATCTATGATGTTATGATCAGACGAATGATACAAAAATTGACATATGTTTTTCCGGAGAACATAGATTGCTATAAGTTGCATGATCACAATTTTAAAAGAACATAGACTACTAGATTAGTAGGATATCTCTACAATCTAGATTCTTAAGGTGATGATGTAGAAGAATGAAAGAGAACTTAGAGCATTTCAGCTCCCTCAAGAAAACAATGATTCTTTTGAACTACAAAGAGGAATGGAAAGATATGTACGAGGTAAAGGAAAAACACAGAATGACGATACGCGACGAATTCAAGGTAAACGTTGCATCAAAGGTTGAACCATAGTCTCTACGTTCAAATGTTCAAGTACGACGGAATATCAAATCGACTTTTGCTACAGGATAGATTTTATGAATAGAGTGTTTTGCCTGTGTACGTATGTCTGTGTGTATATGTCTTAAGAGAGGTTTGGGGTTTGAGATCAATAGGATAGGGAACCTTAAGATAAGTTTAATTGTTATAATGAACTTATGTTTTGTTATGTATAGTATGTTCATGGCCCTCCAAGTTCGGGACGATGTTTCCCGTGTGACTGGGAGGTGATGATGTTGGACCTGGCCAGTCCACATGATCCAAATCTCAGTAGACGTCTTTGGGGTTGAAAACCCATGTGTTTCAACTTTCGGTTGAAAAGCCAGATGGGTTCTTACTCGAGGTCATTTTGTTCGACCTAGTAGTTAATCATTTCATACCCTCTGGTCATTCTTTTGATTCTCTTGAACAATTTCTACAACACCTTGTTTTGATGTTATGTTAAGTTTGAGCCTTGCAACTCGTGAGTTGTCATAATAGATCCTCTTGTTTGATAAGACCAAGAAATGTTAGTCTACCGATGTAGTATACTACCCAAACTATGACTTCATATAATTGTGTCTCATTGTGATTGGTTGAGATTAGTTTTTGTCCTATAAATGATATCGACCACTCATTATGATAGAAATTCAGAGTCCAAGCTAAGACCGTAATATAGTGTTCGAGTACGAGGACTTAAGTTAATTGGTCTATGATAGTTTTAAGATAAATTCATAGGAAAGTGTTATTCATGTGATAGGTAACAAGAAATGGGTTGATGACTGTTTTAGTCTTTGGAAAAAAAAAAAAAAAAAAAAAAAAAATACCCCGTAGATGAGCCCTAGGAATGAGGTAGGAGCAAAATGAACCGCCGCAAAAGGACGAGTGAACTTATTTTCAAGTAAATCTCGTATATATAAATTGGAATTAGGAATCCAATTGATATGAGGAGAGACCCGAATCTATTCTAGATCGGAAAGTTAAAGTACTAAGAAATAAGTCGATACCCTTAGTAATAGTTCTTTGGAAGCACTATGATCAAGAAAAGGCGATGTGGGAACTCGATTCTAGCATGAATGAGAAGTACCCAGAATTATTTTCTATGGTACAAATTTCGTGACGAAATTTCTTTTAAAGTGGATAGTATGTCATACCCCGACTTTTAATCCCTGATTAAGGGCTTAATTATTAATAATTAGGATTCGGCATCCATTTATAATAAAAACTGGTTTGATTTATCTGATGTGATTTAATCGTTATATATGTGTTTTAATGTGCTTAGTTAAAAGAAATTTTTATAAATGTGGTGCATAAGTTTTAATTGGTGAGTTAAGTGTATCTATATGAGCCACATGAATTTTAAATTATGCATGAAGTCATGAATTTTATCTAAATTTGATAGTACATGTAACACCCCGTACTTTTCTCTATGTTGTGAGATAGTGTCTTAACACTATTGAGAATACTGAAATGTCAGAGAGATTGACTGTCCTATTAAGAAAATAGGAATAATGAGTTGGAAATAGAGTCGAGAAAGAAAGAGTGAAAAACCTTGATAAAAAAAAAAAAAAAAAAAAAAAAAAAAAAAAAATCGGTCGGAGAGACGTCTAGTTTGTCTGTGTTTGCCGACTGCTTTGACGTGATATTATGTGAAATTACGTGACTGATTGATTATGTGAGTTTTGTTACGTATGTCATTGTGAGCAAGTTATTATGATTTTTATTTGATAACCTTAGCACTTGGAATTTTAATTAAGTTTTCAAAGCAAGTGCAATTTATTTTTACCGAGAAATCAAAGAATGTCGGTTTATGAAAATTTTTCCAAACAAAATATTTTCAAATTATTTTTCCTATGATGAGGAATATTATAATTGAGTGAGTGCACTAATATTGGTGCCATATTTATTTTAAATATTGGTCACAATAGTTTTGTGTTATAGCATTGCATTAATTAGTAATTAGTCTTTTATGATTTTATTAATGTAGCTTAACACATGATTTATTCTAGACTACACAACCTTACACACACATGATTATTTTAATCTAATAAGCATGTGATTAATTTCCTTAGCCTTACTTGAAGTGGACGTGTGGTATGAAGATGAAAGGAAGGGATTAGTGTATAGGTTTAGGGGGGGGACAACTATTAAATGGTGAATAGTGTTTGGTCTCCAATCATCCTTCCTAAGCAAGACAAATTCACTTCATTTTCCTCATTTTCTTCACCATTCGGCCACTCTCAATTTCTCTCCCTCTCTTCCGATTTTGCTCCAAAAGATCACCATAGATGAATCACCAAAGCTTCCAAGTTCACATCAAGATCAAATCCTCCACCAAATCAACATAAACACCTTTCAATTCTTGAAGATTTCAAGAGGACCGTGGGGTTTGGTTTGAAGAGTGAGAAAGGAAAACTTTAATCTTTGTTTAATCTTGGGTAAGTGATTCTTATTTTTATAGATCTAGATTGTATGATGTTATATGTGAGTATATGATTATGATTGAGCAGGAAAATCACCCAACTTATTTCTATGAAATTTTCGAAAATTAGGGGCTTGAAACCCTACGAAATTTGTTGTTTGTTTTCTTGAATTGGCTTGAGTTATATGATGATTGATGATTATTGAGTTAATATATATGAATATCTTGATGATTAGCCATGAGATATAGATTTTTCTATTAGGTTAGTTTACCTAAAATTGGGATGTTGAGATCCTATGAATCAATTGATGTATTGATGATGGATTTGAGTTTATGAGATGATCTAGATGATTAATGATGGATGAGATTAAAGTTTGAGGTTGAGAAATGAAAAATGAAAAAGTGTTAGTTTGAGGAAGAAGATGACATACATATGTATCTATATGTGATCTTGTTTTATGATGTTGAATTGTGCTAATTGGTAACCTAGGATGTTAGATCTATGATTTGATCAATAGGTTATACATGATTAGTGATATTTTCAAAAGAGTTAAGTTTAATAAAAATTAGGACTTTTTGCCTATGTGTTATTAAAGTGATTTTGGCTTAAGATATATGTATTTGAGCATGATATTAGTGTATAATTATGTTTGAGTAAGTCTTTTGTTGGCTAAGAAAATTTTTGACTTAGTTTAGTTTATATGAGTTTTTGAGTTTTCATATTTTGAGAAGTCGATGATTGATAAATGAGGTTTAATTGCTTTATGACCATTATGTGAAAGTTTGTCATGTTTTATTAAGAGTTTTATGATGATACATGAAGTTTCATTAGAGTTTAGTACATGATAAAAGGGAATCTATATGTGTATAATGATTTATATGATGAATGAGATCATGTTTGAATAATTGAGTAATTTTGTGCATGAAAATGAAAAGAGAATTTTAATGATGCGTTCATTGAAACGTTTTACTAGAGATTTGAGGTTATGATGTAAGAAGAGAGTCAAGATTTGAGTATGATGAGCATTATAATGTGCTTGAATGTTTGTGAGTATTATATGTGTTTAAAATAAGCTTTGATGAGTTTCCTTGAAGGAATATTGAGTTGAGTATTTTAAGAGTTTGAGATGAGATTTTGGTGAATTTCGTAGGCCTACTGACCTACTGTGATCGACGGTTTTTCAATGTCAAAAAGCTTTGAAAATTTTATACCAAGTCTCTACATGAGTTTTGAGAACATCGGTAAAATTTCAAGTCATTTGGACTTCGTTTACTATTTTTTTTATAAAATACAAAACCGAAACTGCACATTACTACCGAGAGTTTCAGAGAGCAGGGGAAAGAGTCATTCATTTCAGTAGCTTCCTGTGTGATCTAGCTTTCCAAAATTTTATGGTATTAACCTTATTGTGTTAGCTAGATATCCACAAAATTTGAGCTCAGTTTGACAACATTTACTATTTTTCAAAAATCCAAGTTTTCGATTGCTCAAAACTGCCGAATATGGTAAACTGTAGTAAAACAGTCATATCTCCTACAATATTTGGAGTTTTGACTCTATTTTTTTTTATGAAAATAGACTCGAAGACCTTTCTTTTGGTATGAGTCTCGAGTCCAGGAGGTGTCGAAGTAAGAACAGGATAGATTTTGAAGTTGAGTCAGTGTAAAAACAGAGCATGTTTTGATAATGTTTGATTGTGTTTTTTTTATATGCCTTATGTGATTGTGTTGTCTATGTGTTGAATGAGATTGAACGAGCCTTATATGAGAGATAAATCGAGACTTAGTACCATGATTTTCTTGAAACTTATCCTTGAACTTAAGGATTTGAGATGAGTGGAGAGTTTATATAGAGATGAGTAAAGAGATAGAATATGAGATAGAGCATGAGTTAAGGCTTTATGAGTATGGATTTTAAAAGGATTAAAATGTTTTAAATCAATTTTTTTTATGGAGTTTAAAATGCTTATTTAAGTCATTTATAAATGAATAATGAGAAATGCGTAAAGGAGTTCGTAAATGAATCGCGGCATGAGATTTTCAATTTCCCTAGTAAACTAAGGAGATATTATGAAGGAACAAGCAATGAACGAGACTCTCACCACCGAGTCACTACCACAAATTGGAGAAGGAAAAAGTTCACGCACAAACAAGATATGTACACCACCTCAAGATGGAGGTAAAGAAAAAGGAAATGGAAGGAAAACACTAGAACTAAACTTAAGGTATAACCCAACCCCAAGGCTAGTAGGCTCAAGTTAAGAGAGTGAATGCTTTGGCTAAAGTGCCAGAAGCTACAGCAAGAATAAAGTTGGAACACCACCACAATCGAAACTTAGAAACCCATTAAATAATCATTTGGAAATGAGAAAATGAGTTTACATGGCAGAAGGAGTGCCATTAATCTTTAAGTGAAAGTTACCAAGATGATGAGAAAAGTTTGATGTTAGAATTTCTAAACGAAACAATTAAGGTAGTTCACCACTTTACTAAGATGAAGTGGGTGAAAGAATGTTGTTAGGTCCTGAACTGATCCAACAGATGATTGAGAAAGTCGACCACATCAAACAAAGAATCAAAGAAACTCAAGATAGACAAAAGTCTTGCGCCGATAAACGCCGATCGGAATTAGAATTTAATGTTGGGGATCGAATTTTCCTCAAAGTCTCTCCCTCAAAGGGAGTTATACGTTTTGGAAAGAGGAGCAAGTTACGACCCCGTTATATAGGACCTTTTGAGATCCTAGATAAGATAAGCCCTGTAGCCTATAGGTTGGCATTGCCACCCAGTATTGGAGACGTGCACAATGTGTTTCATGTCTCTCAGTTAAGAAAGTATGTGTTTAATCCAAAGCATTTGATTAAGCCAGATAAAGTAGTCCTAGCCAGGACCTAAGTTGTGATGAGAAATCAGTCCAGATACTTGATCGCAAGATTCAAGTTTTACGAGGCAATAATATTGTTCTCGTCATGTAGTGGAACCATCACAGGATAGAAAAGGCCACAAAAGAGATGAATGAAACGAATGACTAGTATCACAAGATAGAATACCAGATATGCAATTCCGAGGACGGAATTTTTATAAGGAGGGAGGAATGTAATACCCCGTTTCCCTGAGTTAAATTTAGAATTTATTTTCGAAATTTAGAAGTAAGATGATTCACGCCGGATATAAAGAAAATGAATTTATTTTTTTTAATTCCAACAAAAATAAATATGATTTACAAAAACATTTGTAAATTTAGTTATTAAATTTATATGCATTGCATATTTATTTAATTTAGCATTCAAAGCATTTTCACGAGCTATTTATTTAGCGAACCCTGAAGAATTATTACAGTTTTCATAGTATAACCCGGAAGACTTTATTTTATTATATTTAATTTCTCCACCAAATTTCCCACACCTACCTACTTCCTCCCACCTACTCCCTCCCACACCCACCTACTCCCTCCTTTTTGCAAACTTAACATAGCTGGATTGATCCAACTTCATGCTTCCATTTCACAAACTACTTTCGCAAGGGGGAATTTAGATTCAAGATTTCAGACTCAGCCAAGCTTCATCAGATTCAACCTACAGACATTTCTTAAGGTTCCATCTTGAACTTCCTTTACCTGATTTTGCTATCACAGTAAGATTCAAGCTTTGATTTGTGCTATTCCAATCAACCACGAATGAATTTACATTTTTCAAAACTGTAAAAGATACAAGCTTTATATATATCTGCATATATACATACATATATGATGCATGTTTGAGATGAAAGGAGAAGAAGTTGAGTTCGAAACTTTAAATTTTATTCCTTGTTTTTTTTTTAAAACTGCGATGCCTGAGTCGGGCCGCTGCCTCGAGTCGGGTAGAGTCTGGGCGGCGACGGTGGCTACAAAGAGCCGTTGTTGTCGACCGGAATTGAGCAGGGTGAAGGAGTAGATGGTGGTAGCAGCACGACCATTGCTGTGGTCTGACGGAGGGCGAGACCGGAGGCGGAGGCGCAGCCTGTAGCTGCGTCGTCGTCGAAGAGAGATGAGGGAGGCTGGGCTTGGCGGCGGCGGTGCCGCTGCTGCCCAGCCAAGGACGGATGGAGGGGAGTGGACAGAGAGGGAGTTTCAGAGGGCGTTCGGCGGCGGCAGTGGGCTTCGTCTGCTGCTGTTGATCGCCGGGGGGGGGCTCAGAGGTTGTAGACACAGCGGCGGCGACGGTTTCATGGCCGAGCAGTCGCCGGGAGTAGATGGAAAAAGGGGGAGCTGCTCGTCGGCGGGAGTCAAAGAGAGAATTCTGAGGGAGGTGAGGCCGAAGGCTGCCTTCACCGGAGGAGAGGCCGGCGGCGTCCCGTCATCGCCAAGGAGGAAGGCGATGGTGGTAGTGGTTGGGTTTCAGCGGAGGGCTGAACGGAGGGCTGAGCGGAGGACGACGGGGCCGTGAGCGGCGCAAGGAGCGTCTGCGTGTGTGGGTTCTTATGAGGGAGATCGAGGAAGATGGAGGCGGCAGCCTTCCAGCCGTGAGTTCGCCGGAGATGAGTCGCAGCGGCCGGAAGAGAGAGAGAAGAGAGATCGCCGCTGCTGAGTGTGTTCCCGGTGACTGGCGTGTGTGTGTGTGCGTGCGTCTGTGAGTGTGAGAGTGACGAGATGGGGGGAATGGCGGCGGCGGCGGCCGGCGCTGCTACCGTCCGCCGGAGGAGAGAAGAAGGCGAGGAGTGAAGGCGCAGCAGCAGCTGCATGTGTGTGTGTGTTTCTGAAATGTGTGTGTGCGTGTGTTTGATATGGGAAAGGGGGGAGGAGAAATGGGCTAGGGCTTAGTTTAGAGGTTTGGGCTTGAGGGACTTGGGCCGAGTATTGGGCCTATTTTTAAATAGTTTTGGGCTGCGATTTTTTTTTAAAAAGCTTGGGCCGATTTTTTTTAATTTTATTTAGCTGGGCCCGATTCATTTTATTCAGTTTGGGCCATTCCTATTTTATTGAGTTGGGCCTCATCTTTTAAATTTATATGGACTATTATTTATTTAAGCATGGGCTCTATTTCATCTATATAAATGGCTTCCCTATTTTATTTAATTAGACTATTAATTAGTTTGATTAATTATTTTTAAAGACTTTGGATTGCCTTCAATTAATTAAATTGGGCTTTCTTATTTTTAATTAATTGAACTATTACTAGTTTGATTAATTTATTTAAAGGATAATTTTCATAATAATATCATATTATTATTATGTGCATATTTTAAGTAAATTACTTATTATATGCTAAGCATGACATGAAGTTGCATTTATTTTGCAATAAAAGTATTTAATTTGTTTTAATTATAATTCCAATTATTAAAGAAAGATGAGTAAGAATATTGTTGGTGTTCTTAACTCAAGAAAAATGTTTTCAATTATTTATTCATTAAATTTTGAAAACCCGGCTAAGTGAATCATAGAATGCTAAGCACTACACCATGACTTAAGATTAGATACAAGGAGACCTATTGAGAATAGATTTCTTGTAGGCTTCGAGCATCAGAAGGATTAGCACTGCTATTCCGATTCAGAGATAAGGTTAAACGACAGGCTTTGCCTATACAGGTGGGCATTACTTTTACTATACGTATATAGAGATCCCCTGCGTGTCGTAGGCCTCTTATACGAATATATGCATGAGATGATTTTAACTGTTAATTTCAGTTTATTATTATGCCCAAATGATAAATGACTCTTATGAAATGAAAATGAAATGTTTATGAAATGAAATGAAATGTTTATGAAATGATTGACTGCCAAAAATGTTTATGTTTTTATATGTATCCTATCTGTGTTGGTTCGCCAACTTTAAAGGAAATCCAATTGGGATCCTATGCTAGACAAAGGTCGCTAGCTAGGGTTAACGTGTACACTCATGGAGACCGCGAGTCGCTTGCGACCGGTCTTGGCGTCCGTGGTAAGGAGGCCTCCTTCCCGGCGCGTGACAGAAAGGAACAGATATGGATCATATGAAGGAAAATGATCGGCCGATCGACTTTATGAAAATGAAAGAAATATTTTAGTAAGCGCAGGTCATTTAAGAAAACCCCTGTGTGTTACTGTTATGGCAGTTCAATTTATATATGTATGCATGTTGTATTTTCGGCTATGCCCACTGAGTATTTTTATACTCAGCCCTGCATGTATTTCTAAATGTGCAGGTTGAGCAATTGATGGAATGGAATGATGTTGAGCGGGTGTTCCTTTGACATTTCAAGAAATGTAACCTTGAGTATACATCTTCATATGTATATCTCACACGTTTTCCGCTGCAAAACACTTTGATTAGGATAACTCTATGGTATGAAGTTGTTACACGTGTTATTGGGTAACCCACCTTAATCAGTTCTCTTTTATGTGTATGTTTTATAAGTATCCAAATGATCATATATGATCCTAGCTTTTTATCTATAAGTGATATTTTCATATACTTTAATGTTAAGTAATTGTCCATTTCCATTTTTTTATTGTTCACCCCAAGTCATAACCCCTGTTAACCCGTCATTGGGAAGTGGGATGTGACAATTAAACACCAACTGGCGCCGTCTGTGGGAAACAATGGGCTAAGGCGTGAGAATTCCACCCCCTGCGTATGCAGATCCGGAATCGTCGCCGGATTTGCATGTGCAGGTCCCAATTACGCCATCGTTCGGAGGTTTCAAGTTATTGTAGCTCAGTTTTTATGTTTTCGTGCAAATTTACTTACAAGTTCGGGAGATCTACGTTCAATTGTGTTTTTGTGCATGGGGAAAAGGTGGTGACGGTTATAAATTACGAATTAGGGAAAATTTACGTTTCTTCACTGTGGATCGGGGTAATTATGGGCAAACATGAGTTTTCTTTGGAGAATGGAGAGTTTATTCGTAGATCTAACGGTTTTATCGGTGAATTATGGAATTTTGGCTCTGTTTTTGCTTAATGATTGGCTCTGTGTTGGGGATTGGTGGGTTTGCATCGATAGGATGTTAGTTAGCACTCCATTTTGGTTATGATTGGGCTTACGTTGTTGATCTGTGAGTGTTTTTTGTTTGCGGATGATGCTTATCAGTATTTTCCATGTTTTTATGGTTAATCCTCGTGTTTTATCGGTGGATCGGGGAATAGTGTTTTGTTTTCGTTATGATGAGGCTGATACTGTTAATTTACTGGTATTTTTCATTTAAGAAGGATGTTTATCAGTGTTTCCATGGTTTCTATGGTTAGTCTTCGTTGTGCTTGGGCTCGTGTGGTTAAATCTGTGGGTCTTCTTCGTTTGAGGTTGATAATTATCGTTACTTCCTTTGCCTGGATGACAAATCTTCGTGTTATATCGTTGGGTCGGAGTTGATGCTCTGTTTTTGTTATGTTGGCTCTGTGCCGAGGGTTTATAGACGTTTTTCGTTTAAGGGAGGGGGTTTATGGGTGTTTTCCATGATTTTCGTGGGTGATCTTCGATTTCGATGATTGAATTGGGAAGTTATGCTCTGATCCTGATATATTGGGGTTTTCTGCTGCGGATCTATGGGTTTTTTGTAGTTAATCGTCGATGTCGAGAGTATTTATTGTCATTGATGCAAGAGTTTTACCTCAATAATATGATGATTAACACTTTGTCTTTGTCGTGGTGCGATTCGTATTATTGTCCTGCAAACGGCCTTCATTTATGGGAAACGATTATTCATGCTCTCCATGTTTTCCTTGACTAATCTTCGCATTACGGTAGTATTTGTTTTCTTACATAATTCTTTTTGTTATCATGTCTAATGAATCGTGCTAACATGTTTTCTGGTGGCTGCTCTGTTTATACTTATCTCTGGGTATCATGCGTCTGCTAGATTTTACTGAGGGCTCTGTTTTCTCAATCTATACTCTGGGTTTATTTCCCAGAGTGTAGAGTTATTTGGAAGGGAATGTTTTAACGGTCTTCGTACCGGTGCTCGGGATTCTTTATTGGGTTTCTTATATCGGAACTCCAATCCGCAATAAGGGGTTTATTCTTTCGTCGTTGCAATAGTTTCTCACTTTGTTTATGTGTAGGTACTATGGGATCGTCAGATGCTCACCGCAACCTGGAGAAAGAGTTCGACTCCGCTGCTCTCACCACTGAGGTGCCTGCCTCCTTGTTCGCTGGCCTACAGAGTAATGCTACCTTCACTGCCCCACCAGGGTTTCAGGCTATCTCCGCCACTCCGTTGACAGGGTTGAATACAAGCTTCCAGAGAACTGCTCTGGTGACTCCAGGATCTGACATGCCGTGCTTAACTCCCGCGTCTGGAGCGGGACAGCTCACGTTTGGGTCGATGGAACAGATGATGGCACTACTTCACTACTCCGCTGTGCGTCAGGCACTAGGAGCTCCCATGTTGTCCACTGTTCCCACTGTAGCTCCACTGGTGGGAACGGCTACTTTGCAGGGCACTGAGGCCCCTCCTCCCGCTGCCCAGGAGGTAAACACTTTGGCAATCAACAAACAGGTGGTGATGCCCTTGGAGGTGCAAGGGGATCCCGTTGACAGGGAAGTGGAAAGAAGACCAGAGGGGAGCCGTGTCAGGCTCAATAGCGTTGTTAGAAAGGAGAGGGTTGACGAATCTGACAGTCAATCCGTCTCCCTTGTGTTCGAAGAAGAGAGACCAAGGGAGAAGGCACGGTTGAAAAACCAAGTATCCCAGCTGAAACATCAACTCCAGGATCTGGAGGAATCTCTGAGGGAGAAATCCCGGAAAGACGACAGAGGTCAGAGATCAGAAAGGTCGGACAGAGGGGAGCGTTCGAACAGGGTAGAGAAGTCCCACCGTCAAGAGAAATCCCGATATACGGAAAGATCAGAGGAGAGGGAGCCAGAGTATTCTTCTGGCAGACATGAATATAGAACTCACAAGCGCCACGCTCATGACATACCCAGGGATAGGAGGGAGCAGGGAAGGCAAAAGGGGGACAAGAGGGCTAGGATTTCACGGTATCATCCCATCAACAACCGTAGTCCTTTCTCTGATGGTATTCTGGCAGATACCCTACCCAGAAGTTACAAGCCCATCTCGTTGGATTACGATGGCACTACCGATCCGGAAGTGCATCTCAATCGGTTTGAGGGATTGGTCACATTGCACATGTACACTGAGGGCATTAAGTGCCGAATCTTCTCCACTACTCTTACTGGACCGGCTCAGTTATGGTTTGGGACGCTGCCCCCAAATTCCATTCACTCTTTCGAAGAATTACAGATTCGTTTTTTGCGTCAGTTCGCGAGTTCACGGAGGGTAGGGAAGTCAGCCCTTTCGCTGATGGATATTAAGCAGGAGCAGGGAGAAACGCTACGGGAGTACACAGCGAGGTTTAACCTTGCCGCTCTGGAGGTGCCAGAGGCAGAATCGCAAATTAAAAACTGCGCCTATGTCAGAGGACTCAGGCCGGGGATCTTTTTTGACGAATTACAAATTCGACCAGCAAGGGACTTTGATGACATCATGGCAAGGCTGCCGGGTTATCTACAGTTAGAGGATGCCAAAATGGCGAGGAAGGTGGAAAATGAGAAACACAGGGTCAAGAAAGCTGAGGAAGCACCCGAAAGACAGAGACATCAAGATAGGGCCCCGTTCAGAGGGTTGCCTCCGAGAGTACTCCCACCCCAGGGAGGAATGCCGCCCCAACAACAGCGCACTGTGAATGAGGTTACGCGGTTCACCGAGTACACGCCCCTGAATAAACCACAGGACGAAATTTTTCACTTGATAAAGGATCAACCATTCTTTCGGGCACCGGGAACCTACCGGGCTGGCCCGCCACAGGAGGGGCCTAATAATAAGTTGTGCGAATATCATAACTCCTTCGGGCATTACATGAAATATTGTGGACATCTTAAACATCAATTGGAGTTACTAGTACGTCAGGGACACCTCGACCAGTTCATTGATAGAGGAAATGAGGGTCAGAGACGGAATGATCAGAGGGATCAAAGAGATCAGAGGGATCAGCGAGATCAGAGGGATCAAAGGAATAACCGTGATCACCGACAAGAGCAGGGGAACAACAGGGATCGCAGAGCGGATGATAACCGCGATAATCGCAGAGAGGGGGCAGATAGGCAAGTGCCTCCTCCTCCCCCGTATAGAAGGGAAGTTCACATGATTTGTGGGGAGAACGGGATGCCCACATCAAATAGGGCTAAAAAGCAAGTCGTCAGAGCAGTTAAAACAGGGTATTATCCTAAAAGGGTCATGGAAGTCACCAGCGCGGCAGAGGAACCGGCGATCACTTTTGGGACAGAGGATATACGCACACTAATGTACCCGCATGATGATGCACTGGTCATAACGGCAGACATCGCTGGTTGCATTATCCACCGTATTTTCGTGGATTCGGGCAGCGCTGTAAACATCTTGTATAAAGAATGTCTTCAAAATATGGGAATCGAAGCTCGTATCGAGCCGACAAATGCTCCTCTGTTTGGGTTCGGGGGGGAAATGGTCATGCCTCTAGGATATGTAGAGCTGCCATTGATTCTTGGCAGTACAGTGGCGGGCAACAAAACAAGGATGGTACGTTTCTTAGTGGTGGATATGCCTAAACCCTCGTACAATGTCATACTCGGCCGACCTGCCTTGACGGCGTTCAGAGCAGTCATTTCTTTGTTTCACCTGAAAATGAAATTTCCCATCGAGGGAGGGAGAGTGGGAGAAGTTTGTGGCGATCAAACGACATCAAAAGCATGCCATGTACAAATGCTGACACAATCAGCGGGGCAGAAAAGGGAAAGACTGACAGAGGGGGCCGATAGTCGGAAGAAGGGGAAGGTAGGCGAAGTGCATGCCTCAGCCGAGGAGCGCCAAGAATTGACAGATTTACTGCAAAACAGAGACTCCACAGGAAAAACAGCGCTGGTGTCCACCAGTGATGTGTGAAACATGATCGAGTTATTTCCAGGGAAAGAGGGTTTCCAGACTAAGATTGGATCGGTCATGAGTGATCAGGTCAAATAGGAGCTCATTGGTTGTCTTCGGCGAAATGCGGATGTGTTTGCTTTCAGCACCGCAGATTTAAAGGGAATTGATAGAGGGTTGGCGGAGCACTGCCTCAATGTGGACCCTAAGGTCAAGCCGGTGAAACAACGGACAAGGAATTTTGGGGCTGAAAAGGATGCTGCCATCAGAGAGCAGGTCTATGAACTATTGAAAGCTGGACACATTGTGGAAGTGCAATATCCAGAGTGGATCTCAAACGCGGTGATGGTACCCAAGAAAACAAACACCTGGAGGATGTGTGTGGATTTCAGAGACCTAAACGCTGCCTGCCCGAAGGATCACTATCCTCTGCCGAGGATTGACCAATTGGTGGACTCTACTTCAGGGTGTGCTCTGCTATCTATGATGGATGCATACCAGGGATACCATCAGGTAAAAATGAATAGGGGAGACATCGCCAAAACGGCTTTCGCTGTTTGTTGTGGGGTATATGGATGGAGAAGTATGCCTTTCGGCTTAAAAAATGCGGGAGCTACATATCAACGGATGATGGAGAAAATTTTCAAAGAGCAATTGTCAAAGAACATTTCAGTTTACGTGGATGATATGCTTGTGCGAAGTGTTAGGGCAGAGGATCATGTTTCCGATCTGGAGGAAATCTTCACAGTAGTCAGAGATCACCGACTCATGTTAAACCCAGCCAAGTGCACCTTTGGGGTCACAACAGGGAAGTTTTTGGGATATAAGGTCACGCCTGCAGGGATTGAGGTTAATGCCGAAAAGGTCAAAGCAATTTTGGAAATGACACCGCCTAGAGGGATCAAGGAGGTGCAGACTCTGAATGGGCGTATCACTGCCCTAAGTAGGTTTATATCGAGATCGGCAGAACGGAGCATGCCGTTTTTCAAAGTGTTGAGGAAGGGAACCAAGTTTCTGTGGACAGAAGAATGCCGAGTGGCATTTGAGGATCTTAAAGCATACCTAGCAAAACTACCGACTCTGACCAAACCAGTTCCGGGAGAAACGTTGTATTTATACATAGCTATGGGGGAGGAATCAATCAGCTCGGTGTTAATCAGGGAGGAGGGAAG
This sequence comes from Salvia miltiorrhiza, assembly GCF_028751815.1. Classification (NCBI taxonomy): domain Eukaryota; kingdom Viridiplantae; phylum Streptophyta; class Magnoliopsida; order Lamiales; family Lamiaceae; genus Salvia; species Salvia miltiorrhiza. The sequence continues at coordinate 51,912,849 of NC_080390.1, forward strand.
TCATCAGAGACCCATTTATTTTGTCAGCAGAATTATCCAGGGCCCTGAGCTCAACTACACAGAGATCGAGAAGGCTGCTCTGGCGGTCATGATCACGGCAAGAAAGCTGAGGCCTTATTTCCTTTCACACAGGGTGGTGGTACGCACGTCTTTACCTTTTAAACAAGTTTTGGGGCGCCCGGATTTGTCGGGGAGAATGGTCAAATGGGCTGTGGAACTAGGGGAATATGATGTAGAGTACGAGCCGAGAATGGCAATCAAGGCGCAGGCATTGGCAGACTTCATACAAGAAACAACTCGTCGTCCCGTACCAGAGTTCTGGGTGGCTTGTGTGGACGGATCATTAACAAAAGAGGGGTGTGGAATCGGGGTATATATTACTTCGCCAGGATATGGAACATATCAGTTCGCTATTAAATTCACCTGTCGGTTATCTAACAATGAGGCAGAATATGAGGCAGTGGTCAGAGGGGCACATATCTTGTCAGAACTTAAGGCCGAGTGTGTCTTCATCAGGACAGATTCTCAGCTGGTAGCTCAACAATTCTCGGGGGGTTATAATATCAAAGATCAGAGGATGAAAGCGTATCATACCAAAATCAATGAGATGAAAGAAAAGTTCATGGAATTCAAGCTCGAACAGATTTCTCGGGAGGAGAACACGAAGGCCGACTTACTGGCGCGCATGGCTAGCGCAGTAGAGCAAACTTGGAGCGACGAAATTATTCTACTCTGTGATACCAGAGAGATGGAGACTTCGCAGGTGTTCTCGGTAGAAATCAGAGATGATTGGCGGGCTCCGATCATACACTTTCTAAAGACAGGGGAACGGCTAAGCAGAGAATCCAATCAGAGGGCCCGCTATGAAAATTACTGCCTAATCAACGATCAACTCTTCAAAAGATCTTTTACTCAACCTTTGTTGAAATGCTTATCACCAGATGAAGCTAACTTTGCTCTGAAAGAGATTCATGCAGGTTGCTGTGGTGGGCATACGGGATTTCGGGACCTCGTACGCAAGATTATTCGGGCAGGGTTCTACTGGCCTCATATCAACAAGGAAGCCAGGGAGTTCGTCCGCAAGTGTGAAGCTTGTCAGAGGCACGCCGGGAAAATCAACATACCAGGGGAGCCCATGGGGATCATGTACGCTGCTTGTCCGTTTGACAAATGGGGCATTGATATAGTCAGAAAGTTGCCTACAGCACCTGGAGGGAAATGCTTTCTCATTGTGGCAGTAGATTATTTTTCTAAGTGGGTCGAGGCAGAGGCTGTGAGCAAGATCGATGAAATTACAGTGGAACGCTTTATCTGGAGGAACATCTGCTGCAGATTCGGGGTACCAAGAATCATTGTATCTGATAATGGGACTCAGTTCACAGGGCAAAGGATCGCGGATTTCTGCGACCGAATGGATATTACACAGCGGTTTGTCTCAGTGGCTCATCCACAGGCAAATGGACAAGTGGAATTAGCTAACAGGACCATATGTGAAGGAATAAAGAAGAGACTAACTCAGAGCAGAGGGAAGTGGGTAGAAGAGCTGGACACCATTCTCTGGGCTCATCGAACTAGCCCGAAAACGGCGACAGGGGAGGCACCATTCACGCTGGTGTATGGATCCAATGCGGTGATACCAGCAGAGGCACGACTAGAATCATACCGGATTACCACATATGACACTGAGCACAACAAGGAGCTCCGCCGAGCAGAGCTGGACTTGGTGGAAGCACAGAGGGAGGAAGCCCGTATCAGAGCGACTAAGTACAAAGGCATTATCAAAGCGGGATATGACAAGCGAGTCAGAGTGAGGAAGTTGTCAAAGGGAGATTTGGTTCTCAAGAGAGCGGACGCGTTAAAGGCAGTGGGCAAGTTTGAAGCAAATTGGGAGGGACCATTTATCGTTACAGAGGTTCTGGGTGGCGGAGCATACATATTGTCAGATTCAGACGGCAGAACTCTCCCCAGGCCATGGAATATAAACACGCTCAAAAAGTTCTATGTGTAACTGCTACCTAGCAGGAATGATCATTTGTAGACCGGGTACTCTTTTTCCCCACAGGGGTTTTAACGAGGTCCGGGGCCATAATATCAATAAAACAGATATGTGGTTCTAGGGAATTCCCTGGTGTCGTCTTATTTACTTTCTTTTATCGTTTTCTTACATTACAAATGCTACTTAACATGTTCATGCAGAGCATTGCACATGTCACCAGAGGGGGGAGTAGGGTGTATACCCGTAATCCTCAATTTACAAATTCAAAATATAAACTGTTTCTTAACAGATCAAGGGCGAAACAAATACAAAAAACTGCTTCTTAGCAGGACAGAGGGAAAACAAACATCAGGAATGAACACCTTTTCTTCTACAATCCAACACTCCGAGTTCTTCTTCGTCGCTGGGACACGCTCACCTCTCAGATCTACTTCAACTCCACTTTGTGTCTGCAGAAGTATCAAGAAAAACAGCAAGTCAAAATGCCAAAAAGAAATAATACAGAGGAGGAACAAACCAAAGGCCAGATCTGAGGGACCAACGCTCAGATCCGGAAACCCAACGCCCAGATCGGGGAAGTCAACGTCTAGATCTGGGAAGCCTGGTTATAAAACACTCAAGCAAGGGAACTCCACTCGTTACAACCACAAAGTTAGAGATCTACACCGGAAGCACAGGGGAAAAGGCGGAGCCCTCAGGGATGTGAGTGTTTAGAGGGGAAATTCCCTTACTTGAGTGCCTTACAACCGATCTAGGGAGGCAAAACATCAACAGATCCAGGGTTTGAAGGATCGGAAGAGGATATATATATAGAGGCGATACTGGGCTTAAGAAATGGGCTAAGGGGTAATGGGCCCGCGTGAGCTTATGGGCTGGAGAAGGGAGTAAGAAATAATTGGGCCAACATGTTCATAACAGAGTATTGCACATGTCACCAGAGGGGGGAGTAGGGTGTATACCCGTAGGTCCCAATTTTTAAATTCAAAAATTACTTCTCAAGCAAGATTAGGGCAAACCAGAGGAATTACGCTCCACCAGAGCAGAGGGGTCACGCTCAACCAGAACAGAGGGGTTGCTGACAATCGTAAGCCGCGAAAGTTGGTTGTGCCACTCGGGCCCTCCATGCTCCGCGCAGAGGTTGCTGACAATCGTAAGCCGCGAAAGTTGGTTGTGCCACTCGGGCCCTCCATGCTCCGCGCAGAGGTTGCTGACAATCATAAGCCGCGAAAGTTGGTTGTGCCACTCGGGCCCTCCATGCTCCGCGCAGAGGTTGCTGACAATCGTAAGCCGCGAAAGTTGGTTGTGCCACTCGGGCCCTCCATGCTCCGCGCAGAGGTTGCTGACAATCGTAAGCCGCGAAAGTTGGTTGTGCCGCTCGGGCCCTCCATGCTCCGCGTAGAGATAGCACTTAATCGTAAGCCGCGAAAGTTGGTTGCACCCCCCGGGTTTTCCATGCTCCGCGCAGAGGTTGCTTTAACCGTAAGCCACGAAAGCTGGTCGCACCCCCCGGGTCCTCCATGCTCCGTGCAGGGTGTTCCTGACAATCGTAAGCCGCGAAAGTTGGTTGTGCCACTCGGGCCCTCCATGCTCCGCGCAGAGGTTCCTGACAATCGTAAGCCGCGAAAGTTGGTCGTGCCATTCGGGCCTTCCATGCTCCGCGCAGAGATAGCACTTAATCGTAAGCCGCGAAAGTTGGTTGCACCCCCCGGGTTTTCCATGCTCCGCGCAGAGGTTGCTTTAACCGTAAGTCACGAAAGCTGGTTACACCCCCGGGGTTTTCCATGCTCCGTGCAGGGTGTTCCTGACAATCATAAGCCGCGAAAGTTGGTTGTGCCGCCCGGGCCCTCCATGCTCCGCGCAGAGGTTCCTGACAATCGTAAGCCGCGAAAGTTGGTTGTGCCACCCGGGCCCTCCATGCTCCGCGCAGAGGTTCCTGACAATCGTAAGCCGCGAAAGTTGGTCGTGCCATTCGGGCCTTCCATGCTCCGCGCAGAGATAGCACTTAATCGTAAGCCGCGAAAGTTGGTCGCACCCCCGGGTTTTCCATGCTCCGCGCAGAGGTTGCTTTAACCGTAAGTCACGAAAGCTGGTTACACCCCCGGGGTTTTCCATGCTCTGTGCAGGGTGTTCCTGACAATCATAAGCCGCGAAAGTTGGTTGTGCCGCCCGGGCCCTCCATGCTCCGCGCAGAGGTTCCTGACAATCGTAAGCCGCGAAAGTTGGTTGTGCCACCCGGGCCCTCCATGCTCCGCGCAGAGGTTCCTGACAATCGTAAGCCGCAAAAGTTGGTCGTGCCATTCGGGCCTTCCATGCTCCGCGCAGAGATAGCACTTAATCGTAAGCCGCGAAAGTTGGTCGCACCCCCCGGGTTCTCCATGCTCCGCGCAGAGGTTGCTTTAACCGTAAGTCACGAAAGCTGGTTACACCCCCTGGGTTTTCCATGCTCCGTGCAGGGTGTTCCTGACAATCGTAAGCCGCGAAAGTTGGTTGCACCCTCTCTGGGTCTTCCATGCTCCGCGCAGAGTGTTCAAGTTTGGATGGGAAGCAGCTTCGAGAGGAAGCAGCTCGGATGGGAAGCAGCTTGGATGAGAAGCGCAAAATCACTGATAAAGAAATTAACCAAATCCTCGTAAGAGGAGGCGGTGAAACCTCTACCAGAGGAGTCCTCAGAATCCTCGCCAGAGGAGTCCTCAGAATCCTCGCCAGAGAAGTCCTCAGAATCCTCGCCAGAGGAGTCCTCAGAATCCTCGCCAGAGAAGTCCTCAGAATCCTCGCCAGAGGAGTCCCCAGAATCCTCGCCAGAGGAGTCCCCAGAATCCTCGCCAGAGGAGTCATCAGAATCCTCGCCAGAGGAGTCATCAGGATCCTCGACAGAGGAGTCCTCAGAATCCTCGCCAGAGGAGTCATCAGAATCCTCGACAGAGGAGTCATCAGAGTCCTCGACAGAGGAGTCCTCAGAATCCTCGCCAGAGGAGTCATCAGAATCCTCGACAGAGGAGTCATTAGAATCCTCAACAGGGGAGTCGTTCAAATCCTCGCCAGAGGAGTCAACGGATCCTCATAACAGAAATTAAAGAAACTCCAAGGGAGGGGATCAGAGAAGCATCAACAACAATCATAATAAGTCAACTCAAATCAACGGGGGAAGGACAGAAATATAAACCCCACCTCAACTAGCAGCGAAAACAACACAAATAACAGAGATAAAAGAAGCAAGGATGGGAAAGAAATTTCATTAAAGCATGCTCAAGAAGCAAAGCTGTACATCAAAAACTGGCAGTAAGTGTTCAGTTGGTACAAATTAAAGAGTTACAAAATTTTCTTTTGATAAAGTCAGGAGAGAAAGGGGGAACATCAAGAGGGAGGAATAGAGGCAGCTTGGGCAACAGCAGAGGAGACGGGAGCAGAGGCAGATGGAGCCCGGGAAGGAACACCACTTGCAGAAGCATGACCAGAAATGGTTTTCTCTGTGAACACGGGCAACAGGCCAGTTTCCTTCACTTGGGGAAGACGAACTCCCAAATCCAACAACTTTGCAGCTTCCTGCACATACAGATCCTCGTTTTGGTACAGGTTGAACAGCTGTTCCACCGCGGCAGAGGAAGAGGCAGAGTCGGTGAAGGCAGAAGCCGCTAAGTCAGAGGGCAGGGGAGGCTCCAGGCCGAACTGAGAAAATGTTCGAGAGCTCTCGCCAGAGGGATCCCGCAGCCGGTTCACAAAGCGCGCCAGGGAAGCAGAGAACGCAGGCGCATACATGGGAGCAGAGGGTAGCGAGTCAGATCCAATCCCAAGAGAAAAATAGGGAATGGCTTTCTCTAGCACCGGGTACCACCACTCTGGCTTCTCTGGAGAGTGCGCAGGGATTCCCATCCGCTTATTTATCTCCTCATCCTGGAGGTTATCCATCAGGGCTCTGAAATTCAAAGAGGCAAGTTGCTCTGGGGTGGCCCCCGCCATCTCCAATGCCTTGGAAGCTGTTTGCTCTATCACATAAGCAAAGAGGGGTCCAAAATCCTCCAAGTATTCGGGAGTCTTTTTGAAAGCCTCCAGAGTGCCTTCCAGCATCACCCCCAGGAAGTGTTGGCCTCGCGGAGATAAGAAATACTCCAGGCGTTGATCTCGAGCCCCCAGGGTGTACGCACGGTTCTGAGCCTCCACAAGTATCCTCTTCCAGCCCCGCCTGGCTTCCTTGTAGTCTCTTTCGTAACCAGCTTTGAACCTGGCTAAGCTTTCGTGGCTCTCCTTTGTGGCTCTCGACAATTCGGAGGCCAAGGACGCTCTCTCCACCTCCACCTGAGCTAATTTATCTTTCAACTCAGCAACCTCCGCTTCGGCCTTGCTCAGGCGCTCCACAACTCCGGCAACAGCATCATCGCGCTTGGCGATATCTGCCTGCTCTTTTTCTCTTTCCTTCTCTGCCATATCATAGTCATGGATGCACTTAACAGCACCCCATAACCGTGATTCCACCTGCAAGCAAACAGAAAGGGGCCCGACAGAACAATAGAGAGGTTAGTAACTCGAAATTTTTATGGCAAAGATATAATATGCAGGGTACCTGAAGAGCCAGCTGGCATAGCTGAGTAGCCAGAGACGCCCGAGACAAATTCTCCACTTTCTCCTGGTCCTCCGAGTGGACACGAGCTATCAGGGCATTAATTAATTCCTTACCCGATAAACTCGAAATTGGCCCAGGAACAAGATCCTCTGACTCAGCAGCCGAGGGCACCATAGCCTTGCCCTTACCCTTTCCACCGGCAGAATGGAGAACCTTGGAACCACCAGCTGACTTCTTCGATGGCCCTTTGCCTTTGTCCCCAGCAGAAGGGAGAATCTTCACACCACCAGCAGACCTCCTCGCTGGCTCTGAGGACTTGCCAGCCTTTTTTAGGCCCTCCTGCCTCTCCTTCTCACCCACAGAGATCAGGGAACCTCTCTTCCTCTTCTTCGTAAGATCGGCAAGGGTGGCATCGGGAGCCGAATCAGGTGAAGGAACCTCATCGGTGATATCCACGACTTGGATATCTTCTTCACGGGTGCCAGCGGCATCACCAGCGCTGGAGTGCCTACCCCTGTGAACAAGAGCCCCCGCATCAACTTCCTCCGCATCAAAGGGGCGCGAGGCTTCCATATTCCCCTCTGGGATTTCAACTACAGGGGGAATGGGGATCAGTTCGGACCCAGTAGGCTGCTCCGAGGGACTTGTTCCGGAAGCAGAACCGCCTGAGCCATGTGCTCCGCTGCCAGCAAGAGAAGGGGTGTCAGGCAAATTGTCCCCACATTTCGATCTCCAAGACATATCTGCAAACCAAAATTTCACATCATTAAAATCAGGGTAACAAAAGCTAATGTGTTTTCTAATGTATATTTTTTACCTATTGATCTCGCTGGATACAGGGGAAACAGACCATTATATGCCAGAGAGGAATTGTCCTCGGCCAGATACCTACAGTCTAGAGGCTGGGCCTTATTCATAGCATTAAGGTGAGCTATAATACTCTGGTCACGGGTAGAAGGGACTTCGGGAGAGGCTGGTTTATAAGTAGTGCGACTTGTATGCCATTCTAGCTCCGAAGCACGATAATCGCGCCAGTTGCCGAAAAGGGTGCGCACATAACAATAATATTTCAGGAAGCCCTTATCCAAAGAATTCAGGGAGGAAAGAAAAGTAGTAGGATATTTAGGGTGAGAGGCAAAACTATACAGGGGACTGCCCTGCATGCGAAGGGTCTGGGTCTGACAAAATAGCTTGGCGGTGTCCCCAACACCGTTAGCCCGGCACAAAACATGGAAGGCATATAACCTCCGGATAGCAGAAGGAGCAACTTGAAAAAAGGGGATGTGAAAGTAATTACAAACGTCAACTAGCAAGGTAGGGGGAGGGAGCCTCAAACCAGCCTCTATCTGGGCTTTCCAAACAACTATCACCTTGGGATGACGAAGGCTTTCAGGAGGCGTTGAATCCTTAGAGAAGGTCTCGAATTTTAAACCATCAGGACGCCTACATTTGCTTCTCAATTTCTCCACCTCCGCGACACTAAGACGGGATGGAGGAACACGTTTGGGGAGTTGAGGAGTCCTTTTCCCCTTTTTCTTAGGTGGAGGAGGAAGGGGCGCAGTTTGAGGTTCGTCAGAAACAGAGGGGGAAGAAAGACTCTCGGGATCTTGTCGCGAGGGGGAGGAAGACGAAGGGTCTCGGGCAGAAGGAGAAGGCGAGCGAGAGGGTTGAGGGGCGGAGGTGCAAGCCATGATGGGAAATGCCAATCCTAGGGTTTCTAACACGCTCAATCAGAGCACCAACAGTTATACCACTACGCTACGATTAAACACAAAATTGCAGTGAAGAGGATACGCGAGTTACCTAGGCCAGAGAAAGATGGACGGTAAAACCTGGAGCGGAAGGGTCGCGGGAGAATACCGGAACAATGAGGAAATCGCCAGAAAATGCAGAAAATTCGCTCGGAAAACTTGGAGAAGAAGAATAGTGAAAAAAGGGGAGTTCGAATCGGCTAAGTAAGATTGTACGCGGGTAACCACCAGCACGCGGGATGAACGGCACGTGGCATACGGAAGAAATCAACGGATGAGAATTTTTACGGAAAGGCGAAAGGACGCAAAGGTTAAAAAGTAACCTCGGGGTACGGGGAAAATACTGTAGACTAGGCAGACATTTAATGCGGATGACGTCATCCACGCGGGCGAGTCCTCTGACTAGTTGCACCTCTCCAGAGTGAACTAGCCAGACCAGGGGGCAGGAGTAACAAAAACGCCAGAGAACAATTTACAGGGCTTCTTTTTACTCTCTCATAATGTCAAAATGCTTATGTCTTTATGATTTACAGGGGTCAAGGAAAACGACAAAGTGTTGATGCTGATAACACACCACTGGTTGAACACGAAGAATACCCGGTTCAACCAGACTAGAGGGGGGAGTGGTTGGTGAGGAGCAATATATGCAGAGTAGGGAGAGAGTACAAATCAGAGGAATCACTCTCATCAGAGGAGTCATCTGCACCAGAGAAGTCATTCTTGACAGAGGAGCCATCTTCGCCAGAGGAGTCATCCGCATCAGAGAAGTCATTCTTGACAGAGGAGCCATCTTCGCCAGAGGAGTCATCCGCATCAGAGAAGTCATTATCGCCAGAGGAGACGCCTTTACTAGAGACGACGTGTTTACCAGAAGAGGCATCTCCACCAGAGATTACATTGCCAGAGGAGATATTTTACCAGAGGAGTTGTCAAATGCGCGGGAAGATCTCCCGCGTATTGTTGAAATTACCAGCATACCCTTCCACCACGCAAGACGCATGCACCAAAGATGTTTTTACTATTTTACCCCTCCGTTTGTAAATCTATAAATAGGGCTCGAGCTCGTGTATTATAATCTACGCTATCTCACATTTTCAAATACAACTGATATTTTCTCCTTTCGTGCAAGATTTCCGATTGTTCTTTACTCCGTCTTCTTCCAGTCATCACACTAGGTATAGTTCATGGTTTTTCTCCATAGTTTTAGGTGTTGGTTTCATTAAACACCAAATATGTTAAAATTCATGATATATTAATGTCTAAAAAATTAATATTTGTATAAATTAGAATGTAGATAATATGTTATTTCAATTTAAGGAAATAAAATATTTTAATATTAAGGAAAGATATAGCATTCAATGAGTTGTCCCTTCCTTAATTATCGCTAGAGGATAAATATGTAAATTACAAATTCAATTAAAATTTGATTATTTTCTTAATTTATAAAAATGTGTAAAATGACAAAAAAAAATCCAATTATGTGCGCACATATTATGTGTATTTAGCATTAGGGTAAAATTTAATATTAAATTTGATTCACATTTTCTTAATATAGTTAAAAGTTACATTTTCTTATATGTTTACGGATATATATAGATATGCAATTATCATTGTAGATATATAATGAGCATCAAATATTAGTATTGAAGATAAAATAGTATGCAAATGATACAAAGTGGTATGTGGACTCTAAAGTCGTATCTACTTTCACGACAACATGATACAGTACAAGTGGAGGCAGCACATACTACCCTATAAAAACGTTGCCATTATTTATTGCTGAATCAAAATAAATTACTACTACTATTTCTCTTTCAAAACGGTATACGCAATTATCCTATATTTAATCGGGCCGGTCTTGCATGCGGCGGTCGCACTGGAGTGCGACGGGTCCGCCCCGACCCGCGCCCGACCCGACCCGTGCCCAGACCCGAAATCCTGAATCCTAAATTATTAGATTTGTTTATCATAATTATTACTTTTAATAAGCATGAAATATACATTTGTTCGCACAAATGTGTACTTATATAAATATAGGTATTTACCTTCATTTAATATAAAGTATTATATTTTCTAAACCCTAAATTCTATAAACTAAACCCTAAACCCTGTAAACTAAACCCTAAGCGTGAACACTAAACCCTAATAGGTGAAAACTAAACCCTAAGCCTGAACACTAAACCCTAATAGGAGAATTTACTTTTAATAAGCATAAGATATACATTTGGTCGCACAAATGTATACTTATATTAATATAAATATTTACCTTCATTCAATATAAAACATTATACATATCAATATACATTTATATGAACAAATGTATATATTATGTTTATTAAAAGTAACAATTATTATAAACAAATGTAATAATTAGGAGTATGGGTCAAACTTACGCGGGTCAGGGTTTCGGGTCAGGATGGCGGGTTTGGAGCCGGGTCGACCCGTCGCACACCTGTGCGACGGTCGCACCCAAGAATTGGCGTATTTAATCATATTCCCATTTCAAAATCAAAATCACTCCGCCCGCCACATAAGACATTGTAAAATTCTTCAAATTCCAAATCACAATTGCAGCTAACATTTCTATAAATTCGACCTCTATCCCACCCCATCTCCCAACTCTCTCTCTCTCCACACACACACACACACACACAAAACAAAACCAAGGTGCTTGGAAGTGGAATAACTGTAAGTTAGCATTATGCTTAATTTGTTATGATGAGACGTGGTAGCAATTTGGTCATTTCAAAATCAATACTCTTTCTATGTCAAAGATGCCACATTCACATGTGCAGGGCGGAGCTACACTATGAGGTGGTGGGGCAATTGCCCCCCTAAAAAAAATTAGCATACTTACTATATTAATATATATGTATAATTTTTTTTTTTTTTAAGTTTGCCCCACCAAAATTTTGAGAAAAAGGGGCAAAATGTGGAGATTGGAAAAAAGTTGACTTGATAAACTACATTCTTTTTCTTTTGTCTAACATGGAGATCGGAAAGAAAATAAAGAAGTTAAATTTGCAAAATTTCAGAAGTCTTGCAATGGAGATGGTGAAGACAAAAAGAGATGTTGTGTATTCATTGGTGTATAAGTTTATTAAACTAGCACTTGTTTTACCTGTGACAACTACAACTGTGGAAATAGTTTTTTCTGCTATTTAGATTGTCAAAGTCAGCTTCGAAATCGAATGGGTGATCGTTTGATGAATGATTGTTTAATTAGTTACTTATACTGAGAAAGAATTTTTTGAGACAGTTGATAATGATTTGATATTACGTCGCTTTCTGAATATGAGTGATCATAGATAATTATTTTTATCAAAGTTATTTTAAATTTTCTTATCATGTTCTGCCCCCCTTGTCTTTAGGGGCCTGGCTCCGCCCATGGCTCACACCCTTTTCATCACTGCCCTTCCTCTAACATGATTGGAGCTCAGATCACCTAAATCCAATTCCATCATATATTTATAACTAATTACAATGGTGTCCCACTCCGTGTCCCACTGTTAAAACTACCTAGTTTTATAGTATTCTAACTTAATACACAAAATAGAGAACTCACGGCTCAACAATCTCACGGCTCGGCTTAGACACAAAAATCAAATCTTTTCGTTTGAAGAAGATCTCCATCCGTTCGGGAAAGAAGGAAACTTTCCGATGGATAGGCTTCCTCTATCCCATGGACTCAAATTATTCGTTCTTCTCCCAGCCATTAATCTATTCTGTATCAAGTTTATTGTTTTGTTCTCTGCCGCTTCTATTGACGCAATTCTCCACGCCAACTGCTCGACGAAAGTTATGTTCCAGAATTGTGTGTTCTTGAGGCAGCGGCTACGAGTGCTTACGTCCAGGGCAAAGTTCTGTTCCAGAATTTGTGAATTAATTGTGACTTGTATCCAGCAAATTAAGAGCTCAGGTACGAATCTTAGTGACATATTAATTGTAATTTGTTTGGCAATGTGAGAATATCTTTTACTTTGCAAAATCAGTTAGGCCCTTGATATTTTATTGAATTTCATTCAGGTTTGACTTCTCTAAGATTGCAGTGTAGTTTAGGATAAAAAGACGACTTCTTATTGGAACATTACAATGCATGTAATGATCTAAGTGTGAAAAGATGACTTCTTATTGGAACATTACAATGCATGTAATAATCGTGAAAGCAATATGCGCTGCAACTAGAGAGAGATGTTGTGTGGAAGGGAGATTTACAAAGTGATGATCATGGATAGATAAATATAGTAATGCCAATGATTATATTAAATTAGATTGGTCTGCTGCAACAGAAAATGTTGATGATGAATCCTGCAAACATGCGCTTAATTCAAAATACTCTAGCAAAATATGGATTTGCAAGTCTTAAATGTAGATTCATTTATAAATATATTTCTCTTCCCGAAACCAACTTTTAGTGTATCACATCAATGGTTTGATCAATGAAACTTTGCAAGTGTTGATGGTCGAAAAATTGAGGCAAGGGGCTTAGTTAAAAAATATAAAAAAAATAAAAATATTTTGCACTTGCTTATTATGTATCAAAAGGTCAATTACTCTAGATTTACTATTAGCTAGGACTTTCTGAAATTATATATAATTATATTAATGTATGTATACCCACTAAATCAATACTCCAAAAATATATTTTTGTAAAGTGCAAGCTAAATTTATCTATAAAGATTTCAGTTCTATTACAACGAAAATGAGAATGATTTACTAATTTATTTTTTCTTTCTTTCTTACTACTTCTTCTTTTCTGTTCACGCAGGCAATATTTTACAGTTACACTATGGATCTTACGAAAGCTCTACATCACTTTCTTGAATGTGGAATCTGGCAGAAAACACACTCTGTTTTCTTAACTTCAGTTGCACCTTCTCTATTTTAGCCTTCTTTGTTAATAATCAATGAATAGGATATTAGAAGATGATTGATATTTGTGAAGTTTGGTGAAGTTTCATATTAGTCAGTGTTGCCAGATCAGTTCACTCCTTGATGAATGGAATGGATTTCTTATGATTTTTAAACTATTTAAAACATGATTATTAAATAAAAATGGCTTTCTTTGTTTCTCTTTTTCTTTGTTCTTCTTGTTCCTTTTGTTATTCCAATTTGTAGATACAAATGACATTTCTTTGTTTGAGATATCATGTCATAATATTAATACCTCTTGTATACTAGTTTCATGACATGTATCAGTTCAGCTACATGATCATTTTCCACAAAATAGGGGTTGCTGGATTGGTTGATGACATTAGTTGCTGAACAACCCCAATGCTTTTATTGTTGTGGCCTAGGCTGACATATTGTGCTTTCATTTGTTTTAATTATAATTATTGCAGTGAGGCAATCCTTTTGCATTGTTTTACCAGTAATACTATTAGTCTATTATTCATTTGCATATATAGCCAACCGAGGAACAAGTATAATTCAACTTTAGAGTTTATTTTTAGTCCCATGGTTAAGTTCTTTCGATGTATATGCTGAAGAACTAAAGTGTGTACTATTATTTCAGAATTTTTTCTTAAGAGAGTACATAATTTTTGTTGCTGGTGTATAATGACTAGTGTGTTTCTTTGAATGCCTAAATGTTGTTGCTTCCTACATAATTTACCTCTCCTCTAATTTATTTACAGAACTTGTGAATTATTTTTGAAATAGAAACAAAAGAGAGAAATCTTTGTAAATTTCTTTTTCAGATATATGATGAGAAGAAGGAAGAAAAATTAGAGGAAAAATTATTTCTTCCTCCACCAAAACATTCTTCTATTCTTTCTTAACAAGGAATGCACAATCCACAACTACTAAAATTTTTCAATACAAAGATGTACCTTAACAAGCTTGGAGCTATGAGTTTCACCGTAATAAAATCTACCACAATGTCGTCTTGAACAAGATTATGAGGGCGTGGAGCTATGCAAATAATTGGATCATAAATATCCTTCAAGTAGACACTTTAACCATGGACAATGATATCAAGATTATGAGAGATTACAAGTACTTGCAATCAATCTTCACGATTTTAGATAAATCGATTAGGTGCGGCTCGACCACGATTGAAGAATCGCGTTGCTCGCGTCGCCAAACGTGTCGTTTCCCTTGAAAGCAATGCACCGCGCCAAACCGCTGCCTCAAGAATGCAGAATTCTCTTACAGAACTTTTGTCGAGCAGTTGGCGTTGATTAAAGAAACGAAATAGATGCAGCAGCGAACAGAGCAATAAATTTGATACAGAATGGAGTGGTGGCTGTGGGAAGAACGAAGGGGATAGAGAGAGGATATCCATCGGAAAGTTTCCTTCTTTTTCGAACCGAAAGAGATCTTCTTCAAGAAAAAAGATTTGATTTTTGGATTGAAGCCGAGCCGAGAAGCCGTGAATTGATTAACTCTAATTTATGTATTAAGTTAGAATACTATCAAAACTACGTAGTTTTAACAGTGGGACACGGAGTGGGACACCATTTGTGGGACAGAGGATCCGAACCGCTCTATCCCACCCCATCTCCCAACTCTCTCTCTCTCTCTCTCCCTCCATACGCACACACAAAAGACAAAACCAAGGTGCTTGGAAGTGGAATAACTGTAAGTTAGCATTATGCTTAATTTGTTATGATGAGACGTGGTAGCAATTCGGTCATTTCAAAATCAATACTCTTTCTATGTCAAAGATGCCACATTCACATGTGCTCACACCCTTTTCATCACTGCCCTTCCTCTAACATGATTGGAGCTCAGATCACCTAAATCCAATTCCATCATATATTTATAACTAATTATTCATTGAGCATCATCACAACTCTTGTTTTTCTCAGGAAAATATGAAGAAAGCGACTGCACTAATCTTGATCGGAATTCTAGTGATATGTTGCTGCACAGACGCATCAAATGCAGATTACGTCCTATACAGAGATCCAAAGCAGCCATTGAATCGAAGAATAAAGGACCTAATGAAGAAGATGACATTAGAGGAGAAGCTTGGCCAAATGGTGCAGATTGAGCGATCCGTCGCTTCACCACAAGTCATGACCAAATATTTCATTGGTACTTTATTTTACTCATGCAATATTGCCCTCAATTTGTAGTATTTCATTTTTATTTTGTCGCGCCTCTCTAATACTACAAGTTTGCCTCAGGGAGCGTGGTGAGTGGCGGAGGCAGTGTTCCAGCCCCACAGGCGCCCCCCGAGGTGTGGGTCAACATGGTCAACGAGCTCCAGAAGGGCTCGTTGTCGACCCGTCTCGGGATACCCATGATTTATGGGATTGATGGAGTCCATGGGCATAACAATGTGTACAATGCCACCATTTTCCCTCACAACATTGGTCTAGGTGCTACTAGGCAAGTCATTTTTAATTTCCTGTTGAATAATATTATGTGATTAATTTTAGCCAATTCAACTGATTGAAATATATTTTCATTCGAAAACAGAGATCCGCAACTGGTGAAGAGAATCGGAGCAGCAACTGCTCTTGAAATCAGAGCTACAGGAATTCCTTATACTTTTGCACCTTGCATCGCGGTAAAATTGCAAATAATCTTGTATATATATACTATTCTTGTATAAGATGAAAAAGAAATGATTTTGGTGTGTTAATATATAGGTGTGCAGAGATCCAAGATGGGGTAGTTGCTACGAGAGCTATAGTGAAGATCCAAGCATAGTTCGTGCAATGACTGAACTCATTCCCGGCTTACAAGGAGACATACCACCTCATTCTCGAAAGGGCGTCCCTTACCTCGCCGGACAGTAAGTTCTTCTCCAAATTTCCAAAAAATAATTTCTGATTGTGGTACTGGACTATAAATTTGGCTGCTATATGTTGGAATTAATGAAAGTTTTGGATAGAAATATGTTGCATGTGGATGGATTCAAGAAGTAGCTGTTTTGGCATTTAATAAAAAAAACAAAAGCTAAAAAAGAAGCAAATATAAGAAACAAAATTGGGACAGTTTGTTGTCCAAGAATCTGTGTATATGATATGTATGTCTGTTTGTAGAGACAAGGTTATAGCTTGCGCGGAGCACTATGTTGGCGACGGTGGAACAACCAAAGGCATAAACGAGAACAACACAGTAGCAAGTATGCACCAACTGCTGAGCATCCACATGCCCGCCTACTACGATTCCGTCATCAAGGGCGTCTCCACTGTTATGATCTCCTACTCCAGCTGGAACGGACTCAAAATGCACGCCAATCGCCGTCTCATCACCGGATTTCTCAAGAAAGTCCAGCGCTTCAGAGTAATTAATTACCAACCAAAATATATTAATTTCAAATTCCAACTAACTTAGATTAATTTTTGAAAATATATATGAAGGGGTTCGTGATATCAAATTGGGAGGGAATCGACAGGATCACTTCGCCACCTCATGCAAACTATACTTATTCAATCCTCGCCGGAGTTAACGCTGGGATCGACATGGTTAGTGTACTATACATTTGATTGAAATTAAAATAATTATGAAAACTTTAATTAATTAATTAGGTGATTTCGATTGCAGATTATGATTCCATACAATTACACTGAATTCATCGACGGCCTCACATTTCTGGTGAAGAACAAGTTCATCTCGATGAGTCGAGTCGACGATGCAGTGAAGAGGATTCTAAGAGTTAAATTCACAATGGGGCTATTCGAGCACCCGCTGTCTGACTACAGCATGAGCAAGTACCTAGGCTGTGAGGAACACCGGGAGCTAGCGAGAGAAGCGGTGAGAAAATCGGCGGTGCTGCTCAAGAACAAGCAATTGCTCCCGCTCGACAAGAATGCACCAAAGATCCTCGTCGCCGGCACACACGCCGACAACATCGGCAACCAGTGCGGCGGCTGGACCATCCAGTGGCAAGGCCAGAGCGGCAACATCACCTCCGGTACGACCATACTAACCGCCATCAGGAAAGCGGTGGGCCCCGAAACGGAAGTGGTGTTCAGCGAGAACCCGGACGCGGGCTATGTGAAGCAGAACGGATTCTCGTACGCGGTGGTGGTGGTGGGGGAGCCGCCCTACGCGGAGACATTCGGCGACAGCGTCAACCTCACCCTGCCCGAGCCCGGCCCGAGTACTATATCGAACGTGTGCGGCTCCGTGAAGTGCGTGGTGGTCCTGGTCACGGGGCGGCCCGTCGTGATCGAGCCGTATCTAGGGCAGATCGACGCCCTCGTGGCGGCGTGGCTGCCCGGAACTGAGGGGCAGGGCGTCGCCGATGTTCTGTTCGGTGATTACGGGTTTACGGGCAGGCTTCCGCGCACTTGGTTTAAGACCGTTGAGCAGCTGCCCATGAATGTTGGGGATAAGCATTATGACCCGTTGTTTCCCTTCGGGTATGGACTCACCACATAATCCCACCCCGACCCGTCTGCTTTGTCGGGTCGAATCGATTTTCTCTCTCGTGGGCCTCGGACCTTTGTCTGATCTGATCCATCTTGTGTACTAAGAATTAATTTTTGTGAGTAATGATTTGAAGTATTTATTAATCTCCTTATTTTAAGAATGGAGAAAAAAATGCAATTTTCCACCCAAATTATTGCGGAAGTCCGGATCTATGCAAATTAACTTTAGTTTGTTATTCTCAAAAAAAAAAAAACTTTAGTTTGTTGGAAATGACAACCCGATCATGCAACTTTTGCCTAGTTGGAATAATATTAGTGGTTCTAAAAGAAGTATTAGTGTTTTTATCTTTGTTTAATAGTTTGTGCGGGTGTGTTAACTGTTTTTTTTTTTTGGGGGGGGGGAGTTGGGGAGGGGAAACAGTGGGGTTTGAACCTGGGACCTCACTGTTATGTTAATTGTGTTAACGATCAAATGGTTAATAGTTCAAATTTTTGATGCGATTTTTTATTTTTTCATTTAATATTATTAATTTATTAAAAAAATATTTGTGATTTTACGGAAATACTATAAGTTTATGTACGTTGATAATTTAATGTTTTTTTTGCACCCAATTAGTTATTATCCCTTACAATTACAAATGATAAGAATCTGCTGCTAGAACAAAATTGCAGTGATCATTAATTGATACTTATGAAAATCATAATATTAATGTTGGAATCATCCCAAATATTTAGAGATATTTTTGCTATAAATGAAAATACGTGCTGTAATTCGTTGCAAATTATTATCATCAAAGTTTTTTTTACTACGTATAGTTCTTGATGTTGATGTCCATACATAAAATTATAAAACTTTATAACTTGAATTAAAATTGTAATTGTTTCAAGATTTATGTTTTTGGCAAACTAATACTCCGTTCATTCATACAAAATAGTTAATTTATATTATTTTGACACATTTACGAAAAATAGTCTCTTTTTATTTTTAAATAATACTCACAACTTATTATATTTATCATTTCTATTACATGGTGAATTATTTTCTCTACTCATAATACAATTAATTATATATCATTATTAACATTACTTTCTAAGTGAGATTATTTTTTTTTATTCCCAATACACTCAATGATTTTTATTAAAACTAGACATTGTGTACTTTTAAAATGATTTTTTTATGTATAAATGGAGTAATTAATAATTAGAAACTGCGCTACAATCAACATAAATCCTAGAACTTTGACATGATTTGAGCTTCCGCCCTTTTTAAATTGGAGAAAGAAAAGCAATCAATCCTGCTGTCCAACTCATATTTATAAAGATTATTTTAATTACACGATAATACAATGTATACACATATATATACAGCCAACATTTGTATCTTGTGGCTTGTTATGGGTTGGCAATTTGTCACTAGTTGATTAGTAAATAAACTATAATTATCATTATTCTAAAAAAGTACTAGTATAGAATTCTTGCAAGCCCAGCCTAGACGAACCCTACCTACAGACATCCCTTTCAGTGGCGATCGATTTGAAATCTTAGGTGTCTTGGGCTCCACCTCCAACCATTATTTATTTATCTTACTTTCAGGCTCATCATAATTAATCACTTTAATTAAGATTATAATGATAATTACTCCCTCCGTCCGCCAAAAGTAGACTACTTTGGTTGGGCACGAGATTTAATAAAATTGGTGATGATTTTGATGTAGTGGAGAAAGAGTCCCACTACTTTATGGAATGTGTGGTTGAGATTGAATTTTGGGTGGGTTTTATTGTAAATAAAGAGTGTTTGTAAGGATAAAAGATTAAAGTGGGTGGTGGGACCATTTTCATAAAAGGAAAGTGGTATACTCTTTGCGGACGCCCAATATAGTAAAAGTGGTCTACTTTTGGCGGACGGAGGGAGTATAATTTTAGTCCCCGTAAGTTAAGCTCTTTTCTTTCTTCTTCGTTTTACTATTTCAAATCCGGCACCTAACGCAATTGATTTAATTGCTAAATGCAAATATCACAAATTATTTGATTAACTGATGATGTTCTTCTCCTTTATAAATAAAAAATCAATGGCTAAATGTAGATGAGAGGAAGAAATAGGCAAATCCCCCCCCCCCCCACAAATATAGTTAGTATTAATTTTTTTTATATCAACAATAAAAAAAAGAACATTGCTTTAGAAACGCAATGTTCAAATACAATGGATTGTACTTTAAAATATTTGTAAAAATTGCAAATATGGCACGAGACGAAATTTCTCTCTAAAGGCAACAATGTAAATATTTGGTCATAGTTTTTAAAATGAAGTGAAAAGGATTAACTATGACCTTTGTGTTGAGTTACAAAAATATATTTATATTTATAATTTCTAATTATGGCCTTTCAAAAAAATTACAAATATGACAAGGGAAGGGACAAATATTTCGATCTCATAAAGATGAGTTGGAGTTGGACCTTCAAAATCCAACATGGAAATCCAATCAAAATGTTCGAAATTATGTGAAAAATTTAGGGTTAATTCTCTCTAAATCCTTAAACTATAGTCATTTTCCGTTTTTTCCCTCAATCTTTGAACTTCCCACAGAAAATCATCAACTTTCAATTTTTCCTAATTATCCCATGTCGGGTTTTCCGGCCAATTTTGACATCGGAAATTTCTTATGTGGCAATTGTCAATTCATACGTGGCGGGACGTGGCTCCAACGTGTACTCTTAATGCCTAATCACCTAAACGACGTCGTTTAATGGTGGGGGTGTAAATGGCGCTAAGAATATGAAAGGTCACCACCAACCTCTCTGCAAACACACTCGCATAACACAATACCAGAGTTTGAATCGCAAGCAAAGCAAAGTTCATCCGCTACGTTTCTTGTTCATCGGCGACGACGTGCGAACTGTTAATCGGCGACGAAGTAATGGCAGAAAGGTTAGTGATTACTGTTCCTCTTGAATCTCCGAAAATATTTCTGAACTTGTTTTCTTGATGCCTGGAGTCGATGAACAAGAAGATGAATAGGGTTAAACTTGTAATGGAAGAATAATTTTTGATTATTGATTTCGTATTTTACAATTTTAATCATTGCATGTTGAGTTTGAGTGAAATGGAAACTGAGTCCAAGGGTTTGTTTTTGTTCTTGCAGTTTCGATCTATTTATACACCATGGCGGCTTCTTTAGTTGGGTAGGAAACCATCAACTATATGTTGGTGGTAAGACATTACTCAGAGATGGACTAGATGCCGATAGGTTTGGTTATTTTGACCTTGAGGAGGAGGTGCAAAAATTAGGCTATGGGGTTTGGGCTGCCATGATGTTTCGAACTCCACTGACAGAGGATTATTCAATCATACGTGATGACAGTGATGTGATGCGAATGTTATCACATTTGTCCCCAAATCAGAGAACATTATCCGTGTATGTCGATCATGGTGTAGATATCGCCGAAGATGCCCCTGTTTTGGAGATGGATAACAATAATGAGATTGAGAAACATCGTGAGATAATTGTTGGGGGTGAAGAAAGCTCTGAAGATGATGATTACCAACCAAGTAACCAAGATGAAACAGATGATGACTCTGAGGATATAGAGTTAGCATCTGAGGATGAAGAATACCAATCAGCTCGAAGAAATTTGAAGAGAAAACCAATTCCTAGGGAACTCTTTGATAAATTGGTGGGTCAAGCTGAGGAGGATGAAGAACTGGAGGCTGATAAAGAGCATGCCGTGTCTGATTACGATGAGAGTGATGGTGAGATGAATTCATCTTCGACTGAGGATGAATTTGAGGTAGCAAGGAGGAAGACTAAAAGAGTGAGGTATGATCCGAAGCAGAGTCATAAGGATCTCAACGTTGTACTCGGGATGCGGTTTGAGAATGGCTGGCAAACAAGGGATGCACTTACTCAGTGTGGAATAGAGAATGGATGGTACCTTCGGTTCAAGAGGGTTAGTGCTACATTGATGGAAGCAAAGTGCAGCGCGCCATGCCAGTGGAGATGCTACGGTAGTACTACAAAAGGGACTGGTGTCTTCAAGATTAAGACTGTCAGAGGGACCGAGACTCACAAGACTTGCCCAAGATACATGAATAACAAGCTTGTTACTGCACCTTGGATTGCAAAGCAGTACTTAAATGTATTCCGAGCGAGGCCAGGTATGACAGTGCTTGATTTGAAGGAAGATATACTGCATAGGTACTCGGTTAATGTGACTAAGGCTAGACTATACAATGGGAGAGCCTTAGCATTGCAAAAGTTGAGTGGTTCTGTTGAACAACACTACTCTCACATGAGAAGATACATAGCAGAGTTACAACGAGTTGATAGGGAAGGCAGATTCCAGTTGAGGGTAGGTGATGGGGGTGTATTTAGGGGATTGTATGTGGGTTTTAGTGCATTGAGGAAGGGATTCAGCTACGGTTGTCGACCTATCATAGGTCTTGATGGAGCATTCTTGAAAACTCACTTGGGATGGATACTATTATGTGCAATAGCAAAAGATGGAAACAACCAAATGTTTCCCATATCTTGGGCTGTTGTCGAAGTTGAAAACCAAGAAAATTGGTCGTGGTTTTTGGAAATTCTACTGGAGGAACTCCATATCACTGATGGAAATGGATTCACTTTCATAAGTGACCAACAAAAGGTATGAGGGCTGCCTTGATCTCATTGCGCAAGACACGTATACTGCAATTGGAAAAAGCAACATAAGGGAGGCACATTGAAAAATCTATTTTGGAAAGCTTGTAGGAGTACCTACATCGAGGAGTACAAGGCTGCCCTTGAGGAGATGAAGCAAGAAAGCGAGGCTGCCCATGATAACTTCATTGAGAGAGGTCCTCAGAAGTTCTGTAAGGCATTCATATCTCTATCTCCTATTTCTGATATGATTGATAACAACGTATCGGAGACGTTTAATGGATATGTAGTGAATGCTCGAGGTAAGCTTATCATAGATATGCTTGAAGATATACGTTGTTCGCTAATGGCGAGGCAGTTTAAGAAGTTGAGCATACTTGATAATTGGAATGATACTATCTGCCCACAAGTTAGGAAAAAACTTGAGTCTTTGAAAGTGCACAGTAGGAACTGTCAAGTACATCCTGCCATGGGTGGAAAGTTTGAAGTTCATCACCATGAAGACAAGTTTGTGGTTGTATTAGAGTCTAAGACATGCACGTGTAGAGTTTGGGACTCAACTGGAATTCCATGTGTGCATGCCGTATCTGCATTAGCATTCTTGAAACAGGATCCGGCTGCCTACATTCATGAGTACTTTAGTGTTGAGAGGTATAAAATGGCATATGCATTTGGTTTGGAACCTTTGAATGGGAAGAAGATGTGGCCGGACGCTGAGGGCTACACTGTGCTCCCACCACATATTCGGAGGATGCCGGGAAGGCCTAAACTGAAAAGGAAGAGGGATTCAGATGAAGTAAACCCCAATGACACAAACAAGCTCAAGAAGAATGGAGTTACAATGACATGTAGGAGGTGTATGCAGCCTGGGCATAACACACGTACATGTAAAAACGAGCCTGTGGAGAAGCAACCGCGACAAGATAAGAAGAGAGGCAGGCCTCCTAAAGTGAAGAAGCCTTCAGAACAGAGCATAGAAAAGGGCACTACATCCTCAGCCCCAAAAGTGAAGAAGCCTTCAGAACAGAGCATAGAAAAGGGCTCTACATCCTCAGCCCCAAAAGCAAATGATAAGGTTGTGGCAAGAGAAAGAGCACTAGCAAGAAAGGGTGTTGGCTCCATTGTGTTTCCAGATAGGGGTGTAAATGAGCCGAGTCGAGTCGAGTATTGACATACTCGAGCTCGAGCTCGGTCTATATGTATCAAGCTCGAGCTCGAGCTCGAGCTCGCTTGAGTTTGAGATTTTTGAGCTCGAGCTCGACTCGATTGCATATTCGATGAGCTCGAGCTCGACTCGGTCCGGCTCGATTATTGAATCTTAATCGAACTCGAGCTCGTTTAGGCTCGGTGAGCTCGAGCTCGTTTAAGCTCGTCTCATACATGCTTCAACAAATTGTATATATTATGAGCTATATTAGTAATTAAGCTATAATATAGGGATAAAATCGTAATTTGTTTGAAAGCTCGATTAGGCTCGCGAGCCTAACGAGTCGAGTATGATGAAACTCGAACTCGGGCTCGATACCTAGTCGAGTAGCTCGAGCTCGAGCTCGACTCGACTTATACCGAGTCGATTTCGAGTAATTTTCGAGTCGATCCCGAGTAGCTCGCGAGCTAGCTCGACTCACTTACACCCCTATTTCCAGAAATTGGAAACATATACTTCAAGGTACTATTTTTATTCTTGTCAATTTCATTCAAAATTTGGGATTAAGCATCAACAAAAGCCCACAATCCAACTGCTTGATTTATTGGCAGAAAGGAGCAGCTCACAGAGTTCAGTTTGTGAACCCAAGAAGGACAAGATCGTCGAGTGGAATTACTTCTGAAAGTGGAACCGCTGAAGTCCCAACTCAAGAAAGCCGACTATGATGAACCCAAGAAGGACAAGACTTATTTCAAGCTTCTATATTTTGTAATAGCAAGTAGAGATGGTTAACATACTCTCCTTTTCATGTTTTATGCCCTTCGTGGGAGTGGTATTTATGATGATTTTGTATCAAACAATTACTACATTTTGATGGTGGTTTAATGGATATGATTTCAGTATGTATTCATCTTCTCATTCATTGGAAATATATGCTTCATTAAATAAGATTGAGTTCAAAATGTACAAGGGGATAACTCCTTCATTACACTTCGATTGAAACCTTAAAACATAGCCTAAAATCAGAAAATTTGAAGGAGTTAACTTCATTGAGCACAGGTGAAAAAAACTTAAGAATTCAACAAACTACATCCATGCTATTGCCCAATAAACGATGATACAAATCATGATCAGTTTCAGCCGCTTGTTATGGCATTTCAGTTTTTTGAATTCATTCTGCAATACTTCGATTTGTTCCTCTGCAATTTCTCTTTCACGTTGAACTTTGTTGACACACCCTCTCTGGAATGTGGACATTTCTGGATCAATCCAATCAAAAAATCGGCAGTCCATTTCCTACACAACAAGGCTCAATTGATTTACAAATTAACCTACAAACACAGTGACTCCTAAACGCTAAAGGGAGTGAAAATTGCTAACAAAATCAACCTAATAACTAACCTGATGATGGTACCGACAACAATAATAACGCCGAAACGGATTTGTCGTCGTCCTCGACGTCAAAATCACGGCAGGAACCTTGCACATACACATCTTCTCTTGATTTCTCTCAAAATCATATTTTGAGGTCGAGCTGCCGGAAGATCGATTGAGCCCCATGCTAGAGCTGCGGATTCTTCAGTTAAAGCAAACACCCAAGATATTTTCTTCAATCCTTGCAAGATTTGGAAGGAATTCTGCAGATTGTGTAATGAGGGTTTACGGGTGACAATCCTAATTTTAATTAAAGAAGAACAAGGAAAAAACGACGTCGTTTATGTACCTTAGATACTGCATCGTTTTGTTAAGAATCCGGCGATTCCACATCATTTAATTCCGGTTCCACGTGTACTCGAAATTGGCCGGAAAACCCGACATGGGATAATTAGGAAAAATTGAAAGTTGATGATTTTCTGTGGGAAGTTCAAAGATTGAGGGAAAAAACGAAAAATGACTATAGTTTAAGGATTTAGAGAGAATTAACCCAAAAATTTATTATCCATTTCATCTACCTCTCACGCTCCGCTTTTTAGGTAGATTTGCTACTAGAAATTTGGTTCTCTTCATTTCTCCGCACAAATATTATTTTCATAAGTGGATATCACTAGATTTTTAGTGTGTGTGTAGAAATATCTGAAATCGTCACTAAAAAAATGAAAGGAAAATATTTTGATATTGTCCACTGATAAAGATGATATTTGTATAAAGAAATTAGCATGGTTTCGATCTTCATTTGCTTATACTCCCTCCGTCCCTAAAATAACTTCCTATTTTTCCATTTTGGGACGTCCCCAAATAACTTCCTCTTTCTTTCTTTTCATTTTTAGACACCTACCCCACCACTAATAATACTTTATTTATTCTTACTTTTCACTTTTCACCACTTCCAATACTAATTATAACACTTTTCACAACTCCCAATAATAATTATATCACTTTTTCTCCACTATCAATACACTTTACAACTTTTCATTAAAACCCGTGCCGTCCCCAAAGAGGAAGTCATTTCAGGGACGGAGGGAGTATATCTTAGAAATTTTAGCTGAATATTAATCGACCACGATGGACTATGAAGGTGCTACATTTGCAATTTTTATGAAAAATTACTAATTTTTGTAACTCGACTTAGAAAAGTTGGATCATAAAGTATACTTAACACTTTTTGTATAATTTCAAAAATCTTGGCCAAATATCAATGTTGAACTTTAGAGGTTCAACTCGTTGTTCATGAAATAGGAAATTTTGTACCGCGTTATATTTACAATTTTTTTTTAAATATTAAAGTTTTTGTTAATATTTTAAAAGTTAGATTTTATTTTATTACTCGATCCAAATGTCGAGACTTTAAGCATACTTAATCCTTTAAATTTCATACTTCCTACTATTAATTATGCATTGAAAACAAACTAAACATGAAGTCAAAATACTTTCCAAACAATACTAGTTTCTCTTAGCAACCAAAACCAAAAGAGCTCTAAAATAAGTTTATAAAAGAAACAGCTAAATACAAAAGGGGATTATTATTATTATTATTATTATTGTTTTTTTTAATCCGATTAATTTTTTTTGAAACCAAAAGAGGTTGAAATTGAAATTAAAAAATACCTTCACGCCTCGCACACAGTACAACACACACTGTCCCTCTCTCTCTCTCTCCTCGCTGTCTCTGTCTCTCTCATCCAACCCGCGTACGAAAAAGTTACAAATAGAAATAGAAAAAAATCAAAAGAAGGAAGAAGTAGAGAGAGAAAGTAAAAGAAGGAAGACACAGAGTCAGAGAGAAGGGAGTCTTTTTTCTAGGGAAGGAAATCTTTCGTTCAATCTATTCCTCTCTCGTCTCCAGAATCACGCGGCCTCCAATTTTTCACAATGAATGACCTTTTGTCGTCGGTGAGTGTTTTCGCCCTTCTTCTTGAATGCCTGATTGCTAGTTGATCTGTTTATCAATTGGTGAAATTGAAGCAATTGCTGGGTTTGAAAATCTTCAATGTCAATGCAGTAGCTTTTAGCAGCTGAATACATAATGAAGGAAATTGCTGCAGATTTTAGTTGAAATATTTAGGCAGAAAAGTTGAGATTGCTTTTGAGTGGGATTAGAGCTGTAAAATTGAATTTGTTTTCAAGTGTATGCCTGAATTTTATGATTCTGTCTGGTTTTGAATGTGACAAATCTATCCTTTTACATGTGCACAACTTTAGCTCCATCTTTGTCCAATTGTTTAACATACAAGTGTTGGTGGAAACAGGAATTACTATCAAAGTTCAGAACTTGATCACTAATTGATTTAGAAGATCAGATTTCTGGGTTGCTAGTGACCAAACTATTGAGCTTGAATTTGGGACTTGGGGAGATGACTTGAGAAAATATTTCAATGAGTTTAATCAATCTAAGGAATCGTTTTAGATTTTTCAATGCTAGTTTGACTAATCAGACCAGTTTCGTATTCACAGACAGAATGTTTTCTGCAATTGATTATGTAAGTGACATACTTAGCACATTTAGTCGCAGTAGTTTTCAGACTAACTGATGGATGGTCTATTGATTTTAGTTCTTGCATTTTCGTCAAGCCTAGAGGTTGTCTAAATCAAACTAATTCAAGTTTATGAATCATAAAACTGTTCTCTCAGATTGAAAGAAGTGGTAATGGGATTTCCAACTGCTGTCGTCTGAAAGATGCTTAAGAAATTAATTGTATCATTAATGGGGCTAGCTTAGAACCGAACTGCATCTCCATGAACACAACGTGTACTACCTATATATCAATTAACATATATAATGTAATTGTCCGTGCAATCATATACATATATATTATCATCTGGATCTATCTGATTGCTAAACTATGGACACTCCAATGCATTGCAAAGGAAAAAAAAAAATCATGTTAGTTATTGTATCAGAGATCTAATAATGTGGTCTGTGGAGAAAGACGACTAAAGTTTAAGAAAGATAAATAGAGGAAGCCTCAATTTGTGTCTGGAACTTTTGTAGAAACTGTGGGCCTGTGGCTATGTTATTTTTGTATAATGGCATGTAGATGAAGGTTGTCATATTTAATGAGTATTTAATGACTGTCAGTTTATAATAGACACCCTTTTGCATTTGAATACAAAATTATCTGGGAGGGCTTTCAGTGTCTTGTTTGAATTAGTTGTTCAATCAGAGACAGTTTTGTTATTAGTTCTGCTTGCAGGATTTAGAATACATGAATGTCCTTGAGAAGAAACAAAACAGTTTAGATTCTTGGTTTAAATAATGAGCTACTTAACTATATGAACCAAAAGCAAGGAAACCTTTTATTATAACTGACCCTAAATCCGAAGTGCACACTCAATGCTTATACTAGTTCTCACTTACACAAAACGAAAGATAGTTATGCCTTTTAGATGTTTGGACCTATAAACTTTTGTGTCTAATTGTAGTAAAAGGTAAACAGCCTGCAAAACGCATATCTAATCAAATTCAAAATAATTGATCCCTGTGAGATCATTCCTTATAACAGCTCTTACACTTATCATTAATTTACTCAGGAATTAATGCACTGCTCTTGAAACTATAAGTAAAAGTGTAAAACCCATCTCTTTTTCATGATTTGCTTGTGTTTACAGTGTCCAGCTCTAATTAAAAAAACAGAGTCTGCTTCTAGCACCTGTAATGGCTTATGTTACATTTGTTTGTAAAAACGTAAATCCTGAAATTGTTTCTTTGTTCTTCTTGTACAATCTTTATAGGATTCATTTGTGAACTCACGGGATCAAGGAAATAGAAATGGTGATATTGAAATGGGCATGGAGAGACAAACAGGCGACCTAGGCTTGGAAGATTTCTTTAAGCAGGTGACTACAACTTATCACAATAATGCTTGATGATGATCACTAGAAGGAGTTGATACATTACATTTTACTTGCTTACTAGACTGCCTAAATACCTGATATTATGATTGATGAGTTGGTACTTATTTTATTTGAGACTTAGGCTTAGGTTTGCATCTTATTTTGAATTGACAGGTTCAGGAGATTGAGAAGCAATATGAAAAGCTCAATGCCTTACTGAGAAAGCTTCAGGTTTGTGCTACTATTTTTCTTTTCTTGTTTCTAAATTGAAATCTCTGTTGGTTAAGAATAAGATGAATTTTCAGCCTAGAACAATTAACATTCCTTCTGTGGCTTTGATGTTCAATGTTTGGTGGTCTTGACTTATCTATTTGTTACTATACTTGAATATTGAGCAACTTTTATTGGTCTTTCGCCATCTTTCTTCTTACTCTTATTTTAGCCATGTAAGTTATTGCTGTCATGTTCAGTGTTCGATAATTCTGGTTTTGGCTTTCTCTTCATGTTATTGTTTATCATGTTAAATAAACTTAAAAGTAATTCTCTGTGACTGAGGTTTATCCAACTTCATAAATTCCCTGAAAAAAGTTTCCATCCTCAAATGAAGTTATTCACCTAATTCCACAGGATTCTCTTTACTTTTTCTGTTTTACTAGGTCAGTGGAGCTATATCACATTTGCTATCATAAGGGTGTGACTAGTTTGACGACCCTGTAGTAATTGCTTAGATATTTTCCCCGGTGACGATTTCATTAGTGTCTTTTCTACTAATTATGTCCCATTTGTATTTTTTTTTTGTCACTCTTGTTTTTCAGTAGAAGTTGCTCCATTCATGTGCGTTTCCTGAAATAGAAGAATCTCCTTCCTTAGTTTTTTCGTTTTTGAGAAGCAATCTCCTTCCTTAGTTACTCTACCACTTAAAGTAATGTTTTGATGCCAACAGCTATCAATCATTATGTTCTTATAACACTCATATATCGCTCTCGTTTCATGTATAAATCTCCGTCAGCATATGTGGACTTCATCTAGGGATGGAGTGGAAGTCATTGAGACTAAATTCTGAACTACAAAATCCTGTGTCATTTGCATAGGACTGGATGCATGCATGTGGAATTTTCTCTGATCTATGTCTAAGTGTTGACTGTTATAGATTAGTTGACTATGTGTACAATTTATTCTGCAGTATCTTCCTATTTGGCATGCTAAGTAGTAGTAAAGGTCTTCTGAGCTTAGAAATTCTGGTGATGTTACCTGTTACAATCTAAACTCTTATAATATTTATCATCCATCAACTGCAGGATGCTCATGAGGAATCAAAGGCTATCACCAAGGCTGCTGCAATGAAAGGTACTTTCTTTTCACTAGAACATTTTACAGTTACAGGTGTGATAAATTTTCCATTGTATCTGAAGCATTATGTTTGCTAAATATACATGCCAGCCGGCCCAGCCCTTTAACTTTTCTGTTTACACTAGCAACTCAATTCTTTAATCAATTTCATAAACCTTTCTAATTTGTTGGGTCTTTTTATCAGCTCATATGTGGCATCAGCTTTGTAATAAATTTCTTTCTTCAGTTTTCTTTTGCTGTGTTTTTAGTTTATTCTTGTGCTTGTGGGCTTTTTTATCAATAAAAAATTGTAACCCTGTAGCAATCAAGAAGCGAATGGAGAAGGATGTTGATGAAGTAGGAAAAATTGCCCGTACAATTAAATTAAGAATTGAGGAACTTGACAAAGAGGTAAAGAAAAGTGTTGCATGTCTCATTGTGGTTTACTTACAGTTTTTCTAGTAGTGAGTGATTCTTTGTTGATTTCATGTGTTTTCTAGAATTTAGCCAATAGACAAAAGCCTGGATGCGGAAAAGGATCAGGTGTAGACAGATCAAGAACATCTACAACAGTGTAATTTGCATACTCCTTTCTTTTGTCCTGGCTATTGTTGTCATAAGTAGCTGATGTGCCGTTCTAAATTTGAGTACCTCATGCTTTTGCTTAGTTTATGTTGATTTCGGTGAAAACATCAACCAGAGTAACTATTCTTTATTAATTTTGAATCTCATGGAGCACTCTTGGTATAATTAAAGTATCATTCATTAGGTTTATTACTCAAATATGTAAATCATTAATGCTCAGTATTTACCCGATAGAGAAAAATGCTGGATTTTCTTTGCACTCAATTATTGTCTAGAACACAAGCACAACTGTAGCTGTCCTGGTTTCCATTTTCTAATTTAATTAAACTATTGGGGTAACAATATTTATTGCCTCTTTAAATCATGCATGTATAGACCATTCGTAAAAAAAATCTTCTTATAAATTCTAGATGTAAATCTTGCTTTACAGTTAGGGGAGATGACACTAACTGACCAAATTGTTTCTACTTATAAGCATTACTTGTACTGATCGATTTTATTCGTATCTGCTTTTTAAAAAATATTCTTCCGGTCTCCACAATTTTGCTCCTTTCTCATACATTGTTTATTGCAAATTACTGAATATCAGAGTTTGTAGGTTTACACTAGCTGCAACAGCTTCAGCCTACAAAAAGTATTTTGTTCTTGCATAGTATTTTATTGCAAATGACTGAACTTCTGAATATCAGATTTTTTCTTTTTAGGGAATGTCATATTGAACAATTTGGAATTAACTATGCTAAATTTATAAAGCACCTAGATCCTCAATTGCATAGTCATCTAAGTGAGGGAAGAGTTTGTCTGTCAGCACGTATTATTCTCATAGTTATTAGTTAAGAATCCTTAGTTTTAAATAAGATTGATGTAGTCGTATATGTCACATATATTTGTTGCTCCCATGTTCCAAATTTTCTTGCTTCCATATTTAATTTTTTACTTTTTATTCTTTTATCTTTTGGCTAAAATCAATATAGGCTTCGAACTTCCATTCTGTCTATGGAGTTTTTGCCAACTTAGTTGCTCACTTCATATAATAAAGGGATATCATTAACTTTCTCTAACTACTTTTTGAGAACACGTATTGTGAATACATTTAAATTGTCACTTTTAAGTTTTAACTCTCATCTCAATCTCAAAGTGTAATGTCTAAATGATCATTTGTTTAACTCTTATTAGATATCACTTCAAAAAACTGTGCTTAAATTGGTAAGTTTCAAGAGCATCTCCTATTACACGGAGGAATGAGTTGGCTGTAAATCATAAAAATAGTTGAGTGTATTCAACGTGATTTGCTGGGGTATGAGTGCAGTCTGTTTACCTACATATAATTTGGCTGTTGATTGTGAAGATCATTCTCTTTGTTTAGATGTGTGATTGACCATTGCATTTACCTGTGAATAGTTAAGTTGATCAGCTGCTATTTCTTGTTACTGAAAATGTCAAATTTTACAAGAACTCCTGCAATATAAATTGTTATAACCTATAGGCTACATAAACCAGCACCTTGAGCCTCGAATAACTATGATCCAGTAACAGTCTGCAAGTGACATTTCTTTTTTTCTAACCTGTCTATAGTTTATAAATTATATCCAATAATAGTTGAAAAGGTGAAATCTTATTTCTTATTGGTTAATGTTTGAATGCAGGGCTTTGAAGAAGAGATTTAAAGATAAAATGTCTGAGTTTCAGGTAGATTAGAGACACTGTTATGTTGGTCTATTGCAAAAAATTTCTAATTTTTCCTACATCTAATGTTTTGCTATAAGTACTTTGCAGACTTTAAGAGAGAATATACATCAAGAGTACCGTGAAGTAGTTGAGAGGCGTGTATTCACAGGTGTCAATGCTTGTTTAGAAACAAATATTTTTCTTTTCTATACCAGCTTTCTTAAACTTTATTAACTACTTCGATGGTTGTCATGTTCCTTACAGTAACTGGTGCTCGGGCTGATGAAGAGGTGAAGCCAGTTGTCCTTAATTTCTATAAAATCATCATGTCTTAATATGTTATTCATTTATTTAATCCATCTATCCCAGACAATTGATCAATTAATAGAGACCGGAGATAGTGAGCAAATTTTTCAGAATGCAATCCGAGAACAAGGCCGAGGCCAGGTATTTTCCTAATTCGAAATTTTCATCCTCTGTTTTCTTCTGCTCGATTTATATATTTTTTGTTGTTTTGGATTGTTATTTCACTGTTCATAGATACATTAGTCTATACTTGCATTCATTCCATAACTTTTCAGCATATAGAAAAATATGAGTTTGGTTGGGATCATTATGACTACTTGAGCAAATGTATAGCTTTACTTCTTTTGAGTAAAATACAACACACACACACACACTTGATAACCAACACGTCAAACCGAAAGGCTACATCCACACATGCTAATTTCGTGCCAATTTCTTTTATTTATGCTTATCATTCGTGCTACCATTATTTTACATGCAGATAATGGACACACTCGCGGAAATTCAAGAGCGTCATGATGCAGTTAGAGACTTAGAGAAGAAGCTTCTAGATTTACAACAGGTACATTGGTTGCTGGGGCTATTTTATTTCTGTACATACAATATATACACTTCATTGTCAGCTTTTACATTTTGTTCTTTTTTTTTTTAATCTGCAAGTATAAAACTGCTGCCTAAGGGTAAATTAAAATTACTATGTTCCCCATCCTTCCATTTGTCTTATGCTGATTGAACTAATACTTGACCTTTCTAGATGGTCTACCTATTCGAACCTCCTACCTCCATGGTGCTCTTTCTTTCATTATGTTAGTATTGGAAGTAGGTCATATTGATGCTAGCATGCCCATTTATGGCTTCAGTCTGAGCTGTGAAATATCCATCATCACAAATAAATCTCAAAGGATGTCTTGAATGCATTTGAATATGTTTGGTATGAACCTGGCAAATCCTTCGACAAATCTTAAGATACTTATAGTTTACTATTAGTCTTAGTAGGTTTATGCTAAATTACTTTTATGGAGTTCTCTAAACTTAATACAGTTTGTCTTGACTGTGTAATACCATCAACTTGAGCATAATTTGCACATAAGTATTTGTGTTCACACATTTCTACTGTATGGAAGGCTTTATTTATTATATAGATTGACGGGAAGGTATAGTTACACGTACATGCTTATTTAGATACCTAACTGAAGTTAAAGAGCAAATAATATTTTAGTTGATACACGTCTTTTTGAAGTGTGCTTAAGTTACCAATGAAAATGAGTAAACACATCAAGATATTCAATTTCCTTATCTGCTTATTAGATTTACTTGTCATCTCTCATCGTTGTTATATACAACATGGATTCTGGCAATGCAATGCAGTTAGATTCTGGAGGAGTCTATTCATTTAGGGTAGTTCCCGATATCATTTAAGTCAAATCTTGTTGAGCTTTATCTAATTCATATGTATTTTCTACTTAAGGTTTGAGGTTTGTGATCTGGGACTGAACAATTCTGTTCAGTTGTGGTGGCCTCCTATTAGGGTAGTTTTTCATCGAAGTAGGTAAAAAAAAATACTGCTGCTAGATTACAACTTTTTCTGGGTTGGACATGATGATGATGAAGTTGTAATTTGTTTAGCCGTATTTGACATTTACGGGATTAATATTACTAGAAAGAAGGTTCAGATATATATTTGCATGTTATCTTATTTGGGAGGAATTTGTATGAATGTGCTATTGTTCAAATTTTAGAAAATAGAAACCTGTGATGTCCAAGGAATGCCAATATAGGCCGGAGCCTGCGGGTTGACCCATATAAATGGAGAAACAAAGAAGGTTAGGGCCAAAACATTGTAGCCTGAAATGGATTCAGGCTGGTCGGTCAGGTCTCAGTTGGCCCATCGTACTGGACCCTAGCAGTCTTGAGTGTTTGGGTCATAACTTTCTCTCAAAAACTCCAGTTCACGAACAGTCAGAGGTTTGGATAGCCAATTCAACTAACTTTACAATCATATATTATCAATTCTCAGTTTCCAAGTGTTTTTTTTTTTTTTTTTTCTTTTTTTCTTTCTATGTTATTTTATCGAAGATTGATTGGTTCTTAAAGAAGTTTCATGTACTATTATTTCAGTCCCGACCCTTGTAGACAAATGTATTTTTTTTTATAGAAGTGGACTACATAGTAAAGTAAAACCAATTAATTGTTTCATACAAGAGTTAATATTGTTGTATTGTATTGTATTGTCTTGTGCAGATATTCCTAGACATGGCAGTTCTGGTGGATGCTCAAGGCGACATGCTCGATAACATAGAGTCACAGGTACACCCTTATCTGATAATCTTCCAAGTGATAACGACTGTACTTGTGTAGTTGAACAAACCCGTATAATGGATCCTTCTCCACCATGATCCCCCAGGTTTCATCTGCGGTAGACCACGTGCAATCGGGGAATACTGCCCTTCAGAAGGCCAAAAGTTTGCAAAGAAACTCGAGGAAATGGATGTGTATTGCAATCCTCATCCTTCTCATTATTGTAGCGATCATCGTAGTAGGTGTACTTAAGCCATGGCAGAACAAGAACGGCGCTTAGCTCTCTCTACCAGAGTGTACTGTATAAATACCAAAAAATATAAAAGAGTCTTGAGAATTGATTTATTTTCGACAAACTATGTTGTTTATTCTTTTTTTACTTGTGCATTGAGGACTTGGGCTTGTGTGTACTTAGCCAACGTGTAGTCTATTATTTTTAACTTTTACCAGGAGGTGTATTCAATATCTTAAATACAAACTATGCTCATTTTTTCTTCAGTTGAGCTTTGCCTAGAGGCTCATGTGTGTACAAATATCATATTATTATGTATAATTTCATGCAATCGATCAAAATCTTGTATCCACAAATGTTGCATGCGTCATGGGAAATTACTATTGGTGTTATTTTGAGGTGTATGTTAACAAAGGTTTAAATATAGAGAAAGGGATATCATTTTTCTCTCCTACTTGAATGCACTTGCAAATAAAAGTTGTTGGGATAATGTGCGGGTATTGGTTAAACGGTAGAATGATGGTTAATACTACTTAAGGTTTTGGGTTTGAGTTTATCGTGACATTTTTAGATTTTTTTTCATTTAATTAATAATTTCTAGGTATAGCTGTTGGGATTTAATTTTGGTAAATAAAAAGAAAAAGAAAAACTACACATGAGTTAACCTCAGTGTTGGGGAAATATAAACCATCAGATTCCAAACTCGCCGTCACCGAAACCCCAATAAAACCTCCACTCTTCTACCCTTCGCCGGAAAATGATGTCTGCCGACGAAAACCTCGTTAAAGAACCCGAAGCTTCCGTAAACGACACCGTAGTTGTCAATGGCATCAGCGGAGACGAAGAAGACGATATTCCTATGTTGAGCTCTCACGCTCTGGAAGCGCTCAAAGAGTTCCTTGCAGAACAGAACCAGGCTGCTGCCGCCGCCGAAGAAGCCGTAGACGGAGACGGGGAGGAGGTGGCGCTGGTAACAGAGGACTGGCGGCTCAGCCAGTTCTGGTACGACCGCCAAACTGCCGAAACCATCGCGGCTGAGGTCGCCGCTCTCTCTGAAACGCTCCCTTCACCTCGCGTCTCCTGCATTGCTTGCCCTACTCTTTATGCCTATCTCAAGGTACCCCTATTATTCATGTGTGTTAGAATCGAAATGTTTTTGTTTAGGGCATGCTTTCACATTCATTTGAAAGTAATGGAAAACCCTAGGGTTTATTGAGGCAATAATTTGAAAGCTCAGCGCACAATAAGAGCTCATTGTATATGCTTTCCCTGTTGATTGTCTCACTTGGTAATTTGATTCGCGCCTTCCTCCCATAGCTATCATAATGATGATATCATGATTTTTAAGTCATTGAGAAAGTACGATTACAGTGCATTATTTATTGTAGATTTTGCTAGAGTTTCGATTCAGTTTACAGTTACCTACAATTTAATCAGCATGACATTGGGATTTTTCAGAAAATTATTCCAGGAGTACCAGCGCAGCTTCTCGAGTATGATAAAAGGTTCGAGCAATATAGGGATGAGTTCACTTTCTATGACTATAACCAACCTGAGGATCTTCCGTCGTCGTTGAAGCATTCATTTCCAATTGTAGTGGCAGATCCTCCTTACCTGGTATAGTCGTTTTCCTCATGAATTCATATATGCGTTGAGGCTGAATTATTAGGAGAATCTTCTGAATTGGAATATCTTTAGACATGTTTTTATTTGATTAATTAATTGTGTTATGAACATCAATGATCTTTCCTTTTTGTAGGATTCATGTAAAGCGCATTTGAAATAAGACTATAAGGAATTTTAGGATGAAATTATTTCAAAACCATTCGAATTGGAGTTATTTCTGAATCCATCTATTCACTCAATAATAGGTTCTAAATGAAATAAACTAGATGGATGTTCAACTATGATTTCAAATCCCTCAAACCAGATGCAATCTAAATGATATTTTCCTCTAGAAGATGTTATGTTTTGTCTTTTTACTGATTCTTCATTATGGAGATGGATAAAACATGGCTTTTTTGAAATTTTAATCCCCGTTATAGTGTGTAACTTATGTCATGTTCTACAGCTGATATGTGTTTCTGCTGTTTTAGTTTTTAGATACAATTAGTATCATACTTGAATTTGACTTCTCAACTGGTTTGGCAATAACTTTAGGAGCAAACTTATGGATATGGTTCTTGAATTATGATTCTATTAACAGAGCAAGGAGTGCTTGGAGAAAATTGCGGAAACTGTTAAGTTTCTATGTAAACCAGGAGAGTGTTACCTACTATTACTTACAGGTAAACTTTTAACTCTCAGTTAGTTTGATTGAAGTTCTTCAGATGTAGAAGCTGACTAGGTTCTTCATAATATGAGTTCTAAGCTTTTGGGTTTTCAATTTTGGCTTGTCCTCTTAAACTATGTTGAATCACATCTATGATGTTCTATACATCTATAAACTTTATAGTATTTTAAGAATCATGTTATGTAAATGGAAAAATGGTGTTCTTGGCCATTGAATGACCATCATCTCTTAAAATGGTATGATACTACTGCATCCCCATTTTTTTTTTATCTTCTGGCAAGAAAGATTGGAAAGCCAAGTACTATGGAAGTACGAGGATAGAGTTCGATGTTTATTTCCTCAACTTTTGTATAGGTGAGGTGCAAACAGATTTGGCTGCCGAGCTTTTAGGCTTGCGTCCATGTGGTTTTCAACCTCAGCACTCCAGCAAACTTGGCAACGAGTTTAGGCTTTTCACCAGCTATGATCCTGGAGCAAGGCTTGGTGGATGGCAACACGATATATAGGACCTTTGTGATGTCAAGGTTGTGGTAGATGATGCTGCTGTTGTTGCTCAAAATCTACTCAGAGTTTGACCGAGCTATCCATGATTTTGAGCTTATTGCACTGTATGTACAGCTCATTGAAGATTGAGTGGAATCACATGTAAGACTATACTTATACTTTCTAATCGGGAGACTTTTCCTAAGTTCAAATTTTGCAGGCATTTGAAGTTGCTATGGGCAAAGTTAATTGCAGTCGACTGTTAGACGTCTCTCTCTCGTGTGTATGTGTGTGTTTGTATGAATGCAATGAAGAAAAGGGATTGACACTGGACATGTTTAATTGTTGAAAATGGTGGGTGCTACCATTAAAATTGTATTTTTGTTATTAACCAATGAATTGTTTGTTTTTAAAGATCATCAACAATGATTTCCCATAACCATCAGAAAGGAAAGCGTCTTATCAATTTTGCTTTG
Organism: Salvia miltiorrhiza; assembly: GCF_028751815.1. NCBI lineage: Eukaryota > Viridiplantae > Streptophyta > Magnoliopsida > Lamiales > Lamiaceae > Salvia > Salvia miltiorrhiza. The sequence goes on from NC_080390.1 coordinate 51,951,210, forward strand.
TTGTGTGTAGTGGAGAAGGGACGATGTAGTTTGTTCTGTGGTTAAATTAATTTGATTTCCAATTTTGTTCAAGACTTTGCTTTTTAATACAAACGGTACATGTAGGGGGAGTGTATTAGTTCAAGACTTTAATAGATTTCTGCAGACTTTTAAAGTTTTGGTGTATTAGTTCATGATTTTTAAAAGTCTATAAAAATCTGGATGTATTCGTTCAAGACTTTTAAAAGTCTATGAAAATCTAGGTGTATTCGTTAATCTATGGACTTTAAAGTTGGAATGACTTTCATTGATTTCGTTGAAAAAATAGGCATGAACAAATTCGAAGACAAACCACGAGAATTCACAAATCTTGCAAAATCCCCGCGCTCGCTGGGTGCCAGCGGCCGCTGGCCACAAATCTTGCAAAATCCCTGCGCTCGTTGGGTGCCAGCGCCCGCGGTCAAGAAGCCAGCGGCCGCTGGACCCAGCGCTCGTTGTCAACAATTCCAGCGCTTGCTAGGGCGCCGCGGCCGCTCGGACAAGTCAGCAGTCGCTGGGCCTAGCGAATTGTTTATAAATAGTAGCAGCCCGTCAGTTTATTTCATCACACAAAATTTGAAGCCTACTCGAAAAACAACACAATTTTAGGGTTTTGCATTGGCTATAAGGTATAATCTCATAAATCTTGTATCTTTATATTATTTTCTTATTCAATTTTTTTATTGCATAAAACTTGTATCTTTATAATTTGTTAGCAGCTATATTCTGTTTTTTTATTGCATGTGAGTTTATTCCAATTTTTGTTATTTTTATTTATATTTTCTTTTTTCATTGTTATAATACTATATACGTATATATATTTTCGTGTTATTGAGATTTTGTTTTTAAATGATGTGAAAATCGAAATCCGATCAAAATTAATAAATACTTGTATTCAAGGCAGTACTTAGTATGCAAATAAAATCAACTTCTCCTTCAACTAGTAGGCGAATGTTCAACTTAAAGTATACTTTTAGATTATTCGTAATTGAACGAAGATAATTGTAGAATGATAAGTTTAACAAGATTATTAATTTATATATTTACACATGTAAAAAATAAATACATCATAAATATCCTATTTCAATTATTCAAGGTTTGTTTCAAAAAATAAAGAAATAAATTCAAGACAATACTAAAATAATTCTAAAACGATTAACAAGTGAAAAATGAGGCTAGGCCTTTAGAGTTTAGAATTCTTCGTCTCGAGAGTTATTACCTATGATGCACGGATTCTTCAAAAATTAGCATGTACGGCGAATCAGATTCTTTTAGGGTGTGATTCTCTCGGATTCTCGTCGGATTCGCACCTGATTCGCCACGTGGCGTATCTTTTAAAACAATTTATAAAAACAAACCGGATTCGCAAATTCCATAGGCGAAATTCATGTATCTCGTTCACGAAAGGCCTACACAAGGTTATTTTGATAATTTTATTTTTCAGTTATGACTTATATATTGGACTAATAATATTTGAATCGTTATATTGTTGCTCAATTAACTTATATATAATTGAAAATGCTTAACTTTTGGGTAAAATAAAATGTAAATTACATATAATTAATTTAAGAAAATTTAAATTGTATATATTTTATAAGCATTATATATCATGAATTAAGTCTTTTTTTTAGTAGTAAAAGTTAATTAAGTTAGTGAGTAGATAAATGGGTCACGAGTTATTAAGTGAAGAAAATGATTCATAAATTATTACTACTAAAAATAAATTATTTTTATATATGAATTAAAATAATAAATTATGATTTTTTTTTGTGGAGGGATAGAGATCATAGTCTCATGTGAAGAAGTGATAATTCAATAGATAAAACGTTTATTTCCATTTCGAATCAATAATTTAGAGGCACGAATTACATACATAAATTCATGGAGTGTGCAACTCGACGGGGAAAAGTAAATAAATAAATTAATGTCAATTTCAATCAATCACATCACAACCCGATATTTTTACCCATATGCAAATACCCGACCCGATCATTAACGAATAAAGAATGTTATGAGTTTCCAAATCAAAATCTGAAGTAACATAATAACATTAGCACTGAAAATTCGCGAAGATTTCGAAGCGAGATGAGACCGAACGTCGTCTCCGAGGTAGCAGATCTTCTCTATCAGCTCCGCTCTCCTAAAATGTGTGCTTACATTCATCTTATGCAACAAATTTGTGCAATGTGCGGCCTTAGGGTTATAATTTTCCAGGGTTTAAGTGATTTGAGAACTCGATCTTACTCAATTTAAGTTTTTGGTATGGATTAAGAATTTTCGTGGTATTGAATGAATTATGTTATTGGAACTGCATTCCGTGTTTTCTCTTTAGAAGAATCTGACTTCTTTTCCGGTATAATTTTGATGTGTTTTTATTTATTTATTTAACTTTCATTCCGATGATTTTTGGAATATTCTCGTTGTGCTTTGTTTTATGATTTACAATTTTGTGATTGAATTTTAGTTATGTAGATCGTATTAAGCCAAACGTGATTGATATTGCCGTGGTAAGATTTCCTACTTCGTTTGGTTTTGAGTTGGTTGATTGTTTGTGTAGGCGGGACTGTCCACCAGAGTTAACCAATGGTGGGAAGCTATTCCGTTTCTCACATCAGTCATTGTTGTTATTTGTGGAGCCATATATTTGGTCTGTCTGTTTGTTGGGTATGACTCCTTTGTTGAAGTCTGTTTCTTGCCTTCAGCTGTCGTTTCCCATTTTCAAGGTAAACTGTTATTCTCGACTGGGATATGAACATACTGCATCTCGTAGTAAAAATACTTTTTTGGGTTCATTCTTTGCATTTTCAGTGCATGCTTTCTGCCTAGAGTTCTTTACTTTACGGGTAGATAGTATTATGAAGTGTTTCATGCTTTCAATAGGCGACAATGTACAACTGGGTTCACTTCAAGTAATCGGTAGTGTAAAGATGATAAGAAATTGCTAATACAGTGATGGTGATGGATTGATTATTTTTTTCTTCATTGTTGTGACTACAAACTTGCTTCCAAATGTTTTGCATTTTTGTTCTACTGATGTGTTTTAATAGAGTCATGGGAAGTCTGGGAGTGGAACCTATTATGTTGGTTATATGCCCAGGGTCTATTTTTCAGGGCAATACTCTCACTAGTTCCCGCCACCCCCATCTATAAACAAATAAAAAAAACCCAAAAGAAAAGAACTGAAAAGGAAACTGAGAAAGAAGACTATACCTTGACTACGGTTCCTCATAGCATAAAACAAATATTTCTCAAACCCGAATGTCAAATTAGGCGTTTGTTGAACAAGACATTATTAGAGACTCGAGCCTAGTTGTATGACTTTCTGTTTCCCTTTGTTATGTTGAAGTTCATATCTTGTTCAGTGTGTGTAACTTCTAATCAATAATACAATTGGATGTTTTGTTTCTTATCAAAAATGGAAGAAAAAAATTACTGATTTGTTTAATTTCCCCTCCCCCCTGTTCTGCAGTTTACAGGATTTTCACCTCTATTATATTCCATGGTTCTATGCTGCATGTTCTCTTCAATATGTTGGCATTGGTTCCCATGGGCTCTGAGCTGGAACGAATTATGGGATCCATCCGCTTGCTCTACATAATAATCCTACTGGCCATAAGCAGTGCCATACTTCATCTTGTTATCGTATTACTAGCAGCTTATAATCCAATTAGTTCTTACCCAGCTCTCATGGATCAGTGTTCGATTGGTTTCTCCGGGATCCTGTTCTCCATGATAGTCATTGAAACAAGTCTTAGTGGAGTTCAATCCCGAAGGTTTGTGTGATTGATTGCTTAGTTTCTAGTGTTATATTATCTGACATGTGTTTTGTTCTTTTGCTTCAGAAATCCTGGTAAGGTCCAAGGTTGTTAAAAACAGAGGCGTAGCTGAGGCGTTTTGTCTCTAAAAGGCAAGGCGTAAGCCTCGGACTTAAAAAAAATAAAATTCAAAAACTTTATAAAATCAAAATAAAACAAATTAAACACTAGATAATTATCCAACTTTAACTTAATAACTTAGAAATCATAAAAACATCACAATGAAGTCATAAAATGTTCAAATTCAAGCACCATAGTTATCCTTAATTCTTAAGTCTTAAGTTTAACCCCACTTAAAAGTCCTAAATACTTAAGCATCATAGTGATCTACTCATCATTGCCATCTTCCTTCCATTCCTGCTCCTCCTCATCGCCCTAAATACCTCAGTAGCTGGCACCGGAAACTGGTGGCGCGCCGGAGGTTGGTGGCGCTGGAGGAGGGTCACAGCGGAGGGTGGTGGCAAGAACTGATTGAGGAGTGAGGAGAGGAGAGAGGAAGCGAGCAGAATCAGCGCTGGAGCTTTTGTTTTTTGCTTTATATTTTTCAATTTTAACATCAATTAGGGTTGAGTTTTTTAATTTTAACATCAATTAGGGTTGGGCTTTTCTTTAATTGATATGGGCTTTGCAAAAATGCAAACAATTTAACCCAAAAAAACCCAAAACAGGCTTAATTTGAAACCTAGACAGAGGCGCGCCTTTCACTGATCGAGGCTTAAGGCGCGCCCAGGGCGTACGCCTCAGACTCAAAAGGCGTAAGCCTCAATTTAGGCACATAAGGCTTAAGCCTTGGGGCGCTTTGTTCACGCCTCAGCCTGAGAGGCGAGCCTCACCGACGCCTTTTACAACACTGGTCAGGTCAAATGAGGAATTTATGGCTGGACTATTTTACCAGTCATATTGTCCTTCCACTTTGAAATGGATCTATTATTACTTGACCTGGAATTTCATACAAGATTTTTAGAAGTGAAGAAGTTATATATTCTACACAAACATTAAAATGTAATGGTCAAAAGATAGGAGATCAGAGCCATCATTTCTGGACTTGAGAATATTTACTTCTTGCTATTTGATTTTGCTTTCTTGGTAGTTGATTTAGTATGATGCCTTAATATTTACTAATAGAGACTTGTGGACTTATCAAAGTTTCCCTTTGCTCTGCAGTTTCTTTGGGCTTTTCAATGTCCCTGCAAAATGGTCAGTTAAACCTATATACTAATGCTTTGCTAGGTATTTATGAAGTTTTTGGTTCCCTTACATCTCTGTGACACTTTCCTCAAAACTTCCAGGTATGTATGGATATTGTTGGTGGTCTTTCAGCTTCTTATGGCAAATGTCTCATTACTTGGACACCTATGTGGTATTTTATCTGGATATGCATGTAAGTTATTCAAACTTTTTGCGAAATATGTACTTCCTGCATACAAACATGCTTCCTTCTCTAAATAAAAATAACTTCTTGTTTATTTTCTCTTTGAACCAGATACTTTTGGGTTATTCAACATCTTGATTCCTGGGGCGTCATTCTATTCATCAATTGAGGAGTCATCCTTGCTTGTAAGTTTAATTAGAAAATTAACTGCATGGTACACAACTATTGGTTGTCTTTTTTCTTCTTCGGTTCTTTAAGGCTTCTATTTGTTGTGCACTTAAATAAGACTAGCAAGGGACAGACTGCTAACTTCTGCCTCTTCTGTTACTGAATAAAACTCTACTAATCTTAAATTTGTGGAGAATGCTATCAGTAATATAGTATTATGCACTCTAATGATGGGAAAAGAAAATTAAAGAAAAGAAGCTTGTTTTCTGAATGCACTATTGTTTTCATGCATCTGTTGCTGATTCCCCAATTCCAAGCTCTTCGGATAATTTGTTTCAAAAAGAAAAAGAAGATTATGGTAACCAAAAAATTCATTCATTAGGTATTGTGAATTTGGAGCTCCCCTTTTATGCTTCATTTTCATCACATAATAATTTCTAAAATTTTGTTTCACCATGGAGTGCTTTGAGATCAGTTCAGCATGCAAGGTGATTTTTTTATTGCATTACCTGTTAGTGCTCCATTACTCTGTGTCTTGTGCACCATCCTATCAGTATATGACTATGTTTATTTGTGACCTTCCATTTATTTCCCTTTTAACATTCATGGCACCGCAGTCTGCTTGTGTGAGGAGACCTAAATTCATATTGTGTACTGGCAGCAATGTCTCTGGCAATATCCCCACGTATACAAGTCAAAACACCGCTTCAAGGTAGCTCCTGCATTTTTCTACTTAGTAGATGGATCTCTTAGCATGCAATGCATTTGATTCTAAGTCTGAGATGCTTGTTGTTTCCATCTACAGTGGATTGCTTTCTGGAAATATGTGGAGGAATCTGTCTTCTTGGATGCCACAGAGAGAAAGTTCCGTGGAGGTACAACTTCGGAAATCTTGCAGAGTTCTGTATTTATATTTATTTTAGTTAGGGAAAATGGGTATTGCTTGGTAATCTGACACACTATGTGCTTTGACTTTTTATGAATTGGTGACACTGGATGGTTGTGTGATCTATGAAGGGAGGGTAAGAGAAGCAAAGTAATACTCCCTCCGTCCCTGAAATAAGTTCCTCTTTTTCCTTTTTGGGACGTCTCCCAAATAAGTTCCTCATTCTTTCTTTCCATTTTTGGACAACTACCCCACCACTAATAATACTTTATTTATTCTTACTTTTCACTTTTCACCATTCCCAATACTAATTATAACACTTTTTCACCCTTTTACCACTCCCAATACTAATTATAACATATTTTTCTCCACTATCAATACACTTTACCATTTTTTCTTAAAACCCGTGCCGTCCCCAAAGAGGAACTTATTTTGGGGACGGAGGGAGTACTTATCAAATAGGAAATGCGAATGAAATGAAAATTCAAGAACTATCAAGTCACTAGGGTTTATGATTGCGAATTTAAAAATGCAGCTATGCTATCTTGAGCTACGATCACCTGATCTCCCCAATTTTACATTCTCACCTTCCATGTAAAATTTGTCACCCACTTCATTAAAAGTTCTATATGTATTCTTACTAGATAAATCTACCTCAACAATTTTTTTAGACATGATTCTATGGCAAAATTTTCTACCCCACATTTCTAATGAATGCTTATCATTGCAAAATTAAGTCTCCCAAAACCAATTGTTAGTCAGAGTTCCCAATTCTTTAATTTTTGAAACAAAGATCTTAGCATTCTAAAATTCTAAATTTTGCGCTAATTTCCAGTATATGAATTGAATCTGTATCACTACCTATAGTATTGTATGAAAAGATGGTTTTGCCTACTGAGAAGGTATGATTGTATTTTATGTTTGACTGTTATATGAGGTGATACTATTACGACATAATGGTGCCTTTTAACATAATTTAATAATGTATTACCTGGAATCTAGCTGTCTCCCCAACGGTCAGATGGTTATGTAAATATCTTAATATCAAATTCTTAATTTTACTTTCTTTGGTATTTTATGCATTGAAGCTAGAAGCTGCGAGTATAAAAAATTCAATCAAAAGCAAAGAGAGTGATTAAAGTAATCTTTGTATATTGCTTACTGGATGCAGGCAGCCCAAGGAAGTGATAGGTTTCCTGGAAGAGGAAGGACTCTTGGTTCTGAGACAAATCGAGCAGCTTCAGTTGCAAATTCTGATTCTAGTTTGCAAGCTAGACTTCTGGATGATGTTGATGACCGGGATCAGCAATCAACTCCATCAAGAAGTGGGGGAGGTCAGCCAATGCCGGATGGAAGGTAAATTCATTGGAAGGCTACTAAAGTTTTCCTACGACTCTAGTTTTGCTATTGTTTCTGTTTGGCTGCTGGCATTTCTGGAGATATCAAAACAGAATAAAGGCTTGTCAACCTTTATATCAAAGCATCAGGGCACTTTAGTGTCTCTGTTTTGCTTTTGAAAACGCAAATAATTATTTATCATGCATGCACGTAAAATAGTTTAACTCGGTCCGCATCACCACCGTCCCAGTATCAACTTTTATCCATACTGTAGACATTGTCACTTGCCATTTGCCAATATTCAAATCCCGCTAAAGTATTTGTTTTACTGTCTGTTTTGTCGGCTTTGGCATCATGCCTATTTTATCTGTTTTTTCAGGCCGCCAGTAGTAAATAGTGCAGTGATGCCTGCTAGAACGCAAAACAATCAGGTTTCCTTATATGTCAATAAATTTGATTCTTACTGTCTATTTGCATCTCTCAAGGTCTTTGCAACTTGTCGTCATGTAGGGTTCTGTTGCTTCTGAAGAGGAAATTCAGAAACTCGTTGCTATGGGTTTCGATAGGGTAAAAGATACATTAAAGTATTGGTTTTTAGCTTGGCATCTTGGAATATTGATTTGAATTTAATCATTTGTTTATTTCAGACACAGGTAGAAGTAGCAATTGCAGCTGCTGATAGAGATCTTAACGTCGCAGTGGAAATTCTTATGAGCCAACAGGTATATTTATTCGTCCTAAGTTCACCATATTCTGTTGGAAAAAGTTGACCCGAGCCTGATCCTCTGATTGTTGATAGGGATAGTCCAAAAGAACTGTTCAGCGGAGTACACACAAAATCTATCTGCCGGAGAAGCATTCTTGATTACGTACTTTAGAACGAACGCTTCGCCTTGGCGTGTTGTATATATTTCAAACATCTAACACAAATACATATACTCTACTTTTTCTACCCACCAATTTGGTGAGGGCTGACTTGTAGAACTCTGTATTTCTGTGGTACATCAATGTGAAAAGCTTATAATGACACTTCTTCACTGAAAAATGGATCATGTAGTCTCTCTATTAGTGAACATTCTAAAAGTTCTGTAACTTCACATAAAGAAGGAATCAAAATCTACCAAAGGAAACAAAAAAAGGGGGAAATATTTGAACAACAATTTCAGTTCTCCAGTATCGTGTTGATTGCAGTTTCATGAGCATTGGCAGAGGAGTGTTTGAAATTAGACTAGGGCAACAACACCTGAGGAGCTTGCCAATCTATAAGAGGAAGAGGGATTTGAACCTGACGATTAGGATGTGGTCAAGTTGGAAGTTGGATGCTGAGGTTGAATCATCTGTGAAATCGAGTCATGAGCATGCACAACTTGAGGTCATACCTGATGGGAATCCAATGCGTTCAACCTGGTGATTCGGTTTGCTGCATCGTTATGGGTGGCCGTTTGTTATAGTGCCAGAATACGAGGCTGCAACTGTCAGCAACGGTGTTGGTATTGTTTGCTCAGGTTTTTTTCTTCTGCGAGCAAAAAACAACTTCCTCCTTTCAACTTTCTTAGCGGACCTTGCCTGTGGAGAGAATCCATGCTGTGTTAGCTCATAATTGAACACAGACATTAGGATGTTGCTTATATGTGGATGGATTCGGGTAGAAACTCTCAATTCTAAGAATTAAAAACCAATTTAGTCCATGGATCTTGACTAAATGAATAGTCATGATTGATTTTAACATGAAACAATGTATGTGTAGATCACATAAAAGTCAATGGTGGAAGGTTCAAATGTATATAATGCTTCTGGTTAGGGTCAGGTTCTGGAATTTTGTTATATGGTGAACAAAGGATTATTGTACTACATAAAGGGGAGTTTACTTTGCATGATTGATAAGATACACGATTGAGTATTTTTACACTCAAAACTATGGTTTTCCAATCTCACCCTTTCAATACGATATGTATCAAACAAAACTAAATGATACTCCCTCCGTCCGCGATACCGTTTTCACATTGTGGACGGCGCGGTTTAAGAAAAGTGGTGGATAGTAGTGGATATGTAGTGAGTGGAGTTTGGGTCCCACTATTGTTGTGAGTGGAAGTTTGTGGACCCTACTTCTATAAATGGAAGTGATAACGATATCGCGGACGGAGGGAGTATAAATTATCAAGGACCCTAAGATATCCCAAAGATTCCCAAAGTTCTAATTCATTTCGGTAAATAGGGATTGGTCTTATTATTTTTATATATCTAGGCTAATCCTAAAAGGTAAATGCCCTCAAAAGGCATTATTTTATAAGTAAAAAAGCCCATTTCCATTTGAAAATCAATCTTGACCATCCGTTGATCAAGATCTATGGACCAGATTGGTTTATAATTAACATAATAAGGAGAATTTTTATTTAATCGTTCACACACACACACACACACACACACAAGGATGGGTTATTGTGAGAATTACACATGAGCAAACACCTAATATCCATAAACTCGTATTAATCAATGTAGCACATTGATAACAAACCTTCTTCCTGGGGCATTGTTTTGGGGCATGACCCCTCTCTTTGCATTTGCGGCAAAATAGTTGAAGATCAAAGGTAGTTACATTCGATGTCGTGCATTCCTAAATAGAAAACATGAATTAGAGCAGTCAGAAAGTAATTAGCAAGGATTAATGCGTTTAAAAATTGACAAGGCTTACTTTTTTTTGGTTAAAAAAAATGATAAGGCTTACCAGACCAAAATGGCCAGACTGCCCACAACGGTAGCATGAAGCTTCATTTGGCCCTCGTGCTTTGTTTTCAACACAGCAGAGATGACCAGCCTGCTTACAAATATAACACTCGATAGCCTGTCGAAGATTAACTATTTTTGAAGCTTGCTGACATTAGGAAAGCAATCAATCACAAGGTTGCAAGCTTCACAAGAAACGCATTTCAGGTAACATTTTCTCATAAAAGAAAGATTACATAAATTGACTGAATATTCAGAAAAATATAGGCAGAAGCCATTGTTTCGTTGGTTTAACAAGAATCCTAAATAGAGACAAAGAATGAGGGAACTTCTGTAGTTATTTTAGTAGTTATAACTCAGAATAAAGAATCAAAATAAGGGTCCTAAGTGAGCATCCTTCATAAACTAGAGTATAATATTACCATTCTCATCATACTTTAAAATAATTACTTTTTCAAAATGATAGAGATAAAAAAATGTCCTTAATTCGCAGCCTGCATCATGGATTTCCTAACAAAATGACTTGGTGAAAATACTTAGTCATAAAGGCCTTGATATTAGATGATGCACTAGAAGTTTAAAACAAAAAAGATAAATACAAGGAAATAGAGTTTTACATGCCTTGAGATCTTCCGAGTCATAGTTATAGGTACATGAAAACATGTCGTGGTCTGTATTTCCACATCTTAAACATGGAGTTGGAGCACTGTCCAGTTCAACATTTTTACTTGGGCAATCTTTCACCAGATGCCCCTTTACAGAGCAGATGATGCACGCATTGACCTGCCAATACAAGAAGGCGAAAAATGGATCACAGAACTGGCTGCCAGCAAATAACTTTTAGCATTGTTATGGACATCGAGACGAGCATGTCTGCTGAGGCCTGAGGGTATGGCTGTAAATCATGTATAGTTATTGATAATTTTCAGTGCCTAGAAATGGGTTTTTCAAATAATATAATCGATCTCAAAGCTAGTGGTGGCTCCTCATTTCTGGATAAGGCCAAAAAGTAAAGCAAAATATTTCTTTTGATGTAATAATTCTTTTAACTAGTACTTGAACCAGTAATTTGTTTTAAAACATTTTAGAATTTTGGCATTTGATATCAATGTTGAAATGGATTTATGGAAAGAGGTCTAACACTAAAAAGGCAATAAATGTAAAAACAATCACCGCAAGTGAATAAATGAACGTCTAAAGCCTATTTTAGAGAAAAGAACCTTTTTGCAACGATTTCCTGAATGGTCGATGTCACCGCAAATATAGCATGATTTGTGCCCTTCGTCATCATCTTCACTAAGTTCGTTACATTCTAGCCAACTAGATTCTGGGTAGTCGAAATACCTGGGAGCTCGCTGGATCAATAAAGTCATGAGTAATGAGTTAATTAGGTTTAATAAGCTAGCATGCCTCCACAAACACTTGTGCATCAGGTAACATAAAGCTTTCAATATATTCCAGCTACTTACAAGAAGCTTCTTTAGTACTCGATTTTCCTTTCTAGCATGCGATTCCATTGCCACCACTAACCTCGCCTTCGCATCATCACTTGCTCTTTCTGAATTGATATCATAGTCATTATTAATCTGCCACATGTGAATTCAAATAAAGTATCAACATGAAAAACCATGGAAGTAAGCTTTTAAGAGTCATAATTCAAATCTTAATTTTTAAGGGTAAAATGCAACGTTTACAGAAATAGACAGAATACAAAGGTTCCATAATGATTTGCACTGAATTTAGAGCTAAGAATACCGTATAAAGAAAGAACTTTCAAAAGTTCAATTGACCAAAGACAGAACTCAAAGCTGCCAATGTGTAAACCATTACAGATGTTTCAGCATTGGTGATCAAGTCCATGAAAAGCTTTTCCACTTATGAATTCACTACTAATATATGTCAGAAACTAATAACTCCACTCTCCTAATCATGGATATCTTTTAGCTTGACAGATATGTGCCAGCAATTATTATTGGTTGGGGGCAGCCAGCAGTCATGTATGTAAATACGCATAACGGATAAGTACCAAAAGCTTTGCCTGCCCTCCCTGTCTATCTGTTCAAGGAATGGAAAGGCAGAGGTGTAGTTACTCCAAATTTGGTAAGGGCAAACTCCATTACATATATACACACACATATATGAGATTGTTGTCCAACATAAAAAAGTGTCCAACATTTGCTGGTATATTGGGGGCATTTACTTTGTTATGACTATAGCTATCTCAAATCCAAGTAACAGGCCCCTAAAAGAAAAGGTATTGCAATGCTATTTAAGGTGGATAACAAGAAAGTACTCCTATGCAATATCTATTTATGGTGTACTATGCATGTCATTAACTGAGATAGCATAACTCTAAATCGTTTGTTGTTATGCATAGGCTTAGTGTCATTCATTCTTTTTCTTTAGCGCATGTCGTAATTCTAGAAAATGGCTCAATGGAAGGAAGTACAGAGGCAGCTCATTAGGCCCTATTTCATTTAGAGGGTGTTTACTTTTGAGGATTAGCCTAGATAGATAGAAATAGTATAGGCTAATCCCTTGTGTACTAAGATGGATTGGAACTTTGGGATATCCCAAGGTCCTTGATAATTTCTATCATTTGAGCTAATTTTCTTGATTCATATCACATTGAAAGAGTCGGATTAGAGATATCCTAGGAATGAGGATAAAAATACTCAACATGTCTCTTATCAATCATGAAAAGTAAATGCCCCCTTAGTATATTGATCCCTTACAGTGATTACTTCTAGAAAACATATACGACAGCACATATGCCACATGCACAGTGTGAACAAAATCTAGTAAACTTGGTTTCAATAGTGCATTGTAAGAGGCTTTTATCTATACCGTAAGATGAATCATGAAACTTGATGAAAAGTGAACAAATTAAGTCTGTTACTCACATTGCAACCATACTCTCCAACCCTTTCTTCTTCTGTTGCCGAAGCCTGAATTACAAGCTCTTCCATGGGGTCTTCTGAAGATGATACAAATGAACCATACTCAATATCCACTCGCATCACATCAGCAGCATCAACATTTTCAGCCTTCTTTGCAATTTGAGTAGTATGAGCTAAGTCTACACTATCCAAATCGGTATCCTGAAAAGGACAGACAGAGTCCAGACGACATAAATAAATAAGAATGAATTTCATGAAATTTCAGAGTAATTGAAAATTCTAAAAGCTGGAGCCTCAGTGTGCATTGCAGAATTAACTCGGCAGTGGATGTACTATTCAAGTACAAATACTTAGAAGCATTCCTTTCAATAGAAGGTGATTATCCTGCTGTCTCATGCAAGAGAGCAGAAGAACTAGATCAACTATTGCATTACTGTTCCATTAGGCCAAAATCGCCTCTGGGCGATCCAATTTCTCTATTTATCATAAGATGGCACTGCATTGTCATCTAGTCTAGGTTGACACACTAAAAGATATCTTATGCAGAGCTTGTTTATTAACCTGTAGTGCTTCAAGCTTAAGTATTAATCTGCATTGCTTCATTTAGAGAAGACCGATAAGGCATTCATGCTTAATATTCAATTATTTCCTCACCCCGTCAAATTACGTACCAGCCTGTCATAAAGATCATAGATACTCTATGGATCTATTCTTTTATCCAGGATACAAATTGAAAATGCAAAATAACCATATCTCTCTCAAGTCTGAATCATACATTTTGCATAACTCCTTTTTTTAAGCACAAGGCATCTAAGCATCAGAGGGATTTCTTTATCTTGACGGTAATATAGAAGGGCTAGACTCTCGAAACATTTGACATTTCTAAATGGAAAATTTCTATAGATATAACTGAGGAACACAAAGGGAAAAGGTTACTGATTTGGACTCTGGAGTTGCCTAATTCTCATCCGTCCTTAATCACAACAATTATGTATTTACAAGCATCCAAGATAACATCATTATGATCGCATTCTATTATTAGAGAAGAAAATATTCAGCTTACGGTGCGCCATTCTTCAGATGTCATTCTGTTGCTTTACTCCCCCTAAATGAATCAAATGTTAAACCAGATTTTAGTCCTCGATGTCTCAATTGGGGAAGAAGCCATACATTACAAGAAGCTTGTTTTTCATGAAGCAGCAAGACAAAACATATGCAAATGTCAGGTATAAATGTGAATCTGTTGCACTGCTAAGAGGGGTTTCATGAATCTGTCATTGCTTGTGGAAATCCGTTATCATTTCAAAGTAAGAAACAAATCAAAGCCAAATATATAAGTTTCTACATTGTTTCCTTTCCCTTTTCAGGAAAGAGAATCTGGAGCCAAGCTAAAAAGAGAGAATAATAAGCCCTCCAGCGAGAATCATTCTATTGATGAATGACAATTGACACATTGAATGAAGAAGCCATCACCTAAAATCGGCTGCTGCATCTTGAAAACATCACAAACAAAACCCTTCCCAGCAAATCTAATGCTTGATTTGACTAACCCAGCCGCAGCTACGAGCTCCAGAATCTTAGGCCGCCGGAATCATTCACCGAAAAGGGAAGAAAACAAAGACCCCTTTCAGCCATTTTCCTTTCTGAGACAGCATTTAAATTAAATTGTTGGTGAAATTGGCAACGTGGGGGCATCGGCCGCTATTCTGCCTCGGTAAAAATCTGGCCTTCAGCAGAGTTGGTTCGCAGTAAAACGTAGGTTGTCCGGAAAAGGTAAATAAATTCCATCCATTTTCCTTCGTGAAATTTGTGTGAAAAACTGAACGTGGTAGGGGTAAGCAAAATCGAACCGAATCCAAATAACCGAACCGAATCATTGGTATTTGGTCGGTTTGATTCGGTTTTGAATTATTTTGATTTTGGATCGGTTCTAATTTTAGAAAAATCGATTTTTTTTTTGTCGGATCAGTTTTGTGTTTAAAAAATTTAGATGAAACCGAACCGACCAAAGTTTTTAAATTTAATAAGTTATAATATATATATATATATATATATATATATATATTTACAATTTTATCATAATTGAAATTGGTCAATGGATAAGTAAATTTTATATTGAAACAATAGGGCCGAATGGCCCTATTCAACATACAACATCAAATTTTGTCCGCCATTTGAAAAAAACATAAATTTTGTCCATTTTTTGTATGTCATGACTATTCTACCCTTCTCTCTTTCTCCTCTCTCTCTCTCCAGCGGCTGCGCGGCAGCGGCGCCGAGCTTGGAGAATTCGTAGGAGCTCTCGCGGCGGTGGTGGAGGAGATCCCCCCCCTCTCTCTCCAGCGGCTGCCGCTCTCTCCTCTCTCTTTCTCATCTCCCTCTCTCTCTCTCCAGCGCGCGGCGGTGGCGGCAGATCTGGTTTGATGAGGCGGCGGCGGTGGATCTGATCTGATCGTTTGCACCGCCTCCTCCATCGGCAGATCTGATCTCCGACTCATTCGATTTCAGCCTTGGCAGATCTGATCTGATCTGATCTGTGTGCTGCACGTTTGGCACTTATGAGATTTAGATATTCCATTTAGGGTTTAGATTATTCATTTGAGGTTTAGATGTTCCATTTAGGGTTTAGATTATCCATTTAGGGTTTAAATGATGTTGTTGTTTCTGTATTTGTGCTGCACGTATGGCACTATTAGTGCCATAAGTGCCCAAAATGATTATTTTACTTGGTTTTATTTTGGATTTCCGTTGGCACTTATGGCACTAATAGTGTCATAAGTGCCAACGAAAATCCAAAATAAAATCAAAGTAAAATCTTGACACTTATGGCAGTAATAGTGCCATAAGTGCCTAACGACCCGGCACGTGACCTGCGTGCCTGATCCTACTCGGTCCGCCTCATTAAGGGTAAAAACGTCCAAATCAATAAAAATGGACAAAATTTGTGTTTTTTCAATGTGTGGCCATAAATTGTGTTTTATGCTTCATTTTAGCTACTTCAAAATTTTACTCTTTTATATTTATGGTTAATATTTGAATTAAGGTTGGTTTAACTTATTTTGTTACAAAATTCTCATTGACAGGAAATAAATTTCTAAAATTAAAAATTTAAATATTATATCAAAGTTTGGATAACCGAAAATCAAACCGAAACCGAAGTTTAAGTATGGTTTGGATCGGATCGGTTGGAAGGAGAATTTTGGTTCAGATCGGTTGACATTTTTTAAAAGTTTGGATGATTTGGTTTTAGGAGTTCGGATCGATTTTCAACCGAATCGTCCGATTGCTCACCCCTAGAACGTGGTCTTCTCCAAATTTCGACAAAACGACACTGGTTTTTTTAAGTATTTTCCGACGTGGGATGCACGAAAATAATTTTGTATATATATTATAAATATTGAATCAATTATAATAATAGTTATAAATATTTGAAAAATTATAAGTATAAATACTTTTTTAGAATTAAAATATTGAATCAAATTATGCATGTAAAAAAAACATTAATATGCACAGCATACCCAATCATTGAATTTTTTTGAATATGGATGTCAATTAATGCATCAGCTAGCATCTAAAACTTGCAAATTACTCATTTTACATTAGTTTTCAAGATTTGTGTTAAAAATGGATTAACAAATTCAAGTAAAAATATACAAAAAATAATTTTGTAATGTTTATGCAATACCTTTGTTAGACATTTCTTCAATATTTATATCAATAAGTTCATCATCTTTGAACGATTCACTATTTGAAAAGAAAAGTTTCTGTCCACTTCGGCATTTGCTTAAATTAATATCAAATAATTGTGTTCATTTAAACTCATAAAGCAAATTATGGTAATACTCCCTCCGTCCCATTATTCATGGCTCAAAACTTTTCGGCACGGGTATTTAGGAGAGTTAAAGTAGTTGTAAAAGTTGTAGGGACCACAAGATTAAGCTATTTTTTTCTATTCTTTTAATCCTTAACCCATTTCCTTAATAAAGTGAATTTAAACAATAAAATAAACATGGAAAGTTGAAATGCCTTAAAACTGAAATGCCTTAAACTGAAATTAAAAAGGCGGCAGTATAGAATGAAAAAGTGGCGCCAGAATAGAAGAATTTTAAGCAACACACATTTCATAAATGAGCCCAAAAAAAGGCGGCAGTACATTTGTGGAACTTTAAATAGAGAGGGCTGCTCTCATTTCATTCTATCGCCCAACACTTACAATAAAAAAAAAAAAAAAGAAAATGAGGAGGAAAGATTTGACAAGTGAAGAAAGGGCTGCTCTCATTCAATTCTTGATCATCGAAAGCAAGAATGGCAAGCCACCACGAGGCAAAATGAAGGCTGCCGAACTCAAGTTCGGCGTCTCTCGGCGAACCGTGTGTCGTCTTTGGGCTGAGGCAAAGCAAAAACAGATCAACGGTCAGTTTATAAGTTCACAAAGTAGAAAAATTTGTAGACCAAGGAAAAAAAGAGTACAAATTGATCTAGAGTTAATTGCAAGCATTGAGTTATCTAAAAGATCAACCATACGAAGATTGGCTAGCGGAATAAACTGCAGCAAGAGTACCGTAGGTAGGTGGATAGATCAGGGGCTGATCAAGGCTCATACAAGTGCTATAAAACCTGACCTAACAGCCCCAAATAAGCTGTTACGGTTGAGGTTTTGCTTAGACAATATTGAGTATGACAGGCTGCAAGATAAATTGAAGTTCAAGAGCATGTACAACACTATCCATATCGATGAAAAGTGGTTCTACATCACCAAGGCTTCTCACAGATTCTATTTAACTCCAGCAGAGGCTGAGCCACATAGAAGTTGCAAGAGTAAAAAGTTCATAAAAAAGGTGATGTTCGTGTGTGCGGTGTGTCGACCAATATTTAGTGATGATGGGAGTGTTCTTTTTTACGGGAAGATAGGAATCTTCCCTTTAACAGAAATGGTACCAGCAAAGAGGTCAAGCAAGAATAGAGCAGCAGGGACACTTGAGCAAAAGCCAATTGAGAGCATAACACAACAAGTAATGAGAGAGTGTTTCATCAAGCAGGTATTCTGGAACAGAACTCTTAGTGTATGAATTCTGCATTTATGATGAATGTAACAGAATAGGGGGATGCATGAGTTCTGCATTTATGATGAATGGAACAGAAACAAGTGATTTAATGTATGAATTCTGCATTTAAGTCACTTGCACAGAATATTCTGCAGTTAATGGATGAAGACTGCATTTAAGACAACATCATATATATTCTGCATTTAGGTGATGAATATTCTGCATTTAATGTATGAAACAGCTTGTTCCAGCCATTAAAGCCAAGTGGCCTTCATTTGCAAGCAAGATTATCTTTATTCAACAAGATAATGCTAGGCCACATATCAAGAATGAGGACAGAGAGTTCAGAGACTGTGCAACAGCAGATGGTTTTGACATCAACATCATACATCAGCCTCCAAACTCCCCTGACAATAATATAAATGACCTTGGATGGTTTAGGGCTATTCAAAGCCTGCAAACAGAGAGTGTTTGCTTTGATGTGGATAGCCTAGTAAATGCAGTGGTTTCTTCCTTTAATGAGCTTGCACCAATGACATTGAATAAGGTTTTCCTAAGTTTGCAGGGTTGCATGATAGAGATCATGAAGGTTAAGGGGCAGAACTGCTACAAACTTCCACACATGAAGAAGGATGCACTATTACGACAACAACTTCTTCCTCAATGTTTGGAAGTTCCAACAGACCTGGTGAAAGAGACCATAGCCTATCTACGGGAAAAAGGGGAAGTGGAAGGCATTGAAGAACTCGAACATCGTTTAGGTATTCACCAAGCAACAGTTGAAGGCATTGAACAACAATTCAATGCCTTAATGTTGCTTGAATAGTGCATATGCAGATGGTTTTTTGTTTTTTGTAAATGCCTATATGCATAGTTGAAAGGCAAGAAGTTGTGCATAGTTCAAAACGTTTTTGTTGCTTTTTTAGTGCAACAGCAAATGGTTTTTTGTTTTTGTAAATGCAGTTTACACACTTAAGAAGTTGTAATGCAGATGGCAAGTGTGAATGAACTTAGTTCTTGGGTAGTCACCAACACTACTCTACCTTGTAGAGTAGTGGGCATCAGTCCCATGAAATCAGTAACAGCAGATACTACTACACCAACAGCAGATAAGTACTACACCAACAGCACCACCCGCACTCCAAACATCACCACCAAATCAGTAACAACACACCAACATGCTCAAGACACCAACTAAACCAACAACACACAATTCATACTCGTACATCTCATTATTAATCATAGATGCATTTTTTTAAAAAATATGAGCAGGTTCTTATCATTTCAGCAATGAAATCACCCATTAAACCCCTAGGTCTCTTGCATACAGCCACAAAATTACATTTTCAAATAGGCACAAATTCACCAAAAACATGGAAGATCTCACCCAAAACAATTCAAGAAGCAGTGTGGCGAGTAGTCGACGGTGGCCTTCGGATGCCGTGAGCCACCACTCGTCGGATTTCCCTCCCAATTCCTTCGTTTTGGCCCCTGTTTCCTCCGCTTTAACCCCTGATTTCGCCGCCAAATCTTTCGATTTGGCATCGGATCTAGGGGTTTCCTCGCTCAGAAAAATCGATGCCCATGATTCGTAACAGAGAAGATCAGTATATTGACCTAAATCAGGGGACTGAGTAAATGAGAGAGGTTAGGAGGGGGTTTCATACTTTCTGATCCTTGCGGGACAAGGGCGGCGATAGATCGTAGGTCGGAGCGGAGGGGATGGACTTTCTTCGACCCTAAGCTCTCCTTCATGTTCAACCTCAGATGCACCGAGCCACGACTCCTGGGAGGCAGCCGTCAACGCCTCCGACATGGAGAACGGGAAGTACACAGGCGGCAGAGCGTCGATGAAGCCGAGCGAATCTTCGGTATCGGGGATCCACTCGTCGCTCAGATACTCTTTCCAAGGGAATGAACGCTTCATCACTGCGATTAAGGGCGGCAATAAAGGCGGTAGAGGGTGGCGCAATTTAGGGTTTCAGCCACAGGAGGGCTGCGCATATAAGAGAGAAAGAGAGCATAGAGCGGCGGAAGGAATTGAGGAGGGGTTGGGTAGATTTAGGGTTTCTAATTTTGCTTTATATAGTTGCCTTAATTAAGTTGTTAATAGTTCCTTAATTATGGCTCAAAAAGGAAACGAGCCAAGTAGCTTGGGACGGCCCAAAAAGGAATACGAGCCATGAATAATGGGACGGAGGGAGTAATTGACAATAATTAATTAAAAAATATCATGGCCAACAAACTTATGAATAAAACTATAATAAATTTCATATGAAGCAAAGCATACATAAACTATTTCAAATTATTTATGTAATCACCTGCCAACTAATTAGAATAGTGTCCATCTTTTTGAAAGTAAAATACTTATTCGAATATACAATCTAATTTATCTACCTAATTGTCTATAGTGATACGGAAATTACTATGGAAAAAACAATTTGGAATTTTATCTACCTAAAGTTTCTTGTAATTTTTTGGTGTTACCGGCACTTGAATTTTCATAATAACGATCCTCATCTTCTTTTGCCGTGCTTTGCATTTCTTGCCAATTATGCTTCATGCAGTTTTTAGACTTAAGTGAACAAAATAAACAGTTTATTGCCACTCATTAATCACTGCATCTTTTTAACGGGTGACTTGTACGGATCATACTTAACCGGATCATAAGACCATGTTTATCAGCAACCATCCAACCACCCAACCATCCAACCATCTTTAATATTTAATTAATTTCTCTCTATTCCACATCACTAATATTCATCCCAACCCAACCACCTCTATTTTTGTTCATTTATCAATGACCACCCCAACCATCCAACCACCCAACCACAACATAATTTTATAATTATTTTATTATTATTTTTATTCGTAATAATTTTAAATATTATAAAAAACTAAAATACAAAAAATAACAAACTAATAAAAATTTTATTCGTTAAAATATTATAAAAAACTAAAATACAAAAAATAACAAACTAATAAAAATTTAAATTACCACAAACTAAAAATATAAATTACAACAATCCAAACTTGAAATCGAAAAAAAAAATAATACATACTACGCATTTAATTATCATCTCCAAACTTTTGTCATATATGCTCAATCAAGTCATGTAATAGAGAGCTGTGATCTTCTCTATTGCGAAGTTGGGACCTAGTTCTCATATAGCTCGCTAGGCTTGCAATCCTATTCGTAGAGTATACGAAATCATTAGTTTCCTCTCCATCTTCAGTTCGACGAGCAATCTGTCTTAGTCGATCTTCGATGAATTCTGTAGGATCATGATAGTTAAGGTAATTGCTTCTTTCATCTTCCACTATCATATTATGCATGATGATGCAAGCAATCATTATTTTTCCCATAATATCACGATCCCAAATAAGACATGGCCGCTTAATAAAAGCAAAACGCGCTTGTAAAACTCCAAATGCTCGCTCAACATCTTTTCGTGCAGCCTCTTGATGTTGAGCAAACAACTGATGCTTTCGAAGTTGTGGAGCAGGAATAGATTTGATAAATGCCGCCCATTGAGGATATATACCATCAGTGAGATAATATCCCATATTCCTTTCGCGACCATTAACGATATAATTGACCTTAGGTGCTCGACCTTCCAAGATATCATCAAAAACAGGCGATTGATCAAGTACATTAATATCATTTCTTGAACCTGGGGTTCCAAAAAATGCATGCCAGATCCATAGGTCTTGTGATGCCACTGCTTCTAGAATAATTGTTGGCGTACCGCTTCGTCCTGCATATTGCCCTGCCCATGCAGTAGGGCAATTTTTTCATTCCCAATGCATACAGTCAATACTGCCCATCATGCCTGGGAACCCTCGCCGTTCTCCGATATGAAGAAGAGCTGCCATATCTTCTTCAGTTGGCTTTCTGAGGTACTCAGCTCCGAAATTGGAAATGACACCTTCAACAAATTTGATGATTGATTTACGAATGACTTGGGCGCTCATTCGTAAGTATTCGTCATGCAAATCGGCTGAAGTGCCATATGCCAACACCCTCATGGCTGCAGTACATTTTTGAATTGGAGACATACCAACACGGCCAGCTGCATCAGGGTGTTGTTGAAAATATCTATCGGTGGCGACAAGCTTGTTCATTATACGTTCGAACAAAGGCTTTCGCATGCGAAACCTTGTTCGAAAATATTCTAGGGGATAGATTGGATCTTCTGAAAAGTACTGCTCGAACACACCTTCATGACCTATCTCACGTCTTCTTTCAATATACCGCCTCCTTGCTCTAACGGCATGATTGGTAGGTTGTACAGATAGACTAGCGGCCTGGATTACCACATTCTCAATGATGCGATCAAGTTGGCGATTATGTTCGGCAACACTTTGTTCCCATGCTTCATCATCGCTAGAATTTGAAGCACCAATATTAGAACTGGAGGCCATTTTTTGAAGATTAATTTTTTTCTATCTAGAGTATAGAAGAGATAATTGTTGTGATGCTTTTGAAAGAATACATGGATAAATATATAAGCAAGAGCATGATAAGTGTCACATGGGTGGTGCCACCGAAAGTAAATGCTTTTGAAACTATTGTGACAAAAATTCAAAGGTCACATGGGTGGTGCCACCGAAAGTAAATGCTTTTGGAATTATTGTGACAAAAATTTTAAGGTCACATGGGTGGTGCCACCGAAAGTAAAGGCTTTTGGAAATGTCATTGAAATTACACAAAATGAAATGTCATTGAAATTACATAAAATAAAATTACATTGAAATTGCACAAACTGAAATGTCATTGAAATTACATAAAATGAAATTGCACAAACTGAAATTACAGAAGATGAAATTACACTGAAATTACATAAATCAACCATACAACAATAATTTAAAAAACACAATAATTAAAAACAAGCATCATAAGTTCGATTACATTCCATAAAGTTCTGCCATTAGCCGACGTTTGAGAGTTTCCTCTTCTGGAGATAACTGGGTTTTTTTCATCAACGTATTCAACGTAGATGTTTTCATTTCTTTTTCACGTGTAATCCTCATTTCACGTAGTTCAGCAGTGAAAGCATCTGAAACTATCGAAGATTGTGATTCTGTTTGCTTTCCTTTTCTTTTTGCCTTACCTTTAGCTTTATCTCTACCAATAGGACGCTGAAATTTTGAAGCATCACTACCTGGAGTTTCTGGAGTGGAGTCGGTAGGAGGATCCGCATTTTCATCTGTCCTCGATTTTTTTGAGCTGCTACGACTTTCGTCAACACTGTCTTCGTCGTCTGGGTGAGAACGTCGTACGTAACCAGTACTATCCAATTTCAGTTCCCAGTTCGGATAGCTGCTCATAACTTTTTCAAACACCTCATGGTGAGTAAACTTTGGTTTACCGTAAATTGCTTGAGCTGCTTTCTCGATATCCTCTTTGGACTGACCGCTTGCTCGTCGCTCATATGCTTTCTTGTATGCAGCAACCCACAGAGTTACATTTTTGTTGAGGCGTTTGTAACGGTTCCTCAATGATTCCACGCTCCTTCGACCTCCAATTTCTGGATTATCTGCTCGACTTTGCTCATACATATCTGCAACAGTTTTCCAAAACGACTTACTATTTCGGTTAGTGCCAACAATTGGATTGTTACTGACAAAGCACCAAGCAGACATTAGTGATATATCTTCTATATCAGTCCAACTTTGCGCATTGTTGGAAGGGTTTGCAGAAAAATTTTCAGAGGTTTGGTGATATTCAGAAATAGGAGAATCAGTAGGATTCTGCGAGAATTCTGAATTCATAGCATAATCAAACTCTGGGAATTCATTGGAGCTTGGAATATCAGCAAGATTTGGATAATAGTCTTGGGAGGGGTTGAAATTTTGAGAGTTGAAGAAAGAATTATTGCCTCGATCCATTGAAAAATAGAAAAAGAAACACTAGATGTTATATGTAGAGAATGAAAATAGAAGAGCTTGAAGGTGTGTTGAAATATAGCAAGAGTGGTCTCTATTTAAAGAGAACGAAAAAATATAAATTTTGGTATAATTATTATTATTTTTTAATATTTTATATAAAAGATATAATAGTTTTTATCAATTATCTAAATAAAATCTACTGAACCAATTATATGTTGACAAGTGTCATGTTCTCAATGAATGAGATAAGGGGAGAGAGAGAGACCAAGGGAGGTCGGTTTTTTAACATGGTCGACCACCTCCCTTTTGCCACTTTTAATTCTTATTTTCCTTTTCCCCACTTTCAATGACATGGCATGCGACCAGGTTGATTTTTTCAACCGATAAACATGGTCTAAGGGATTATTATTTGACCTACAATATCTTAAGGGCTAACCAACCCATCCACAAATTACCAGATAAACTATACTATCCATATTTTAGCAAAACTAGCATTTGTTTGTACACGTAAAACGTTTTTATATTTCTATATTTATTAAATTAATTATTATATTTATAAATATAATACAAAAATATTTTAAACTGAATATATTTAAGCTTAATATTAAAAAATAAAAAAAGAATTCACAATAACAATAGAGTTAATATATGAAATTGGTAACTTTCCTATAGTAAATTTAAAATTTGGTCTATCAAATAAAAAATTGACAAGTTTTTATACAAAAATACAAATTTGCCCTAACATTTAAATTTAAAAATTATTCACAAATTCATCCTCACAAACACACTACTCTCTCTCTCTCTCAAATATGCCCGGACTTCGATGAAATGGAAATAAATGGATTAAGCTCACTGCTCACATATTGTTTGATGAAGAATTGCGCAAAGATTTTTAAACTTTATTGCTAGTTATGAATTCAAATTTTAAACTTTGAATTCACAACTAGAAAAAGTGGTAGTCGTGAATTTGAGTTTTTAAAATTGAATTCACAACTAGAAATAATGTTAATCATGAATTTGAGTTTTAAACATTGAATTCACGATTAACAATATTTCTAGTTATGAATTCAAACTTTAAAACTCGAATTCACAATCAACACTAGCTATTCAGTTGTGAATTCACGGATAATTTTTTTAAAAAATTATGTAAGGGTAAAATAGTAAATGTGGCCATTTTTTTAAAATCTTAGTTGACAATTTTGAAATTTACTATTTCAAAATGGGTAAATTTCAAAATGGCTCTTTCAAAAATCCACTCATAATAATAATTGATATTGCGAAAAGGCAAAAAAATTAAAAAGTTAAAAAATGAAAATAAAAATAAAAAAGAATTGAAAAATAGATTTTATTCAAAAAAAAGATGAGAGATAACTTTTTTAAAATTATAATCTTTAAATAAATATAAGTTTTACATTTTAAATCAAATGTTTACATGAAATATATTAAATTAAAGCTCTTATTGTGATCTTTAATTTGATATATCATATTAAATATTTTATAATTAGTTGAATTTCACAAATTTAGAAATAAATAAAACTAAAAAAAAGAATATAAGGAAAAAAATATAAAAAAATACAATTTTCAGATAAACCTTCATTTTTATTATAATTATAAAATTGAGTTGCCGTTCAATTTTAAAATCAATTTGAAATTAATTTTTGGCACATATTAGAAGTTTATTATGAATTTGTTCTGAAACATCATGATTTCCTTGTTAAAAAGATGAATTCAAAAAATTGACTTTTTGTACTTATATAATATAATTTGAATTTGGACCACGAATTTATTCATCAAAATTGATGAATACACGTTAGATTTTAATGATTTAATGACTACAAGTATTTCATAGTTATACCGTATATATAACTAAACTCATTTTGACCACTCATACGAGGCAATTAATTGGGTTTTGCAGATAAGAGTTTCGATCATCCTTTGTAAATATTAGTCTTTATTTAAAAAAAAATAAATAGTATTTAGCTTTAAATAAATAATTTATATTTGAATATAATACTTAAATTTCATTTCACCAATTTTGGTTGTGGGACCTCATACACACTATTTTGCACACTCTTTTATACATAAATCTATATATATTATATATGTCAAATCTGAGCAATATTCACAGTATTAATTTTTAAAATCCAAATATCATTTATTTAATATATCCAAATATCGTTTGTAATTTGAAACAATAAAATATTTTTATTTTAATTTTATTTAAATGGTATAGACTCATTTTTTTAGGGGAATGGTAAGACTATACATCGAAATTAAATGATAAATTTAAATAATAAATAAATAAATAAAATAAAAAATACAAAAGATGTTTTAAAATAAATTATAATAATTAACATCAATTACTCAATAAAATTATGAATTTAAAAATATAAATTTTCAATTTATACAAAGTGTAATGTTATTATAGTTATTAAATAAATTTAAAAATGATTCGATAATGAAAATTTGCATTATGCATATTATTATATAGTATTATTAATCATAATAAATATTTTTCACATATAAACATAAATAAAAAGTTGTAAATTTTTAATGAGGAGATAGAAAATAAAATATTTTAAATTTTTCATAACTTATTCATTTTAAATTCATTTTTGATAATTTTTATACTATATTAAATTTAAGATACATATTGATTTTTTTTCATGAATCAAATTTGATGATGTTTAGAAAAATAATTAAATTATAAAAAACTAAAAAGAAAAAAGAGTAAAAATTTTGGTGGAAGAAGAGAGAGAAAAAGAGAAGGAAAATATGGAGGGAAAAAACTCCTCTTTTATATATTATATAGATGAGATTGGCTTTACAATCTATAAATTTAATTATTATTATATATATTTAATTATTAATATAATACTTATTAAATTTAACACTATACTCATTAAGTTGATAACATTGTTACTATACATTATTTTAAATCAAATACTCATATTTAAATTAACATAATTTTTTTGTTACTAATTAATCAAACTCATAAATAATGACATTTTTTACATAATTTAAAGTTTAAAAATAAATAAATATAGTGTGGCCTATGCATCACACGGGAGGGCCTCCTAATTTGTTCATAAAGTGTAATCTATTCAATCTCCTTTATCCCTATTAAGGGCGTAGTTATCTTTAATTGTAAATTTATCATGAAAAAATAAGAGATAAAATAAATTATTCATTTAAATCTTTTCCTTATTTTCTCTCAGTTTATACAAAAGAGAATTTTCATTATTCATTTTCACTCAAAGGAAGAATAATATTATCACATAATTTTTTTATGGAAGAATAATATTATTTCTCCCTTGTAGTAAAAAGTAGAAATGAAAAAGGGCGTGCTTTTTTTTTTTTTGTGAAAAACGAAAAAAATAAATGAGATTTTTTTTTAATTTCAGTTTTTATGATAAATTATATTTTAACAAAAACCATCAAATAAAACCACCGCATAATTTGGAGGCAGTAAAAAGATTTAGGGCATTTGATGGTGTAAAGCAAGTTTTGTTTTGTTAATATTAAATTATGCTTGAGGAAAGGGCAGTAATATGAATAATTGAGGAAGGAATTATAGTGTAAAAGCAGCACACAAAAGTGATGTCGGTTAATCGCATTAATTGTCCAATTGCATGCCTTGCACACTCGACAACAACAAAGTTCTCCCGAATTGACCAAAATGCCCACATGCTGTTATTCAGTACACGTCGTCATTTTGTTGGCTATTCGTCAATCCCTATTTCGCCCCCGTAAATTGCAATAATACCCAAATTCTCCCTGTCAAGTGTCGAGACCCATCACTCACAGAACCCAGAGGCCTTATATCTCTCTCTCTCTAACTCCCGCTCTCTCTCTCCTCCTCCTCCCTTCTCTCTCTCCCCCCCATACCAACCCAGAGATTGCATTTATTCTCTGTATAGTATCGATCGGTCGGCTGCAGTCTCTCCAGCCATGACGATGATGACTCCGCAGCCGTTGGATGTAACTCCACTACCTTATGACTCTCATTTTTCCATTTATGCTCATTTCGGCTTTTTAGCTTTTTCCGTGGTCTATGGCTGTGTATGTTCATGCATATTAGCAATTTGTTGGCATTTTCTCCAATTCGTGCCTCGCGGCGGAAGTTTTGGTGTCTGTATGCTTGCTTTCGTGTGTGTGGGCTGGATGGTTGGATCAACTAGGGTTTTGTGTGAGCGAAAAAGGAGGTTTAAGTTAGTTTGTATTTGAATTTGTTGTAATTGTGTTGATTTACTGCGAATGATTGGATTCGAGATTATAGCTTCTGGAATGAAGCCTAATGTCTACTGGATCAAGCTCATTTCGTTTTCATTTTTATCTGGCTTCTGGACTTTAGCAGCAGGAAGATGAAGAGATGTTGGTTCCGCACTCGGATTTAGTGGAAGGTCCTCAGCCTTTAGTTGAAGGCCCTCAGCCAATGGAAGGTGCCGCACTCTGCCACACTATTGAAATTGTTGATATCTGTTTATAAGATGGATGCATGCATATGTGCTAGATACTGCCATGATTCGTTAGCTGGTCTTTTGATTTTGTTGTATTAATTATATATAACTATTTCATTGTTGGATTCTTCACTTCTTATGTTTATTAAACAATACTTCTGATTTAAAAGTTGCTTTGGTCCAAGTGTACTAATATTTAGTAGCATTTTATAATTTCCTAGTGGTACCAGCCGACAATGACAATGCAGGAAGTGTGGAGAACCAGGCCAATGAAGAGCCACAAGCATCACGTCACACGTGGACAATTGAGAACTTTTCTCGACTGAATACGAAGAAGATGTATTCTGATATCTTCACTGTCGGGGGTTATAAATGGTAATTTTGGAATTAGGAATTTGGCCTCATCCGTTTCTGTCTACGTGTTAGTGGCGTCCAACAATTGAAATTTATTATGTCTGTTAGAGTTACTTTGCACTTAGCATTATGGTGCTAGATTACTTAAATTTAGACCTTGCATTATTATAGAAAGAAACCTGATTGCCTTTTGACACGTGTTTCCTTTTGCAGGCGCGTGCTTATTTTTCCAAAGGGAAACAATGTGGACTATTTGTCAATGTATTTAGATGTGGCTGATTCGGCTACCTTGCCCTATGGGTGGAGTAGATATGCACAGTTTAGCTTGGCTGTAGTTAATCAAATGCATAGCAAACTTACAGTCAAGAAAGGTACAACCAAGAATTAGATCTGTTTGATACCTTTATGTAGCTAAAGCTTGATATATGTATTTAGACTCATGATGGAGACTTGCATGTGCTGGTCTGTATATATGTGATAATGGTATAGGTTTGTGATAAATATCTCTTCAATGATTCATGTTCCTTAGTCTTGTACTGGATGATCCCAGCTTGTAAACTAGATGACAATGAATCTTAGAGTGTCCGTGATGCTTTCCTTCCATAACACTACGATCAAGAAACTAATTCTCAGTTATGTACGCAAGTTTTATTATCAAGTCTCTAGAAAAAGTTTTAGTTGATTGTATGGTTGGCCTGATAACTCGGTGATTTTCATTTTGAGTGAATAGCTTGGCTGTTAAATGTTGGAAAATAAAAGTTGTCTACATTCTGTTGCTTTCTGAAGCATTTGCTACCTAAATCATAATTGTTGCGATTTATTCTTCGTTTTCTTGGGTTTTGCAGACACACAACACCAGTTCAATCAAAGGGAGAGCGATTGGGGTTTCACGTCTTTCATGCCTCTCAGTGAACTTTATGATCCCAACAAAGGGTACCTTGTGAATGATACTTGTGTAGTTGAAGCTGATGTTGCTGTACGCAAGGTTGTTGATTACTGGGCATATGACTCAAAGAAGGAGACAGGTTACGTTGGGCTTAAGAACCAGGGGGCAACTTGTTACATGAACTCTTTGCTGCAAACTTTGTACCATATTCCTTATTTCAGAAAGGTTATATTAATATCTCGTTCTGATTAGCCAATATTTGAATACGTGAGGTCATTAATCATTATTATGGAGAAGCCTTACTTTAAATATGTTATATCAGGCTGTATATCATATGCCAACGACGGAGAATGATATCCCTACTGGGAGTATCCCTTTGGCTTTACAGAGTTTATTCTATAAGCTCCAATACAATGACACCAGTGTGGCTACAAAAGAATTGACTAAATCATTTGGATGGGACACTTATGATTCATTCATGCAACATGATGTTCAAGAACTTAACAGAGTTTTATGTGAGAAGCTTGAAGACAAGATGAAGGTACTAAAAATTCTGACCAAAACGTCCTCTTTGAAAGATTTTTTCTGTACCTATAAGAAGGTCATTTTGGACTTCATCCTTTTTCTTTTACTGGACAGGGAACTGTTGTTGAAGGGACCATCCAAAAGTTATTTGAAGGCCATCATATGAATTATATTGAATGTATCAATGTGGACTTCAAATCAACAAGAAAAGAATCATTTTATGGTATTATTTGTTTTTGAGGACATCCTTAGTCTTTTCATTGAGGACGACTTTATTCTAACAGTTGTTCTCGTGGCAGACCTTCAACTTGATGTAAAAGGTTGCAAGGATGTTTATGCTTCATTTGACAAGTATGTGGAAGTAGAACGCCTTGAAGGAGATAACAAATACCATGCCGAGGAACATGGTTTGCAGGTATATAATTCCTTGACCAGATAATGATGTAGTTTGTCTATATGTATATGTTTTTGAAGGTTGATAACTACAAGAAGATCTTTGTGCTGCATCATAATCTAGACTTGACTGTGAGGGTTAGCATTTCCACAAATTGAAGTTTTAGAACAAATTAGTGGGAGAGTCAATCTGTCTTGTGTCAGCAGGTATTTAATGAGAATAGTTTACCAGTCTATAAAAGTGGAAAGGTGTTGAAATAGAAATATATCTGTGCAACTCTGGCCTTCGTCTTGTGATTAGACTTGCACTAGAGTCGATGTCAATGTGATTCTGGCACCTCCAGTGTATGGTGTTATGATAATAATGTAATTTATGGGTCTGGATAAGTGAATATTGATTGGGAGATTGATAATGGATGATAATAATGTAATTTATGGGTCTGGATAAGTGAATATTGATTGGGAGATTGATAATGGAATCTCAATAACATAATTATAACAGTAGACCTCTTGTTTTGTGAAGCTCTGAAGTCTCCCCAGACAGATCTTTGAGGATACACTATAAGTGTCATGCTATGAACCTGTCTGGATTGTGTTAGGGTGGCAGGGAAAGTTGCATTTGTTTCTTTTTAGAGATATGGCATGGCTATCAAGCAAGTTTCTAGTGATCAACAGATAAAAATATATTTACATTGTGAGAGGTGCATTTCGTTTTTTGCATTGATAAAGCATTTTGAATCATGTTATGATAAAAGTCTATATAGTTCTTCGCTTTTCCATCTGTACTTGACTTATGACAAGTCATATATGGAGTCTGCAATGGTTATTTTCAGAGGAACATGTCATCATTGGAAGGAAATTTTATTAGGTTGATCTGATAGTAACAAGATTGTGGGGCACCAGAATTTCTTTTCGTTAGACGAAGGCTTTGATGATTCTGTTTGAATGTCATTAAGATGGCTTCATACATTATATGGTAGTCATGATAAATGCATTTTTTTGGGTTAGGTGCAGGGAATGGCGACTCACAAGTATAAGAAATTTTAGTTTGCTTTCTTAATTGATGCAATGTTTCTTCTACATGAGCTTTTCTCATTACTTATTATCTAAATAGTATTTTTCTGAATATTAGGATGCCAAGAAGGGTGTCTTGTTCATTGACTTTCCTCCAGTCCTACAGCTTCAGTTAAAGCGATTCGAGTATGATTTTATGAGAGATACAATGGTGAAGGTTAGTGGCTCATACAGTAAACTTCTTCACCTTAGGGGTGGGATTTAAATGAGTGCTTTTCCACAAGATTCAATTTCTTTTGCTAAATCTCCTTGTACTTGCTCTAAATCTCTTTGATGATATCGAAATAGTGCTTATACTGAGATGATGGTACTGAATTAGTTCAACTGTTCCAAACTGTCCCACTCAATTTTTGAGTAAATTGGTTCTGGCCTTGGTTTGATCCCTTATGCTGCTGGCTCCTGTTTGCTACAGCTCCTCAATGTAAATGAGAAAAAAAAAAAAACAAATTGGCTTCTCCATTTTGTTTCACGTGACATGTGGTTGACGCTTTGGAGAAGCTTTACCCATCTTCTTTAATCATGCTGTATTGATTTATATATGAAATTAGATAGAACAATGTCTTTTCTCTTTTTATCATTTCTTCAGAAGGGGATTTTCTCAATCAATACTAGTGTATGCATAATATCTTTTTCTAACACAATTTTCCTTTCAGTGCTTTAATGGTTTAAGTCTGATGATCTTTGAGTGAAACAATAGGTGTTGAATCTATTGTAAATTGTTACTGCTGCAGATAAATGACCGCTATGAATTTCCATTAGAGCTTGATCTTGATAGAGATAATGGCAAGTATTTATCACCAGAAGCTGATAGGAGTGTGCGAAATCTTTACACACTTCATAGGTAAATTGTACACCCTTTATATTTGTGGCTATCCTCACATGTTTTTCTGTTACACCTTTCACCTGAAGCTGATAGGAGGATACTTGTCTTGCTTGTTTCCTTGTCAACAGTGTCTTGGTTCATAGTGGTGGGGTGCATGGTGGACATTATTATGCCTTCATCAGGCCAACTCTTACTGATCAATGGTATGTCTCAGTAATTCTGAATAATCTGTTATACATTCCTCTCAATGTTTTAAAGTACGTTTTGTAAGGCGAAACGTTTTTCTTCCGCCTCACAAGGCGTTAGTTTCGAAACGGAGTGAGGCGGAATAAAAAAACGGAATTCGTAACAAAACACATAAATTATACCTAATGTCATAAAACACATAAAGACATAGCAAATATTCCAAAATACATAAAAACATAGCAAATAATTCAAAATACATAAGTTCATAGCTGCTATTAAGTGTTTAAAATCTTAAATTAAAGTCACATACATGAAAAGGAGAGGAGAGGAGCGCAGAGGGTTGACGCTAGTTGCCGCTGGGTTTTTCAATTTTTAAAACCTTATGACCTTCTATTTTAATTTTAATATGTTAATTACACTTAAATTATAAGTGCCCATTTAAATTAGGGTTCAATTTAACTAAGCCCATCTATTTTCGCACCAAATGCCCTGAAGCCCAGTCCAATTAAGTTCAGAAAATCAGAAAACCTAACTTGCGCTTTGCAGCGGCTCACAGCGCCTCACCGCCTTGGCCCGCCTCGGCGAGGTGGAGGCGTACGTTCAGGGGGGAGGGGAAAAAACGGCGCATGAGGAACGGTATCCTGCCGCCCCGCCTTGAAACGGCGTTTAAGCGGCGTTTTTTTCCGTTTTTTAAAACATTGATTCCTCTTTTACTTCCCTTCAGATATTTATACTTGGATAGCTGTGGAGATTGAACTAATTGGAACTTACCAATTTCATTATGATGGTGACTGCACTAAGGCATGCAATTATTTGTTACGTTGGACTAGTTTATTTGGTCTTGTCTTATTGTCTCAATCTCATCTTGCCATTGTATATTGCATATGCATTTTTTTGCCTCGTTTTGATGGTTTACTTTCCACTCTTGCCAATTAATGAGGGTTATGGCTCATTTTTCAGGTACAAATTTGATGATGAGAGGGTCACCAAAGAAGATGTGAAAAGAGCACTAGAAGAGCAGTATGGTGGTGAGGAGGAGGTGATATGTCTGCCTTTCGATTTTCATCTCCCGAACTCTCTATTTTATAGTGGTGCTTATGTTCATTTATGTTGCAGTTGCCACAGACAAATCCTGGTTACAATAACACTCCTTTCAAATTTACCAAATACTCGAATGCGTACATGCTTGTGTATATACGAGTGAGTGACAAGGATAAAATAATCTGTGATGTGGATGAAAAGGACATTGCTGAGCATCTTAGGGTAATATTTATGCTATGTACATCTGCCATTTATTAAGGATTTTTTTTTCTTGTTCTTACTTGAAACTTAACATGCCGTACTTAAACCAGATAAGACTGAAAAAAGAACAAGAAGAAAAGGAAGATAAGAGAAGATACAAAGCGCAGGCTCACCTTTACACTATTATAAAGGTTATTTCTCAACAGACAATTCTCATCTACAATTGACCTTCTTATTTCTTGAAATGGACTGCTGAAGCAACTCATTTCCAATGTAGGTTGCTCGAGATGAGGACCTGAGGGAACAGATTGGAAAGGATATCTATTTTGACCTTGTCGATCATGATAAAGTCCGTAATTTTCGAATCCAGAAACAGATGCCTTTTCACCTTTTCAAGGTACTTTATGTTTTGTTTAAAATTAGTGAAATGGTTATTATCTTAATTGCAGCTTATTGTGTGATGAAAAATATATATTGTGATAACATAGATGCTTGTTAATGAAACTTTTTGGAGGAAGTGAAGCAATTTAATTATAATTCCTAGATGGTCTGCAGTTGTAGTGATCCTATTGGTATTTCAGTAAACAAGAAGAAGAAATTATGTAATTATGTACAAAGTGGGGCCATTTGTTGCTTGGTAGGGTTTATGTCTTTCTGGTCTAAATATAGTGATTGCAGGCAGGTCAATTGGAGAGAAAGGTGTGAATTTTTACTTCCCTAAGATGAGACTTAGTGGAAATAAGGTGTGAGATGGTACATGTTTGGAAACAGATATGCCTCATCTACTACTTTTATAAACAAAAAATTGTGAATGCTATAAACCACATAGAATTTGATCAATTAAGTCATGCATGAAATTAATCATAATAATGCCAACCAGTTCTAAGGAATTCAAATGCGAACCTTAACCTTAATGGTGAGGGAGAGACGGATGAAAATTAATGTGGAACCCTGTTAGTAAACTATTATTAAAAATCTCGATCTCTTTTCCTCTTGGCCTTGGTGACTACTTAAAATTAGATTTATTCTTTCAAGAATCCTGGGTTTATAATATTCTATTCACTCTTTTGATGCTTCAATTTTTCATGAGTTTGTGCACAGTGGATGGTAAATCGGTATCATGTTTTTCATTACTCGTTTCCATCACATTTTGTTTCTATTGCTGCAACATGCATTTCTCCCTTTTCAACTCTGTGTGCATGTGCATATTTCTTTCCTTTTTTCTTTTGAATCATCTCAACATGATGAATCATATTTCATGTTTCATGTGAAAGTACAAGTCTCATTTATGTGTATGCTTACTTTTGAAGGAAGAGGTTGCCAAAGAACTTGGTATACCAGTTCAGTTTCAGCGCTTTTGGATATGGGCAAAAAGACAAAACCATACTTACCGCCCAAACCGACCATTAACAGCCCAAGAGGAAGCTCAAACGGTAATTATATGTGCTATGTTGCTTATCTGTAGATTATTTGGAAATACATGGATAATACCCATTTTGATGGTGCTTGGGGCACTCGTCAATAGCATTTCTCAAAACTATAATGTCGCAAGTGGTGCATTGTACTTACTTTTAGATTGGTGGCCAGCTTATATCTACTTCTCTTTTTTTTTTTTTTTTTTTTTTTTTTTTTTTTTTTGCCGTTGGCAAGCTTTATGTCAATTATAATTCTTGGGGCATCAAGTGTTTTATTGTCCTCTCTCTTCGTTCTTGCTTTTATTATTATTTTTTTCCATATTTTTGTGGTGTTGTGGAGGATGGGGGAGGGAGGTGATAAAAGTGTACCAGGTGTCTCACATTAGAAGATGCATTTATTAAGAATCACTGGTCCCACCGTCAAAAAAAAGAAAAGAATCACTGGTCCCTTTTCTTTTTAATGTTCCCTATTCAATCAATGAGACGTCGGTATTATAGTAAAATTGTATTCAGTTTCAAGCTTCTGGTAGATTATTAACTTATTGCAGATGTTTTTTGCTTCTTGTTCATGTATACTATTGATGATGCTTTGTTACCAACTATCCTCTTAGGCTTTCTGGACAGTCATTATCTCGTCTCCAGTTGGTTTCAGCTTTGCTAAATCTTGAAAGCAGCAGCCAATATTTCCTTAGTTATTTTGTTTTATTTTCCTGTTCATGCTTATGCTGCGCAGGTAGGAACACTGCGGGAAGTCTCAAATAAAGCCCATAATGCAGAGTTAAAGTTGTTTTTGGAAGTAGAACGTGGACCGGTATATCTTTTGCCCTATATAGAAATAATATATACTACTTGCTTGCGTATGGGCATATTGAGGAAAGTTTGTTTCTCCTATTGAAATTATAGGATTTACAACTGGTACCACCTCCGGAAAAAATTAAGGAAGACATACTGCTATTCTTTAAACTCTACGATCCTCATAAAGAAGAGCTCCGGTACGTCACCTCAACGAGAATGCAGTGCATCATTTTAACTTTTATGAATTTTGCCTGCTAATGGTCATTGAATCATTTTCTTTTTCCAGATATGTTGGTAGACTTTTTGTAAAAAGTACTGGCAAGCCTCTTGAGATCCTAACGAAGCTGAATGAGTTAGCTGGGTTCGCTCCTGATCAAGAAATTGAACTCTTTGAGGTATGTCTTCGCGCTACACCATAGTTCACGTCTGGATTGTTCTGTTGGACAACAGGATGTTGCAGATAAAACAAATATGTATTACTTTTCTTGATTTAAGATGGATGGTGCATTATTTGCAATGTGTACAGGAAATCAAATTTGAGCCATCTGTTATGTGTGAACGCCTTGATAAACGAGCTTCATTCCGATTCAGTCAGGTATTTTCTGTTCTATTTTTCGTAAAATTTGTTTGTTTCTCTTTATGTATCATATGCTGACTCTCTTTCTCTTTCTCTCTCACTCATACACGTGCACAGATTGAAGATGGGGACATTATCTGCTTCCAGAAACGGCCGCCCCCTGAAACTGATGAGCAAGTTCGATTTCCTGATGTTCCTTCATATCTAGAATATGTGAAAAATCGCCAGGTTGATATTACTCCACCGCCCTCTGTCCCTCTTCTGAGTATTGGGTTTTTGTCTTGAGAAATAGTTCATGCAATGTGTTGTGACTCAAGCTTTCCATCTTTAAATGTTGCCAAAAAAATGCTCGGAGGATTTACTGTCAATCACCTCTTTATGTTTATTCCATTAACTCCTACCGTGCTCTTTTTCAACTGCTTCTAGGTGAACTTCATTTTACTATAATTATTTGTCAACTCTCAACTCCCCCTCTTTTCATTGTTGAGGGGTGATCACTTATTCTTAATATTCCATGGGTCTTTTTTCTGGAACTTTTGTATATGTGCAAAGAGCTAGTTCTGGAAGTTCTTGTGTGTGAAGAGCTAGTTCTGAAACTTTTGTATTTGCAACTTTTGACTTGTTTTTCCCTTTGCTTCGGTCCAAAATGTGTGCTTCAACTCTGGCAGATCGTCCATTTTCGAGCTTTAGAGAGGCCTAAGGAGGACGAATTTTGTCTGGAGTTGTGAGTGCTATCTGATATCCCTTATCGACTCTTTCATTTGATTTGTCTGAACCGTTTTTTGGGAAAAGTGTGTATAACCATTTCTGGCTTAATATGCAGAGCAAAAAATCACACCTATGATGATGTTGTGGAAAGAGTAGCCCAGCACCTGAGCTTGGATGATCCGTCTAAGATCCGGCTTACTCCTCACAATTGCTACTCTCAGCAACCAAAGCCCAATCCTATCAAATATCGTTCAGTTGATCATTTGATAGACATGCTTGTCCACTACAATCAGGTGGGTCTAATTTTGCTTATTCATGGGCAATTATGAAGGGAGAGTGTGCAAGCATCCTTGTGTGTTGTGTGATACTCTTACTGATCACAGATAATTTGGTGACTTGTGATAGATATCGGATATACTCTATTATGAAGTCCTGGACATCCCTCTTCCAGAATTGCAGTGCCTGAAAACATTAAAGGTTGCGTTCCATCATGCAACAAAGGATGAGGTGCTAGAACTGCTCTGCCCTTGTAAATTTCTATTCAACTGAGTCAAATAAATCATTGACACATGTCTCTTATGGTCTTTCTCAGGCAACAATCCTTAACATTAGGTTGCCTAAACCAAGCACTGTCGGAGATGTGCTCAATGAAATTAAAACAAAGGTAAGCTTGGTTAACTGCAAGTTGTATTCAATTATGAAAACATGGAGCTGCTTATGTGTTCAATGGATGCCCCATTGAAGAAACAAAAGTAGGGGCAAACATTTATTTTAACAGGTCATGAAACTGATTCGTTGTTAATACACTCATTTCTCTCTATAGTGTTTTCTGTTTAATGTTTTTAATTAAGTTTCCTTGGTGTTGAATTAGTTAAGAAAAATGTAAAAAGAAGTGAGAATATAGCTTGACAACGTCTGACATCCTTTTCATCTAATGATAGGTAGAGTTGTCTCATCCAAATGCTGAACTTAGGCTGCTTGAAGTTTTCTATCACAAGATTTACAAGGTAATGTTCTCTACTGTGACATATTTTCTTAGAATAGAACTGCCGTGACATTCTGATCTATCGATGTTCGTAAAATCCTGTGTGAAATATTACTTTGTTTTCAAACTAAAAATTCCAATTTGGAGATTTATGGTTGAGGAGTTTGTGTTTCATTATCCTGTGTGATTTGCTTGGGTTTCAGTTAGAACTAGATGTTGAATTTTCTTCTTCTTCTTCTTCTTTTTTTCCTCTCTTCTTCTGACCTGATACTTACATGGTTTTTGCAAATCCTGCCTGGATTACTTGACTAGAAATTTATAACTTCGACGTCCTCTTCACCAACTTGTAGAAGTTATGACTTGCAGTGTCCTTAGATTACAAGACTGTGTTCTCGACTCATAATTTACATGCTCTCTCTTCATTTTACAGATTTTCCCTACCAGTGAGAAGATTGAAAATATAAATGATCAATACTGGACGTTACGCGCAGAGGAGGTATCTTTGCTCAAAATATTATGTTGTTGTGCGGTATTTCCTTATACTCTTACATGGGGTGAACCATGCCTAGCAAACAATCATCAAATCAATGAATTCCGGATGTGCTGTGGCAAATGTCCAAGAATTAAAAGACATAACTATTTATGAACATATTTGGAGTGCGTTTTCTTTGGTTGCAAATTTATCTAATGACAAAGGAGTGATAAAAAAAATGGAACAATTTTATCAAATTTAAGTGATCCCACCTTTCTTTACACCATGTTCTGTAGGGTGGGAAAAAAGTTTATCCACCTTTTTCCCCACATTTTAGATGGGAAAATATTATCACATGAATTCCCCATGATAATATTATCATGAATTGGAGTGAAAAGGAGGGAAAGGGGGCTGCCCAGAATTTTTTTCCATCCTGCCCACAGAACATGTGAAAAGAGTGGAAAAAGGGTGAAAATATATTTTCCGCCCCTTTCATCAAGGAGAACGCACACTTAGTGGAAGTTGTATCCATGCTGAATTATAAGATCATTATTGGTTGGTTTGTTTTGGCTGATGTTACTTGTTTATTCATCTTATAAAGCTAGTTTTCTTGTTCTATCTTAGATTCCAGAAGAGGAAAAGAACTTGGGACAAAATGATCGCCTGATTCATGTTTACCATTTCACAAAGGAGACTGCACAGAATCAAGTGGTACTATATATGTACAGGATTCTAGTATTCATAATAGAATAAACATTTATTCTGTCAACTTCAATTTTTTTTTTTGTGTGGTCAAACAGCAAGTTCAGAATTTCGGGGAACCGTTCTTTTTGGTCATTCACGAAGGAGAGACATTAGCAGAGGTCAAAGCACGAATTCAAAAGAAATTGCAGGTCCCAGATGAAGAGTTTTCTAAGGTATTGCCGCTCACTGTCAAACTAATATTTCACTTTGCTAAAAGTTTTGGTTAATACTAGGTGACCAGTGGTTTTCTAACTGTTTATGATATTTTCTTAAATATTCAGTGGAAGTTTGCCTTTTTGTCATTGGGACGTCCCGAGTATCTGGAGGACTCGGATGTTGTGTCCACTCGTTTTCAGGTCTTGTTTTGCTTTTCAAATCTTTCCTTTTTTGGTTAAATTTTGGTATCGGTCATGCTATTCAAGCATTTTCAATGTTAAGTACACTGAGGAATTTGCATTCCTATCTTCCAGAGAAGAGATGTATATGGTGCTTGGGAGCAGTACCTGGGGTTAGAGCACTCAGACACGACCCCCAAAAGGTCTTATAATGCGAGCCAGGTATTATTCTTGGACATCCTTATTCACTTCTTCATTTATTCACTCAGACTAGACTTGTCCAGTGTATAAATACATTTCATGGTATATTCTTGTGTTATTGCAGAATCGCCACACATTTGAGAAGCCAGTAAAAATATACAATTAAGTCCAATTCCTGCTAATCTTAGATTGCATTGACGTTGATGCCAAAACGACTAGTTTGAAAATCTTCAAGCACGGATTGAAACAGACAATGTGATGTAGAAAGGTGGACAAAGCATGTTTGATGGTTTCTCCCTCCTGTGGCTTCACCAAGGGATCTGGCGGTTTTTTTTTTGGTTACTATGATTATTGTTACTACTACCTTCTCCGCTTTACTCGGATGGGAAGCAGAGCCTCCACTGCTATATGTATGTTGTTTTTTTTTTTTTTTTTTTTGTTGTGGTTGGTAGTTCTTGGACTTCTCATCTTCCCCAATTTTACTTGTTTTGAAGTAGCAGTTGGAAAATTTTACGTTGTCCCTATGTAAGTTAACATTAAGAGATTTTTGCCAAATTGGGTTGTAAAGTGGGTATAGTTAGGCCGTACATTTGTCTAATGCATATCACATTGATTTTGATTTGAACACCCCTGTCCCCTTTCCTATTGGTTGTATCTTGTGCGTTTGTCTGTATAAAGTAGGAAAAGAAAAGGAGAATCATGTGTTTTCTCAATAATTAATACACAGATTTTTTTTAGTTCATGAGTACCTCCAAGTTCCAACACTACTTACGCTAACGTGAATAATTTAATCTTTCATCTAGAGATAGTTTTCTTCTCTTATGGAGGCCATCCCAAACATGGGGAGGAGAAGCTGTACAAAATCTTCTACTCTGAAGAAAGCGACTTTTCCCTCAAGAAAAAAGAACTCTGATAATTGGCATCGTACACAAGCTGTATTTGAGCGGCATCAAATAAGTTGTCTTTATTGTGAAGGATTTTTTATGAAAGTGGAGGTGCGGTTAGGCCTGCTTATTCGGATACCGGGTATTCATTATATCAGAACCGAACCGAAATTCGTCGGTTATCGGGTAACCGATACCCGGTGTTTAGTTCAATGGTACGGTTATCGGTTATAGGTTTTGAGATTTTTTGGTTATCGGGTATACCCGTTTAACCGATTAAATTAATTTAAAAATTACAAATTACTAATTTTATTGATATGAATATTAACTTAAAACTAATAAAATATTGATCAATAAATATAAACCTTATTAAAATATTAAGCATTAACTTAATCAAATCAATAAGTGTATTACGTGAAGTATATTTATACCACAATCTTCAATTTTTGTCTTGAAATATGATGCTTTTTTGTCTTGAAATATTTGAAACTTCTTGCAGGTCTTCTAATATTTTAGTAATTATATTTATATTTTTCATTATAATGGTCTTTTACATATTTTCATCATTGAGGTTTGTTGTGGTGGTGATCATAATTCATAGGTTTGAAATTTGTTCGTGAATGCTTGATACAAATAAACAATTTATACCAATTATATCACATGCATGCACCCAACTAAACAGTTATTATAATCTAAAATACTTTAATGAAAGCTTTTTGCAAAAAAAATTTCCGAGAAAAATATTTTAATGCGGTTTTTTTTGGTTACCCGCCCGTATAACCGTCCCGTTTAACCAGTAACCGAATACCGTTCGGATTCGGATACGGGTAACATATTTGCTGTATATTCGGGTATGGGTACCCGCACTTTGGGTACGTTATCCGGTACCCGACCTGTTCATCACCCCTAGGTGCGGTTATTGGACCAATTTTAGTGTCGTGCTTGTGTCGATTTTTATTTGTAGGTATTGGTTGTCATCTCACAGCTAGGGAAGGTATCATCCTTTAAAAAAAGCACAGGATGTATTACATCCTGCAGATTTTTTAAAATATAAAAATTAAAATACACAATATAAGAATTTTAATACTCTCTCCGTCCATGAAAAAATTTCTTAAGAGGGAGTGCCATAAGTTTCAAAACAAAATTGTTGAGTGTATTAAGAGTGTAGAAAAAGTTGTTGAGTATGTCTAGAATGGTGAAAATGTGTTTTAATTAATATTGAGAGTGGTAAAAAAGTGAAAAGTTAAAGTCAATGAGATATTTATAAGTGATGGGGTATAGTCCGAAAATAGGTAGCAATTTCTTTTATGGATATTCCAAAAAGAAAAAGTAGTAAGTTTTTTCGTGGACGAATAGAGTATAATATATAATTAGAAGCCATAGGAAATGTCAAGTAAAACTTTAAATTAAGGAAAGAGCTTGAATCATTAATTTTATTTTATTAATAGACTATCATATGCTATATTAATTATTATAAATCACTATTATTAGTATAAATAACATATTATTTTTTAAGCGATTATACAACTCATTGAAATGAGTTGGATGAGTTAACGATATTACTATGCGTGTTTGAGGTGCAAATTAATAATTAACGGACATTTATATATGTATTATTACTTTATTAGTAGTTACTCTGTAAATTCGAGTTTTAACGAGATAAATAATTATGTTTATAATAACTTATATTTAATTAATTACATATTTTGTAAATTAAAATGATTTGGATAATTAACGGGTATGATTGTACTG
This sequence comes from Salvia miltiorrhiza, assembly GCF_028751815.1. Lineage (NCBI taxonomy): Eukaryota > Viridiplantae > Streptophyta > Magnoliopsida > Lamiales > Lamiaceae > Salvia > Salvia miltiorrhiza. The sequence goes on from NC_080390.1 coordinate 51,994,179, forward strand.
ATTCTAGAAGAGAATGGACAGCCAAATTACTTTTAAAAATTGGTCCAAACATAAATCGATATGCTTACATGAACTTTTTATTCAATTTTTAATCCTTTTTATTTATTTCATTTATTACTAAAGTTAATTTTATAATGTTCGAGTTCTTATTGCGAAATATATCCAATTAATATAACAAATACTACTCCATTCATCCCATGACAAATGTCTCACTTTCCATAATGAGATGTTCAATTATAAATGTTTCATTCCTTTTTTAGCAATATATTCTCTCTATACCTAATATTTAAATAATTTCCACCAACTCACTTTATCTACTTTCTACACATTTATTAATTTTTGTGCCCAAAAGTAATTGGACATTTGTAATGAAACGGATGGAGTAATATTTAAAAATATAAATTTAAACGAGTTTGAATAACTAGTGAGTATTGTTATACGTGTTTGAGAATTAAATGAGTAATAACATTATTTTTTAATTGTATTTAAGATGATTATCGTTATGTATATTTTAGACGTATATGTGTGGTTGAATCGTACGAGTCTTATCATTTTGGTTTGTTGTCATATTCAAAACAACCAATAATTCCAAACAATTAAACTCTTAGATAGACATGAAGTTATTTTTATAATTTTTAATTATAAATTAAAATATAAATTGATTTTCTGTCAAAATTCAATGGATTAAAACTTACAAATAGTAATTCAATGGAGTATAAATTAGTAAAGAAAACAATAGAAGGATTGAATCTTATTAAATGTAAATAAATAAAAAGGATTGAATCTTATTAAGGTAAACAGATGTTAATATGTATCTTAATGTAATAATCTAACTAAAATAAATTGTGGATTTTAAAGATTTAAAATAATTAGAATATACTCCATTTGTCCTTAAAAAGTAGTCATAGAAAAAGACGACACATATTTTAATAAAAATAGTTGAGCGTATTATAAATGGAGAATGAGTATCATTTAAAAAGTAGTAGTATTTTTTTTAACAATTTAAAAAGTAGTATTAATAATGATAATTATTATATTGTGAGTGGAGAAAGAGGTTCACTACGTGATAGAAAATTTCAAAAAATGAGAAAGGATTAATTTTTGTGGACATCTCAAAATGACCAACTTTTAATAGATGGATGAAATAAAAATTATTAGAATTACAATTAAAACATGAAATTAAAAAGTTATAAATAAAGACTGTTGATAAATAAGATAGAAGATTGTGCATACTTTGAATTCTCGAATTAAATATTTCACCGTGCAACAAATAGTGCAAAAAATAGGATGAATATATTTAAGAATATTTAATACCTTCCCCGTCCACAGTGTGGTGTGAATGAAATGATACAAATTTTAAGAAAATATTGAAAAATGTGTATAAAATAAAGAAATAATCCTACTAATGTTGATTAGTTAGTTAATTAATAAATGGTTTATAAGATGAACTTTTGTAAATACTATGTGCGAATGAGGTTTCTTTTTAAAAAAAAAATAAAAAATTGTTACAACCAAAGAAAGGAAAAAACCCACTCACACTCTAGCTCCTAAGGTGACTCGAACCCCCGACCTATTGGTTGGAGGTGAAGTGTCTTACCAACAGACTACGCTTCATCGTCAAAAAATAATCAGATTTGGAAGCTACTCCATAATGCGAATGAGGTTTCAATATAAAAGTATATATCATAAAATATAAAGAATATATTTATTGTGGATGAATAAAAATGACAAAAAGATCATAGCAGAAGAGTGGAGTAATAGTATTTAAATGTATTTAGCGAACATTATAAATAATTTGAGAATTTTTAACAGTTAGCGCTTGTAGCTCAGTGGATAGAGCGTCTGTTTCCTAAGCAGAAAGTCGTAGGTTCGTCGACCCCTACCTGGCGCGATTATCATCTACTACTCTCTCCGTCCCAAACAAAATGTCATGTTTTCCTTTTTGGGCCGTCCCAAACGAAATGTCATATTTCATTTTTTGGCAATACACTCTCTCTATACTTAATATTTAAATAATTTCCACTAACCCACTTTATCTACTTTATACATATTTCTTAATCTCCGTGCCGAAAAGAAATAGGACATTTCGTAATAGGACATTTCGTTTGGGACGGAGGGAGTATTATTTTTCTTATTTTGCCTTTTCTTCTCCTCTTTTTTCTTCTTCTTATTTTGCTTTTCCTTCATTTTTCTTTTTTAGTTTTAGATTTTGAGTTAATAGTATGTATACGTGATTAGAGTTGCACAAGGATTGGAAATCGTTGATATCGGATTTAAACCGACAGTTTATAATTCATCAGAAAAACGAATCGTAATAGGCCCGTAAAGAGGGGGAGAAAGGCCAGTTCCGGGCTGAGCCGAAAATCGATTTTCATCTTATATATATATATATATATATATATATATATATATATATATATATATATATGGGGTGCGGTTATAGTGAGAACCACACTTATCGTGAGAACATAAGAACCATTAAAATCAATGCATCTACTATATAAATTAATGCATTCACTATTAAATTTAATGCATCCGAAAATAATAATTTTTTTGCTCCCTTCAGGATTCGAACCCAGGATCTGCATTCATCCACCAAGATGATGCATCCACCGTAGATCTTGATGATCGAATGGTTTAAAATGGTTCTCTGTTCTAATTTTATTTAGTGGTTCTTATTTGAACCTCTCCCTATATATATGATGTATTATATATATTTTTCTTATAAAATTACATTATGTAATACATTACATCTAATGAAATTATTGAAAACACTATAAACGAAATAAAATTACAACACATTAACACTTGGAATATAAAAAAATCGATTTTTTATTGAATTCAAAGTAAAAAAAAAATTACAAATTACATCTTCAAATAAATTATACTAGTATTGAATTTGATATGAAAATAAAAATATAAAAATTAATTAAAATCATAAAGTCGTCAGTTTTGAGCGGTTAACCGGTGATATCCAAACCGCCAGTTCGGCCGGCAGTTAACCGTCGGTTTCGTGGTTCCAAAAATCAAGTCCTTAACTGGTTCTGGTCATGTGGTCAACAGTTTGAGGCTCAGACTGTTAACCACGGATTGGTTCATTCAGTTTCGATTAGCCTTGGATAACACTATTTTTTATAGTATTAAAACTCGTACGTTCGAGCTTACTTGGCACGACAACTCATCATTTTTTTTTAATTTAGATTTTTTCCTTTGAAATTAATACTCCCTCCGTCCACGAAACAACTTCCTATCTTTTCTTTTTGGGACGTCCACAAAAGAACTTCCTACCTATTTTTGGACTATACCCCACCATTTATAATCCTCTTACTTTTCACTTTTCACAACTCTCAATATTAATTATAACACATTTTCACCACTCCCAATACACTCTCAATACATTCAATAATATTTTTTCTTAAAACCTGTGTCACTCCCTCCTAGGAAATTCTTTCATGGACGGAGGGAGTAGTATGTATACAATTGATACTATTTAAACTCTAGTTTTCAATTAGCTAATAGTAGTAATACGAGAGTTTGGAAGAGTGCAAGAATTCCTTTATGCTGCCGTTACTGTTGGAATATAAACTTGATTTGAATAGATATTTGTAAAGAATATTCTAGAATTAAAAGAAAAGAAAGGAAAAAAGAAATTAGAAGAAATTTGTAGAAATATCTAGAATAGTTGAGAATGAAGAAAAATGTAGAATGATTGAGAATGTATTAGAGAAAGAGGAATAATCTAGAATAGTTGAGAAAAAGTTAGGATGAAGAGAACTAGCTAGAATTAGAGAATTCTAGTATGTATAGAGAATTCTAGAGAAATATTAGAAAAATAATAGTTGAGAATATTCTAGAGAATGTAGGAATCATCTACTCACCACTATAAATATGTAACCATGATTGGAATGTAATGAAAAAAAAGAGGGAAGAAAGAATGAAGTGAATTGAAGAAAGATTGTGTTAGCAAACTACAATCCTCCCACTCAAATTCCTAAGCACACACACGTCCACAACCAATTTCTCTAGATTTCCTCCTACCAATTAAATAAATTCTCCATTATATATTCTTATATTCCAACAAAGTGGTATCCGAGCCATAAAATCCTACCTGTGGAATGGCCAACCTACAATCGTTTCAAGTCCCCATGCTCAACAAGAGCAACTTCGACAATTGGAGCATCAAGATGAAGGCGCTATTGGGAGCCCACGACGTTTGGGAGATTGTGGAGAACGGCTACGAAGAGCCGCAGGACGAGGCCGCACTATCCCAACAACAAAAGGATAGATTGCGAGATGCGAGAAAGAGAGACAAGAAGGCTTTCTGTCTCATTTATCAAGCGCTAGGGGACGACGATTTCGAGAAGATCTCAAATGCGAGTACCGCCAAAGAAGCGTGGGAGAAGCTCCAGAACGCGTGCAAAGAAGCGGAGCAAGTAAAAAAGGTACGACTTCAAACTTTAAGAGGAGAGTTTGAGTCTTTGCATATGAAAGAGTACGAATCAATTTCGGATTATTTTTCAAGAGTCTTGGCGGTTTCTATTCAAATGAAAAGAAATGGTGAAAAATTGGAGGATGTAAGAATTATGGAGAAAATATTACGGTCACTAACCCCAAAGTTTGAGCACATTGTGGTGACGATCGAAGAAACTAAAAATTTGGAGGAGATGAGGATCGATCTCTTGTTGGGGTCGCTGCAAGCATACGAGGAGAAGCAAAAGAAGAAGCAAGAGAGCAACTTTTAAAAATGCAAGTAAGCTCAAAATATAAAGAAGAAGGTCCGAGCAATGGCCATGGACAATTCGGGAGAGGACGTGGCCAAGGGCAAGATCGAGGCAGAGGCCGAGCACGTGGACGTGGTCGAGGACGAGGAGGCTTCGTCAACAATGGTGAAAGAAATGAGTTTACAAGTGGTCGGGAGAGGAGCAACCCGCAGTCGAGGTACGATAAATCTTCGATAAAGTGTTATAATTGCCATAAATTTGGGCACTATGCTTCCGAGTGCAGAAGTGAAAAAGTAAGGATTGAAGAAAGGGCCAATTATGCCGAGAACACGAGCGAAGCAAATGGTAGTGTGCTTCTGGCATATAAAGGAGAAGCTGGAAGAGATGACACGTGGTACCTCGACACCGGTGCAAGCAACCACATGTGCGGGAAGAGAAACATGTTCGTGGAGCTTGATGAGTCGGTAAGTGGAAATGTCTCCTTTGGTGATGAATCTAAAATCCCAGTTAAAGGAAAAGGGAAAATTTTAATTCGCTTGAAGAATGGAAATCATGAATTTATTTCCAACGTTTATTACGTGCCCAATATGAAAAATAATATCTTGAGTTTGGGACAACTCTTAGAGAAAGGTTATGATATTCACATGAGAGATTATAACCTTTCAATAAGAGATGGCAAAAATAATCTTATTGCCAAGGTGCCAATGTCTAAAAATAGAATGTTCTTATTGAATATTCGAAATGACGTGGCAAAATGCCTGAAAGCATGTTACCAAGATAAGTCTTGGTTGTGGCATCTTCGGTTTGGGCACTTGAATTTTGGTGGTTTGGAGTTATTGTCCAAAAAAGAGATGGTGAGAGGTCTACCATCCATCAAGCATCCCGATCAACTGTGCGAAGGTTGTCTACTCGGGAAGCAGTTCAGAAAGCCATTCCCAAAGGAGTCAAGCTCAAGAGCTCAAAAGCCACTGGAGTTGATTCATGCTGACGTGTGTGGGCCAATAAATCCAAGCTCACTCGGTAAAAATAATTATTTTCTGCTCTTCATTGATGATTTTTCTAGAAAAACGTGGGTATATTTCTTGAAGCAGAAGTCAGAAGTATTTGATGTATTCAAGAAATTCAAAGTTGCCGTCGAGAAGGAGAGTGGACGACAAATCAAGGCCCTGAGGTCCGATCGAGGTGGAGAATTCACATCAAGCGAGTTTCTAGAATTTTGCGAAGCAAATGGAATTCGACGGCCCCTGACAGTTCCGAGATCCCCCAACAAAATGGAGTGGCGGAAAGAAAAAACAGAACAATCATGGAGATGGCAAGGAGCATGCTAAAGACGAAAAATTTGCCTAAGGAGTTTTGGGCCGAAGCAGTGGCGTGCGCGGTGTACCTATCCAACCGATCGCCGACAAGGAGCGTGTGGGGAATGACTCCACAAGAAGCCTGGAGCGGGAGAAAGCCAGGAATTTCCCACCTAAAGGTATTTGGGAGCAAAGCTTACGTGCATGTACCAGATGAGAGAAGGAAGAAGCTCGACGATAAAAGCGAAGCATTCATCTTTATCGGGTACGACTCTAACTCTAAAGGCTATAAGTTATATAATCCAAATACCAAGAAAACAGTGATAAGCCGAGATGTGGAGTTCGACGAAGAAGGAGTGTGGGATTTTAATCCCAGTGGTGACTTCACCTTCATCCCACAATTCGATGATGAAAGGACAGTCGAGCAAGTTGGAGAAGTCCAACAAGAGGTAGTGACTCTGTCAGCTTCACCTATACAAGTTACTGAAGACTCGCCACCATCTTTCTTAAATGAAAGAGCCACACCACGAGCAAGGAATTTGGATGAGATATATGAAGACACTGAAAGGTTAGAAGATCTCACCTTGTTTTGCCTATCTGCTGATTATGAACCTGAAGCAGCAAATAGTGAAAATTGGCGAGTTGCAATGGACGAAGAGATCAAAGCTATAAACAAGAATGATATGTGCGAGCTCGTGACACTACCGGAAAGGCACAAGGCCATTGGAGTCAAGTGGGTGCATAAGGTTAAGAAGAATTCCAAAGGTGAAGTTGAAAGATATAAAGCAAGGCACGTCCTGAAAGGATTTCGCCAAATTCAGAAGTTTGCTCAGAATGACAAATCAAGTTTAAGGGGGAGTGTTGGAATATAAACTTGATTTGAATAGATATTTGTAAAGAATATTCTAGAATTAAAAGAAAAGAAAGGAAAAAAGAAATTAGAAGAAATTTGTAGAAATATCTAGAATAGTTGAGAATGAAGAAAAATGTAGAATGATTGAGAATGTATTAGAGAAAGAGGAATAATCTAGAATAGTTGAGAAAAAGTTAGGATGAAGAGAACTAGCTAGAATTAGAGAATTCTAGTATGTATAGAGAATTCTAGAGAAATATTAGAAAAATAATAGTTGAGAATATTCTAGAGAATGTAGGAATCATCTACTCACCACTATAAATATGTAACCATGATTGGAATGTAATGAAAAAAAAGAGGGAAGAAAGAATGAAGTGAATTGAAGAAAGATTGTGTTAGCAAACTACAATCCTCCCACTCAAATTCCTAAGCACACACACGTCCACAACCAATTTCTCTAGATTTCCTCCTACCAATTAAATAAATTCTCCATTATATATTCTTATATTCCAACAGTTACAAAGTGAAGGAGGCCTCGTTTAGACATTCATCCATCCAAATGTTCTTCTAATTCCAAGGTTCGAGGTCCTTGCATATATCTTACTGAGAAGAAGGCTGTTCACACAAGTTAGCAAATTTTTCAATGATGATTTTAGATGGTTATCTAATTCTCCTAATGGTGTGGGAGATACTGTTATTTCTAATTTATCATACACCATTGTTGGTTTTCCTCATGGGTAAAAAGAAAACATTAGTACTCAACCAATTAATTAGTTGGATTGTACGCGTAAATATTTAGTTGGATTAATTTTCCTTCTTGGTCGGAGAATATTGTAAAAGATAATATTATGAAATATATATATATATATATATATATATATATATATATATATATATATATTGGAGAAGATCAAATGAAAATAGACAAATGTGATAAGAAATAGAAATGAATTTGAAACGTTAGATTTTTAAATCGTATGGTTGATATTTATTTAGAGGGGGCGAGTTTTTACTTGGATTCGAATCCTGAAGGAAGCGAAAATTTTATCAATTAATTGAATTTTGTTATACAGTCATTATAAATAACTTATGCAACACTGCATACCGACTTATGTAGTATTCTTATATAGGGGTGAGTTAAAATAAAAACACATTTTAGAATATAAAATATGAACTATTTTCACCCTTAGATCATCAAGATCTACGGTGGATTCAACACCTTTTTGGATGAATTCATGGTCCCGAGTTCGAATCTCATAGGTAGCAAAAAGAAATATTTTTCACAATTCATACATTTACACAGTGAATTTATGCGTATTCGTTGTATAAATGTATGAATTGTTGAAAATAAATTTTTGCTACTTTTGAGATTCGAAATCAGGACCGTAAATTCATCTAACATGATTACAAATCAACCGTAGATCTTGATGATTTAAGGGCTGAAAATGATTCTTATTTTATAGGGAATGGCTAAAATAAGAGCATTTATCAAGATATAAAATAAGAATCATTTTCAGCCCTTAGATCATCAAGATCTACGGTTGATTCGTAATCATGTTGGATGGATTTATGGTCCTGATTCCTGAGTTCGAATCCCAAAGGTGGCAAAAATTTATTTTCCACAATTCATACCTTTATACAGTGAATTCATACATAAAATTCATACATTAAAAATTGCTCTTATTTCTTATTTTAAGATGTGCTCTCACGGTAGTCCACCCCTATATATATATATATATATATATATATATAGGGTGTGATTCTAAAGAGAACTACATTATTTGTGAGAACCATCAAATCTAATGCATCCACTGTAAAAATTAATGCATTCACTGTTAAATATAATGTACTAAAAAAAATTGCTCCCTTCAGGATTCGAACCCAGGTTCTGCATTCATCCAACAAGATGATGCATCTACCGTAGATCTTGATGATCGAATGGTTGAAAATGATTCTCCGTTCTTTTTTTATTTAGTGGTTCTTTCTTGAACCTCTCCCTATATATATATATATATATATAGGATTATTGTACTCCCTTCGTCCACAAGATTGTGTGTTTATTACTATTTTCGCTTCAAATATTCTGTATTTTCTTTTTTTAGAATTTTTTTTATACTTCAAACATCATTCACACTTAATATTTATAAAATATTGTTCATTTACTTTTACAATTTGGTGGATCTAATACTACCTTTTAACATTATTTTTCAATCTTTTTATTAAAATTCGTGATCTTCATTCCATAACACACTATTTGTGGACGGAGGGAGTAGTATAAATGGTCTGTATCTTGCCGTCGACTGTAATAAAGTGTTAATAGGCAAAAATGCTCAATTCCTTACGTTCTATAGTAAAAATACCCTAAGTTATAAACTTAGGCATTCTATGCCCTAATTATATGAAGTACCTATTTTACCCTTTGATGTTGATGGATTTGCTTGATTTTTTGTGAAAGTCTTACACATTTGACCGATTTGACAGCCATCAGTTATAAAAGTCAACGATTTGACAACTATCAGTTAAGAGTACATATGATCGGTGAGTGGTTAGATCATGTGTCCGCCCGACTGGACATATGATTTTACCGACCGAACACATGATTTGGGTGGCTAGATCATGTATCCGCCCGATGAAATCACGTGTCCGCCCGGATGAACATATGATTTCACCGGACGGACACATGATCTAACCATCCACCAGTCATATGTATTTTTGACTGATAGTTATCAAATCGTTGACTTTTATAACTAATAGATGTCAAATCGATCAAATATGTAAGACTTTCATAGAAAATCAAGTAAATCCATCAAATTAAAGAGTATTTAAAGAATTTGACATATAATGTTTATGTTTATAAAAAAAGATATTTTTACTGTAGAACTCAATAAATATGGCATTTTAAATTTTCCCTCTCCAATAAATTGTCGAAGAAATTACGCATGCGTCGAAAAACGAAGGATAATTTATGTCGGAGAGATTATATATAAACACAAAAACTTAAATGAGCGCCGCCTAAAAGTTGCGCTCACAGAATGCGCGCAAATCCCTTTCCCAGTAAAAAATTCAATGAATACTATTTGTCTTAGGAAATGACACTTTTCAACCTAAATACAACTAGCTAGCTATATCCATGGCGTTTCCCAACCATTTATCGCAAGAAATGGCTCTCCAGCATTTCGGCGACGATCACTTGTCGGATAATTCATCAGTTCTCCGGAATATCCTCCCCGACGGGAAGCCGACCGACCACCACCAGCGGCCGCCGACCTGGCTCAACAGCGCAATCCTTCGGCAGCCTAATCACGCCAATTTCCTGAATCTACACACCAACTCCAGCTCATCCTCGCCGGCTTCCAACAATCAGTGGCTTTCCCGCTCGATTCTGCAGCGGAACAATAACGTGAGCGAGGTGTCGGGCGACTCGATGATGGAATCGGCGGCGGCGGAGTACAAAGTACTCTCTTTATCTTATGCAGGTTGATCTTAGTGAATAGAGAATTTGTGACTATTATTATATTTTCTCTTGAAATGACTAGCTCAAATTTAAGGGTGCTCCACTGTTCTATATATAGCTTAAGCATGTCACTGTGGATTGTGATCAAGGTGTTTGTTAAAATGTCTCAATGAATAAAAAGTTGAATAAATAATGTTATTTATTAAGTTCAATAATGTCATTTACAAATATTTCAAGTGTCATTTACTATTTTTGCTCATGCATGCGTATCTTGAACTCCAAGTGCAGAAGAGAGTGTCAATGGAAGCAAAGATTCAGATGAGTGTGAAAAGAATGCTTCTTAGTAAACAAAAATGACACTGTTTAGCTTAGTAAAAGACACTTTTAATATATCTAAATGACACCATTTTTCTTTCTTGGTAGATAACATTTTTTTCTCGATAAATGACATCATTTGCGTTAATAAATACTACTGTATTTATATTTAAATGGCACTTTTAATATATATATTTAAATGACACTATAATATTGAAATTGACATGATAACATTTTAAATGATATTTGGTATAATTGACACTATAAGGTTGAAATTGACACTATTTGGATATGCAAATGACACAATAAGATTGTAATTGACGCTATAACATTTTAAAGAACACTATAAGATTGTAAATGACACTATACAATTTTAAATGACACTATAACATTTTAAATAACACTATAAGATTGTAAATGACACTACAACATTTTTTTTTTGAAATGAATGACACTATAACATTTTAAATGACACTATAACATTTTAAATAACACTATAATATTGTAAATGACACTATAACATTTTAAATGACATTATTCTCATATACAAATGACACTATAATATTTTAAATAATACTATAAGATTGTAAATGGCACTATAATATTTTAAATGATATTATAATATTTTAAATGACATTATTCTCATATACAAATAACACTATAACATTTTAAATGACAATTCGTACAATTGACATTATAAGGTTGAAATTGACACTATAACATTTTAAATGACACTATTAGATTGTAATTGTCATTTGAAATGACACTTAAAATGACACTTTGAAATTTAGAATGACACTTCAACACTTCAAATGACACTTGAAGAATGTCATAGTGTCATTTTTAAATCTTGTAGTGTCATTTGAAATGTCATAGTGTCATTTTAATGTCATTTGAAATATCATAGTGTCATTTGAAATGTCATAGTGTCATTTAAAATGTAATAGTGTCATTTGAATTCTCCAAGTGTCATATGAAATGTCATTTTGTCATTTGAATTCTTCGAGTGTCATTTGAAGTGTTGAAGTGTCATTCGAAATGTCATAGTGTCATTTTAAGTGTTGAAGTGTTATTTGTATTCTTCTAGTGTCATTTTAATTCTTCAAGTGTCATTTCAATTCTTCAAGTGTTATTTGATGTGTTGAAGTGTCATTTGAAATGTCATAGTGTTATTTGAATTCTTCAAGTGTCATATGAAATGTCATTGTGTTATTTGAATTCTTCTAGTGTCATTTGAAATGTCATAGTGTCATTTGAAATCTTGTAGTGTCATTTGAATTGTTGAAGGATTCAGGTTTAGAGTTTAGATTTCAGGTTTAAGGTTTAGGGTTTCATTTGAAATGTCATAGTGTCATTTGAAATCTTGTAGTATCATTTGAAATCTTCTAGTGTCATTTGAATTGTTGAAGTGTCATTTAAAATGACATAGTGTTATTTGAAATCTTGTAGTATCATTCGAAATGTCATAGTGTCATTTAAAATGTAATAGTGTCATTTGAAATATCGTAGTGTGATTTGAAAGTTTGTAATGTCATTCGGAATGTCATAGTGTCATTTGAAATCTCGTAGTGTCTTTTGAAATGTCATTTGAAATCTTGTAGTGTCATTTAAAAGGTCATAGTGTCATTTGAAATATCTTAGTGTCATTTAAATGTCATAGTGTCATTTGAAATGTCATAGTATCATTTGAAATATCATAGTGTCATTTGAAATCTTGTAGTGTCATTTAAAAGGTCGTAGTGTCATTTGAAATCTTGTAGTGTCATTTATATACTACATACTTAAAAGAAAGAAACTACAAGTATTAAAAGAAAAAAAAAACTACATACTTAAAAGAAAGAAACTATAGAAACTTATAGAAGAAAGAAACTACAAGTAAAAAGAAAGAAACTATAGAAAAAAAATAAAGAAACTATAGAAATGAAATGATAAAAATAAAGAAACTATATAATTTAAATCTGAAAAAACAAAAAGAAAGAGAAAAAATGCGTATATATATGTCAAAAAAGTGAGAAAAATGTTAAATGAAGAAAGAAACTACATACTTAAAAGAAAGAAACTACAAGTATTAGAAAAAAGAAATACTTAAAAGAAAGAAACTATAGAAATAAAATAAAAAAATAATAATTAAAAAATTGAAACGAAAAAGAAAAAAGAAGAAGACACTATATTTATATCTAAAGGACACTTTTAATATATCTAAATGATACTATTTTTCTTGGTAAATGACACCATTAATATGTAAAAAATACTTTAAACACAAAGAATAAAAATATTAAAAATCATGTTTGTCGAAAAGAAATTACACTATAACATTGACACTATTTTTGTTAATAAAAAACACTTTAAAAATACTATAACATTGACACTATTTTTAGTGGTAAAAAACACTTCAAAACAAAGAATGAAAATATTAAAAATAATGTGTAGGGAGCTGGGATTCGAACCCAGCTATAACACTTCAAAACAAAGAATGACACTATTTTTAGTGGTAAAAAACACTTCAAACACAAAAAATAATGTGTAACACTTCAAAACAAAGAATGACACTATTTTTAGTGGTAAAAAACACTTCAAACACAAAAAATAATGTGTAGGGAGCTAGGATTCGAACCCTCAACCCAGTGCCTACACATACATCCAACCGCCCAAACCACTGCACTACCTCCTCAATTGTTAATAATTTCATTCACATTTTATAAAATTAGTAATAAAGTCATTGCAATTTTTTTTTTTAAATATAAATTGGAGCCGGATCTCGGGTCCGACCCGACCCAGACCCGCGCTCACATACTGCGCGCAGAAATAAGCCGGCGCTCATGTAAGTGCTTCTCATATATAAATCGAAACCCAATGGACATGTTTCATGTCGGTTCGGTTGTCCCTAGGTAGGAATAGAGCGTTTCCCAAATATCTTGGAGTGGGGCATACGTGAATATGGGAATGCGATTCATATTTCACAATTTTACATTTCATTTTTATATTTATTATTTTAATAATATTGTTTTTTACAAAAATGAAATTTATTATAATACTATAAATCGTATTTAAATTTTAAATATATATATATATATATATATATATATATATATCATAACTTTAAATTTATCAACCTCATATTAGCAACTAATAAAAGTAAAATTAAATAATAAAAAATAATTATATTTCCTAAATAAGATGGAATAATCCCTAATTAATAATTACAAAATTGACCTAAAGCATAAAAATTTAAAATTGGAATAGAAAATAAATAAAAATAAAAGTAGAACATCAAATGTGGTACATTGAATCTCAATTTGGGCATCTGCATGTGACTTTTTATATTAAGAGTGCCTTTTTTCTAATAAATTTATCATAAATAAAATAGATTAAAAAATTATGAATTTTTTATTACATTTTAGTAATTATTGATTTTATCATTTCATATTCTCTAAGATAGGAAAAATTATTACATCTAATACCTTATGATAATATTATCATGAATTGGGTGAAAAAAAGAAGAAAAAAAATTCATCTTGATTGAAAAAGATGGAACATCCTACAAAACTTGTGAAAATAGCGAAAAAAATGGTAATAATAATAAAAAATTATGTATTCCATCATTTTAATAAAAAAGAAAGCACCCTAAAACAAAAAAGGGGAAAATGTAACACTCTTCTTGTCTCACGAAATTAGTACTATTTTTGGTTGTCTCAAAACGTAGTCCATTTTTTTTAATAAAATTATATTCAAGGATTCTTTCACAAAAATAACCTTGTCCAATATCTTTGCAAAAATGATATACGGTACAATACATAAGAGCAAAATATTACAATTACATATAAATTATTGTAATTTTCAAAGAATATTAAATATATCTTTTAATCTGTATATGAATTGAAGGGGCTTTTATGGGAAGAAATGATTATTTAATTGGGTTAAATGCATGTACTATCATGAACTTAGGTCGAATTTCAAATTTAGCACGATTTTAAAAAGTTTCAATTAATATGACCACCTTTGTTCCGTGTTCAATTTTAGCACCGTTTTTTGATGTGGTTTGCCGGCACACGCTTCGATCCTACGTGTCATTGACGTGGCTTGCCGGCACAAGCTTCCAGCTGACGGCCCTACCTCTCTCTCTCTCTCTCTCTCTCTCTCTCTCTTCCGTCGGCTCCATCCCCACCTCTTACACCGCTCCGCCTTCACCTCCGAAATCCTTCATTGTCGCTTTGAAATCCTCCACTGCAGCAACTTCTCCTCCTCTTCCCCCTATCTTGCCGCCTTCACCTTCGAAATCCTTCCAGTGTGCCGCCGCCTTCACCTTCTCCTCTTTCAACGGCGACGAGCGCCGCCCTCTGCTCACAGAACACCCCGCCGCCCTCACGCCTCCCCCATCCCTCATCTCTCTTTCCTTTTCTTCCTTAAGACTCAGATCCTCAGATTTTCAACCCTCACTTCCTCCGATTTCCGGCGACAACAACGGCTCCTTTCGCGACCTCCGACGACAACACCCCACCGCCGTGTTTCTGCTCCAATTCCGAACGGCAAAGGGACTCCCCAAACTCACAGCCTCTGCAAACTCGACCCCCAATTCAAGACACAACCGCGCTGTCAAACCCTAACTTCTCCACTGCGCTGTCTCATCCACCGCGTTGCCTCCACCGCCCCTCCTCCACCGCGCGTTGTCTCCACTTTCTTCTTCTTCTTCGATTTTTGGACGATGTCGGCGGAGGAGACGAGACGAGCGCCGCCGCCAGACAACAACGACCATTTGCCGCCAGACTCTCTCTCTCTGGAGAACAAAAAGTATGACATGTCCGTCGGAAGACACGTCATTGTCACGTGGTTCTTTTGGAAAATAAATCGATGCTAAAATTGAACACTGAACAAAGGTGGTCATATTAATTGAAACTTTTTAAAGCCGTGCTAAATTTGGAATTCGGCCTAAGTTCATGATATTACATGATTTAATCCTATATAAATTTGAGTGATGGGTTAAAATGTTTTCTGAGAATCTATCAATTCTATAAAGCAATACATATTAGACACACCACATTCATCCTCAATCCTAGGTGGCATCTTTTCCATTCACTATTCTTTGCTATCTTAATTCATTTATCCCACATTGAAAACATATCAAACTTTAGCAATTCATTACCTAAATAAAAGGTCATTCACATTCTTACATTAGTCATTCATTATTCCCACATTGATATTATATTTAACTTTATCATGGGAAAATTTGAATTACTACAAAATATAAATTTTTGTATCCACCAAGTGAATTAAAATTGTATGTTTGGTATATAACTATGACTTTCATTATAATACATCCATAACATAAAATTAAATATGAGAAAATAAATTATATTCCTGCAAGATATGAATATAATAGGCTTCAAATGAAACATTTAAAATCTATATAGTAAGAAAATAATTACAAAAATAGTAATAATGAAAATACGTCACAATTAAATTTATAATTTTTTATTTTTATTCATCAAGAAAATTAGGCCCCGCGTCAAAATTTTAGTAGTCCTAATCATTTAGATATAACTTAATCAAAAGAACAATAACATTAAATTTCGATTTCACAAGAGAATATATTCATCCTCATTCATGATTCAATCAATTAAGATGATGACTATTATTCTATAAAATTGAACTATGAAAATGTGGATGTAGTATTCTATAGTTCAATCATTTTGAAAACTTTCTAATCTCCTTTATTCTCATTTTTTTCGCAAGTCACATCTCTTATCCCACATTGATTTTTAATCAAACTCCATCTTAACTAAAGCCTATATAAATACTTGTGTGTAGTATCTCATCCTTTATATATTCTCTTTTGAAATGGAAGTTTAATCTTATTGTTATTTTGATTACGTTATCTAAATGATTAAGTCTACTCAAAGTTTGACATGGGATCTAAATTTTTGATAAGTTTAAATAAAAAAAATTATAATTTAATTATGATGTATTTTCATTATTACTATTTTTGCAATTATTTTCTTACTATGTTATATTTTAAATGTGTCATTTCATATCTTGCAACAATTTAATTTATTTTCTCTTATTTTATGTTATGGATGTATTATAATGAAAGTCATAGTTATATACCGAACATATAATTTTAATTAACTTGGTGGATATAAAAATTTATATTTTGTAGTAATTCAAATTTTTCCATGATAAAGTTTAATATAATATTAATGTGAGAATCTTCTTTATAATAGGAAAATGGTTTACTATGTGGCATATCTAGAATAACTCCATCTTGATCACATACTATATAAATACTTGTGTAGTATTTCATTATGTATATATTTGCCCCATCAATTTAATTTGGTCAATTAACTTTTAGTTGACCAAATAGGTAGTTATATTTTTTATTAAAAAATAATTTCATTTATCTAGCATTATTTTGACCAATAATAAAATTTAGTCAATAATGTGAGTCCACGTATTAAAATAATGAATTAATAAATTTGATTTTTCTTACATTATTTATATTTTTATTAATTCTATAATTCAATATTTAGCGTTATGATATTTTAAAAAGTGTAAAATCTATATAAAAACATATTTATAAAAATAAAATTATGCAATTTGAATTTCATATTGATTTTTATGACACTTTTTTTATTACATTTTAGAAAATGTAGAATCTTTGTAGAAAAAGTAGTATATATTAAGATACTCCACATGTCTTATGACATTGGTATCTATTTATTCGCAAGTTCATATTGACTACAACCTATATAATATTTGTATGTGGTATCTCATCTTTTATATATTTGCAACACCAATTTAATTTCGTCAATTAACTTTCAGTTTGCCAAATAAATAGTTATATTCATATTAAAAATTAATTCAATTTATCTAATATTACTTTGGCTATAATTATATTTAATGAATAATGTGAGTTGATATATTAAAATAATGACGTAATACATTGCATTTTTCATATGTTATTTATATTTGTTAAATAGTTATATTTAAAAAAGATTAAATAATTTAGCTTTGTTATTTCCTATAATATTAAATCAACCAACTATAGTACAAATTATTATTATTGAATTTTTAAAAACTAAATATGCTACTTAGTTTGATTGGATTAATTAATAATCGGATTGAAAAATTCAATTATTTGATATATGTTTAAGGAAAATGTAGTTTGGTGTAGATGTGAAAACTCTAAATTTTTAGTTATCTAATTCAATTTTAAAAAATGACGAGTTTACAACAATATTAACATTGAGAAAGCTGAAAAATTATAATTGTGCGTTAAACATAAGATGATTTTCTAATCACTAACATTTATATAAATAAACTAAAATATAGTAAATTTTGGCTTAATATATTTAAAACTAATTTATCTTGATATGTCTGCATAAGTTTTTTATTTATTCAACGTAGAAAATTGTCAATTGTACTAAATTATTGATTAATTTATTTATAAGCCTTTTCTATTGGTATATGTTTTTGTATATCTCTAAACAAGATGATTCTTAAAATTCAATTTTGATCTTTCAAACTCCGGGTGAAAGATAATGTTAAAAAATCAGAGATGGTCTATCAAGCTTCATTTGAGATATACTCAAAACTCAATTTTGGCTCCAAACAATATGATGCTCATAAGTTATAAGTGCTTTGTCAAACTCCAAAGGAGATGATGTTTATAACTAAATTTTGGTCCTTTAAGATTCAAATAAGATAATTCTTAGTACTCATCTGCGGTCATTCAAGCTCCAAATGACTGATGCTTAGAACTCAGCTTCAATCTATCAAACTATGAACGAGATGATGCTTACAAGTCAATTATATAGTCTTTCAAGTTCTACACGATATGATGCTTACAAGTCAGTTATAGTCTTACAAGTATTTTGGCTTCTAACAATATGATGCTCACAAATTAGATATAGTTTGTCAAGTTCCAAACAAAATGATGTTCACAACTTAATTTCGGCCTTTGAAGCTTTAAATGAGATAATGGTTAGCACTCAGCTCCAGCCTTTCAAGCTCCAAGTGAGTAATGCTTAGAACTAAGCTCTGTCTATCAAACTATAGACGAGATGATGTTCACAAATCAGTTATGGTCTTTCAAGTTCCACACAAGAAGATGCTCACAAGTTAGTTATAGTCTGTCAAGCTTCGCACGAGATGATGCTCACAAATCAGTTATGGTCTTATGAGCTCCAAATGAGATGTTGCTTATGAGTTAAGTTTTATCTTTTCAAGAATAAGATGAGATGATACCCATAAGCCAAATCTCATATAACAAGCTTCAAAAAAGATAATGATTAGAAGTTCAATGTACAAAGTTTAATGTGATATTTCAAGCTACAGATAAGATGATGTTCAAAAGTGAAGTAAGGTTCCGATGAGATGATATTCATATATAAGACATGGTCTTAAATTTTGTCTATCAATTTATAAAAATTACACTCCTGAAAATTAGTAATTTATTTATATATAATTAACAAAAAAATACGATGTGTCAATTCTTCATCATATATTATGTCAAATAGACCTAAATCTTTTTCTTATTATTTTTTAAAATCGTCAAGCTTACATCAACTTTTTATGAAATTTCATCAAATAATGTATAAAAAGACAATCTATTTTAACTCTCAATAAGAACTATAACTAGCCAAAAGGTTTGATCTATACTAGCAATTTATTTTGATAAAATAAAATTAAATTTTTAAATAATTTATATAAAAATCATTTATATGTTGTAATAAAAAAAATGTACAATAATAATTACAACATAAAGTGGCTCCCCGTCGAACCCCGTCGAATTTCGACGGGTTACACACTAGTATGATTAATATTACAAGCGGACATGTCATACGCATAGCAAAAAAGAAAAAGTTTAAATACTCATTAATAAGTTAAATACAAAATACCAGTATATCACATATATCTAACAAAAAAGAAATGAAAGTAATTCACTAGCATGTTGTGGTTTGAGCCAACAACTAATATGAGCTAGGAATATATCTGCAAAGTATATCAACAATATAATATCTTAATTAATTATTCACATAATTAAAATAAAGTTATAATTGAAAAAATATATTATTGACAAAGAAACTAAAAAAAATTTACTACATAATTTAAAAATCCAAAATGGAAAGTAAATTGCAAGGTGATTGTATAGAATTTTATATTTAAACCGAAATTTTTGCTCTTTAATTTATGAGTACACTATGGATAATTCTAAATTCAAGTCATACCATAGAGAATAAAATAAAAATTACAATACATTATTATAATTAATATAGTATCCATTGCTTAATATTTTACATTAATTTGTTAAACGTATGTTATTTTTATCATATTTTCTTTTTTTAGCTAATTTTTAATGTTGAATTTGAGTCAATTCTCAAGTTAAAGTAAAAATATGAGCTATAAATAATAAAAATTAATTTATTTTTTAACAGATGAAACAATTTTCTTTAAAAAAGTGTATAGAAGTAGGTCTTTGTATGCTTTCAATGTAAATGATGTTGAATTAATTGAATTGTGAATAATTATTTATTTTAAGTGACCGTTAAAAAGTACATAAAATTAAACTGTATAGAATGCGATTTTTTTTTGGATCGAAGGCTCCCGTCCTCGAACCCTATGTAAATATTTTCAAATGTAGTTTAATAAATTCAACTCCCCTTCACGATAAATCCTGGTTAGAATAGTTAATGTATAATGATGTCGAGATACATTGAATAGAACCTTTGAGCGAGAGTGTCTTTTCAAGATACGTTACTTCAATAAATTGTACAAATATCTAAATTTTGTATTTTAAGATACTTCCTCCATCCCACTAATCTTAACACGTATTAATTTTTGAGACGTCCCACGAATCTTGACACATTTCTGAATAAGATAATAATTATTACCTTATCTCTTGTACTTTATCATTTTTATTACATTCTCTCTTCTATTTATATTTTATTAATTACACACTTAGAATATTAATCTACAACTCCTTAATTTCCGTGCCGAAATCAAACGTGTCAAGCTCTCCCCAATCCAAAAGTTCCTACTTTATCACTTTTATTACCTTCTCTCTTTTACTTTATCACTTTTATACTTTATTAACTACACACTTAAAATATTAATCTACAATTCTTTAATTTTCGTGTCGTCAAACGTGTCAAAATTCGTGGGATGGAGAGAGTAGATTTTTAGACTTCTTGTTGATACTTAGTTGCTGCTTAATTATATTTATTTCCACAAATCTTGCTAGAGAAAAAAAGGTTTATTGTTTTCTACGGGAGAGGAAATTAAATGTGTGATTATGAGAGAGAAAGAGACAGAGGTTTTCTTGTTAGAGAAAAAAATGTGTGTGTGTGGTGTGTGAGAGAGAGATGCATGCACGGCAGTCGGCAGATAATGAGCAGAGACAGATGTCAGCAGATTCAATCATAATCGACGATGAATAATAACTACTCTCCCATTCCAATATTCCCGTTTCTGAAAGAGATGCAAATTCGATTTGAAAGAAATAAAAATTCACACAAAGCATAAATCAAAAGCAAGATGAGTCAATCATCTCCGATGAATGCTCGCTGAGGATGCATGGCTAATTCACTTAGAATTTTTCTTCTTCTTTTTGTGACTTGCGAAAAAAATTCACACTAGTTAAGCAAATCCTTCCATCTACTGTATTATTTCTTGCAGAATAGATATTTATTTCTGTTGAAAATATATAGTGTCATTAAATTAGTAAGATGCTGCTGAAATGTCAATCATGCATTTACATTTTAGAGTAATAAGTTTTTAGATTTCTGCTATGACTTTAGTACTACTAGAATAATAATATCTAGAGAGAGAGAGATGGGGCAAGTGCTGTGAAGGATATATGCATGCAATGCAATAAATGAGGCAGCGATAGAGAATTTGGATTTAATTTGGACAATTCATTCGCCCTCGCCGACATATATATGATGTTCTTTCAGTTCATAGTGTCTCCTCTCC
Source organism: Salvia miltiorrhiza (assembly GCF_028751815.1). Classification (NCBI taxonomy): domain Eukaryota; kingdom Viridiplantae; phylum Streptophyta; class Magnoliopsida; order Lamiales; family Lamiaceae; genus Salvia; species Salvia miltiorrhiza. The sequence continues at coordinate 52,015,785 of NC_080390.1, forward strand.
TATCAACTATTTAGTAGTATAAAAATAAAATTTATTTTTATATAATAAATTCTGATTTATATTTATTACTAAAAATTAACATTTTTTTTTCTAAAAAATGATAGTATTTCCTTAGTTTGAAATGATTAACACTAAAAATTAGAAAATTAATAAAATGATAGTTATATATCCTAACTTTGGATTAATGAACATAATAAATTAAAATTATACTAAAAATTTAAAATGGGACATGGAGTGAGACACTAAAAGTAGGATAGGGGATCACACGTCACGCGTTCAATTGGGTAAACAATGGGATGAGATCTAGTGTCCCACAACCTTATGTGTATCACTATGTAGTCTGTGTTCCATGCTTAGTTATATCCATTATTTTAAAAATATTTTTTATAAAAATAAAATTTATTATAATACTATAAATTATATTTAATTTTTATTTTTAAAAATCAAATTTTTTAGTATATACTATGACTTTGAATTTATCAACCTATAATTAACTAATAAAAGTGAAATTAAACGATAAAAATAATTATATACCCTAGATTGATGGAATAAACCCTAATTAATAATAACAAAATTAAATTAAAGCATACAAAATTAAAATTAAAAAAATATATAAAAAATTTTAAAAAATTGAAAGTGAGATATAAAGTATGGTACACTGCATCTCGTTTCGGTAAACAATTGGTTGTATAAACTTTAAGAAAAATTTGAAAAGAGACGAAAGTGAGATAATTCGGTACAAAAATTGCAAAGACGTAGTATCAAAAAGATGCCTTTCTCTCTCTTTTAAGTAACGCGTTAAAAAATACTCCCTCCGTCCACGAATTAAAGCCCTACTTGCACTTAAAATTTTGTCCACCAATTAAAGCCCTATTGTGCTTTATGTACCTTTTTACTCTTATTCTTTTCCTATATTTACTACTCTTTGCCACTAATGGACCCACCTTACAACAACTTTATCATTTTTATATTCTATATTTATTACACTTTATCACTAGTGGACCCACCACATAACACCTTTAACACTTTAGTCAACTACTTTATCACTTTAGTCAACTACCCTTATATTTCATCCACAACACCTTTTTCAGCTTTCTTAGTCTCCGTGCCCACCCTCAAATGGGGCTTTAATTCGTGGACGGAGGGAGTAACTCGTTAATCATTCATGATCAAAGATATATTACTATGTAAGTTGAAAATAGTGGTTGAAGGCTATTGTATAATTTATGGAGAGGTACTGTTGTCCAGCCTTTGAGCGGATGACAAAGAAGCTACACACGTTCGATTGGGTAAAACATTTCGAAAATAATAAGCTTTGGTTCCATAAATTTTAAGAAATTAATTGTAGAAAAATTACAAGTGGCCGAAACTGAGACAACATTTACTACAAAAATTAACAATTATCATCATTAGCAATTCACAACCAAAAATAGATTGAATTGTGAATTTTCCTTTAAATATCACAATTCACAACTAAACAATTTCTTGATCATGAATACACTTATTTAAAGGGCAATTCAAACCCAAATATGCTCTCCATCCGGCCTCACTTAGCTTACTTTTATTTTTGAGTTGTTTCATATGATTTGGTCTAATCCAATTTTGAAAAAAATAAATAAAAAGTGGGAGTATTAATTTACACAATCAAGTGGGCTTATAACACTTTATACACAATTAACATTTGCTTTTAAATAATCGTGCCAAAAAAAATTTGGTCAAATGAGTCGGGACAGAGGTAGTATATGTACGTATATATATATTTTTATCATGAATTCATCGTGTTTCACGGAGGATTCATTATATATTCACAATTCGTAATTTCTATTTTAAAATGAGTTTGTACCCTAACTTTCCCCTTTGATCAAATGTATATATAAATAGTAGAATTAGTTTTTGATTGGAATTAGGACAAGTATATGTATTTTAACTATGCACATAACTAATTATTGTAACAATTTATATTAATAAAATTAAATAGGTTTGGGTAATTGATCAAATTTGAGATGGGTACATGTATATACATTTTAGACGGGTTCGAACATTTATCGACATGCCTACGTAGAATTTTTTTCCTATTAATTTGAAGTGTTCTGTTCTATAAATTATTTGGCGGGTATGAGTAATTAATTATATGCATTCTAGACAGATACAAACATTTATCAATGTCTATATAAAATTTTCTTTAATATTTTAAATCTTTGTTTTTGTATAATAACATGTATTTAATAATTGAGACATATAACTAATTACTATAACAAATTATATTTATGAATTTAAATATATGTGTATAGTTACTATACATGATGTGACGAGAATGAGTTGTAACATATGAAATTCAAATGTATAGTGTGGAGAGAAAATTGAGGCCCTCCCTCAAACTCTATAAAACAAACCACGCACACTACAAATTAATCAACCCAACCCAACCCAACCCTCTCTCTCAAGTTCAACAAACACCATGGTCCTTGTCGTCTTGATCCTCTGTCTCCTCCCCTTGCTGAGCATGATCATGATGATGAAGAGGAAGCACGACTCCAGCTGCTACATGCTCAACTACGAGTGCTACCAACCCTCCCAAAGCCTCAAACTCGACACCGAGGCCTCATGCAGAGTCGTCCTCCGCAACAAGAATCTGGGATGGGAGCAGTACAAGTTCCTCCTCAAAACCATCGTCAGCTCCGGCCTCGGCGAGGAGACCTACAGCCCCGCCAACGTCGTCGCCGCCAAAGAAGCCGACCCCTCCCTCCCCGACTCCCTCCAAGAACTCGACCACATCTTCTTCCAAACCTTAGACAACCTCTTCGCCAAATCCCGAGTTTCACCGCAACACATCGACATCCTCGTCGTCAACGTCTCCTTGCTCTCCCCCTCTCCCTCTCTCTCGTCTCGGATCATCAACCGCTACAACATGCGCCCCGACATCAAGGCCTTCAACCTCGCCGGCATGGGATGCAGCGCCAGCCTCATCGCCGTCGACCTCGTCCGCCAGCTCTTCAAGACTTACAAGAATAAACTAGCCATCGTCGTCAGCACCGAGTCTCTCGGCCCCAACTGGTACCTACGCCTACCTTTTTTTTCCGGAAAATAAAATTTGTATGTGTATTTATTTACTTTCAATTGCTCTGAAATATAATTTCACAAATTGTCATTTTCCCATGATTTAACGTCATTGTGACTAGCCGAATTGGCGTAGAAATCCAACTATGTTGTTTAAGCCATGTAGAAATTTAAGACATGATAATAATTGAAGGTTTGTATTTTTTAAGGCATAACCCTAAAAATTAGGTGAAAATTGCATGCAAAACGGTGTTGAATCTGAGAATAAGAAAAAGTGACGATAGGAGCACGTACAGGTATGCTGGCGTAGACAAATCGATGATGCTGTCGAACTGCCTATTCCGATCAGGCGGATGCTCCATGCTTCTGACGAACCGGTCGGAATTCAGAGATGCGGCCATTTTCAAACTCAAGCATTTGGTAAGAACGCATTTCGGATCCAACGACGAAGCCTACAACTGCTGTATACAGGTTGAAGATAATGAAGGCTACGCTGGTTTTCGACTCACCAAGAAGCTCACCAAAGCAGCCGCGCAGGTCTTTGTTATTAATCTCAAAGTTCTGTTGCCTAAGATCTTGCCGCTGTCCGAGATCATCAGGTTCGTTTTTATTTATCTCATCCGGTGGGCTAAGGGGAACAAGATTAAGCTCACTGAAGCCCTCATCACCGGCGACCTCAATCTCAGGTCCGGCGTTGATCATTTCTGCATACACCCTGGGGGCAGGTATCCGTCCCTATTACTTTTGACTACGCAGATTAAAAAAAAAGTGTAGTTAGTGTATAAACTTTATTTTAAGTGAATTAGTGTTTTTTTTTTTTTTTTTTGTTGATTTTAGACATTAACATCCCCCTTCCCCCTCCGCTTGGCTAACACACGCACACGCTGAGTCTATTGTTAATAACATTTTAAATGGTGAACTTTTTATCAGGGGTGGATCCAGGATTTGTCGTTAATTAGAGGGATTGAATTTATTGAAGTATGATGTTCGAAAATATTTGCACAGAGGTTTCGGGGGCTCCCGCCCTCAAGCCAAATTTTTTGAGCATTCTATACAATTCATTTTTATATCCAAATAGATTTTAATGGATTTGACATTAAAAACTCAATCACTTAGTACAATAAATAATTGTTCGCATTTTCCTCAAAAAAAAAACAAAAATGTTCGCATCCTATTAATTCAACAACAAGTACATTGAAATCATATAAAAACATACCTCTATGCGTTTTTTTTTAAATAATGTTTCATCTTTTAAAAAAATAAATTAATTTTCATTATTAATAATTCATAACTTTATTTTAACTTGAAGATTGACTCAAATTAATCAACATTAAGAATTAACTAAAAAAGAAAAATGCGCCAAAAATAACACAAATGTAACAAAGTAATATAACAAATTATGTAAAATGTTAAACAATTAATGTGGACACTACAATTATTAAAACAATTAATTATATTATATTTCTTATATATATATATATATATATATATATATATAAAGATAAAAAAATTGGGAGGGGACATCAGCCCCCTTGATCCACCACTGATTTTTACTAAAATAAAAATATGAGACATTATTAGTGAAACGTTCTAATATAGTAATTGAGACATTATTAATTGGACGGAAGGAGTATATAATTTTTTTATTATTAGTTTACAAGGCACAAACACATCCTTACTTGAGATCACTTCTTTCATCCTTGTTTTTTTTTTTTTTTTTTTTTTTTTTCCTTCTTAGGAGTATTTTTTACTTAATTATTTGTGTACAAAAATAGATAGAAGAAAATTCTAACCATAGCTATATATTTATATGGGTCCGAATTTAATTGTGTTATTGTTAGTTAACCAAAATCATCTCTCTATACTTTTGCAACAGGCGATTTGACTTGCATTTACTCGACGTTTGATCTTTTGTCCATTTTTAATGTTTCAATTTGCATCTCACTTTCATCTTTTTTTTCCCCCCCATTAATGTTAATTTATTACTTCCTCCGTCCACCAAAATATAGCACTTTTGGTGGACACAAATTTTAACAAAATTGGTGATAATTTTTATGTAGTGAAGAAAGGGTTCCACCATTTTATAAGATGTGTGATTGAAATTGAATTTGAGGCGATTTTTTATAAATAATTAAAGAGTATTTGTAGGGATGAAAGTTAAGAAAAAATGTGAGGCCATGTTCTAAAAAAAAGTGCTATATACTTTTGGTGGACACAAAAAATGACAAACGTGTTATACTTTTCGTGGACGGAGGGATTATGTTTTAGTATAAGTTTAAGATATACTTTACTAATCCAATTAATTATGTTATTTTTTTATCTATTGTATAGATTTTAAATTAATAATTAATTGTTAAGGTTGTATGTTTTCATTTTTTAAAAACCTTCTTTATACTTTAAACCTATTCACACTCAATATTTACAAAATACTCATATTTTACTTTTACAATTTGGTGGTTTCCAATACTACTTTTTAACACTAAAGTTATATCTTTCAATTTTCTTATTAAAATCCGTGTCCTCCACTCCACACCTCACAATGGTCGGAGGGAGTAACAATTTTTATTTGTATAATTAACAGTAGTAAATTAATTGGTTGACGGTAAAAACTGAGAGACATGCGATCTCATCCGCGTTTTCTTTGACCTAAAAAATAAGAAAACTCTAAGTAACATTAATCTTGTGGAAAAACAGGGCAGTGATCGACGGAGTCGGGAAGAGCCTCGGGCTTAGCGAGTACGAGCTGGAGCCGGCACGGATGGCGCTCCACCGGTTCGGTAACACCTCGGCGGGCGGGCTGTGGTACGTGCTGGGTTACATGGAGGCGAAGAAGCGGCTGAAGAAGGGCGATCGGGTGATGATGATCAGTTTTGGGGCTGGTTTCAAGTGCAACAATTGTTTATGGGAAGTCCTCAGAGACTTGGACGATACGAATGTGTGGGAAGATTGTATCCATCGATACCCTCCCATCAGCCTCGCCAATCCTTTCGCTGAGAAATATGGATGGATCAACGATGAGTATGTCAGCTTCATTCGGATTGAGGATTGTGATTTCTCCACCACCGCTTGATTTTATTAATTACTCAGTAGTTTGGTTGAGATTCGGTTGCATTTTAGACCTTATTAGTTAAAGTGAAATGCATGTATTATTAAATATACTTCAGAATAAGGGGTCATCTACTACCAAATATGGGATAAGGAGTACTATATACCATATCAATATTATATTTTGTATGATGTCTTAAAATATCTATAATATATACTCCCTCGTTCCACGAAAGAACTTCCTATCTTTCCTTTTTGGGACGTCCATAAAAGAACTTCCTACCTATTTTTAGACTATACCCCACCACTTATAATCCTCTTACTTTTCACTTTTCACAACTCCCAATATTAATTATAACACATTTTCACCACTCTCAATACACTCAGTGGCGGATCCAGGGGGCTGGGGGGGCTAGAGCCCCCCCCAATTTTTAGAATTTTTTTTTTTAAATTTTATAATATATATAAATAAATAATAATAATAAAACTAAATACTCCTAAAAGGCTAAAACGAGGGAGGACTGTAGTATGTATAGATTTGAATTAAAAGTTGAAACCCTTCTTCCTTGCGCCGCTTCCAGAGTTCCAGACTCAGTCGCCTGTCGCCCCCTTCCGGCCACAACTCCACGGTCGCTCGCGTTCCGCACCGCCGTTGGAGGACACTGAACCTGCCAGGCTGCCACCGCCGGTCGGTCTGCTCTGCTTCCAATTTTCCTCGCAACTCTCGCAAGCCGCAGCAGTGAGTTCATCTCCATTCCTCATTTTTTGCTTAGATTAGAATTTGTGCATTTATGAGTTGCCCAAATTTTCAATTTATGAGGGACCCAAATGTTTGAGTGGAGGACAGAGGGCAGTCGATGGAGAGAGCATCTTTTCAATTTTCAATTTTTAATACTTATACATTTTTTGATGGAGAGAGCATTGCTATTTCAATTTGTATATTTGTTAAATTTGAGTAAATTAATTTGGTCAATTTTCGATGGAGTACAGAGGGTAGCTATTTGTATATTTGGTCAATTATGAGTAGAATAAAATTGTGGGTTAGCCAATTGTATATTTGTGATTTATTATTTATGAATGCTAAATTAAACTAATTTATTTTTATAGGAAATGGAACGTTTTTTTTCTAAAAAACGTAGAAGTCAATCAATATGTGATTAAGTTACGCCCGTTATTGAAGCAAATGTAGAAGTTGAAGCGAATGTAGAAGATGAAACAAATTTTGATGAATACGTTCGTGATCCGGGGTTAAGAAAGCCAATTGAGGAGTTTCCTATTGCTATTCGCGATCAAGCACGTAGAGAGTACTTATCAATGGGTCGTCTATATTGAGAAGGAAATTTTCTCAACAATTGACAACGAGAAGGTTTTGCAACGTTTTCAGTCAATGAGTACACGTCGAAATCAACTGTCATTGCTTTCTCAAACAGAGACGACTAGCTCGAGTTCGCCAAGTATTACTATTTCATAGATTATTTGTAATAGACATGGTAATGAATGAAACTATTGTACGTTTTTATTATTATGGTTGAACTAATGACAAAAAAACAATTATTTATTAATTACTATTTATTAATTACGATTATTTGTAAGGACAACGTTTTTATTATTATGGTTGAACACTATTTTTTCTAATAAAAGATTTCTGTCTGAATTAAAATTTCGACCTTCACATAAGATTAAGTTTGATTGATATTCTAATTCGAATTTGATTAGATTGAAATGGAAAAGTCGAATCGGTAATAACTTTACTTTGATGGATAAATTTATCCATGAAAAATGATGGATAACAAAAATTTATGTCTTAAAATATCTCATTTATTTTCTAACATTTGACACAAAAGAATTTTTTACTATTTTTCCTTCCTTATTTTCACTTCAAGGATGAATTTGGGTGGATAATATTATCCATCCTTGAAGTGAAAATAAGGAAAGAAAAATAGTTACATCTAGGAGACAAGGCATAAATTTTTGTTATCCATCATTTTTCATGGATAAATTTATCTATCAAAGTAAATGCAGCCTAACATGATAGAGATTAAGCTGCGCAAAACACGAGGCTGAGAGTGTATTTAACTTGTGGGTGATTTTGGTCTTCAGCCCATTAAAGAAAGAAAACTGATTTTATATAGATTTTAGTATTTTATAATTAATAAGCGCCTGTAGCTCAGTGGATAGAGCGTCTGTTTCCTAAGCAGAAAGTCGTAGGTTCGACCCCTACCTGGCGCGATGCTGGTTTCTTTTTTGGCTTTTTTTTTGTTCGTTTTCGGGGTCAAAATAATTACGGTTAAGATTGTAGTTCAATGTGTTAGTTTCCTTTGTACCTGATATAAAGCGTTTTGTGTTGCAACAAATTTAGACACAACTTTTCTCTCTCTTCTCCTCTTTCTCTTCAATGGAGTTTTCTCTGTGTTTTACCACAAATATACTTCGATTTTACTGATTTCTACAAAAGGGACTTCAGTTCCCATAATTGCAGAAAATTACTTTATAGCAGTTTAGTACAAATGGGAGGGGGCGTATTTACAATTTTTTAGGGTGTAACAGATGATGCATCAATTTTGCATTTACTTCTCCATGTAACTTTGTAAACTGATCACACACAATTTCAACTCCTTTTCCTTTTATCATAAAACACAAGTAAAGGAGATACACTGTTTTTTTTACATATCTAAGTTCTCAGCATTTTCATGTGAGTTCACCTCTCAAAGCAGAGGCTGCTCTCTGGATGGCCCTTGAAGCTCTCCAGATCTCGTGCCTAATTGTTGCCTCCCCGTCTCCCCCCTTCCGTCGTTCAGATACGCCATCCACTATTCCAGGAAAGAAGTCGATTTTGCTATCCGCATCCCCACGAGGCCCATAAATCTGCATTCGACAACATCCACTCAGATGAGGATACAAGTAAGAACTTTGCAGTCTAACACTATAGTATGGATGTACTCCAAGCAACTGAATTTGACTCAGGGATGGACCCGTCAGACAGTCTGACACGAGATGGCCCCAAGCAACTGAATTCGGATTCAATGAATGAACTTACGAGGTGCTTGAACCATTGCCTTCCGGGGAGTCCCTCCGGATCTAAAAAGCCTCTTTCAGTAAGCATCAGACGATCATTTAACGCGCGCCTCCTCAGAACTGTAGACCTATCCGTGTTTTTGTCCACCCTCAAATTCTACAGTTGAAATTCACAAAAACAAAACAAATGATGCAGTCAATGCATTGCTCGCACATTCTGCTCTTGGAAGAAGAATCTCGATAACAGAAGTTTTGTTCGAGGATGGTGGATAATCGGACCTTGATTTCTTCATCGGCTTCGTATGCAGCCTTCGTGAATTCTTGGATGGCAGCAGTGATAGGATCCAGAGAGATGGATTCTCCCAACAAAGTGTTGAGGGTATTTTTGTACTCCTGTGAGGCAGATAAATTAGCAAAACACCACAATCGAAAATCCTAAAATAGTCTTAACAATAGTCCTTGTTAAGACGTGTCAAGATGGGTCATGATCCGGATCCAAACACTGACAAAAATTACAAACGTCATTGGATATATACTTGAATCCGGTCATGCCGAAAGCCCTATGCTAGGGGGTGTAGTGACATGTAAATGAATGAAATATTCTTGTACCTGCAATTCAGTAGCATAAGAAAGGTAGTTGAAAGGCAGGATGGGATCATCAGCCAGTCGAAGCGCAATGAGCCCCCATATTCCTGTTGCTGATGAAGTCAACGAAAAGAATTACAAGATGTTCAGAAAGGCGAACTGCTTGGAAAGAAACAGCAGTTTCAAGCAGATATCAGCAAACCTGCAACGTGTCGATGAAATAAGGGGTCTCCGAAATTCATCATCCAATCATACGAGTCGAATGCTGTGTGATAAACTGGAAAATCTGCAGAAATCCAAACATTGATTTGATGCATATCAAGTTTTACTCTATTTCTTGCCAATCAGTGTTTGAAATGAGGAAAGGCACAAGATATATACCTATTCCAAAATATAAATCAACAGAAGCAATCCCCGCGTGCTGCAAAAATGGAGCAAAATCTGAATCGACTCTGCTCAGTCTCTGAATCTGCTGCCAACAAAACCAATACCATAAACATCAACAAACTTGAGGCAGAGACGAGTGTGACAACACAAAGTCGAGAAGTGGTTATCCATGCCCCGACTTCAACTCATGCAATGTAGGATTTAAACTGTCATCACATTGTGTTAGTTGTTTCCTCTCACATTCAGACGTGGAAGTAGTGTCGGACCAGAGACCTAACGTCGTACTAGTTTGAAGAGAAAGGGCTAGAGTGATCTAGCTTAATGCAATGAGCCCTAGAGATGCAATTAGAGCCATGGATTATGACATACTCACATTAACACCTCTGTTGGCAGCTGCCCAGCGTTCATATAGATAAGCATTCTCTGAATCGGGATCTTTAACCTGTTGCAGGCGTGTCAACGACGTTGCATAAGATAATATTAGATGAAATCAAGAAATGGTTCTTTGCTTGATCGAACAATATTGAGATCATTCAAATGCTCGATCATATCCTCAAGTTTACCTGCTTCGTGACCTCAACGAGAAGATCATCGAGCTGAGGAGTAGCACTAATGAACAAACCAGGTCCTTGCACCGCACAGTCCACATTAAAATAGGCCACTGCTTTCGAGCCAAGATTCAAAAGGTTTTGCTCTACCCACTCAGTAGATCCAATCTGAAAACCAACATCAAATTAGGCAAAGTAGGCAAGGTTCAATTACTCGAATGCTCCATCACACAAACAGGTATCTCGAATTAAAAAACGAAAACAACAACTCTACAAGGCAGGCGAAGTATATGAAATTCTACTACCGCTAATATTAGCCTAAACCTGTGCAGATTAAGCCATTCTCCACAGTCACAGCGGGTGACAGTACATTACCTACCATCCCAAATTCTTCAGCGTCCCAGCTGCAAAGAATGATCGATCGTCTAGGACTCCAACCTGATTGCATGAGAAGAGCAAAACGACGAGCAATGTCAAGTAGAGCAGCAGTGCCGCTGTTAGGGTCAACAGCACCGTAAGTCCATGCATCTCGATGGTTGCCTAGGAGCACGTATCGATCAGCTTCCTCCGATCCCTTTATCACTGCAAATACGTTGTGGATAGTTGCCATCTCTTGCTTGCCCTGCAAACCACAGTTGCAAAATGCACTTCACTTCTCGGATCAAAACAATCTCAATCATTATTCTCCATTTTAATTCAATGTAATACATAATCTCTGCAACTTGAGCTAATGTTATGTACTATCTATTATCCAATCGCTGAAACGATTCTTGATGTTCATGAAATTGTGAGGTGAAACACTAATCAAAATAAATATACCTATAACACTCTAATATCTTGTCTGCTTCAAAACACAAAGCCATTTACAAAGCAAGGGCTCAACATGTATTATACAATCTATGGCTTCTTGTATATACACAATACAAAACATAATTGTACCATATATCAGTTTATTAATAGACTAAACTAACATAATTTTCACCCTCATTCCATAATTCATATATGTAGCAGATAGTTTAATTTATCTTACTATACATAATATTGATACCTTAAACGACATGACATCTCAGTCAAACATATCAACCCTTGTGGTATTGTCAAGCAAACAAAGCCGATTTTGATAAGAAGACTGGTATGCATGAAACTAGTTGTAAAATCCGTAAAGACCAGCAAACCAAGAATCAAATACTCCCAAATGGATAAAACAAGCTAGTTCAAGCAAGAATCTATTTCCCAACATGTATAAAAGTATTGATTGCCGAAAACTCCCTTGCCAAAAACGAAAGGACAAGAAAGAAATACAACTCCATTCATATATATATTTTTCTCACCTAAAAGTCAACCTTATAACAACAAAAATTCGTTTCAGCCTTTGGAATCCAAACAAAAGCAATAATCTGGCTATCAATCACTCATCATATTCATACAAGAAAAAAGAATAATAACTAAATCCCATTTAATTATTAACCTTGTATGTAAAATTGAGCTTGGTCGGGCCGGGGCCCACACCTGAAATTCTTCTATCTCCAGTCTTAAAACTCTCTCTCCACTCAAAGGGCATTCTGCCCCCCTCCAGCGACCCCAAAATCCTCTCCGCCGCCGCCTGAGACACCGGCAGCGACGGCACGGTGGGGAATCTCCGCGCCACCCGCGGATCATCGGGGTCGAGCTTCTCGCCGCCGGCCCAGCCGGGGGTGAGCGGGTCCCCCACGCCCTTCATGACGGTGCCCCTCTCAACCCCTTCCCTATACTCCCCCTCGGTGTACATTAGCAGCGCCGCCACCCCGTGCGCCGCCGCATTCGCCGCCGCCTCGTGCCTCGACACCCCGCATCCCCGCCGCACGAGCCCCACGCACCCCTTCACCTCCACGCCCTGCGCCGCCAGTGCACGGTAGTCGAGGTTCCTCCCGTAGTTGAGGAATACAGCCGGGCCGTACGCCGCGCCGGAGGGGGAGTAGGCGTGGTAGGGCGGGACGACGCCGCTTCCAGAGACGCCGGGCTCTGGGAGGGGGACGGGCAGGACGGTGCCGTTGCTAAAGTGCGCCGAGAGAGAGGAGTGCGCAGGATAGGAGAGGAGGGCGGAGAAGTTTGTGGTGTGGGCGGTGAGGCCGAGGGATTGGAAGTGGGAGTGGACGTAGAGGGCGGTGGAGAGGGAGAGAGGGGTGCCGGCGAGGTGGGGGCGGAGGGTCAGGTGGCGGAGGTAGGCGGAGACGGTGTAGTTGCTGGCAGAGGAGAGGAATACGTTGGCGGCGGTGAGAGAGGAGGGGGAGGGGAGAAGAGGGTGGTGGTGGAGGGTGTAGAGGGCGAGGAGAGAGAGAGTGAAGAGGAAGAGGAGAGTGCATTTTGGTGTTTTACAGGAAAACGCCATTTTTGGAAAAAGCTTCAGAAATTCTCTACGGAGAGGTTTTCAGTGTGCAGTGATGAACTCTGCCACTTCGTACATTGAAACCAATTAATTCATTCAACACTCTAGTTTTACACTGAAACCTGCTACATAAATTATAGGATTATGAGTATGACTAGTCAAAATTTTAGATTTTATAGGATTATTGTTATTTTGACAAAATATATCTAGATAAAAATGGATTAAATATTTATAAAAAACTATTTAAATTTTTTATTTAAAATAAAAATAAGTTAGTTTTGTTTTTTTGTTCACAATGTGGTTATCTTAATACTTTTTTGAACTTCATAAAAAAAATTAGCTTTTGTACATAAAAATAATAAAAATTAAAAATTATGAAAAAAATTACTACAAAATAACTATAATGTGGATAAAGCAATAAAACTAACTAATTTTTTTTTTTTCATTTTGAACAAATTTCTAAATAAATTCATTTTTGTATATATTTGATTATTTTTTATTTAGATATATTTAATTCATTCTAATATAAGATGATTTGAGATTAGGTTCACTTCCAGTCTTCCACGTCTCGTGATTTGACATACAAATACAAAATTATCATTGTAATGGGCAAAATTCGTATAGCCCATTTAAATGAATATTCGTAGTCCACATAATCAGCCCAGTTCAAAAATCGAGTTAATTCCAATTAATTCGGCCCATACGCCAAGTCAGTGAGGCCCAATCGCATTAAACCCTACAAAGGGCAGCGACTTGAGGGAGAAGACAAGTCAAGGAGATGATCCCGGAAATATCGGAACAACTAGGGTTTCACGGACGTCCCGGAAAAACCCTAGCCGTCAAGACACCATACTATATAAGAAAACCAACTAGGTCATTCGACCTATCCAATCATTCACGCCTTAACGCATTCTCTCCGCCTTCTCTCCTCATACGCAGTACTCCGCCTTCTCTCCTCACACGCAGTACTCCGCCTCCACGCTCTCAATCTAGGAGATCCCAGCGACCAGTTGATCCAGGACGCCACGGCGACCCCGGCTGACCGCTGAACGACTCTCTGATCCACTAACCCGATCGATCCGATCTAGTCGTTTTTTTTAATATATTTTGATTCTTTTCAATACGTTTTCTTGTACTGTTACTGACTTGAGCGTCGGAGGCCCTTCCATCGACACCCCCACCGGTGTTCCTAGAAGGGCTCTAACGTATCTGTGGTTTCAGGTTGCTAGTGCCCACCGTCCAGGACGACCCCGACGTCCCTATACGTAGTTGTTGGACGTACCCCCAACAATCATTATCCACAAAAATATACGGTTTACATCTAAAGTCATTCTCGTTCGAGTTTCTTTTAATCATATCGACTACTCCCTCCGTCCCAATAAAAGTGGCCACTTTTTTTTGGGCACGGAGATTAAGAAGGGGATTGTTAAGTTTTAATTGAGTGTGACCCACCAAAATTAGTGAGTAATTTTTAGAAAGTGGCCTACAATTGTTGACCAAATTAGTGAGTAATTTTGGCATTTTTAGAAAGTGACCTACAATTGTTGACCAAATTAGTGAGTATTTGTTGACTTAATTAAAGTAAACTTTTGTCATTTTTAGAAAGTAGCCACTTTTAATGGGACACCCAAAAAAAAAATGTGGCCACTTTTATTGGGACGGAGGGAGTAATTTTTACTATTGTAGAAGAATTCATTTCAGTAAATCTAAAATTCAAAGTCTCCAAAGGTCTTAATTTATACGCATGATGAGAGTTTGAGTTACTTAAATTAGATTTGGAGGGTACTAAATTTAACAAAATAGATTGCATGTACTATTTAGCATTAATTTGTTTGTGTGATCACATAAATAAGATTTTTTTTTTTTTTTGCATGAAAACGTTGGTGTTTCCGACTATTATCATTATATTATTTTAAGGGATTTATGATTATTAGATAAAGAAAAATAAATTAAATAAATTACTACATTGATCCATTAACTTCACTCATGAAGAATCTCACCGTTTGTCCAAACGGAACTTTCCTCATTTATTTTGTATTGTTTGATTATCACAGCTTCAAATAGTGCAAAGATGGCAAAGTGTATGATGATGATACATGAAATTAAACAATGAGCCAATAAACGTTTGTCACGACATGGTTGAAAGAGAAATAAAACATTTTTCATTCACTTTTTTGTGTGCAAGTGTTACTATATATATTTATTGAAACGAATAAAATCTGTCCTTTTTTTGGCCCCATTATTTTCTGAGCTTTGTACCTACAAAAAATCTGTTATAGAAATAAGATTTGATGCAAAGTTGAGTGGGAAAAGCATTTGTTGGAGGTGGATGCAATCCAGAAATTTAAAGCAATCTGGCTAAAGCAGTATGGAAAGGTCTGGAAAGATTCTTTTTAATTTACAGATGAAATTTGTGGACAGAAAATGATGTAACACATAACATATCCATTTGGTTGCCATCGATAATCTATAATTTATTGCATGTCCTTAAATTGTAGAGACGTGCTCTTCTGCACTATCACCTCGTTTAACAAATAATTTATAAAAGAAAAACAATCAATGCTTCTAAAAACTTTTCAAAATACACAAAAACTCCGTCCGCAAGCTTCTACGCATAAGTTGAAATTGATAAGATTTAATTTTTACACACCAACTTTAATCTATATTAAATTTTTGCACCAATTTGTTCCTTGATGATTTAAAAAGAAACACGTGACAATGACGCGTGGATAAATAGAACGTTGTCGTATGAGTTGTCGTATGAGTTTTATACGTTTATACGACATTGTTGAGTAGGCGAGGTCTGAACAATATATTATTTTTAATTTTACCAATTAATTAATCTGATTTAGGCACAATCGATTTAGCGATTTTCATATTCTCTCCATGTTGTTCATGCTTGGAAGACTGTAGTCATTTTCTCACATCGTAATCAAACAATCCAACACAAAAATTTTATTTCGAGTAGTTTATAATTGTTTAAACGGTGTGTGGTCTCTGAATAACACGTTGGGAAGAGTGTCCGCTGCACAAGGTGATCCTTCCTAAAGAAAAGTGTTGTGCTTATGGCGGACATATAGGCCACTCTCTCTTTTATTTTATATCGTTATTTGCCGTCTAGCTATTAGGGTTTTGTTAGAAAAGATTCAACTATGCAAGATTTAGGATTTTTGTAGTTGTTGTTTCGAATTAGAGTTTCTGCTTGTTAATTTCACGCCTTTTCATTTTCAATGACATATTTGGTATTTACCTACATCACGGAGGAAAACTCATCGAGTTTTTATGTTGGGGGTGTTTCAAATTGTTCAGCGACAAAAATAAACTTGGTTATTTATATATAGAATAGTTAGTTTAGAAATCAGACTATCGAAATTGGTCTGTGATTGCCTATAAAGTTCCTATAATATAAGATTTTTTATGGTTTATAGAGTATCACACTTTAAGGCATATGCTATGGCTTAGTGATAGTTTTTTTTTGAAGTATTTGTGGATGACATTATTAAAACTGTGGATGGGGAAAGTAGTAAGGCCACCGAATCAGGTAATATAGGGCAAAATGTGGTGGATGTGTCTACCGAGTCTTAAGCTCCCCCCAATCCAAAAGTTCAACTTTGTGGTACAATTTTCGACGTACCCACAAGAACCATCAACCCATAGAAAACTACTCCCTCCGTCCACGAAAAAGAGTCCCATTTGGGACTCGGCACGGGTTTTAAGAAAGTTGTTAAAGTAGGTGTAAGTGGAGAGAGAAGAAAATTTATAGGGGTAGTGTTAATAACAATTTTAATTGATTAATCCTTTATTAATGGGTAAATAATTTCAAGCAATATTGAGCAAACAATTTCAACAACAAATTCAAATCCAACAAGAAATTAATTTCAGCAACAAATTCAAACAAAATCAACAAATCGATTACACTAACAAATTTAGAAAATTCCTAACAACAAATTTCAGCAACAAATCAATTCCACCAACAAATTTAAGAAATTCCTAACAATAAATTTTAGCAACAAATCGATTCCACAACAAATTTAAGAAATTACAGCAACAAATTCAATCAATTTCAACAAAAGATTCGACCAAAAATTTGAGGGTTTTCGTGCTCACTGGGAGACGGCGATTTGAGGGATGCGACAATTTGGGGGAGGCGGCGACTTGGAATTTTCGATTCAGAGGGAGGCAGTGATTTGGGGAAGGCGGTCGATAATTTGGGGGAGGCGGTGATTTCGCACAAACGAAGAAGAAGAATAAGAAGGTTTAGGCTTTAGAGGCGGTTACCTGAGAAATAGAGAGAGCGAGGGATGAAGGGCGACGCAGAGAAAGCGGGCGTTGACTGGGCTCGGCGGCGGTGAACGGAGAAGTGGCTGGGCTCTGCGGCGGTGGTGTTCCGGTCGTGACGCTCAGGGGAACGGTGAGAGAGAGAGAGAGAGAGAGAGAGAGAGAGAGATGAAGCTAGGGGAGCGGCGCTCAAGCGCGTCTTCGCCGGAGAGGGAACCGCGGCGGTCTCAGCCCTCACTGCTGTCACCTTCGGCGGCAGTAGATGAAGGCAGCGCGGCGTCTGAGTTGAAGGGTGTGTGAGAGTTTGAGAAGAGAGAGAGGGCGTGAGGCGAGAGGTGAGAGAAGGGAGGTGCACCGGTGGTGGTTCCCGGAGAGCCGACGATGCCGGTGAGGAAGGAGGCGGAGGAGGGGGGCACCGCTGCATATATGTGTGTGTTGTGTGTGTTTTGTGAGTGTGTGCGTGGGTTTTATTAGAATTAGTGTTAATTAAGGAATTAAGTGAATTATTTTTAGTTATTGAGGTAGATGTATTAATGGCAAAGTAAAGTAAATATTGAAGCCCATGAAGGGTATAATTGTACTAAAAGTGAAACAGGACTCTTTTTTGTGGACAAAAAAAAGAGGGGAAACAGGACTCTTTTTCGTGGACGGATGGAGTATAAATTACACTACACACACATATATATATAACACCAACGCAACATTAAAATCACTCAAAGAATATGAATTTACAAAATACTTGAAATTACCTCGTGTAAGCCACAACAATAAAATAACAGACCAAGATTTTTAGTGGTTATTGAAGTTTCTACCTTTGATGGCTTGTTGCACTTGCACATAAATACTACATGGCTACCATAAGACGAGAACAATGAACTAAAAGACATCGTGTTTAGGATACTTGCAAATGAAGAAGATGATGTTCTCTTATATAGCTCAGGAGATGAGAGATATGAGAGATGAGCGTGGACGCACAAGAAGAAGAAACAAAATTGGGGTTCTAATGTTTGTAATGCATTGATTTATATTTGTTTCAACTTTCATTTAAAACGAAAACATTTTAATGGTCACAAAATACAATGTTTTGCTCGTTGGTTGGAAAATACTAAAATGTGTACCGACAAAGCCACGTCAATGACACATAGGAAAAAACTTGGGAAAAAAAAAATCAATGCAAAAATTGGACACGGATTGAAGTTGGTGTATAAAAATGAATTTTATAAATTCGTGTTAGAATATTTAGATTTCGATTAAAGTTGGTGTGCAACCTTTTATTAATTATTAGAATCTCATTATGAAGGATAAGCAGGAGTGAGCCAACCTCTTAAAAATTATTTGAGATTCAGTGTATCACATTCTTATCCCACTTCATATTTTCTATGTTTTTTGTGTGTGTGTGTATACATATATAGGGAAGAGTTCAATGGAGACCACTCCCCTATATAGAGAATGAAGACCTAATCAGAGCCATTGATCTCACCAAAATCAATGAATCAGATTTAACCGAATTCTTCAAGTTTAGGAAATCCCGTAAATTCTTCATTTTCCAATTCTGGGAACTAACGAATATTATTATGAACTTACGAACATAAGTATGTTTATTTGTATGTTCATTTATTTTTATACGAACATATCGACGAACATTAGTATGTTCATTTATTTTTTATACGAACACATCGACGAACATTAGTATGTTCGTAAATTCATAATAATATTTGTTGGTTCCAAAAATTGGAAAATGAGGAATTTACGGGATTTCCTAAACTTGAAGAATTATGATTAATCTGATTCATTGATTTTGGTGAGATCAATGACTCTGATTTGGTCTCTATTCTCTATATAGGGAAGTGGTCTCCATTAAAGCTGACCATATATATATATATATATATATATATATAGGGTTGGAATTAAATCTACCCACTTCAATAAAACATCTTACAAAACTACCCACTTTGAAAGTCAAAACCGAAAAGTACACTTGATGGTGATGGATTGCTTGGTTTTTTGTAAAAGTTCTTACACTTTTCTTACACAAGTACAATTGTGTAAGAAAATGTGTAAGATAGGTAGTTAAAAATGCACAAAACCAGATAAATGTGCAATTATTGTAAGATGATTGACGTATAATGCCCTAAGTTTGAAAATAATGAAGGTAAGTTTGTGTATAATAAAACAGTAATACGATGATGTAAAAAATTGTACTTTAAGTATATTTGGAAACAAAAAAAAATTCTAAACCTAATGTATACATTATCCGCCAGTAAAAAATAGCCGCTAGAAATAGCCGCCGGGTTTTTTATACTGGCGGCTGTTTCTAGCGGCTACTGTTTACTGGCGGATAATGTATACATTAGGTTCAAAATTTTTTTTTGTTTCCAAATATACTTAAAGTACAATTTTTTACATCCTCCTATTACGTTTTTATTATACACAAACTTACCTTAATTTTGTATTCTTTTTTTAAAATATATTCTATGAAGTAGAAATACATAATAGGCTTGTATTTAGACAAATTTGGATCATAGTGGTGTAATAAGTCTCGAATTTTTGATTTTATTTTATTTAACATGAATTAATGTAGCCTAACACATAAAATAATAGAAAATGTTGGATAAAAAACATATATAATCATATATTATGAAGCAGTAAAATATTAGAGAGCCTAAAAAATACGTATCCGCCAGTAATTCGTATCCGCTAGAATTAGCCGCGTGAAAGAAACCCTAAGCGGCTACTACTAGCGGATACTTTTTACTGGCGGATAATAGTACCATGTCATTTATAATTGGTTTTTATATCACAATATATATAAATTTTATTTATTAGTTGTTGTATTTTTTTCAATTTTGAAGAGCTAAAGCTAATTCAATTGTGATTGGACAATTGAACCGGCAACTCTAGTATGGGAATCTATAGGCTTTGCAGAAAAGTGTAATTCACGGGTATTGGAATACTTTTGGCACGGCTTTTGTGGGTTTCTTTGACCACATTGAAGATTTGATAAGGTCGAAATCTTGGGTAGGGCCCATTAGGGTAACTTTTTATGTTAAATTAGGGTAGAATTTTTGAGAAGCAGCCGCACCATCACCACATTCTAGCGGATACTGAATTTTTTCTTCGGAGAGTGAGAAGCAGCCGCTGTTTCATTTTT
The DNA here is from genome assembly GCF_028751815.1 of Salvia miltiorrhiza. Taxonomy (NCBI): domain Eukaryota; kingdom Viridiplantae; phylum Streptophyta; class Magnoliopsida; order Lamiales; family Lamiaceae; genus Salvia; species Salvia miltiorrhiza. The sequence goes on from NC_080390.1 coordinate 52,036,216, forward strand.
TCAAACGAGGAGTTCATTCGGTCTTTCTTCAAATCCATTCACGCCATGGCTTCTTCTTCAAACCAAGTAAGTATACTACATTTTTAAAATAATCACGTTTTTAAAATTCACGGTTTACTGTATTATGCATAAAATAATAACGTTTTTTAGGTTATTCAGAATTTAAAAATTTATAACATATTAATTAAAACATATAGAACCATAATAAAGTAATATCCGCCAGTAATTAAGTTTTTTAAGAAGTAGCCGCCGGGTTTTTTCAAACCCAGCGGCTACTTCCTAAAATTATTATTTACTGGCGGATATTACTTAATAGTGGTGCTATATTTTTTATTTATGTTTGTAGCAATTTACTAGTTAATTATTCATTATTATTAGTTGATGTTTGTTAATTCATTATGTTTTGTAAATTGAGTTATTCATTATGTTTATAGTATTGAATTTTGTTTTGTACTTGTAAGAAAATGTTAGCTATATATGTTAGTTATATATGTTTTGTATGTGTTAGATACACTTGTTGAATTTATTTGTTTTGTATTTGTATAGTATTGAATTTTGATTTAGATATATAGTATTTATATAGTGTAGTTGAGTGTTGTTACAAGTTTGAGTATAGTTTCAGTGTTGTTAGAATTTTTATTTAGTTGAAGCATATTTAGATATATTTAATCGTCTATTTAGATCATTAGGGTAATTTTACTGTATTACACATAAAATAATAACGTTTTTTGGGTTATTCGGAATTTAAAAATTGATAACATACTAATAAAAACATATAGAACCATAATTACCTAATATCCGCCAGTAATTAATTTTTTTAAGAAGTAGCCGCCGGGTTTGAAAAAACCCAGCGGCTACTTCTTAAAAAAATTAATTACTGGCGGATACTTGTTTATTGTGGTTTTATATTTTTTTATTTATGTTTCCAGTAATTTAATAGTTAATTATGCGTTATTATTAGTTGATGTTTGTTAATTCATTATGTTTTGTAAATTGAGTTATTTTTTGTATTGAATAGGTCCGTTATTCGAGGCCCGAGCAAATCAATCGTCCAACAGTTGAGATCAGTTCGTACAACAATATTAATTACCTATCGACAGTAGTCCAGAGACTAACAGAAGTTGGCGGTTTTGCACTGGAGAATACGTTCAGGCAGGGGTGCTTTGGATTTATGTTGGATTGGCAGCCGGGCCAGAAGTGCAATGCTGCATTGCACCATATTGTCTCTCGTCATCTTCAGATCACGGCCTTCAATGAGGATGATGAGATCTCCTTCCACATCAACGGGAGGAAGGTTGAGTTTACTCCGAGAGATTTCGCTCTCGTGACAGGATTGTCCTTTGGGGATGATCCTTTTGACCCCGAGGCTGAGCACGATCTGAGCGGCGCTCAGACATTTAGAAAATTTTGCCGCTCTAAGCCGGTGTCAGTGCGGGACCTGGCCGATAAATATTTCGACACCGACAATCCAGTAAAAGACCCCGACGGCGGGTTGTACCTCCGTGTGGCCCACTTATTGGTGCTACACGCATTTGTATTAGGAGTGGACGTGCGACGACCCGTGCAGTCCTGGACTTGGAAGCTGGTGGATGATTTGCCGGCCTTTTCCAGATTTCCTTGGGGATCGTGCGCGTATAGAAGCTTGAACTACAGGTTGAAGCACAGCACAATCAAACAGGATTGTAAAAAGTATCACTTCTACGGTCCTTCTTGGGCCCTATTCATTTGGGGTCTTGAGAAAATTCCCTATTTGGGCCCAGCCATAGCCATATGCAATGCGGGGGTTTACCCTAGATTTCGGAGGTGGACGTTCGTGAAGACCAAGTTGGATGGGTTACAGAGTTTTTTTGAGTCTCCGGTAATAATTTAGTTGTTTATTTGTTAATATTATTTTATTTTATGAATATTAATGTTTGACTACATTTTTTTTGTTTCTAGGAGAACGGGATATGGGAGATGGTCCCCGATGAGTACGAGGCCAAGACATCTTACTGGCTATCGGTGGCAGGCGTCAATGCCGGGATAGGGGTTCGAGTACCAGAGCCGGCAGTCTTTGGTCATAGGCAGCCTCGGCAGCGCTATACTGGTGGGGACCACAACGAGGATGCTCCTGATCATCAACCTCGGCGTCGCAGTATGAGACAGGATACTGGCAAGCGCCCGAGGGGACAAATAGTGGACACCTCATCGAGCAGCAGCCATCACGATCAGAGCATTGGGGGCGATCACCCCGTTGATTCTGGTCGAAGGTCTCACAGTCACAGAGCCCCGAGGCCTAGGCACGAGGATGCTCCTGCACGGTCACAGTGGAGCGAGGAGGATTGGCAGCGCATGCAGCACATGATGCGCGAGAGTGAGGAACGGGTAGCGAGGAACGTGGAGGACAGCCTGTTCAGGAAGATTAAGAATTGGTTCGAGGACAAGTTGGATGCTATGCGTTGCCGATGCTCGCATAGCACTGATGTTCACGTGCCCAGACCTGCTCCACGATCTCACTCTGACAGGAGACACGAGCCCCAGCCCGAGCCCGACTCCGATCCGGCGCATCCTACATCCTCAGAGGCCCCATCGCATCACCGATCCCCTGCACATGAGTCTCCTGCACGAGAGGTGGGACAGACTACTGGTGATGCCATGCACACCCCGCAGTGGCAGCATGATCCGTTTGGTGGCCCGACTAGTTTTGGGCATTTGCAGACTCCGCACATGGGTACGAGGCAAATGCCCACATTCGAGGCGTCCAGTTCTTATGGTGGGCCACGCTACTCGTGGGCTGAGCCGGGCACGAGTTCAGCATACCCTTTTGAGCCGGCCCGTTCTTCGGCTCCGATCATGACTCAAGATGAGATGCACGAGTATTGGAAGCAGTTTAGTGGGGTATGTTGTCGTTGCATTAAATTTACAAGTCATTTAATTAAAATTATGTCAACATTGTTTAACTTGCGTTGTTTTAAGTGAATTATAGGGAGTTTCTGAGGCAGTTTCTGAGGCAGTAGCTGCTGTTCCCCTCAGTATTTGTGAACCAGAGGTTCCACGTAGAAGCCGCCGAGAACGGAACCCGTCGGCTGCACTTCGATCACCGTACGTGCACAGCACCGTGCCGAGACCCGTCGACTCACAGTATGTTGACGGGTTTGATCGTATGATGAAAGCTGGCAACCGTGGCAACTACCGGACGATGTCGATGGCAGAGAGCGAACACCCTCTCCCGTTTAGCTTTTGGACCACTATGCAAAACACGAGGACTGACCTCTCGTCCAATGTTGGTTAATTTATGAATCAGTTGTTATCATGTAAGTCTGGTCACTTGTTACTAACATTTAAGTACGTGCAGGCTGTTGATTGCTACATGATGACGATGAGATCGAGGTTGATGAGGGGTGATGACTTGATAGACGGTGTTGATGCGAGGACCACTATCGTATTGGATACAGAATTATTCGTAAGCATTTAATTAAATATTATTATTGGATACAGAATTATAATCAAATATGCTTTTAATATAATGTTTAATTGCTGCAGAAATATTTCGATGATGAATTCACGCAGTTGATGTCAGCGTGGCGGGAAATGTTTCCCGCGAAGGCAGAAGGGCGGTTTATATTTTCCGACGGAGTTTTTGCTACATGGCAACCGCATTCCAAGAAGATGTATATGGTGCATGGGCAGGGGGTATCTTCGACTCATGGCTCTTGGATGAATGCCACAACGGTACACATATATATCTACAGTATAAATATGTTGGAGTAGTTCATTTTTTATTTCCTCTTCACCAATTGCATTTGCGTGTGCAGCTCATTTTGCCTATACATGTGTGTGGACGTTACATTACATGCCGAGTGGATTTGCTGAGTGGAGTTTGCGACATCTTCGATTCGCAGTTGTTCAAGACCCTGGCGCAGCCGCGCTTCGATGTGATCGCCGCCCTATATCCGCTGCAGTGCCTGTTGGGTAAGATGCTTGAAGTGTCCCAGTGGTTCGAAAGGACCACGATTGTCAACAACCCGTTGGAAAACCTCCAATGGCGAAGGTTGAAAATCCAATATGCCGACGAGAATGAGCAGTTTCAGCAGCCAGATCAATGCAGCTCCGGTGTTTTTGCGTGCATGTATGTGGAGCGTCTGATATCAGGCTCGCCGAGCCTTGCGTGGGGCAATGGGCACGCCGCCGACTATAGGCGCAAGATAGGCAGTAGCATCTACGAGTTTTGCATCCCCGCATCGAAATAGCTTATGTATTTGTACATTTAAATGATAATTATGCAAATGACGTTTTGATTAGAGGTTGCCGTATCTTTTTGAGTATATTTCTATGATTTTCCACTTGCATCCTAGATAAAATTATGAAATAAGATGATTTATGCAACTAGCCGCCAGTAAATAATTATCCGCAAGAAGTAGCCGCTTCAAAACATTTCAGCGGCTAATCACGGCGGGTAATTAATTTCTGGCGGCTACTTGCGTTAAACGTCTTATTTGATAGTTTAATGCATAAAAAAGCATACTTTGGGTGTTTTATGCTATTAACTAAACTTTTATATAAAACATTGTTCACTTCTCCAAAGTCTCATTCATAATTTCAACTCATAATTGTTAAGACATGTCCATGTTGGTCATTACTAAAGGCGTGTGTTTTCTGCTTCAAATATTTCAAATCAGGCAGCACAATAGCTTCTAAAACATCAAAAAACCGCTAATTATTAAAGTATCCGCCAGTAAATACATATCCGGGGCCAGTAGCCGCTGATGCTTTTTGTTGGGCGGCTACTAGTGCTAAACCATTAATTACTGGCGGATAGTGAGCATTCCATGGTATTTGCTAGTTCATCGATATTATGCAAATGATACCGCTTCGAAATTTATTCAATCAGTATCCAATACTCCCAACTTCAGAACATCAATTAGTGGAATGAAAAAACATCAATATCCATCGAAATTTAATATAAAAGGAAATTAAACTACTGCTCCCAGCCCGTACCCTTGCATGCTCTACGTGTGTGGCCAGGCGAGCCACATAGACCACAGGTTTTGGGTGCTCGTTTTCCCAGACTACTTGATGCATCCGCTGTAGTAGTCCTTTGAGTCGGCCTCTCACCAGCTGAAGGAATTCTAGATTCTCTTGGTCGACCAGCTTGTCGCCGAGAAAGGTTTGGCAAAACAATATCAGTTGCAACTTCAAACGGAATTTCCTAGTGCTCTAAGGGAGGCAAGTGATTTACTGGACCGGAGTATGTTTGAACCAGTGAACTCCGCAGGTAGTAAGCTTCCACGTAATCTTCCACTGGCTCTTTCGCCTCACTGCGAAAAGAAAGATTATATTTAGTAGGCATCTAATAACTGTAATTTTATAATAAAATAGATTTAGCATACGTAATGGCTGCGATCGCATGAGAACACGGCATGCCGTCCAGGTCGAATTCATTGCATTCACAGCTCTTCGCTTGAAGGTCAACCATGAAGCGACGATCACCAGCACGAACCCTGTATTTTCTCTCGGAGGTCCTCTTCGCAGTGTAGCGACGACTCTTTGAGATCTCCGCACTTATCTTCTGTTTTGCCTCTGGAGTAAGAAGGTCATCGCTCTCTTCCGCAGACGCAAGTCTGTCATTGAACCACTGCTCCAGAACCATCCTGATTGCCTCCAGCATGGAGCATATAGGAAGGCGTCTGGCCCACAACAAACGGGCATTCAAAGCCTCGGCAGCATTAGATATAAGAAAACTATAACGGGTCACCGGACTTTGTGATCGTGCCCACTTCTCAGGGCCTACGCGCATCAACTTCCCGTACGCCGCCGGCTTCAATTGAGCCATAGCTGACATTGCACGTGAAAATTCTGAGTCCGTGTAGGCGTATGCAGCCTGGCGGAAAAGCTCAACAACAGCTTGCCCGTAGCCCTTAATTTTATTCTGCAAGTGGTAGTAGCAAAGACCGTGAGTAGCATTTGGTAACTCGCTCTTCACAGCATTAGCAATGGAGACATGCGCATCAGAGACAACTAGTAAGTTGTCGGGCTGACCAAAAGTTTGTCTCACATTTGAGAGGAACCACTTCCATGACTCATCATTCTCGATCGGCCCGACACCAAATGCCAACGGAAAAACTTGCTCGTTTGCGTCTTTTGTCACGGCGACGAACAAAATGCCATTGTTCTTCCCCTTCAAGTGTGTGCCGTCGACCACAATCACTGGCCGAAGCGAAAAGAAGAAAGGTGTGATGGAAGCCGCAAGAGCAAGAAACAGATGTTTGAACCGGTTGTTTTCGTCTACTTCCAAATCCATCACGGTGCCTGGATTCGCTTGACTTAGGTCATACAAATATTTGGGCAGAAGAAGGAACGAATCATCAATGCGACCGTATATCTTCTCTAAGCTGAGATTTCTTGCACGCAGCGCGACATCATATTTGATTCTGACGCCAAATTCACGTAACAACTCCGACATAATAGATTTCGGCTTAATGACCTCTCCGTCATCGCGTATTCTTTTTTCCACATAAGCTGCAACCACATTCGAATGTGCCTTTATTCGTTTCAAAATGCCCAACTCCCCTTCGCAAGAGTGCTCTTTAAACTTATGCACTCCCCACATCCCTCCGCCGTGACAAGATGCACGCACATCGAACTTGCACTTATCAGAGTGCTTGCACTTGTAATAGAGGCGTCCCTGATCTGAGCGTACAACTTTTGCCTCAGCCCCTTGCTTCATATTCCAGAAGCCAACAGCAAGGACCAATTCTTCTTTACTGTTGTAAAAAGAGTTCTTCCCCAAATCAGCAACTCTGGACAGCTCACTCTCGTGAGCAACGAGCGAAGTCGTGGCGTCCACTGGAATCAACGGAACTATCCAATTAGATAGATCACCGGTCGAGTCCGTCGGATTTCCGTGACAGGTTCTACTTTGTCGGATCCAACCTGCTCGCTCGGTCGCCGTGAACTCTATCAGATCATCGTCTAATAAATCCTCAGAGGCGGCAGAATCTGTGCCCGACTCGTTCGTTGGATCGTATTCTTCGTCTTCTTCATCAGAATCGTCATCAGGTTCTTCGGCTTCGTCTTCAGGTTGTACGGCTTCATCCGTCCGCACCTGGTTGAATCTCCCGCACATTTCATTCAGATTCCATGCGGATTCGTCCAACGGTTGCCCATCCCATGAAAAGTACTGTGTTGGAGGCGCGCTCTCGCGAGCATGATACGACGTCTCATACTGACTAGATTGTGCTTCATCATATCCGTATCCCGAAGCCTGGCCAAAATCAAAAGTAGGGATGTACGCTTCTTCGACCGGGTTGTTGTTGTGCTCAACGTACACCATGGGATATTCTGCAGTTTTCAACAAGCCTTGCACATCATCGTCGTCACTTATTACGCATTTCGTCTCCCTTCCAAATCGATTGGTCGCCAAATAATACAATTGATAGTTCGGGCTCAACGAATGCGTTGTCAGCACATTGTTGATGCTGTATATCAGGCTCGCAACTGTTTCTTTTAAGAGGGGAAGGACCTCCGTAGCCCCGCCAACATAGTGTATACCATCGACGACTCCGTTGTATCTCACATATATGTATCTCACGAATTCCATCTATAAAACCACATAAAATATAGTATTAAAATACGCTTAAAAAGTTTAAAACATCACAATAAGCTCGAAAAATAAAGTATCCGCCAGAATATTGTTATCCGTCACCAGTAGCCGCTGACCTTGTGGGGTCGGCGGCTATTGTCGGCGGCTAATGAAATTCTGGCGGATAGTTTAGTTTTTTTGTTCAAAACATTCAATTATATTAGAAACAGGTTTAATATTTCTCTAAAAAGCTTTTAAATGTCAGATAATAAAGAAATTCATTAAAATAATGTAAAACATGCTCTCAACGTTAAAAACAACATACGATTAAACATGCAAACTATAATTTATACAAACAATACAGGAGAATCACCTTTTCGGGCTGAAATTCAACACAAATTGCCTGCTCTCGCACAAAACCACTCAAATCTTTAGAGTATGCCTGAATTTCTGAAATTCAAGGTGAGTATTTCAATTTGTGTTTTGGTCATTCACAAATGCAGCCTTATAAGGACTAAACTTGATTCCTTACAAACGTTTCACGTGAAGTGTAGTGTTCATTCAATACGGCTTCAATCTATTATTGCATGTCACCTCACACATGCATAAAATTAGCATTAATGCCCCACTACAACCAAAATTTTTGCAGAGTCACCTTCTCAGTATGTACTTTTAATTTTTTACTATAAAATTAACAAAAAAAAAAGCAACAAATACAAAAGAGTAATGCGTATGTTATATTTAAACATTCATAACAAGCTGAAAAATTAACAATTATACATATTTTGACATAAAATAATATTTTCTTCCTCACAGACCCAGTATCCGCCAGAAAATCGTACAAAAGACCCAGTAGCCGCCATATATGTTTTATTAGCGGCTACTGATAAAGAAAATAATTTAATGGCGGATACTTTACTTTTTGGCTATAGACTATTATTTCATTTCCGAATATATGAATTTCAAAATAATTGGTATATAATTTCTTATTATTTTATGTGCAAGTCTATTATTTTATGTGTAGTCAAATCATGCATAAAGTGAGTGTTATTACCCCCACTATAATCCAAATTTTGGCAGATTCACTATCTCTCATATTTCCCATCCATATGTACTTCTTGTACTGTAAATATTTCACTATCTCTCATATTTCCCCTTGTAAAATTAAATAAAAATCTAAAAATAACGGTGCATATGTAACAATAAAAGATCACGAAGGATAAAAATTCACAATCATGTTAATTATGAAAAAAAATATTTTTTTGCAGCGAATAACACAAGTATCCGCCAGTAAATAGTAGCCGCTGAATAGTAGCCGCCAGTAACAAACTTCAGCGGCTACTGCGGCCGGCTACGAATTACTGGCGGATACATGGTTCACTGGTTTCAGAAAAAAAAAAAATCTTAAGAATTGACATATTTGTGATTTTTTTGGCCTTCTTATCAATGTTTGTAACATACAAACGTCCCCTAATTTATTATAAATTTGCAAATCTATTTAATCTTATAATGCATGAAAGTGACGTGAGTTGACATTTTCTCACATTTTGTACCAATTTTAACTGTTTTCTTACACAACTCTTACACAATTTCCATCATCATCAACTTTTACACAAAAAACCAAGCAACCCATCACCATCAAACTTGCTTTTCGGTCTTTGACTTTCAAAGTGGGTAATTTTGCAAGACATATTATAGATGTGGGTAGATTCCCCTATTAACACACACACACACACACACATATATATATATATATATATATATATATAGGGAGAGGTTCAGGAAAGAACCATAAATAAAAGAAGACCGGAGAACCATTTTCAGCCATTCGATCATCAAGATCTACGGTGGATGCATCTTGTTGGATGAATGCAGATCCTGGGTTCGAATCCTGAAGGGAGCATTTTTTTTTTAAATTTTTTTAGTGCATTAATTTTAACAGCGAATGCATTAATTTTTATAGTGGATGCATTAGATTTGATGGTTCTCCCGTTCTCACAAATAATGTAGTTCTCTCTAGAACCACACCCTATATATATATTGGTTCTTTCAATTAAAATAATCATAATTGTTAAGTAGTAGTTAAATGATATAATATACACATGAAAATGGAATTTAAGAAAATTCTAAGATTGAAATAAAATAATAATTCCAAGTCATACTCTGTATCAGTAATAATGACATCACTCTTGGAAACTTTGCTATTTTTGAATTCCACCCAATCAATGTTAATAATTGGGGTCTGAACTTCACCAAGAATATCTGCAAATGATGAAGAAAATATTAATTTGAAAATGATCATTGTAAATCACAAAAAAATGTATTATATTTAATAATAAATAAATCTTACCCACGACGAATGTCGGGTCGTGCATGCATATATCCTTGAAACAAATGAAATCAAAACCATTTTCGGTAATTTTGACATTTTCGTTTGGCATTGACACTTTCGAAGCAAGGCTGAAGCCAATCTTACACGCATGATTGATCTTTGCATTTTGGAGATTGGGCTTGTTTTCCAACACTTGAAATTTTTCTATCATTGTTATTTGCCCTTCTTTGAGTAAAGGCAAAAAGTTACTCTTGTAGCTTGCAGAGATGGAAGCCTGGATTTTATCACCCTACATAAGAAGAAAGCGTCATTTTTAGAACCACGTTTACTGGACCATTGGAATGACAGTGAATTTACACTAAAATTTTACCCATTCGTCGACTACAATCATTTATATGCCTTCTTTGCCTGACATGTCCTTTTGAATCCACAAGCGAAGGATTCTGACAGTTACAGTTTTATTTCTCATTTTATCGTCGAGGGCACTCAAGCGTATACATCAATTAGTCGTCGACATGTGGACAGCTATAAAAAAAGTCATAAACCAATATATATGATATGAAATACAATCTATCAACAAATTCATCAGAAACACAATAAAAAACAACTATAAATATTTGAATAACCAAATTCATCAGCAACACAATCTAACACAAAATGTATAACAAAAACCAACACAATATAACAATGCCAAACAAATCAAGTTTTGTAAAATCTCACTTATATTCTTGGTATCCTAATTTAATCTATCAAGGCACATCCCTACCAATATACCAAACACGCACTTATATTCTTAGGCATTTCATGGGAATGGTTGTGAATTATCACCTCTGTCCTGGCTGTTTCAAAAACAACTATAAATATTTCACTCAATCTCAGTGAATTAGCCAATCTGATTCATTTTACCAATATACCAAACACGCACTTATATTCTTAGGCATTTCATGGGAATGGTTGTTCTTAGGCATTTCATGGGAATTATTCTTAGGCATATTGGTTCCACTTATATTCAATTAATCTGTATCATATAGATTTAAGTTTAGCGTATAATCAACACAATCTAAAATCTCACTTATATTCTTAGGCATTTTATCAAACAACTGGTGAACAATACCATATCATATATGTTTAAATAAAAGGAAAGATTTACATTTACATAACTTTAAATCATGGGAATGGTTGTTCCTAACCTCTGTTCTGGCTGTTCATAACCTCTATTCGGACAACGGGACAACGCACCTTATAACGGTCGAACGGCCGTTCCCAACACCCGGTGAGCGGCGGATTTGTGAAGTTTTTTGAAAATCAGTGGTTATTAAAATAAAAGAATCGAACATGGTAAAAAATAAATCTTTCCGACAATGTTTTATAGTGAATTTTTGACTTGATTGTAGTGAAACGTCACTGAGATTGAGAGAATTTTTAGGGGAGTAGATGAAAAAAAAAATGAATCAGATTGGCTGAGATTGAGAGAATTTTTAGATGAGAAGATGAAAAAAATGAATGAAATTGGTATGAATGAAGCACAAACGCCGCTTGCACCGTGATTGAGGCAGTAAACGGACGGCTGGGTGAATTGGTAGTCAACGCTCCAGCCTCCAAGCAAAAAGAGAGAAACGCCGCTTGCACCGTGATTGAGGCAGTAAACGGACGGCTGGGTGAGAAACGCTGCTTGCACCGTGATTGAGGCAGTAAACGCACGGCTGGGTGAGAAACGCTGCTTGCACCGTGATTGAGGCAGTAAACGGACGGCTGGGTGAATTGGTAGTAAAGCGTGTGTGGAGGAGAATATAACCTAAAGCGTGTGTTGAGGGCTGGGAGAATATATGCCACGTAGGCTAAGGAATTTGAAAAGAAGAGATTTGAGGGCTGCCACATAGGATAAGCTTAATCGTATTATAGAAGAGATTGCATTTCTGCTGATGAAGTTAATAAAATTAAGATAAAAAAATGCAATCTTCCTACCTATTGTACTTTAGAAACTTTTTTTTTTGTGAAATTAGTGTTAATGGTAAGAAATGATTAATTACTTACAGATACAATATTTATTTAATGAATCAAGAAATAAATGTTTTTATATATTGATAAATTAGAAATAATAAATAATCCTTAAACACTCTAATCATGTGGACCATACACCTTTATTTCCTATTTTTCTTCTCCTTAATCTCCGTACCGAAAAGAAACGTGCCATTATTAACGGGACGGAGGGAGTATGACATTTTTGCCTATTAACACCGTATATTTTTATGAAAAAGGGCTAAAAGTGATAATTCCCACTCTTTTTAATCTATAACTATTAACTAGAGAATATCATTGAGAAAATTAATTTATAGTAACGATAAATAGATTTGTAAGTTCTTTTATAACATTATTTTTCGTTCAAAAAAAAAAAATAATGTTGATGCCATATACAAATTTTAAATTTGTTAGAAATCTATATAATATATAAAAGAGGAGTTTTTCCCTTCATTTCTTTCCTTTTTTTCTCTCTCTCTTCTCTTCTATAAATTTTCTTTCTTCTCTTTTATTATTATTTTTTTTTCTAAATATCGTTAGATTTGATTCGTGAAAAAATATTCAATATTCATCTTAAATTTAAGTTCGTGAAAAAATCTTTAATATGGTATAAGAATCATCAAAAATGAAACTAAAACAAATAAATTATGAAAAATTCAAAATTTAAAATATACGTACCATTTTCTCTCTCTCTATTACTTTCACTCTTTACAAGTTTTTGTTTATGTTAAGTATATGAAATTTTTATTTATTTATTGAAATATATTTTGTATTTATTTACATTTTGGTTCTATTTAATATTAATATTTATTTATTTAAATATATCAATTAATTTCATTGTTCATCATGCATGTACGAATAGATTTACTAGTATAAATTGAAAACGCATTATAATTTAAGGAAAAACATTCGTCACTTATGGAATCAAAGATTGAAATATAAATAGGAAATGTCCCAAACTCTTCCTTAATTATTGTGTAAGTTAATTATGTAAAATACAATTTCATTTAAAATTAATTAATAACTTATTAAATGATCACAATATAAAATAATTAAAATATCTAATTATGTGCGTAGCATTACTTATTATTTTATTGTTGTTTATATAGACACTAATTCCCACGTGATAAATAATGGTGTGGGCGAATTGTATCCTATGTGTAGGAGATTGAATTATATTTCCAAATATCTCATATTTTTTTGGTGCTACTCTATTGTTATTATTTGTAAAGTGAATTATGTATTTTGCTGTAATATGACACGTGTCATAAATAAATCAGAATTCTCTTCATAAATTTCGTAAATGGAAAATAAAATAGTGAAAAATGGCAACAAGTGCAATGCATGCAGTGGTTAGCGATAGGGATTGTTGCTGCCTACGAAAAACGCGGACGTATAAATCTGCGCCGCTGCCGCTTCTGTTGCTACTTTTTCTTCTTCTTCTTCAATCATCTCCACCGTCTTCTCTCCATTTAATTTAACTAAGGCTCCCTTTCCGATTTATGGGCGTGGGCGTCACAGATTTTCAATTTTCTTGAGCCGCGAATACTTGAAATCAATCAAGCCAATTTGATGCGGGAGTGATAACTCTGCAGGGATGAAGTTTGGGGAGAAGTTTTCCGAGTATCTGGAAACGAATCAAGAGAGGTTCGTGGAGAATTGCCGCCATGTTGAGTACAAGCGCCTTAAGAAGGTGCTGAAGAGATGCAGACGTTGTAGGGCTATCAACGATTCCCCGTCTTCAACTGCCGTGGATGATAATGGAGATGAAGCTGCATTCTCTCAGTTTTGCCAATTTGAGTCTTGCCAATGTCAGTAATGGCTTGCCCCTCTTTTCAATTACTGGTTCGATTATGCTATTTCAACGTATATGTGTGGCTTATATTGATTGAGAGGCGACTTCATGCATTTTCCCAACCGTGTGACGGTGTGAGTTTAGAAGATGTTTGGTTATTCTTGAGAAGATTATTTTTTGAAAGATTCTTGAAAATTTTATTGTTTGTTCAGTGTTAGGATATAAAAAGCGTAGTAGAACTTAGGGGGTTGTTATTGATTCTGTTTTGTTAAGAGTTAATGCTGACCTAGAAAAATGACAATGTATATAGTTTTGTGAAAGGGAATATGTATAGCTGATGGAGCAGTATTTTGTGCTTAATGGTTAATGTCAACAGTATAGAAGTATAACTGTGTAAGCCAAACTTCAGCACATATTGTATCTTGCACAGACTATGCTTCCATGAGCTGCATTATCACCGCACAAGTCTATCGTGTGAGAAAGATTGTCGACAAACTCATTCAGATTGGACAGTTGATAAAAAATACTATATTACCTGGTATTGATTGCAAAGTTTCTCCTGATGACAATGGATACGGTCCTCATTGCGAGTGCTGAAGTTAATTTACATCCTATATTACCTTGTATTGATTGCAAAGTTTCTCCTTTGGAAGAAAAAGAGAAAAACAAGGCAAAAGAAAGCGAGAGAAATAACTTTGTTCAACTTCTTCATCCTGTAGGTATAATATCGTAGAGTTGATAGCTAGAATAAGAATAATTCTAGATTTTTGCAGCTTGGAGCTTCCAAAAATCTTCTCAATGGTCTGTAATGAAATACTGAATTGAGTTTCCATCCCAAAATACAAGAATGCTGTGGCCTTTGAGAAATTGCAGAAAAAATTAGGATGTAGTGGGATTTAAACTGGCATTTCTCTTCAGCGCACAACTTAGACCTTTGTTGCATAATGGATGCCATGCATCCCCTAAAAGATGGTATTCCTTCAAGCATTCCATTGCACTAATTATCTTCTTTTTTGTGAGTTCTAGGATTTCATAACAGCCAAGAAGCTTTAAAGAAGTATGTGTGTTAATGACTCTTCAAATAGTTTCAGAAATATTTTCTGATATAAATTTAAAAATATTTAGTGAAAAAAGTACCAAAATACATGCTTTGCGTACAGGACGCTACTCCCCCTATCCTCCCTCTCACTATGTGTTCCTTTTTTTAAAAAAAAAAAAGAAAAAAAGAAAAGAAAAGGGTGTCTGGAAGCATATAGGCATTATAGTCCTTGCCATTCTATCAAGGAGGCATATGTATTAAGTTTACTGTTACGTTCTTCTGAGATTCTATAAGAAAATATTTAGATACTAAGGAACAAAGTCATTTCAGCTGCATAATGGGCACTCATCTTGTATTTTCATTATGAACTGTGTTGATGACAATTTCAATGATTATGATATAGAACTGTCAGACTGTGAGAGGACTTATCTCCAGCTCTTTCGATTGCAAAATGTATTTTGTAAGATATGTGGTTCACATTCTTACAACTACAATCCTCCACCATATTTTTCACAAGAATGAAGATTATTCTGAGAGGTTAATGTACTTGCCTGATACAGTGATTTGCAAATTGTTGTGCTGATTATTGGTCGCTGGATGGTTTCAACCTGCGAATTTGTACGCATGTCTCAGCTATTGAATCTGGAGGCTACAGAGAATTGTCTTACAAATGCATTTCATCATTTGTTTCTCTTTGTCATTTATATCTTCCAAGCTATTAGCTGATGTTTAGATCTAGCGAGATTCATAATGTTGTCGTTTGCATAATGTAGTGTGTGATCAGAAATTCTTCTCTGAGCTGATGAAGGAGGCTATTGATATCGGCGGATGCTTTAGTTCAAGAGTGAGGCAGCTCCTCCAATTTCATATCCACGGTGGAGCACAGCGATATTTTACATTTTTGCGCTATTGTTTTGTGAGCCCCCAGCAAAAGACAGCACAAGAATGTCGGATGTTAACTGAATATGTTATGATGAATGCTGTGGCCATGCGGAAAATTCTCAAAAAGTATGATAAAGTAAGTAGTGACCAGTTTTGCTGTTAGTTCCGATAATTGCTGAATTCCTAATCCTATGCTTGTTCATGTTTTTCTTCTGTACATTCTTCACTACCTTAATGACTTGATGCAGATACATAGTTCTGCCAATGGAAGCAAGTTCAAATCTAAAATGCGCGCAGAGCATATGGAAATATTGCAGTCACCTTGGTTAATAGAATTAGGGGCTTTCTGTAAGAACTTCAATCAACCAAGATGTGAAAACTCCAGTGTGCTCGAAAATCCATTTTCTTTTGACTTAACTGCTTCAGGGCCCACGATGACTTTGATCCTCCCAGATAGCATAAAATTGGAATACGATCTAACTTGTGCAATTTGCTTGGTAAGGTTATTTTCTTGATTATAAATTCTTTAGGGACAGCAGATATGCTTCGTTTTTATCTCTTCTTTGGCAACTGAGTAAGTAAACATGTTATCATTTAATAATCGTCAGGATTTAGTTTTCAATCCATATGCCTTGGGTTGTGGGCATCTCTTCTGCAAATCATGTGCTTGCTCTGCAGCTTCGGTTATGATTTTCCAGGGCCTTAAGGCTGCAAATACGGAATCAAAATGTCCTGTCTGCAGAGAGGTAAGGCTGCAAATGCGTATTTATAGCATACAACTTTTAGCTGTATGCTTCTAGTATTTGGGAGTTGAAGTTTTCCCACAGCTCAGGAAAAGCTGAAGTATGCACGGACCATTCTCGAAATGTAATATTTGCCTTGACTGCAGGTTGGTGTGTACACCAAGGCAGTCCACATGATGGAACTGGATTTGCTTCTTAAGAAAGAGTGAGTTGAGAATTTTCATTGTTGTGCTTTCTTTCGTTTGTGCATGTGGATTCTGAATCTTTGAATTTGGTAGCCGCAAGGAATACTGGAAGGAGCGGCTAGTTGCTGAACGCGCTGACATGGTTAAGCAATCAAAGGTCTATTGGGAGATGCAAACTAAGTACATGATCGGATATTGACATCACTCTCTCTAATGTTTCTTGCTGGCTCCTTGCCAGGAACAATATATCCCGATTCGGTATTTGTCACTGCAGAGCTGATCGGTCTCTTAACTGCCCATCTTTTTTGGCGCCGAAGTTCATATGAATATCTCGGATACTGATAATTTTGCAGACATGTTTTTGGAGTCCTCTCTCACTGACTTATTTCTGTTGGAATTATTGGTTTCTGTCTTTCTACCACTTCTTATTGGTAAGATTTCGCCATTCCCTCTGTTAAAGTCTATCTATATGATTAATTTGAATGCAATGGTGCTTTCCATATACAAGCCCTTTTGCAGAATTTAAATAACATGCTCATGCTCACGTGACTTTCATATTTGATATTTCTAGGAAACATTATTTTGATTTTGATTGGATCAATAAATTGTGTGTTTAAGGTCAAAATCTTTACATAGATATTGGATTTCAAACTGTCTTGTGTAACAGTTAGGTTAAATTATAAGTGTGTGGTTATGAGGGGCAAGTAACTTTTGTTATTAAAATGAGATTTAAAATAAGTGTTTTTTTTTTTTTTTTTGAAATATTAATTTTTCGGAGGTGCAACCTTTTTGACGAATGGATAATTGTGATGCAACTTAGGATATTTTATAAATACATTTTTTTTAATGTATGTGCTAACTAACTCTGATTTGTGAGTCGGCTGTAAATGGTTACTATTAAAGAAAATAAAATTATTTCATTAAGGTGTCAATATGCGTATGACCATTATTTTTACACATTTTGTACTTACTAAATGACTTTTAAATATTGTCACCAAATGTATGACCTTTACAATTTTTGCGAATTGTTATACTCATTTAATTCTGGTCTAATTTAATGATGATGAGCCCGTTAGAAAAATATGTATAGACTAGCCCCATTTTATTTAGTGATCTTGGGTGCATTCTGTCGCAACGTGAGACTGGCCCCATCCCCTCCTTTTTATAAATATATATTTAATTTTTATTAATTGACGTGATATCCTACTGAATAAATTTTTATTTGAAATTAGTAAATCTTTTATTAAAACTTATTTAAATCTAATTACGTTGGATGAATTGTTAATTAGACTGTGGAAAAAAAATGACATTTTTTTGTGATGAGTTTGATGAGGACTAGGGCCTAGGCCGATGGGCTCAACTCATAATTTCAACCCATAAAGTGGGTTACAATATTATTCATATTTAATGTAGGGGTGTAATTTAGTTGGTAAGACAATTTTTATTTATATACAGACAATTTAATTAATAAGACAATTCACCTCCAATATAGTATAAGTTTGGGAGTTCGAGTCAATTAGTGTGTATCTGTGTGAGGCTGTGGATTGTAATTCCTAAAATATTATCTTCGTCGACCTTACCCGTGCACCGCATGCTGCTCTAATGTTATTTTTTTAAAATTATTTTGACTAGTTTTGGTAACACAATTCATTGTAATATGTCTACAATCTATGAAATATTCTATCAGCTTTTGTATTTATCGATGTATATTGCAACATATTCTATTACGTACCAAATATAACGAAAGAAGTATAACGAAAAAAATATATAACGAAAGTATAGTGATTTTGTTCAATAAACGTAAACTTTAAACTAAAAATAAATGTTCGACGTATAATGGATCAAAATCTAAGAATTTGAGCTTTTGTGACCGTTTATGCAAAAGTTTGTGAGTCAAACCGCTACCTATGTCAGGTAATAAGAAAGTCTATAAAATCAAGGAATGTGCCAATTTTCATGTTGCAATGAGCCTATATTATATGATAGTATATGTATCAACTTATAACCACTAACATATTATATATTGTATAAGCTATATATACTGAATATTAATTATCATTACGTCAGTATATCAACTATGGACATATTATATTATTTGCATTGACTTTGATAAATAAAAAATATTTGCATTGACTATATATATATAGGGGTATTGATCCATAGAGAATTATATTTTTTGTGAGAATGGAGAATAACGAATAAATCTATAAATTTTACAAACAAATCAACATAACTAATGAACAGATGTATTCAGTAAATACAGTAAATATAGTTAAAATCTTGCCCCTCTCAGGATTCGAACCCAGACCAAAATCTTATTCATACGATACATTGATTTATTCATCGAAATTATAGACTTATTCGTTATTTTTTCACACATTCTCTATTCTCAAAAAAAATTTGATAAACGTATCGGTAACTGTGTTGAACTTATCCAGGTTTCAAATCCCAAAAATTCCATACGTTCAATAAAATTATTGATATGTTCAACCGCATTACTGACATGTTCAATGTTTCTCATTTTATTGTATAAGCTCATTTTTTGTAGAACTCAACCCTATATATATATAGGAACGCTCCAATAAGGCCCCCTATTTTTAGTGAGATCTTAGACACGATCTCATGCGTTTATTTTAAAAGAAAACAAATAGTTAAAACATTTAGCCAAAGTTATGAATAGAAGCTACGGGACATATGTAACAGAATATCATATACTAGAAATTTAGTAATAATATCCAATTCCGATATTATCCATATAGTTTTTAATGTCACATGCATGCCGTTTTCAAATCTACTCATGTCATCTAATTATATTTGAAAACAATGACTCAAATTCCAACAGCAAAATCAAAATCTGAAAAACAACTCAACCATGCCTCCTATAATTCTATAAATACATTCAATTACGCAGTGGCATTCGTTCATTCCTGTGTGTATAGAATAATGTCTTCAGCCATGAGAAAAGTGAACGCGATCACCCAAATCGTAAGGCTGAGGCAAGTCGTCAGGCGTTGGAATTCCAATAGCCTCATGAGGAGGGCCGGCTACACTCACTTCTCCGATTCCGACAAACCGCCGGCCCGCCGCACCCCGCCCGGTTCCGTGGCGGTCTATGTTGGGCCGGAGCGGAGTCGGTTCGTTGTTCCGACCCGGTTCTTGAACCTCCCGGTGTTGGTGTCGCTCCTCAACCAGGCCGAAGAGGAGTTCGGCTACCAAGCCGCCGGCGCCATCACGTTGCCCTGCGAAGCCGGTTTCTTCGCCTGCATCATTCACCTTCTTGAGAAGGATGAGAAAAGCTTCCATGGTTTAGAGCTCAACGAGTTCGTGGAGATGGTTTCCGCCACGCGCTTTCAGTCGTGTGATCAGTCTTGCAAGGGCTCTTACTTGTCACCGCCGGCTTTCTGCGCGGTCACGCCCTTACTGCACAAAGCTAGGGTTTGATGACACTCTAACCATGCCAGATTAATTACTAATATGGGCGTTTTCTCTTTACTCGTAAATTTATTATGAGAAAATAAGAGATAAAAAAATTGCTCCCATTAAATCCCTTATTTCTTTTTAGTCTGTTTTCTATAAAATAGAATTTCATCTAGCCATTTTTTATGATATTATTTCTTTGCAGAGTTAAAAGGAATAATGATAAATGGTGAAATTATCTGTCAAATAAAATGATAGAAAAGAAAGTAGATATTAAAAGGAATTTTTTTTATTTCGTATTTTCTAATGATAAAGAGTCTAAGGCAGTCTAAGGTTATTATTATATTTATAAAATATTCATCCAATAAATTATCTAATAAAAATAATGAATTAATAGATTTTTTTAAATAATAAATTATCAATTAAAATAACATTAATTATACGTACAACGTATGTTCTTTCTGCTAGTTTACAATAAAAGAGAACACACTTTATAATTAAATTTTGTGTCCCTTATAAATTGATCCTTTAGATACTGTTTTTAATTGTAATAATTCCCTCGTAGTTAGAACCAACACACTTCAACACTTTAAATTTAGTTATCTATCCAATTGATAAGCTATCACTTATGAGTAGCTAACAAATTTTACATTTGATATGACAAATTATTTGGACAAAGTAAGCTCACTCATCTTGTGCTGAGATCTGAATCACTTGAAACTAGCTTATCAGTCTTATCTTCAATTAAGTTGAACAAGCAACACAAAATTTGTAATTAGTACTCCCTCCGTCTCACTTATTTTAAGACAAAAAATTTTTTGACTCGTCCCAACCATCTTGATACAATTCTTTATATGATAAAAGCTTTTCTTTTTATTCACTTTTTCACCTATCACACTTAACACACTAAATACTAAATTTTTAAATTACGCGCTTAAAACTTTTGTCTTTATATTTTCTGATACATGAGCATTTACTTGCCCGAAACCAACAAAAACTAACAATTTTTTAGCTTAGGAGATCTCGTCAATATGGTGCTCGCCAAGATGAACTATTTCTTTCTTACAACTTGATACATCATAATATCCCTAACTTGCATTTATTTTTGCGGTATTTGAAAATATCCCGAAATAATGTAACTCCATTAATAAAAGGTATTAGGTATACCATTTCAATAAAATAAATATTATTCGTGCTTCTATAAAGAAAAGGAATCTAATGATTTTGGCCAAAATAAAAGGAGAAACAAGCCTATCTTAATAGGGGAAACAGATCCATTCTTAATTCTTAACACATGCATCATCTTTCTTTTTTTCTTTAATCTCCCTCCTCTATGAGCATGCAATTAATAACTTAATTCAAATCAAGGCATTCAATTTCTTGACACATCACGTAGAAGTAGTCTTCAAATAAAGAAAAGAAAAAAATCAGATTAACTAGTACAAGGTGAAAAAAAAATGCAAATATCTGCACTTTTTATTGCTCATGAATGTCATTAAGCTGATGATCTTTTAGTTGGAGCTTCTTGAGCATGTGATCTGCAAAGGAATTCATGGCATTCAACTGGTCTACTCGAAAGCCATCGAAAGAGTTAGTTTGCAAGGAGTTGAGGACTAACTGCTGAGATTCCTTGATTTGGATGGCCTTCTTCAACTTGACCACATCTTCCATCTCTCCTTGAACCATCTTCTCTCTCTGCCCTCGTTTCGAGACTCCATGAATTTCTGCAGCCTCTCCCCAAAGATTGGAGGAGAAGGCCATAAAACCACGTTGCTTTGCTCCTTTCTGTGGATGACGATGGCTACATCAATTCCACAAAGAATCGACAGTTCGTTTGCTTTCTTCAGCAAACCATCTGTCCTTTTTCGGAATGTCACATTCCTCCTGTCTTCGTTGGGTATTTCTTCGTGTTTTATTCTTTTTCTTGTCATGCTTTTCTCATGTTATATATTTTGTTGTTTTTCTTGGGTGTATTTATAGAAGATTAAAGGGCGATTGTGTTTTAGTAAGTGAGATGTGTGTATTAGTGAATTTCAAGAATCTATCTAGAATTAGATACGGCTATGTGATAGTTTCCATAACTTGTCTTGTCATTGACCAATGTTTAATTTGAATGCTGGTCTCGTCAATTTGTCTTCAATGAGTATTATCAATGAATACTAAATGATTGTCGTACATCAAGCAGAGGTAAGTAGCATTAGTGGATTTGTTGCCATCCCAAAAATAAATAATGAATGGTTACGGTTTGAACCCTAAATCTCGATGTTCATATATAGGAGTTCGTACCATATGCATTTCAATGTGTCATTGAGGATGCTTAAATATATTAAAAGTTTGAGAAGGTCTTTTTATCAAGTTTAAATCGCTTTATTGTTTTTTTTTATTATTATTATTCTATTAACTTGTCATCCCCCCATATTCTTTCTCCTTTGATTTCTCATCCAACTTTAAAATATAAAGAACCGAAGTATATATAATACATGTACAAGTCCTTATTGTGGAAGAATCTTCAACAAAAATGAAAATTTTGTCAATTGTTTAAAAAGGCTTACAACCTACAAAACTTCTATGTTTGATGATATTCTTGAGAAATGAGAACCGTGTATTTTAGAATGTCAAGGTTCATATTGATTTGATTCTGTCACATTATCTTTATTAGAATAAGTTCGTGATTTCGGGAACAATAAGAAAAACAATTTGTATGAAAAATGGTAGTATTTTGTTGGCCATTTTGAGACAAATTCATGTGATGTATAACATCATTATGTGAACTACATATGATCTTGTAATTTGTGATTGTGCTAATTGTGCCACAATCATGTTGTGGTTCTTGGAACATGATTATGTAAAGAATAACATTACCGTGTAAATTGTAAAACAATCGTGTTACACATACTCTCTTTCATGTAAAAATAATTCTATGACAAAATGACATGGATTTTAATTATAATTGAGTTTATTATGAGTGAAAAAAAAAAAAAAAACTAACCTTAAATATAGTACTAACGTGGATAAAGAAAAACACCTTAGTGAATAATGGATTTCAAATTAAATTAAAGTGGTTAACCATGCATGGTAGAATACATAAATAAATCAATATAAATATAATATGTATTAGTTTGTTGTGGATAGTATCTGAAAATAGAATAAGACTATTTTTTGTAAACGTTTTAAAATAAAAAAAATGTGACTATTTTTATTGGACGAATGGAATACAAGGTTATTTGAAATATGACTCTAAAAATTACAAAGTAGTAATATGCATGTCTCAAAATTGTGCAAAGTCGAAGTCGAAAAACTTCAACGCTGCTAAGGGAACTCATTGGTGATACATCAAACTCAAATCCATTCACAACTTGAAGCACTCGCTCCAAATTTTCTTGAACAATATGAAATCTCGAAGATAAGGTAACATGCCACTTGTGATGATCTCTGCATCTTGAAACAAATTCTAAGCAAAAACAAACACTCCTTTATCTGAGTCGATCATCCTTTTTGCAGCAGCAGATCCAACTATTCTCTCAAGCTGATCACAAAAACAAGATGTATGACTAGTTAACACTTTAAATAAATATTTAAACAAATGTCATGAAATAAGAATGGGATTCGTACAAAAGAAGAAGCATTGCAAATACAGCATCCACAAGCATGCAGGCGATGAATAAATTTAATTTAAAAAAAAATCCAATTTAGAGGTGGGAAAGAATAGGCCATCAAACATCTAAATATTGTGAAGGTAAACAAGGAAAAATGTGCAATTGACTCTCCATTGCTTTGTGGTGTTTATAAGTATATTTAACATAGAATACATGGAAGAATAGATTGTGAATCTATGAATGTCAAAACCAGTCTAATCCCCAATATAAACTGAAACAAAGGCTGGTAAAGTGTATAAGTGATCTAAATATAGAAAAATAACAATGAGGATACTAATCTCTTTTCGAAAACAAACTATTTCAAAGATAAATGACCAATTCATATGATTTTGCACAGATCAAGCACAAGAATGATACCCGGAGATTATCCAAACGAGAAAACAATACTCTGCAATTCATGCTATCAGACTCTTCCAGAAAGTTAACTATCTGGAAATATAAGTAACAATTGTAGTGAGGGAATATCAACATACGAGAAAAGGAAACAACTGCTAGTGAAAAATGGAAAGATACCTGTGGGTAGAATTCTTTTCTCTCTGGCAAGGAGTAAATTATCAAATTCTTCACACCGCGAATCTATTTGAAGTGGGGTCGGGGGAAGAGAGAAAATGAGTATAAAGATTACAGAAGAGAAAAAAAAATTGTAAGTCTGAAAAGGCTGCACTGTACTCTAGGTTTTAAATGGGTAGAGAACTCAGAAGAGTTTATAGTGCCAATTATTAGCTTCATTTATAAATCGCTACTGACCAAGTTTGTATTGCAATAATTTGAATCTCTACATGCATTGATACTCTCGCGGAATGCTTTTCCAATACTAAGCAATATTAACACTTCAAGGCAAACTAGTAAGTAATACTAGTCCGTCTGTAAATGAGAAGTTCCGTGTGCAGCTGTTTCTAAGAGGCACCGACAATAATAAGCTCCATCCCTTACTACGGCTCGGGGGGTATACATGGCTTAGGTGGGATTAAGCAGCATTATTGGAAGAAAAAGTCCAAGGGGCGCCTTAGGCAGAATTAGGTGGATTTCTTCTTTTTTTCTTTTTTGGTGGAAAGAGCAAGGTCAACTCTGAAATAACTTAATTGCGAGAAGGACAAGGACTAAACATAACAAACGTATCAACAAACATAAGGGAGTTTGACTAACCTTGTATCTGTAATAGAAATGGGCTCGCTCAGTGTAGAGCATAATTTTCTTTTCTCCTCTGAAAAACTCACCCCTGACATGAGAAATCTCATTTCGCTTTATATACCTATACAACAAAGAATCATTCTAGTTGTCTAAGAAAATGGTTTAAACAAAATTGAAACAATGGAGAGGGGGGATACAAAAATCAATTCATACAAGAGTTTACAAAACCAAATAGAAATGAAAATTTTCTTACTCTCCAAACAAGCAGACTGAAGCAGACTGAGATTTCAAATAATTCCTAAGTCGGACATACTCAAAGTAAGAGCTGACAAAAATCATCACTCCATCCTGAAAAAGGAAGAATACATTAGAAAAGTCACTCCTTTGTCATGGATATGAGTTCTAGAATCATATACAGATAAAGCCCCATATCACCTGAACAGAATCTTTTATCTTGGGGAAGACCTGGAGGAAAAAAAAAAAACTTTATCACTATCAACTTTGCCCAATGACCAAATCAAGAAAGATTTGTTACAGTCACAATGAAGAACACAAGAACCAATTGCAACTATACTATGTTTCAAATCAGTGAGAAGTCTCATTACTCCACAGGTGCCTTTTGAGAAATTTGGAAGTATTAAATTTGGAAGTATTAGGCTATACGATCACTCGTTTTATTACCATTCTGCAGAAAAGTTTCAAGTGTTTTAGCTCTCTGTTTATCCTTTACTTTCCATTTGCTATTTGATGTTTCCAGACAACTACTGCCTGACTACCTTGTTTCCTCTGTAACAAAATGCCAATACATACAAGCTCTATCTTCGATCAATAAACTGATCCCGAGATAACTAGCATTTTGCGCTAACATTTACAGATCTCGTACAGCATCTCTGTTCCCAATGTCACTTAATCACTTAAGCAATGTAATTTTTATTCAAAATTGAAAGTCAAACATCTATGTTAATACATAATATCACATGTCAAATTGCAATAACTGTAGAGCAGTAAGTATTCAAACTCAGATCCCACCAATGTGACAGGAAACATCTAAGAATTTAACGGCTTAGAACTGAAACATATGGGAAGATCTGGATAAACCTTTTCACAGAAATATTTCAGACGGGCATTGTCAGCTTCCACTATTGATTCTATATCAAAACGCTCATAGATCTGCAAAATTGATAGATGAGTTGTAAGATCATGAAGTAACTAACTGAAGAACCTAGTCTAATATAACCATGCTTTATTAAATCAGATGAGAGACTATTACTAAAGCATACAAGGCAAGTGCACGCATGTTACATACATTCATATGTGAATTAAAAGTTTAAACAATGTAAAAGTCAAAACTGATAATTACTATATTCAAATTCATTTGAGCACAAAAATTGCTTGTACTTGAATGAGAACATAAGCATGGACTAAACACTATGGTGGAATATGATATGGGTACTCAACTCCACATAATAGGGTAACTGCTCAATTATTGTTTTTACTCACACAGTGGATGCAAGTCATATGCTTCCGCAATAGTGCTTATGATAGTTATTACTTCATCAGTTCATTGAGTCACAAATGTCAAATGGTGATTGACTTCGGAGGTTACCTGTCGCGCTTGAATTAATATTTTTGGAAGAACACCTTTATATGAGCACTCCAATTTAACCTGAAGCAATGAACATCATGAAGAGAGCCTCACCAGATGAATTGAACAAAAAAAAATTGCAAGTGGGAAGATCGATGCAGCAATCATATCATCAGCTACTGACTATTAAGATTTATTTGTCTTCAAAAAAACATTTAACATGACCACTGGTTGTCTAAAATATATGCTCCGGTTAATACCAACTGATACACAAATTATGCGCAATTGTCGGTCCAATTCTAGAAGACTGACAAATATCTTACGGAAACCAATGGTTCCCTCCTGATGGACATAATCTACAAGTTCTTGCTCACTTATCGCCAGAAC
Organism: Salvia miltiorrhiza; assembly: GCF_028751815.1. Lineage (NCBI taxonomy): Eukaryota > Viridiplantae > Streptophyta > Magnoliopsida > Lamiales > Lamiaceae > Salvia > Salvia miltiorrhiza. Next base: position 52,062,948 of record NC_080390.1, read on the forward strand.
AGCACTGGTAACATAAATAAATCAATTAAAATAAACCCATGCAATCACAGTACACCAAAATGAATATGGAAAACCTTGAGAAGTAATGAAAGTTCTACTACTAGATGTCACTATATTCCTTCACAGAGGTTAAAAGGTAGCCCAAATTTTGGACAAGCACATAGAGATATCAGGGTAAACTTTTATGAGCAATCAATTAAATTGTAGTAACATTTAAAAAATTAGTTTGACTATACCACTCTAAATTAATTGCCAGTTTGGTACACGCATTACATGTGTATGCAATTAAAATCCTTACAAAATAACCTCTATGGTATTACAGTTTATTGTTTCAAACAAGCTCATGGACATGTTTCATTTGGCACCCTAACAAACAGTGCAGGGATTAATAGGGCAACTTGCAGTACTCCAGTGGTAGAAATATGCCAGAAATGACCATGATAGCATGCACCCAACCTTTACGCACACTATTTCAGGGGTTTCTATTTCCTAAGGGCAACTAATAACTACTCCCTCCGTCCCAATTCAATAGGTCATGTTTTCTTATTTGGACATCACATTTCAATAGGCCACTTCTTTAAATGGAAAGTCAATGCATAACAAGCATCCTCACATAACTCATTATTTACACTAAATGCCATTGTACCCCACACTAGAAATGAGAATTGCGAAAACAAAGTTCAAGCTGAAGTAAGGTAAAACATAGCACATTGCATGAATTACAATATAGAGAATATGAGCAAACCTTTCCTCGGTAGTTAAGGCAATGCTGATTAAACAAGGCATTCATTTCTGCAAAAGTAACAATATAAGAAAGTTGAAAGAAATACTTCAACTTCAAACCAAATTGGAAAAGCCATACCTATTCAAGATGCTACTCGCGTTCAGATAATGTTTTGAGAAGAGAGATCATAGAAAGGATAGAGCCATTGATTACTGTTAAATCTAAGGATTAAGTTTTCTGTGATCTATTTTATTCCCTATCTTGTGCTGTTGTGCATGTGCGTGTGTGTCCATGTTCCATCTGCATAATATCACTAACAGAGATTCATAACAGATATATTATCAGCTGTATATATTACCTGGATTTGTATGAGAACCTAAAATTACTGTCTGCCGATAGAAACGTGCTTGTCCATCTAGATACCTGAAAAACGAAGATATTTAATTACAGAAATATTTATAACAAGAAGCCAGTACATTAACAATTAGAAAGGCTCTACTTCATCACTTCCCAACAAATTACCGACAGATCCTCATCACTTCCTACTTTGGAACAAAAATAGTACTCCCTCCGTCCCCCAATTCGGTATCCCTTTGAGAATGGTACGGGTTTTAATAAAATGGTTGAGTGTATTGTGAGTTGAATAAGGATCTCACCTTTATGAGAGTGTTAAATGATTAAAGAGGAGTAAGGGGCCCACATTTTATGGGGTTGTGTGGAGTACTTTTACTAAAAATAGAAAGGGATACAAAATTGGGGGGACGGACTAAGAGATACCAAATTGGGGGATGGAGGGAGTACTAATTAATGTAATACAAAAATGGAATGGTCAAGGACCATCTACAATAATTTCTTGAATGATACATTCTCAATATTTGTATCAATTTTGCAGAATTACGTGATTCAATGGTACATACTTTTTTGTCTCAAGCTAGAACATAGAGTTAATCTTAGCCAAACATTTCCAAGGCCACATGAAATCGAAGGCAAGACAGATATACACCAAATGCATACCATGGTCTTAAGCGCATAACATCAGTTCCATGCTGCTTACATGGCAGCTTATTCAATTGTTCAACAACAGTATTTACATGGGACCAATTCTGGAGAATATCATAGAATGAAATAGAGTCAATTACAAAATATCAGCGATAAAACATGATGAGTGTAAGACATTAAACAAATAACTCGCACACCTGCATCAACATAACATCTGCATGGTCAATGATTAAGATCTGTGAAATTCTCATTGATCAGCATATTATTTAAAAGAAAAATTCTGCAACATAACTCATGGATAACAAACAACTTTCTTACTTCTATGGAAGAAAGATAATCAACATCTTTTTCCTTTTGAGCTTCTGCCTCCCCAATTTTCTGCAACCAAATAATTCAATAATTAGAACCACATTGTGCCTATGACTGACAGTTAGCAGGAAAGAATCATTTATCTGCTAAACAAATACAAATACAGAATTGGGATCATATATGACTCAAGATCCAAGGGGGGATCATAAAGAAACTGAAAAATAATTGAGTGTCTCATAATTATCAGAGCAGGGACTATATGCAGCGCACACCTAAACCATAGATATACATTTCACAAAAAAAAAGACCAAGCCAATAAGATCACAAGTTCAACAACGTTTACTGCTTGAAAGTGTAAGATCTGTAATAAGGAAATTCTTACAGTGATCAAGCCGAGAGGAGATGCAATAATGATGTCTGAAGTATAGAAATCACCATACAACTTCATACCCCTACAGAAAAAAGGAAAAAAAAAAGAAAAAAGAAAATCAAAGTTATTGGACACTTGCTTGTGTTCACAAACCACTTGGAATGGTTGGATATCAACCAGATAACTATGATGATGCTATCTAAACAATTTGCTGAGTTTATGTGCCTAGTATTTTTAGGAGAAAAAGAAATAATTGTGATTGCACTACGTACAAGACAGCAGCACACTACTGCATACAAAATCAGAAAAGGAAACTGCAAAAAAGTGTTCTGATGGGAACCACATGTCATGACTCATGATTACCTGTTGGTATACTTTATGCCAATCATGAAGTGGTCGTTGTTGTCATCACCACTGCCAAAAAGTGACTGGAAGTCAGGTGGTTTTCCAGACGTTCTGAGTTTAGGGATCTCTAGATCATCATCTTCATCCTTGTTCTCAGTCCGTCCAGAACCAAACTCTTCACAAAATCTTTCCAAATTTTCCACAGTCGCCTGTAAAGGGAAAATATTTATGATCTCTCCAAAACATAAATTCTCACTTTAGTAATAGCGCCTATGCATAAAAGCATAAAAAACATTAAATCATCAAAACTTGAATTATAGACAAACTGATTTTTTCACAAGACATGCAGCAATTTATAGACAAACTGATTTTCTCCTATATGTCTCTATACTTTAGCTTCACAGATGTCATCACAGGTGCTCATACCATAAAGCAATAAATACTATTACCTTATGTTTGGTCGGAGTTAACTGTATCAACCTCTTGACAACCCTGCGCATGATGCCCGCTAGAGGCAACAGGATCAGAACCTGAAGAGAACAAAAATAAGAAAATCAGAAGATGCATCCAACGCCACAAACATATAGTAGCAAGTGCAACTGTGCAAGTGACCCATAGAAAAGTACTGGATAAACATAAACCAGTAAAGCAAAGCCTGATTAGGAGGCTGCTTGAGTTGGGCAGGGGATCACAGGAATATGTAGCTTATAGACAGATTGACAATTTTTTTCTGAAAGCAGGAATAAGCAAGAAACAGTTGAACCACAAAACTAGTGCGTCCAGTGGTTCTTTGCTTTCTTCATCTCGTTACTATTTATGTATAATCTGTGTACAGGGACTACACTTAATAACTCTTCTTTCCATCGTTTCAAGTGATAATTCAGCAAAAGATCTTTCTCTTTTTTTCTGGGGGGGAGGGGGAGGTAAGAAGACATCAAGTAAAAGTTGGCTCACTCTATTGTTTATAACTATTGGTGAAATTCTCATCAAAGTAACAATTTTTTGAAAAAATTGGAAATGTAAAAAATAAAAAAAACTAGCTTACACCCCAAATATAAAGTTATCTACGCAAAATTTATAGTTGCACTCCACTCTGAGTTTTAGGCTGTTGGAGTAATCTACAAATGAAATCACAAAATAATTTAGACAATTAAGCATCAAGTTCCCAGCCATTCAAGCCAGGATCAAAGAACGCATTTTGCAACAAGAGACACAATCATTGAACAAGATAACTCTATTTCATAATTGCAAAGGAATAAAAGCATAAGAGATACCTTAGGACGAGTAAAGCCACGATCCCTGTAAGCGTCATCATCACCGCTTTGGCACTCGACACTTACTTGATTCTTACTCAACTTCCTTTCATTTTTTACCATAAGATCCTTGCTTTTAAAGACATGATTCAACTGCACAATATGATCAATTAAGTTAATGATAAAGGCAACAACAGCTAAGAGTAGTATCAAGAAGATGACCTGTGTTCCATGTAAGTACATAGGTATGCAACATTTGTAGTTGAAAACATGTAAATATTAATAAATAAATAAATAAATAAAATAGAACGGGTCAAGTATATACCGAATGCATGAGGTACGCATCCATGACGTTTGAATCTTCTTCCAATCCTTTGAGGTAAAAAGGCTTCTTGTTACAGTGCATGATATCATAATAGTTGCTGCCTATTAAAGTAAACCGTTGAATCACAAGTGGCATTAGGAACACATTCACATTTAGCATATAAAGTGTTAATACAGAGAAGTAAGAAAACATGTAATTTTAAATGGAATATGTATGGAAGACAAAGGAAATTGTCCATCCAACCACAATGACATCTGCCTCCCACAAACACACTCACCAATAAAGCAAGAGTGAAAATTAAAAGACGTGAGATAATGAAAAAGAATACATTTTCAGAACATCCAAATGAAACCGAGCTTTAAGGTATTCTATGACAATCTGATATGAAAAATTTGCACAACTCAAGAAACACATTTTCCCCTAAATCGGATGCACTGAGTCAGAGAAACAACTGATGTGAAAATTTTGCAAAAGTTTTGAGTTCACATATGTCGACGAACATACTACCAAATCACTCAGAGCCATGCCTCAAATACTCCAAAAACTCAGTTGCATTATGTATTTGACATGGATATATGCTTATGCAATTTTCCTTCAGATAGAGCTACAATACATAATAGGTTTGTGCAGATGGATTTTAATGAAAAGCTTAAGGTGGAACTGTGGGGTTTTGCCTCGACGAAGCGTAAGCCTTACAACGAAGACGAAAAAAAAAATCATAATAATTATAAAAAAGGATAAAACAACATATATCAATCAAAAAATATCCAGTTCATCAAAATAAAAGTATCTCAAAATATATTTGCTAAAGGGAAGCTATTGTTTATTTTACTTACAGATCGAAAAAAATGATCTTAGTTTAGATTGATGACATTCACTGCTGCTTGATGCCTTGCAGCTTTCCAACCAATGCTTGTATAACCTAGGCTTGAGACCAGAAAGAGAATTTGTTTCCAGATCCTACATAAAATATTGTGTTACATGCAATATGCATCTAAAGAAAATCAATAAACAGCCAGAGTAAGAATCGAACTGAATTACTGTCCCGTATGATCCCTAATTTGAAAAACTACAATTATTATAATGTTCTTAGAAGAGAATAACGGAGAGAACATCTCAGTTAGGTAAATTCATAAATGTCCAGAATCCATAAAACAACATTCAGATGGAAGTTCCAGTGGAATCATTTACTTCATAAAAACGCTCTAAGCTATTGAACCAAAACTATGTTGTGTTCTAAGGCAAGCGAAAATTTATTTGCTAATTCAATCCGCATTCTTGACTCCAAGAAAAAGAGTTTGACACTTTTAATGAAAGCATACAAAATGAGTCTATGGATTGAACAGCAAGAAACACCTGATGCATGAATTAGTAAAGGAAACAACTACTGCAAATAAATTTCAAGCAAATTATTGCTTACTGAGAAATAAGAAACCTTCAGAATTGAGAAACGAGTATCTGATATCACATGAATAAGTAGAACGGAAAAAGAAAAATTAAAAAAAAAAAAGGCGAGAGAAAACCTTAATAGAGCATTCTCCTGTTCCTTTCCAATGACAATTTGACATGTTAATAGCTGGCATCTTCCATGTGTACTTCCATTTCCTTCTCAATAAAGAATCAACCTCGGTGGATACCAGTTTGTAACTCAAATGATTGTCAAAGTTGCTGCATGCCAAGAAAACTTAAATGTAAATTTTTCTAGGGATGAAACAGGAAGCAAGACTTCAATGTAAATCATTTTACATGTCCCAATACCGCAGAAACTTAGACACTTAGAAGAAGAATTAAACTGCAACAAAGGCAAACAGGCCTCTCCTGTATCAATGGACAAATTTCTTTAGCATAAAATACAATGTGTAGTAAATCTAAAGAGAGAGTCTGCATAGTTTTCACAAGCCTCCAAGTCTAACAAAATTCTTTACCTTCCCAATCAGCTAGTTATCAGCTCGGGCATCTTTACTCAATGATAAATTGATAATTTTATACCAATCTTTAGTTGTCTTAAACATTAGTAGCTTAAAAGGCAGACAATGTTCTATTTTCGGACAACCCAAACGTTATTCGGACACAGAAAAAAATTACATAGATCTCTTCTGCAAAAATAAAGACGTAGAGCATTGAGTTCACAGAAAATATGCCCTTCTGGATGGCAAAATTAGGAAAATGATCATAAGCACAAATAGTGATGTGAACTGAAGAATGCTCAAAACTCTTTAGTAGACAAAGAACAAAGCACAACACATGATTTTGCTGGGGGGGGGGGGGAGAGAGAGAGAAGTGAAACAAACTAAAATAACATCATGAAAAAAAGTCTAGTGACATTCATCATCAAAAACTTCTATATCACTATTTCAATCATTTCAGGAAGAGCTCTTCTGAGCACTAGAATACAGTAAGATTTCCATATGCTGCCGGTTTTCCTCGAAATAATGAATAACCAAACCCTTAGGGAACATTTTAAATGCTGTAACAGAATGGACATATACAGGAAAGTGAAGGTATCATTGAACAGCATAATACCTTGTAACTGAAGATGCATCTGAAAGGGCTTGATCATTTGCTACTGATGTGGCTTCTTCATCTGAGTCAGACGTTGCATCATAATCATCTACCCCAGCATCTTCACTCAGTTCCACATGGTCCTTATCTTTTCCAACAATGTCATGCCTAGGTGACATACTATCATCTCCTACATAAAGCAAAAAGGGCAATGATGATTTGAACTAACAAAAAAAAAATATGTGTCCTCGACAAGCTCTTAAACTTATATGAAACAAAAACAGAGCAGCTTGAGAAGATCTTAACTTCAGAGTTTCAAAAAATTTATCAGGATTTCAATGAAATGAAAAGAAAAACAAATTATTATTGTTCTGTTTAGAAGTATGGAAGATCAAACCAATCAGCAAAACAGATATTACTCGTAATTACTTTTGCACCACATCTATATAGTCCATGAAGTTCCTTTCTCAATCATATTCAACTTTCAGTTTTTTAATCTCTATACATAGAGCATAACTAGGTAATGGTGAATCCAGCGTTATAGAATATTTATATTACCATCATCGTCGTCGTCTTCATCATCATCAGCCTTTCCTTCCAACTCGTCAATGGATTCTGGATCACTGTCTTCGTCTTCGTCTTCATCCTCATCTTCATCTTCATCTTCATCTGTATCACTTTCCCCTTGTTCTTCTCTTTGCCTACCCCAAAAGAGTATCATCAGAATAAAGTAAAGAACAACTAGAGCATCCTATCACATTTTACCAATTGAAGAGAAAAAATCTAATGCCATTAACTGTTTGAAAAATGCAATGCGGCTATAATTCAATGAAGCCAGATATTGTAGCTAACACTATTATCGCTTTTAGATATCATCTTATAAATATTTGTGTGGAACATTAGTATACGGATTGGATAAATTGATCCTCTAAAATTTGACAATCTGATCACAACCCACAAAATATTGAACATAGATTCGGTTTACCTTCTTCTAAGCGCGTCTGCAACAGAAATATTCCGTGTACCCAATTTCTTCAATAAACTATCGTAGACTGTCAGCTGCTTTGTGTTGGCAGCCAATTCGGCTCCTTCGCTCTCAAAATGTTCATCTACCTGCTCCTCTTCATGTAACTTTCCTGCGGGCACTACACAAAATAAAATCTGAAAGTGTAAATCTGAATGTTCAATCTCAAAACGATGCAGATTTCAATTCATAATAATACCTCCATGTTTCCCTGTTTTCCTCAGCTTAGCGGTGAGTTTCTCCTCGTCCTTTGAGCTGCGGCGTCGTTTCGGAGCTCCCATGACAGAGAATAGTAGAAGCAGAACGCGCGGCAACAACAATCACACTAATATGCTGGATTTTCGATTTTTAAAGCAGAGAGGAACTTGTAAGGATTAAAGACTCTTAAACCTTGTTAGGGTTTAGATTTTCTTCTTTTGTAAAAATTTCGAATTTGTTACTTCTAAATTTTATGGTTAGGTTAATTAGATTTATATATAATATGGAAACGAGGTTTATTCCCGTGGCACTTTATAATTTTACTATTTCAAAATTTCTTAATTTTTCTTAATTTACAATAATTCTCTATTTTATATTTTCTTAAATATAAATTGTAATTATTAATGCCATATTCTAATTAATATTAATATTTATTAACCAATTAATTAATAAAGATGTTACAAAAGCATAAATTAATTAATAGTATCTTTTATTATTTATAAATATTTACATACTCCTATAATTCTAATTATGAAATTATGCTATTGCATAATTTATGCATATTTATGAAAATGAAAATAAAAAACTCCACAGCTTGAGAAGATCTCAACTTCATCGTTTCAAAAAATTCATCACGACTTCAATGAAAAGAAAAGCAAATAATTATTGTTATGTTTAATTAGAAGTATGGAAGATCGTACCAATCAGCAAAACAGATATCAGTCCATGTAATTCCTTTCTCAATAATCATATCCAACTTTCGGTTTTAAAAAATATTTTTTATTATTATTTTAATTAAGAATAATAAGTCTCGGCAAATAGGGATTCATATAGTATTATATATATGGCGTTTTCCTCTTAATTAAATTAATTAAGTTGGTACCTTCTCCACTTTAAATCCCTCCATTAAGCTAACCTCGTAACATCGCTCGTCCTTCATTTCTTTTTCATGCGATTATGACATTTTAGCTAAACTATATCTATTAATTCCCTTTAAATGATAATCATTGGGCTGGTTTTGTTATCAAAGATGGGGTTTGCGAAAAAGAGGAGCTACATATCTTGCGACGATTAAATAAAAGTATACGTAGTCTCATCTACCTGTTTATCAAAGCAAAATCCAAAAAACAAGTCAAAACGAGCGTGTGTTGATCTAGCGGTACTAAAACTTTTAACTCTTAGCTATGGCAGGAACTTGACATTGGTATAACGAGATAATCAACTTTTATTTTTCTTTACACAAACAATTTGACATCAATATTTCATTTAAAGCCACCCTTTATGTTCCACATCGACTTGGTCATGAATCATGATCCTATCTCCAATATGTATCTGGAGTACTCTCTTTCCTTACGAGGCCTTTTAAGGGGACGATGGGCTCAATTCTAATATGGTATCAGAGTAGACCCATATTCGATGTGGTATGTCTATTATGCGCATTGTAATAGCCTATGAGTCGTACCGACCTACACATGCGGGGCGTGTTAAACCCACCTTTTATATCCCACATCGATTTGGTAACAATCATGTCTTCGATATAAATTTGGAGTACCATCACCCTTTATAAGGCCTTTTAAGGAGATGATGTGCCTAATTATAATAGAAATAAATTCCTGCATATTCTAATCATGCATTCTTCTTCCAAGATATGTTCCAGTTTACCATGAAACCTTGACGGAGTCATGGTTTCAATTATTTTAATTATTTGAACAATAGATAATAAACATGTAAAAATACATGCTTCTAACTTAGATAGTGGTCTCATGCCTGTCATTAGGGGGACTAATTTTTGAGATAATGGCCAATCATTTTCACAGACAATAGTTGCTCTCGAGTACACAGTTTCATAGATAGAAAGCTATCTTCCCCAAAAAGTAACACAACCAGATAAATATCTAATCAGGATCAAAAGAATTTATGTGAGGGCTAAGCAAATTAAAGAAATGCAATAGTAGGAGCAGAATCCTTAGTTAACTCTTCGGTTAATACATTTTATCACGCACCTCAAATGTCATAGTCATAGAAATGCCTAAAATGGTTTACCTAGCATGCTCTCCCCATAATCATATACGGTTAAGAAGAAATAAAAACGGAGAATTAAAAAAAATAAGAACAAAAAAAAAATTCTTAAATTCCACATATTATCAAAAATTATGGTGGTGGTAGGAATACGTAATGCTATATCTAATTAATAAATTACAGTATGTTACCATTTGTGTCATGGTGTGACAACGGCTATCCAAATTGGTGAAGGTTATATCAACACCTTATAATAATATTAGATGCAACTTAGATGAATAATTTGCAAAATCACAAATATTTCAAGAGCATTTTAATACGAGACACTCAAGGTCAAACAACATCATCATCAATCGTACATTTGGACTACAGACATAAAGCAAACAATAATGAGTTCAATGTTGAAAGCAATTGACAGTTTCTCAATCCATCTCTGCCAATGGGCGAAATTGCATTTATGCTTATGCTCAACTTCTGTAGCTTAGTACAAGAGATGATTTAGTCTAAAACTCACTAGCATGCTTCTTCAGGAAAAGGAAACCCAATGACTTGCATATTTGCCGATTTTCTCAAACCCTAGCAAGTCGAACTAGAAAACACGAAAATTTGGAGACAAATAAATCTCTATCTGAGAGGTTAATTCCTACTCATAACCGAAGCTGTCATCATCATCACCAAGCTCTACTTCAGCATCATTAGATCCACCAAGAATGGAAAGGAAAATCAAAACAGCAACAAGCTGAGTAGCAAGAAAGTATTTAGCGCGTCTCCTGAACTTCTTCTCTTCCTCTGTCTTCTCCCTAGTAGGTTTGCTCTTTGGCTTCGAACCTAAATTTTGTCGCGAATGGGGTCAATTCTACGAAACATTCAAATAAAATACTAATACTGATGGAAGAAATTAAGTAACATTGGAAGACATACGAGTTATTTATAGGCAAAAGCAAGATACTATAATTTTTCTCCACTAAGTAGCTTTTTATCGTATTATAGGAATGCTGGTAGCATTTACACCAATAGTCATGACTAACCATGAAGTCACTCTAAGCTAATTCTAGAGAAGACAAAGACTTTAGGTGCAATGGTAACTGACAAACAGTCAAACACTCAACTAGAGGCAGGATCCTTTCGCGACAATGCTTCCCGAAATTAAAACAAGACATAGTTACTTCAAAATAAACCAGAAAAGCGATTAAAATAACCCAAAAATAGTACCTAGCACCAAACATATCTCTAGATACTAGTAGGTACTCCAACAGAAACCAAATTTAGCCTCAGAAGTTTCTCACAAGAGGTGTCTAATAGCTTCACTCCATGGTTTTTTGTAAAGCTACATTCAAGAAGGTATTTTTGTTTTGTCATTAGTGGGCGGCGGGCGCAAAGTTTATTGTTGATCGGGTATTTTCAAAGCTGTATAAAGAGAGCTCTCTATCATGTTTCAACAGTATGTTTCCAAGACCTTTAAGTATTGGATGAGAATGAATCAAGTTCAGACAATGTAGCAAAATGTATATATTGATCAAAATAGACAATATATGTCTAATTAGTAAAATTGGATAGCAACATAATTATAAGTGAGACTCACTCCAATATGAAGGGCCTCGTTTTGAAGCTGATGATGAGGGATCTGACTGAGGAACTGATGAAGATGACGAACTGGCATCTATGTACTCCAGTTTAAGATTCTCAGCATACTTCACAAGATTAGCATGACCCAAGAGCTTACTTCTTAGAACAGATGTTTCCTATTACAGGTAAGAACACATGAAAAATGTATGATTCAGCCACTATATATACCTATTAAAGGAACATGATTCAATATCTGTATCAACTAGTCAACCTAGTACCAAGTTGCTGAGAAAGTGTGGGCCACTCAACCATGCATACAGCACCAAATAAGCATGGCAACTTGTACACTTATATTTCAGGTTGAGGCATATATCTCAGACTTTGTTCTTTGCAGAAATACAAAATAGATAGGGAATTTTCACCGCACTGGATCCAAGCTTGCAGATAACAACAAAATCACTTATATTCTCAGATCTGCCAATTCATAAGATAAAGCACAAGAGCCTTGAATATAAAAGCTTTAATATTACATGGACTACTGCGACATCAAATCATCTGAGCCTCATGGTATCATAAATGCAGAAAGCCACAAAAAAGGGGCAGTTTTAAATAGTACGGGTTATTCATGATTGTAACAAAATCACCTTACTGTAAAATTTTATGTTATACCAAAAAAAACTATCTCTCAATATATACATACATACAGGGTGTGGTTCAAATGAGAATTTTCTTATTGTGAGAACTGTAGTAACTTATACGTTCAGTGCAGTAAATTGTATGTGTTGTGCAATAAATGCATACAATTTACGGCACTAAATGTATAAGTTACGCCAGTTCTGACAATAAGAAGGTTCTCATTTGAACCTTTTCCTATATATACATGTAGGAGTGGTTCAAATAAAAACTTCTTATTGTGAGAAGTGCAAGAACTCTTGCACTAAACCTATAAAGTAACTGCATGCACTGAACTCTACACTCAGCAAGTGTTGTGAATTTATCATAGGACTATAGGAGTTTAGTGTAATACTCAGCATGAACTTCACACACACAGCGAAAAATTGCGAATTCGCGATATATGACATGAAGTTAATTTATAGCACAAGGCGTACAATATACTGCACTGAAAGTATAACTTATCTAGTTCTCACAATAAGACGGTTCTCATTTGGACTCTTTCCTATGTACATATCTAAAAAGAAAACAAAACAAAATTCCAACTTTTAACAGATGACAGAATCTTAACAAGTAGAAAATAATCCACCAGTATGAGTTCATAATTCTGTATCTGACAATTGTAAAGCTCAATAGATTCCAAAAAACAGTAACTCACTTCAGAAAGGAAGTCTCCACTTACAATGATGATTCAAATATAACCATTAGAAGTACTCACAGGTAAAGCAAGAAGCGTAAACAGAGCATGCCCAAGGAAAACTGCATCCAAACTTGTTGGCCTGCATTGGAAACATTGTGTTATGCAGTATTACCACATATAAAACAAGAAAAGCAGCAGCCATTAAGGCTTACACAGAGCAAAGGAAATTACCTATCTTCAAAGAAAAAGGTTTGTTCTCCCAACCTAGCTGACAAAGCACTATATGCAACAGTTGCTCTTCGATATATCTGCATGTAAAAACAGCACAATAAGCCATGCTTGCACAAAATGCATAAGAAACTATGCATACATGTAGATATACATATGTGTGTGTCTTCTTGATATTGATAATAAGCATTTTTATTCATCGCGCAGACATTTACAAATGCTGAAAACCCAAATAGGCTAATCATATGTAATAACGTTAGGTTTTGATCTTGTTCCATCCAGAACCTTATAATTTGACGGATTTTCATGTATTCATTTGTGTACAGAATATACAGATGCTCGGTGTGCACATGGGCATTTGCAACATGCGTACACATGCATCCTCACAAGAGTGCACATATCAATAGAGAAAAACATCTTAAATCACACAAAAAAGTAGATGAGAAATACGTCCAAACAGAAATACCTCTTCTTCCCTTCTTTCTGCATTCTCTGATGTTATCCCAAGTAGTAGTTTCACCGCATAGACTTGCTTATAGTACAAAATCTTTCCTATTGGCCAAGGGAGATCAGAGTAATAAATCTTGTGTGCTGACTTGCCATCAGAACCCACCCATAGTTCATACAAGACTGCATCAGCAAGCCATGACTCAACCATCGCCTTAAATGATACCCATTCAGGTATACCACTCACCTCAGCATCCAAGTCAACAACGTCATCTTCCTTTAATTTCTGAAGGACCCCACCGTTCTCATTGTTATAAGCAACATAATCACCAGACTCAACAAAGGGTATCTGATCTGGAAGAGAGACGATGCATGTCTATTATTTCAGACATACATACTTAAAAAATATAATGATTTTCAGTGCATAAAAAGCAAAAACCAAAATATCATGTTTGGTGTTACTAATAGCAAGATCAATGCCTATATTGAAAGTCAATGGCTCCACCAAAGAAAAAAGAAGCCTTTTGGTCAAAAGAAAGATTCAAGAAGAACATGAATCTATTCCTTTTTCATTATAGAATCTCAACGTTCTTCCACAATAGCACATTGAACATCTAATGCTTTTCTAGACCTAAAAATTAAATATAGAATAAGCTATGCTATGATAAATATTCGATCACCTGATATTTGACTACGTATGGTAGCATCATAGACCATTATATGAGTCTCCCAACAAAAGCTAGTATTTCACTTACACAAATCTACTTAACAGAAAGTTTGTGACAAATCTCCAAGTGCCTTATTACTTTCATGATCAAGAAAGGGGAAAAAAGAAAGACAGAAGAAAGAGCCTGAATATTACAAAAAATACATAAAACATTAAGGAACCAAACAAAGTTGTGATTCTCGATTAAACAAGATGGAAACGGATGTCAATAAATGCCATTAGGTTTGCCATGGAATAATTAAGATAACTTCATTATTAGCTTCAACAGTTTTGCCATGAAATTATTATCATAATCTAGCCTGGTATTTGGACCGGCCATCAATATAACTAATCAAAGAACCAACAAAGATTTCTTTGCCAGTGATTTTGGAGAATTGGACATTTGAAATGTTTGCAGTATCAGTTCATCCGATACCAACTAGCTGGAGGCCTTAGATCTACTGTCACATTCAACATGCCCCACGTTCATTTCTTTTAAAAGAGATATGCTATATCTATAGTGTTCATTATAACAAATGTTGTTTGAAAGGAGATAGAAAAATAGCAACGTTCAAGCACAATCAACCGAAATCTTGCTAATTCCAACCGAAAAATAGCAGAATATGTTTTTTTTTTTAAGCAACTACAATAAATCCACAAATTCATAATCCAAAGGGAAGCATGGCAAAAGGCTCATCTTGTTGCTAGCAGTTTTTAGCCAATTCGGTATCACCCAATCGTGTAAACAGAATCACGAAGCAAGAACTATTTGTGTGCAAACGCGAGAATTGCCAAGTACCCAATACAAGGTTCAATTTTGCAGCGAAATTACAAACAATAATAAAGGTGTGAAAATATATAAAACCAAAAAACCATAAAGAATCAGAACCAACTAAATATAATTACTTGATAAAAGTCCCGAGAGCGAAATCTGCAGCAGAAATTCAAATGAAAAAAGAAAAAGTTCTGAAACAATTGAAAAGGAAGGAATTACCAGAATCAGGATGGATGAGATTGAATTCCAAAGTGAAAGGGATGTTGGCAAATTTAAGATAAATGTAAGCAGGCAGACAGTTGGGGCAAGCGGTGGGCAGCGAGAAACTGGGCTTTCTTGCCACAAGTGTCAGCGCCTCTCTTTGGCCTCTCCCATCTTCCATTGCTCCCACAGATTAACTAAGACAATATTGTTGGAATGCTTAATGTTACACCTTGAATCGGATTTTGATCTTACTGGACAAGAAAGTAATGAATTCGACTGTTAAACCCTAAACCGAACCGACCGGTTTACCGGTTAACCGGAACCAGTTAAGAGGAATTCCTCTAACCGAAAACCAAACCGGTTTTTCGACCGGTTAACCGATTAACCGGACCGGTTAATCGGTTAACCGGTCAAAACCGATTAATGCACTGGTTCTCAATTTGGTAGAATTAAAGATTTGAACTCATGACCTTTGAAAGAAAGAATGAGACCTTATCCACTACACCAATTCATTACTTGTGATAATTTATAACAACAAAAATATTATAGACACATGTAATTTATATTAAAAAAAAGAACAATGATAATAATTTAATTTCCAACCTAGACAACAATATTAACTCACATTATAGCCAAAACCCAAAAACAACAATAATACATAAGTTATTAAATTGACAATACTTGTCTAAACAATTTGCAGTACCCCAATTTATACTTGCTTTACTTTTCTTTCTACTTTTACAACTATATTATTTGTTTTATGGAATTGTGATCGACTGCCTGCTTTCCAATACCCCTATTTATACTTGCTTTACTTTTCTTTCTACTTTTACAATTATAGTTTTATAAGTATAAAGGGTAGCACCTATTCGCTAGGCTCTACTCATATAATTTAATTTCATCAATTATGCAAGTCAAATTCCCACTTTTATTTCATAATACTAATCTTAATTATATGTGGGTGTGTTGGAGTTGGAGGATACAGCATGCAAATCTTAATTAGTTCCAGAAATTACATACTTTCTTAATAATTTACTTATTTAGTTTTCAACATATATATACAGCTTCACACCCAAAATTCAATCAAATACTACACTTTGCAGCAAACACCATATATTTCACCATCATTAAACAGCAAAACTCAATCAGGCGTGTCAAATAAAATTACATATTTGATATTTTTATAAGGTACAACAGCAACTCCTATACGAGCAAGCTAACAACTTGAACAATAAAATGTATATATGAAATATATGAACAATAAAATATATATGGAGGAGCTGCTTGTGGCTGAGTGAACACTTAAACTAAAGTAAAGTAAACTAAAGTAAACTCACTTTGTAACAATGGAGGAGCTGCTGCTGACGGAGGGAAAAACGAGGGAAGAGGCGAGCCTGGCGAACTGAGCGACGCCGGCAAAGTGCTGCTGCTTCCTGCTGCTGCCGGAGGGAGGAACCAGGCGGAGAAGGCGCCGGTGCTGCTGCTGCCTGCTGCTGCCGGAGGGAGGAACCAGGGGTCCAGGCGGAGAAGGCGCCGGTGCCGGTGGGAGGCGGGGATGGGAGGCCGGAGGGAACCGTGGAGGAGGCGGGCTGCGGGTGGAAACAGGACAGGAAGGCCGAAGGTGGGGATGGGAGGCGGCTGGAACAGTTGGGTGAGAGAAGTGGGAACTGGGAAGGAACCGCACGCACGCAGCCTAAAGTTCTAAACCCTATTGTATTGGCTATTACCCTAAATTAATTAATTAAAAAAAAAAACCGGTTAATCGGTTTAACCGGTTAACCGACCGGTTAAACCGATTAACCGGTTTACTGGGAAAGTGCTAACCGATAACCGAACCGAACCGGGAAAAATCGGTTATCACCGATAACCGATTTTTTCGGTTCGATTACGGTTTTAACCGAAAAACTGCCACCGGTTTACCACCCCTACTTATTTCAATATTTCGTTTAGGAATTGTAATCTCAAATTTGTATAAGAAAAATCCTATAATTATTTGTTTTTTCTTGTACTCTCCCCTCAAGAAACATCTCCCTAAAATTAGGATCGTAAACTAATCAAATATTTTTATTCAATTCAGTATTCGATTCGAAATTATGATATTCGTATTTAAAAATATTCGATTCGATTGAATTAGTATTCAAATATAAATATGAAATTATGATATTCGATTAGATTTAATTCAATGTTCGTAGATACCTAATTAAATATTTAAATATTATATATATATGTGTGTGTGTGGATGGGTTAAAATAAAGGGCAAATAGCGCCAAAATCCCTATAGTTTCCCCGAATTCACATTTTTCCCGTGACTTTTAAAATTCTTGTTAAAATCCTTGAACTTAATTCCGTTTCTCGTTTTTCCCATAAAATTGATCGGCAATATAACTAATGCTGACATGGCAGTCGGAAAGCCACGTAGGATTAAGTTTCCGGCGAAACAAACAACATAGTTTAAGCTAAACCCTAAACGACGTAATTTTATGCATATTTAGGGAATTAAATGCAATTCAATCGAAAAATTGAGGGCAAAATCAAATTAGGGTTCTTGAGAAAAACACACCCTATCCATGTCTTTGTCTTCATCATCCCGCCGGAACTTCGCCTCTGCCACCGCCATCTGTTACCACTGCTCTCTCCGACCTCAAATCTCTTCTCCACCTCTCTGCCACCGCCCTCTGATCCCTCCCAACACCAATCCACGCAGAAACCTCCACCACCGCTGCTACTTTCGTCCCCTGCCCTTTCAACACTAACCACCGAGTGCGCCGATTTCGATGAAGAACCTTTGGCCGGAAGCTGCCGTGCAGGATTTTATTCGGTTTCTTCCGTCGGAGATTTAGGCAATTCGTGGTGAAATTGAATCATGGAGCAGTGGTTTCCCCGCTGCTTACTCTTCGAGAATTTTGCTTGCGATTCTGACGGCGATGACAGAGAAGGAGTAAGAAAGGACTGTTCAATTGTGTATGAAACAACGATGTTTTGGTCCTAATTTAATGACTCAGCACAAGCTTTCCACATAGGTGACACGTCAGTGCAATTAGTTGTCGGAAAACGTCATTAAGGGAAAAATGAGAATCAGAATTAAGTTCAAGGATTTTAACAAGAAATTTAAAGGTCAAGGGAAAAATGCGAATTCGGGAAAACTATAGGGATTTTGGCGCTATTTGCCCTAAAATAAATTATGAAGTATATTTCAACCTTAGAATGTAAAATTACGATGAATTCATCACATTGTTGGATGAACTTAATTTATATTCACAAATATTTAATTATATATGCATTAAAGTCATTTTTCACAATTTTAAAAGTAAAACTTGACAGTTTATAAAATGAAAATTTTAAACTGAAGTCATTTTTTCACTACAAGTCGCGCTTCTTCATTGCGATTGTAAACTAATCAAATAATTCGTATTCGATTCGATATTCGAATTTTGATATTTGTATTCGATAAATATTCGATTTGAAATATATATATTCGATTTGATTCGATTCGTGATTCGTTCACAACCCTACCTAAGATGACAAAAAAAAAAAACACACACACACACACAAAAAAAAGCTAGTTGTAAATTAGGTGGGTGGAAAAAAGATTTCACAAGTCAGAATAAGTGATGACAATTAGTAAAATTATTTTTTCAAGAAGGGATGAGTCCACTAGCGATAATTTCATGTCTCATGAGTATATATATGATAATCATAAGAGTGATACTTAGAATTATTTTTAAAAATGAACTATAAATATGTTTTTGTGGATTGACCACAAAAAATATGAAGATGTTTTGTGAACGAAGGAAGTAAATATTATGAAAGAGAAAACATACGAACAAAATTAATAATGCATGCACCATATTATTATCATAGTATTTAATATAATGCATTAATATATTTGTCATATGAGTGTTGTCATATAATACATTGTTCGAAATGATATATTAAAATTACTTAAGTTTTATAGAAAATTATATTTTTCGAGAGAATGGAGAATAACGAACAAATAAATAAATTTTATGAACATAACAACATAACTCATGACAGACGTATTTAATAAATATAGTGAAATTCTCGCCACCTTTAGGATTCGAAACCAGGCCAAATGTTTGTTCATACAGTATATAGATTTGTTCATAAAAATTATTGACTTGTTCGTTATTTTGGCCCATTCTTCATTCTTTGAATATTTAGCATTCACCATGGATCCATTCTCTCTCTCTATATAGAAAGGTTCAACGTAGAATGCTAAATATTTAAAGAATAGAGAATGCGTGGAAAAAAAATGAACAGATCTATAATTTTGATGAACAAATCAATGTACCGCATGAACAACATTTTGGCCTGGGTTCAAATCCTGAGGGTGGCGAGATTTTCACTATTTTTACTAAATACGTCTATTCATTAGTTATATTGATTTGTTCGTAAAATATATAGATTTATTCATTCTCTCGAAAAAGATAATTCTCTATGGAACCTAACCATATATATAGGCTAAAATAAGAGCATTTCTTAAGATATAAAATAAGAATCATTTTCAGCCCTTAGATAATCAAGATCTACGGTTGATTCGTAATCCTGTAGGATGAATTTATGATCCTGAGTTCGAATCCCAAAGGTAACAAAAATTAATTTTTCACAATTCATACCTTTATACAGCGAATTCATACGTGTTCTACATAAAATTCATACATTAAAAATTGCTCTTATTTCTTATTTTAAAATGTGATATCACAGTAGCCCACCCTATACTATATATATGTAGTCATGTTATTTTTTCATTCTTAGCACTAATTTCCTACTTTGGCCAATTTGCTACACTATTCCAATTGTTGTACAACTTATCTACTACAAACACCAATTATATTTTTATCATATTCCTACTCCTGCTCTAGACTACTCTACTACATCAAAAGAAGGTAAGACATGTGGTGGATAAATGAAATAAAATCCTTGTGTCTTGAAAATTCTAAATCTGTAATATGTAACGCGTGTTTATGCATCTACTCGATACTCGTTTACTCGCTTCCAAATATCGATAGATTGTAAAATAATTCTAAATTAAATCCATAGATTTAATTCGTTTGCTCATATAATATCTAAATTAAATTCGAAGATTTAATTTTCCTCACAAGCCGAAATAATCCACGACTCAAGTAAAATAATAATAGTAATTATAAATAATAATAGAAATAACATTTCTAATAAATAACATGACTTTGCTAAGTCAGTTATAAATCTGAAATAAAAATTATTGATTGTTTCAATAATCCTTATCGCGGTTTCTCACGCGAAGATAACAGACATAAATAAAATAATAACTCTGCTTCCAATAATATATATAATTCAATTCAGAATCATAAGCTGAAATCAAATCATAGATAATTACCGAAAGATGCAATAATTAATTATCGCATTGTTGATTTTAAAAACTAAAAGAGCGGGTTATTACAAAATATTTTACGGTTAACTATGGAGGTGCCTTCAATTGGGCAACCATAAAATGATGTATAGATATT
Source organism: Salvia miltiorrhiza (assembly GCF_028751815.1). Taxonomy (NCBI): domain Eukaryota; kingdom Viridiplantae; phylum Streptophyta; class Magnoliopsida; order Lamiales; family Lamiaceae; genus Salvia; species Salvia miltiorrhiza. The sequence continues at coordinate 52,083,761 of NC_080390.1, forward strand.
ATATTAATAATTTTGATTTTTTTAGAATAAAGTTATTGTGTCATGTAGAACTTCTCTTAGATAAATTCGAATGGGAGGTTTAACTCTTGAAAATCAATTTGATGGATTAAATCTCAATTTGCTTAATTTTAATTGGCGATTTCACTATTGTTCAAGCTATATTTTATTGAATAACTTAGCATGTTATATCATTTAAATTTGAAATTAGTAATAGGCGTAAACTCTTAGCATATTTTATTGTTTAAAACTATGTTTTAAGGAATATATGTGAAATAGAGTACGTTCTAACTTGTTTTAAGTAACAAATTAGTAATTATTATTTTTTTATTTTCGTAATGGACATCCATTCATTCATAATATATAGTACATGCAGAAAAATCAACTGACCGCCCGGCAAAGTGGCCTCGAAAATATGGCCGGCAATCGGTCATCGCAGACGATGTAGTTCATTACCGGCCACATTTTTCCGACCACTTCTCCGGGCGGCTAGAGGATATTCGTGCATTATAACATATTACCTATTGGATTTTGACATTTAATTCCCTCTAGATCATATATTTATATTTTTATTATATTTTGTGTTGATGGATTAAAATACGATATATTTTACGGTTAAGTATGGAAGTGCCTTCAATTGGGCAACCATAAAATGATTTATAGATATTATATTAATAATTTTGATTTTTTTAGAATAAAGTTATTGTGTCATGTAGACTAGAGGTTTCAAACGGTATAGGTCGGGCCGGGCCGGCCCGAACCCACCGAGTTTTGACTTTTATCGGGTCGGGTCTGGCCGGCCCAAAATCAAATCGGGCTGCAAAATTGTAGGCCCAGCCCCTATCGGGCCATCGGGCGGTCGGGCCAAACCCGTCCTTTTTTTTTGAATTTTTTTGTTATAAAAATAATTTAAATTAGAAAGATTAACTAACTTCATGAATTTAAATAGCCTATTACTATTAGTATATTAAATATATATCACTTGTGAAGCAACGAATCGAAGTAAAATTATGTAGAAATAAATAACTCCATGAATTTAAAAAGTTGTACGAATCGAAATCATATTAAATAGAAATTAATTAAACTAAATAATCTGACCTCCACACGTAAGCCATGACCTTAATTGTCAAAAAAACCATAATTGTCAATAAACCAAATTTCTTTAAATCAGATTTCTTATTTTGCAAACCATAAATCTCAAGCAAGTCGTATTACTTACCGTATGTGCAGCGGTAGAGGCCTATGGTTCAGAATTCAGATTGGAGATTTGGATGGATCGATGTGCAGCGGCGCTCAGATTTCAAATTAGCAATAGCGATTAGGATTTAGGGTATTACCATATTAGGTACTGCTAGGGCTTTAACTTTTAAGATTTTAATTTTAATATTTATGATTTTTAAAATATATAATTTAAATATTAATTAATTAATTTCAAGTGGGCTAAAAAGCCCGAAAACCCCGGGCTTTTTAGCCCGAAAACCCGATAAGCCCGACGGGCTCACTGGACAAACTTTTTAGGCCCATGTTTTTATGGGCCTCTATTTTCAGAGCCCAACCCAGTCCTAAACCCGGGCGGACCGGGCCGGGCCGATTTTGACAGCTCTAATGTAGACCTTCTCTTAAAAAAATTCGAATGGGAGATTTAACTCTTGAAAATCAATTTGATAAGATTAAATCTCAATTTGCTTAATTCTAATTGGCGATTTCACTATTGTTCAAGCTAGGGGTGGAAAATCGGGTAGCGGGTATCGGGTATACCCTCACCCGTCCCGATACCCGCGCGGGGATGGAATGTATCTACATCAAAACACAGGATCTCAACTCACTAAATTGTCAGCTAGGAGCTATACATTCTATTAATACCATAAAAGTACCACATATGGCCACTCCATAATTCCCTCCAGTAGATTACATAAAGCTATCCTTCATTCTCTTCATCCTCGAGCAGATGCACCCTGGGCTGTGTAGCAGCGGAAGGCCGTGTGGTGCATAACATCAAATGCCTATCAATGATCCTCGTTGAGACTGAAGCACCGCACTGCATCTCGTTGCGAAGACATCCCATCTTATACTGCGAGATGCTCGTCAGTCACAGAGGAAACACCATGAACATTTCCAACAATCTCATTGGCGGTTCGTAATACTGATAAGACGATGATCCAGCCTCGGAGATAATCCTCGATCCTAGAGGCTGATCAAATACTAATCCAGCCTCCGCAACAAAGATAATCCTCAATCCTGGAGGATGATCAAATGCTAATCCAGCCTCCGCAACAGAGATAATCCTCTATGCTGAAGGATGATCAAACGCTAATCCAGCCTCCGCAACATAGATAATCCTCTATGCTGGAGGATGATCAAATGCTAATCCAACCTCCGGAACAGAGTGTGGGGCCTGTGGGCACTGCCGATAAGATGCGTGACTCGTAAGCTTATCCATCAATAGTTTCATATTTTCTTAATGTGACCGGTTAGCCGACTGAAGCTCACTAACATTAGCCCGCAATGTCTTCATCTTTGTCAACATTTGTTGCACTAATCCATACAAATTTGGTTGGTCACTCTCCAGTCGGCTTTTTCGCTGACCTCCATGATTGTTGGCTCTTCCATTCCTATTGTTTCTTGTAGTAGGGTTATTTCTCCCTTCCAAGAGCCTTCCGCAACACCGGCCATTCGGGCTATGGCATCAACCCTGTCGTTGTCCTCTTGTGGAATTTGTTCGATCGTCAATTGAGTTCAAAATTTTAGTATGCCACTAAGTTAGGGTGCTTTGCAAAATTAGGCCACATTTTTTTTGGGCTTGCAAATTTGGGTCATTTATTATTAATTTTGGCGTAAGTGAGCCACATTTGTGGACGATGGGGCTATAATGTGATTCAGTACTTACGCCGAAATTAATAATAAATGGCCAAAATTTGCAAACCTGAAAAAATATGGCCTAATTTTGCCAAGCGCCCTAACTTAGTGTCCTACAATTTTTTTTGAACTTAATTAAATTGGTGGCTAACATTTGATTTTCACGATCCATTTCGCATAGTTCGCAGCATTAATTAACACATATGAGAATGAGTGTAAATAAAAGAAATTTGAGAAAAATTAAAATAATGAGATTTTAGATTGTCATATAGAAGAAAAAATTAATATTTTCCTATTATATAGTATAAGATGTATTTTTATAAATAAATACTTATCAATGATCCTCGTTGAGACTGAAGCACCGCACTGCATCTCGTTGCGAAGACATCCCATCTTATACTGCGAGATGCTCGTCAGTCACAGAGGAAACACCATGAACATTTCCAACAATCTCATTGGCGGTTCGTAATGCTGATAAGACGATGATCCAGCCTCGGAGATAATCTTCGATCCTAGAGGCTGATCAAATACTAATCCAGCCTCCGCAACAAAGATAATCCTCGATCCTGGAGGATGATCAAATGCTAATCCAGCCTCCGCAACAGAGATAATCTTCTATGCTGAAGGATGATCAAACGTTAATCCAGCCTCCGTAACATAGATAATCCTCTATGCTGGAGGATGATCAAATGCTAATCCAACCTCCGGAACAGAGTGTGGGGCCTGTGGGCACTGCCGATAAGATGCGTGACTCGTAAGCTTATCCATCAATAGTTTCATATTTTCTTAATGTGACCGGTTAGCCGACTGAAGCTCACTAACATTAGCCCACAATGTCTTCATCTTTGTCAACATTTGTTGCACTAATCCATACAAATTTGGTTGGTCACTCTCCAATCGGCTTTTTCGCTGACATCCATGATTGTTGGCTCTTCCATTCCTATTGTTTCCTGTAGTAGGGTTATTTCTCCCTTCCAAGAGCCTTCCGCAACACCGGCCATTCGGGCTATGGCATCAACCCTGTCGTTGTCCTCTTGTGGAATTTGTTCGATCGTCAATTGAGTTCAAAATTTTAGTATGCCACTAAGTTAGGGTGCTTTGCAAAATTAGGCCACATTTTTTTCGGGCTTGCAAATTTGGGTCATTTATTATTAATTTTGGCGTAAGTGAGCCACATTTGTGGACGATGGGGCTATAATGTGATTCAGTACTTACGCCGAAATTAATAATAAATGGCCAAAATTTGCAAACCTGAAAAAATATGGCCTAATTTTGCCAAGCGCCCTAACTTAGTGTCCTACAATTTTTTTTGAACTTAATTAAATTGGTGGCTAACATTTGATTTTCACGATCCATTTCGCATAGTTCGCACCATTAATTAACACATATGAGAATGAGTGTAAATAAAAGAAATTTGAGAAAAATTAAAATAATGAGATTTTAGATTGTCATATAGAAGAAAAAATTAATATTTTCCTATTATATAGTATAAGATGTATTTTTATAAATAAATACTTATCAATGATCCTCGTTGAGACTGAAGCACCGCACTGCATCTCGTTGCGAAGACATCCCATCTTATACTGCGAGATGCTCGTCAGTCACAGATGAAACACCATGAACATTTCCAACAATCTCATTGGCGGTTCGTAATGCTGATAAGACGATGATCCAGCCTCGGAGATAATCTTCGATCCTAGAGGCTGATCAAATACTAATCCAGCCTCCGCAACAAAGATAATCCTCGATCCTGGAGGATGATCAAATGCTAATCCAGCCTCCGCAACAGAGATAATCTTCTATGCTGAAGGATGATCAAACGTTAATCCAGCCTCCGTAACATAGATAATCCTCTATGCTGGAGGATGATCAAATGCTAATCCAGCCTCCGGAACAGAGTGTGGGGCCTGTGGGCACTGCCGATAAGATGCGTGACTCGTAAGCTTATCCATCAATAGTTTCATATTTTCTTAATGTGACCGGTTAGCCGACTGAAGCTCACTAACATTAGCCCACAATGTCTTCATCTTTGTCAACATTTGTTGCACTAATCCATACAAATTTGGTTGGTCACTCTCCAATCGGCTTTTTCGCTGACATCCATGATTGTTGGCTCTTCCATTCCTATTGTTTCCTGTAGTAGGGTTATTTCTCCCTTCCAAGAGCCTTCCGCAACACCGGCCATTCGGGCTATGGCATCAACCCTGTCGTTGTCCTCTTGTGGAATTTGTTCGATCGTCAATTGAGTTCAAAATTTTAGTATGCCACTAAGTTAGGGTGCTTTGCAAAATTAGGCCACATTTTTTTCGGGCTTGCAAATTTGGGTCATTTATTATTAATTTTGGCGTAAGTGAGCCACATTTGTGGACGATGGGGCTATAATGTGATTCAGTACTTACGCCGAAATTAATAATAAATGGCCAAAATTTGCAAACCTGAAAAAATATGGCCTAATTTTGCCAAGCGCCCTAACTTAGTGTCCTACAATTTTTTTTGAACTTAATTAAATTGGTGGCTAACATTTGATTTTCACGATCCATTTCGCATAGTTCGCACCATTAATTAACACATATGAGAATGAGTGTAAATAAAAGAAATTTGAGAAAAATTAAAATAATGAGATTTTAGATTGTCATATAGAAGAAAAAATTAATATTTTCCTATTATATAGTATAAGATGTATTTTTATAAATAAATACTTATCAATGATCCTCGATGAGACTAAAGCACCGCATTGCATCTCGTTGCGAAGACATCCCATCTTATACTGCGAGATGCTCGTCAGTCACAGAGGAAACACCATGAACATTTCCAACAATCTCATTGGCGGTTCGTAATGCTGATAAGACGATGATCCAGCCTCGGAGATAATCTTCGATCCTAGAGGCTGATCAAATACTAATACAGCCTCCGCAACAAAGATAATCCTCGATCCTGGAGGATGATCAAATGCTAATCCAGCCTCCGCAACAGAGATAATCTTCTATGCTGAAGGATGATCAAACGTTAATCCAGCCTCCGTAACATAGATAATCCTCTATGCTGGAGGATGATCAAATGCTAATCCAACCTCCGGAACAGAGTGTGGGGCCTGTGGGCACTGCCGATAAGATGCGTGACTCGTAATCTTATCCATCAATAGTTTCATATTTTCTTAATGTGACCGGTTAGCCGACTGAAGCTCACTAACATTAGCCCGCAATGTCTTCATCTTTGTCAACATTTGTTGCACTAATCCATACAAATTTGGTTGGTCACTCTCCAATCGGCTTTTTCGCTGACCTCCATGATTGTTGGCTCTTCCATTCCTATTGTTTCCTGTAGTAAGGTTATTTCTCCCTTCCAAGAGCCTTCCGCAACACCGGCCATTCGGGCTATGGCATCAACCCTGTCGTTGTCCTCTTGTGGAATTTGTTCGATCGTCAATTGAGTTCAAAATTTTAGTATGCCACTAAGTTAGGGTGCTTTGCAAAATTAGGCCACATTTTTTTCGGGCTTGCAAATTTGGGTCATTTATTATTAATTTTGGCGTAAGTGAGCCACATTTGTGGACGATCGGGCTATAATGTGATTCAGTACTTACGCCGAAATTAATAATAAATGGCCAAAATTTGCAAACCCGAAAAAATATGGCCTAATTTTGCCAAGCGCCCTAACTTAGTGTCCTACAATTTTTTTTGAACTTAATTAAATTGGTGGCTAACATTTGATTTTCACTATCCATTTCGCATAGTTCGCACCATTAATTAATACATATGAGAATGAGTGTAAATAAAAGAAATTTGAGAAAAATTAAAATAATGAGATTTTAGATTGTCATATAGAAGAGAAAATTAATATTTTCCTATTATATAGTATAAGATGTATTTTTATAAATAAATACCTATCAATGATCCTCGTTGAGACTGAAGCACCGCACTGCATCTCGTTGCGAAGACATCCCATCTTATACTGCGAGATGCTCGTCAGTCACAGAGGAAACACCATGAACATTTCCAACAATCTCATTGGCGGTTCGTAATGCTGATAAGACGATGATCCAGCCTCGGAGATAATCCTCGATCCTAGAGGCTGATCAAATACTAATCCAGCCTCCGCAACAAAGATAATCCTCGATCCTGGAGGATGATCAAATGCTAATCCAGCCTCCGCAACAGAGATAATCCTCTATGCTGAAGGATGATCAAACGCTAATCCAGCCTCCGCAACATAGATAATCCTCTATGCTGGAGGATGATCAAATGCTAATCCAGCCTCCGGAACAGAGTGTGGGGCCTGTGGGCACTGCCGATAAGATGCGTGACTCGTAAGCTTATCCATCAATAGTTTCATATTTTCTTAATGTGACCGGTTAGCCGACTGAAGCTCACTAACATTACCCCGCAATGTCTTCATCTTTGTCAACATTTGTTGCACTAATCCATACAAATTTGGTTGGTCACTCTCCAATCGGCTTTTTCGCTGACCTCCATGATTGTTGGCTCTTCCATTCCTATTGTTTCCTGTAGTAGGGTTATTTCTCCCTTCCAAGAGCCTTCCGCAACACCGGCCATTCGGGCTATGGCATCAACCCTGTCGTTGTCCTCTTGTGGAATTTGTTCGATCGTCAATTGAGTTCAAAATTTTAGTATGCCACTAAGTTAGGGTGCTTTGCAAAATTAGGCCACATTTTTTTCGGGCTTGCAAATTTGGGTCATTTATTATTAATTTTGGCGTAAGTGAGCCACATTTGTGGACGATCGGGCTATAATGTGATTCAGTACTTACGCCGAAATTAATAATAAATGGCCAAAATTTGCAAGCCCGAAAAAATATGGCCTAATTTTGCCAAGCGCCCTAACTTAGTGTCCTACAATTTTTTTTGAACTTAATTAAATTGGTGGCTAACATTTGATTTTCACTATCCATTTCGCATAGTTCGCACCATTAATTAACACATATGAGAATGAGTGTAAATAAAAGAAATTTGAGAAAAATTAAAATAATGAGATTTTAGATTGTCATATAGAAGAGAAAATTAATATTTTCCTATTATATAGTATAAGATGTATTTTTATAAATAAATACCTATCAATGATCCTCGTTGAGACTGAAGCACCGCACTGCATCTCGTTGCGAAGACATCCCATCTTATACTGCGAGATGTTCGTCAGTCACAGAGGAAACACCATGAACATTTCCAACAATCTCATTGGCGGTTCGTAATGCTGATAAGACGATGATCCAGCCTCGGAGATAATCCTCGATCCTAGAGGCTGATCAAATACTAATCCAGCCTCCGCAACAAAGATAATCCTCGATCCTGGAGGATGATCAAATGCTAATCCAGCCTCCGCAACAGAGATAATCCTCTATGCTGAAGGATGATCAAACGCTAATCCAGCCTCCGCAACATAGATAATCCTCTATGCTGGAGGATGATCAAATGCTAATCCAGCCTCCGGAACAGAGTGTGGGGCCTGTGGGCACTGCCGATAAGATGCGTGACTCGTAAGCTTATCCATCAATAGTTTCATATTTTCTTAATGTGACCGGTTAGCCGACTGAAGCTCACTAACATTACCCCGCAATGTCTTCATCTTTGTCAACATTTGTTGCACTAATCCATACAAATTTGGTTGGTCACTCTCCAATCGGCTTTTTCGCTGACCTCCATGATTGTTGGCTCTTCCATTCCTATTGTTTCCTGTAGTAGGGTTATTTCTCCCTTCCAAGAGCCTTCCGCAACACCGGCCATTCGGGCTATGGCATCAACCCTGTCGTTGTCCTCTTGTGGAATTTGTTCGATCGTCAATTGAGTTCAAAATTTTAGTATGCCACTAAGTTAGGGTGCTTTGCAAAATTAGGCCACATTTTTTTCGGGCTTGCAAATTTGGGTCATTTATTATTAATTTTGGCGTAAGTGAGCCACATTTGTGGACGATCGGGCTATAATGTGATTCAGTACTTACGCCGAAATTAATAATAAATGGCCAAAATTTGCAAGCCCGAAAAAATATGGCCTAATTTTGCCAAGCGCCCTAACTTAGTGTCCTACAATTTTTTTTGAACTTAATTAAATTGGTGGCTAACATTTGATTTTCACTATCCATTTCGCATAGTTCGCACCATTAATTAACACATATGAGAATGAGTGTAAATAAAAGAAATTTGAGAAAAATTAAAATAATGAGATTTTAGATTGTCATATAGAAGAGAAAATTAATATTTTCCTATTATATAGTATAAGATGTATTTTTATAAATAAATACTTATCAATGATCCTCGTTGAGACTGAAGCACCGCACTGCATCTCGTTGCGAAGACATCCCATCTTATACTGCGAGATGCTCGTCAGTCACAGAGGAAACACCATGAACATTTCCAACAATCTCATTGGCGGTTCGTAATGCTGATAAGACGATGATCCAGCCTCGGAGATAATCTTCGATCCTAGAGGCTGATCAAATACTAATCCAGCCTCCGCAACAAAGATAATCCTCGATCCTGGAGGATGATCAAATGCTAATCCAGCCTCCGCAACAGAGATAATCTTCTATGCTGAAGGATGATCAAACGTTAATCCAGCCTCCGTAACATAGATAATCCTCTATGCTGGAGGATGATCAAATGCTAATCCAGCCTCCGGAACAGAGTGTGGGGCCTGTGGGCACTGCCGATAAGATGCGTGACTCGTAAGCTTATCCATCAATAGTTTCATATTTTCTTAATGTGACCGGTTAGCCGACTGAAGCTCACTAACATTAGCCCGCAATGTCTTCATCTTTGTCAACATTTGTTGCACTAATCCATACAAATTTGGTTGGTCACTCTCCAGTCGGCTTTTTCGCTGACCTCCATGATTGTTGGCTCTTCCATTCCTATTGTTTCCTGTAGTAGGGTTATTTCTCCCTTCCAAGAGCCTTCCGCAACACCGGCCATTCGGGCTATGGCATCAACCCTGTCGTTGTCCTCTTGTGGAATTTGTTCGATCGTCAATTGAGTTCAAAATTTTAGTATGCCACTAAGTTAGGGTGCTTTGCAAAATTAGGCCACATTTTTTTCGGGCTTGCAAATTTGGGTCATTTATTACTCCCTCCGTCCACGAAATGAGTACCCATATTTCCATTTTCGTCCGTCCACGAAATGAGTACCCATTTCCCTTTTTGGTAAGTGTACCCCACACAACACTTTAATTAATACACTAAAAAAGGTGGGACCTCTATTCTATTCACACTACACTCAATACATTTCTTAAAACTCGTGCCGTCCACAAATGGGTACTCATTTCGTGGACGGAGGAAGTATTAATTTTGGCGTAAGTGAGCCACATTTGTGGACGATCGGGCTATAATGTGATTCAGTACTTACGCCGAAATTAATAATAAATGGCCAAAATTTGCAAGCCCGAAAAAATATGGCCTAATTTTGCCAAGCGCCCTAACTTAGTGTCCTACAATTTTTTTTGAACTTAATTAAATTGGTGGCTAACATTTGATTTTCACGATCCATTTCGCATAGTTCGCACCATTAATTAACACATATGAGAATGAGTGTAAATAAAAGAAATTTGAGAAAAATTAAAATAATGAGATTTTAGATTGTCATATAGAAGAGAAAATTAATATTTTCCTATTATATAGTATAAGATGTATTTTTATAAATAAATAAATAATTATTGTTATCTTGAGGAACGTATACATTCTCTATTATATTTTTTAACACGGTGCATTAGAATATCTTGAAGAACATATATATTCCTAAAATTTAATTTCAACCCTCCGATGTGTCGTCGAGCAAAGGCAATTATTTGTGTATTTTTAAAATGTTTTTTTAATTCATTTTTTATTTGTGTTTTTTTATTATGTATTATTTTATGATTTATTTTTACATGTGTATAAATATGCCAAATAAAAGAATGAAATAAAATTCCACATCAGTGTTCGGGCTCCAACTGTGAAGTCACGCACGTCTCACGTGTAAAATAGCTCAATCGGGCCCAAATGTGGCTCACTTACACTGAAATTAATAATAAATGGCCCAAATTTGCAAGCCCGAAAAAATGTGGCCTAATTTTACAAAGCGCCCTAAGTTAGTGGCCTACAAAATTTTTAAACTCATCGTCAACTCGTCCAGATGAGTGGCCCTTTCTTTGTGGTCAGCGATATATGCCCTCATTCTCTCCTCTTTCACCTTATAGTTTTCGGCGTATTGTTGCGCCACCAATTGTGAATCAGTTTTGATATGTACTCGAGTCGCCCCTGCTTGCATCATGATCTTCAGAGCTTTGAGCACGGCCTCGTCCTCTGCTTCGTTGTTAGATATAGTTCTTTGTTTGCATTTCACCCCTATTTGTATCACATCTCCTTGAGGAGACACTAGGCACATCCCTAGTCCTGCTCCGCTCTTCGTTACTGACCCATCTACATGTGCCGCCATATTTCTATCGATTTGGTTTTTGAAGATTTTGTCCATCATTCTCTGATATGTTGCCCCTGCATTCTTCAACCCAAATGACATGCTAGTGAATTCGAAAATTCCTTCACACACGGCGAAAGCAGTCTTGGCTATGTCATCGAGATGCGTCTTATTTGGTAATATCCTTGATAGGCATCCATCATGGATAGTAGCTCACATCTTTCAGTGACATCCACTAGTAGGTCAATCCGAGGCAAAGGATAATGATCCTTCGGGCAAGCTGCGTTGAGATCCCTGAAATCAATGCACATTCTCCATGTTTTTTCCTTTTTCGCCACCATTACAGCATTTGATATCCAGGAAGGATATTGTACTTCCACTATGTGTCCGGCTTTTAGAAGGGCTTGGACATGCTCCTTGATGGCAGCTTCCTTTTCAGCTCCAAAGGCTTGCAATTTCTGCTTTACAGGCTTGGCATTTGGATCCACGTTGAGTTTATGCTCTGCAAGCTCTCTATCAATTCCTTTGAGATCGGCAGTGCTGAAGGCGAATACGTCAGCATTCCTTCTCAGGCATTTTATGATTTCTTTTTTCACCTCTGGATCCATGTCTGCGCCTATCTTGGTGATGAACCATGTCTTTCCGGGTATGACTACACTCTCGCATTGGCCCTCTGGCATAATGAGATATTTTTTCAGATTGTGACAGTGCTCTTTTACTTCAGTAAGTTCTTCCTTCAATCCCGCGATTGCCCCTATCTTCTTCTCTTTCACTGCCGGTATGGTTCCATTAACTTTGCCTTTCTAGTGATTTATTGTATTAACGTAGCATTCTTTGGCAACCGCTTGACTGCCCTAGGCTTCTCAGATTTCTTTTCCAACCGGAAACTTTATCTTCAAGTAATACATGGATACCACTGCCCGAAAGGCGTTCAGAGCTAGCATTCCCCAGATCAAATTGTACGCATACCTCTTTTGATCTATCACCAGGAATTCTACCGTTATGGTTTTCCGCGCTCCGGAGCCTCCCATTGTGAGCGGGAGTTCTATTCGTCCCAAAGGCACTACATTTTCTCCTGCGAACCTGCAAATTGGGTTTGTCATTCTTTTCAACCACGTATTTAAGCCCATGGCCTGCAGGCACTCCCGGTACAGTATGTTGATGGAACTTCTCGTGTCCACGAAAATTCAATAAATTAAACACCTTGCTAATTCCACGGCGCATACCAACGCATCAGTATGTGGTCTTACCAATGGTCATTCATCTCTGGACCCGAAGAGATCTCGGGATCACCACCAGTTGATTGACATCACTTGTTTTGTTCTTGCATCTGCAGCTCCAGGTCTCTGCTCTTTCACCTCTGCTGAACACCCTATTGTTTTCCCCTCCGATAATTATCTGTATTTCATGACGACATCCTCCTTGTGGCATGGGAGGTTGTCTTTGTCTCTCTAACTCCTCTGTTGCCTTGATCCAGACGTATTGTTGCAAATTTACCTATGCGTATTAGCAATTCGATCCTGCTTGTTCAGATGTGCACATTCCTTCGTAGTATGGCCGAACCTATTGTGAAACTCACACAATGAATTGTTAGGCCCTGGTGGGAAAACACCACATATGTGTGAAAAAATATCACCGCATGTAGATGGAATTGAACCCAAAATATAAAGGAGAGTCTTTGGGTGCCTCATAAATCATGTTTTTTTGCATTAACAATAGTTTTTTAGTAACTTGCAAATTTATCGGAGTACTGTTCACCTGATAAATTCCATCTCTATGCAAATATATGTATTCTCGCGTTTTTTATTTAAACATTTTATACTTAATAAGTTATTTCTAGAATAAAAAACTAATATATAGCAAATTACATCATCATAATAAATTATTTACACCAAATATTATTGTGACCACACATAATTAATTATCTCTATTGACTTAAAAATTAATATTTTCATTTATTGCTCTTATTTTTTGATAAATATATTATAAAAAATTAATTTTTCTCTCCTTTTCTATTATATATAAACTATATATGTTTCTTAACAGTATCCAACTAAACTAAAGATCCAAGGATTCTATCTCATCACAAAATGTGATTTTTTTTAATGTAGCTGGCCTACAATGAAGAGAATAATTAGGCATGCAGTTCCAATCAGCAAACCAACAATATGTAACTTCATAATCATGAACTCACAACCATCAATCAGATGGTAGCTAGATTCTCTCTTTCTCTCTCCAAACCCACTATAAATTCAACACAAGTGATGATAAAAAAAAAACACAACATCATATCATCTCTTGCAACACAAGTAATCAATTAAATTAAAGATGGGTGCTGCAGGAAACAAGAAAAAATCGTCCTCGTCTTTCCTGAGCTGCTTGTTCAAGGGCAGAAGGGGCGGGAGAGAGAAGCAGGATGAGTATGTGAAAGCTTACAAAGTGTATCCCAGCGACGAAGACAGAGGGCGGTGGTGGGTGGCTGAGCCCAGAATCGATGAGAAGGCCTCTGCTTACATCTCTCTAACTACTCATAAATGGGGAAGTATCGACTCTGCTGCCGAAGACTAGTTTCTTCCTTGTATATATATTTGTTCTGCAATATTTCTATTTCTAATTATCCTCATCGCACTGTAAATATCTCAATCAATAACATCTAGATTTATTCCAATCGTCTTGTTATTTTTCATTTCAGAACTCACTACTTCATCTCATTAATTAATTTTCAGTGTTTTAATTCGCTTGAGCTCGAAGCTTTTCTTATTTTAGGGTTTTTTTTCCCTGCTGAGTATGACTGAGAAAAGGATATAATCATATGAAACGTGATATTTTATTTACTGCTAATCACGGAAGTTCAATGAAAGTTTAAATATAATTAATGAAGTTGTACGTGATCAGTGATTTTAGTTGTGAATTGAACATATATTATCTAACAGATATCATGCATGGGATATATATTGTTTGATGTAGTACTTTTACTAGTGGTAATTAAAAATCAAGGATAATTGGGAAATAGTATCGAATATGGGTGGACGCAGAAATTAAAAAAAGTTTGAATAAGGTTTTAAATTTTTAAGTTGATCGATTTGCAAGATATAGTATCACATAAAAATATGGCACTTCGACCTCGGATATAATAACGGTTACGGTTAGCATCATATCATCTTCCCATAAAAAAACAAAATATGCATGCGCACTACTTTTATTTGTGGGATCCTTAGAATTATTGGGTGCATGGATTCTGCAGTACCACATATATTTGCATGTTTCATAATACTTTATTTTATGCTTGTAGGGCTCTAGATTTTGTTGTTGCTTTACCAATATCGCTAACATGTCTTTGTATCCTAGCTTACCATCAACTTCATGTGCTTCGCAATTTATACGCTTTCATTTCGACAAGTAATAAATTGTTAAGATTTGGAATCTAAAATAACTAATTAATCGAGATTATTTGGAATAGATTTTTAATTAATCCATATGATAATAATTCACATTTTGAGCTATTTAAGAAGTCATCTTTTTGGATTCCATCAAATTCTCTCCCTCAAATATCAAACTAACCCTTCAACATTTATTGTCTAACAAATGTCATGCAAACGATGCACCACGACTCAATTAGTAAGACATTTCCTCTCTAATCAGTAAGTAGCTTGGGGGTTCGAGTCACACAGTGTGTGTGAGCGTGAGTGTAGATGTGAAACGTGAAATTTGTCATACATGTTCGATCTATATTTTTCAAATTAGTCAACGGACTATATTATTTTCTTTTATCTTGTTACTTTAATTATAGATGTACATATAAAAATGTATTCAAGCAATCAAGCTGTAGAACAGAAATATCTATTTAATAGCTAGGGGCTTAATATATAATACAGTTAATTCCTATATACGTGGCAAACAATTTCATGTAGTGTAGGCAAAAAGTTACACTTTGTAAAACAATGAATTATATATATATACTAGTTAATGTTGTGAATCACTCTGCGATTTCAAAGTTAATTTGTCTTTTGAATATTTGACATGTTAGTAATTAGTTTATAAGTTGAGTGTGCATGAGTGTTTAAACATAAAAAAAATTAAATCGTCGTTTGTCCCGCATGGTTTGTTGATGGCGCATGTTTAGGCTTACAAAATAACTCTCTCAACCTAGAAGTTATCTCGATTTTTATTTACAGAAATTTTAAAGATCACATCACGATAGATTAAATTCAATCAAGATCTTTAGTCTCAAGCATTAACTACTCTACCATTCCAGATACAATGTAGTTATCTCGATTTTTTTTGTGTGATATGTTGGTCTATAAGTAATTGGGGGGTATGTGCGCTCTCAAAAACTCCGAATTGTGTTCAATTTCACGTAGTTTGTCAGTCTTGTCTCGTGAATTGATATATCATGATTTATAAGTGGCATATGGTTATTTAGAAAACAATTAAATCATGAATTGAAGTATATATTAGTTATAAATCGTGTCTGTTTATTTAGAGAACAATTAATTAACGAGGTGGATTAATTTGTTTGAGAGTGCATGCATGAGTGAAGGTAGAATGAAATAGTGGTCTAGGAAAAAAATCTTTGTGTATATAGGTTGAGTAGGCTTTAAAAGATACTTGGTACTTTATTATACATGTACAGAATTTAGTGTGGAAAAGGATGACCATCTAAACTTCTTTTTAAGAAAGACACCCTTTTCTTTAAGCATTTTTTTCCTTGCACCAAAACCCACCAATTTCCACTTTCTTCTATTATTCTATGCATTATTTTGGAGTCGCCTTTGTGCTTTCCATCTTTCAAGATTCACTGTCACAGAATCTGTTACCACGAAGTATTAAAAAATTCCCTTGGCCTTTAACCAAAAATTAAATAAATTTCAAACTATAGGCAAATCTATTTAGAAGTTTATAACCTGAGAGACTATAAATTTGGTATCATGACAATGATATAATATAAGGAGTGTTTTGCGTGAGTTAGGGGTTGCTCTAAAGCACTACGTTATCCATAGCCATAGGGTACTTTTTTCCGCATAAGTTCAGAGATATTTATATTTAACAATTAATATTTTTTTTACCATTAAAAGTATATATTAAACGTCAAAACTTCAGTATATATACATAATTATTTTATTTTCTAAAATATATATACACAATCGCTCCCTTATCCAACTGTAGAAGTAGCACAATTTAATGTGTACATGGATCCCACATGAGCAAAAGAGTCAACCCTCGAACCATCAAATTTAACTAATGATCAAACTATCAATACATCCTCATATTATAGAACTATTACTTTTCAATTCTTCATTAAGTTAATCTAAATTTTCTTATCAATTACAAAAAGCTCATTTTTGTTAGTCACGTTTGCCAAATCACTTCCACCATTTTTCATTTCAAGATTGCATCATCACAACATTCACCATATTTTCCTTGAATTAATTAATTAAAATATTGATCAACAATTAATCCTCTTTTTTTTCCCTTGAATTAAGAGAACCCGAAGTGCCTGCGCAGTCAAGAAGCAACTCGGTTCCCAGCGCAGGCAACTCAAGCCAATGACCAAAGTTAATGTAATAAGGGGCTTAGGCCCAAGTATCTAAAGAATGGGCTTAAAGGCCTTAGGGCTTACTCTCATACCTATAAATAGAAGATCTATCATTAGAGTTAACGGGATTCATGATTATTCTTCTTTCCTCATGTAAAATGTAAACCTCCCGGATATAGTGAAAACACTCGAAGATCTCCCGTGGATGTAGGTCTTAATGACCGAACCACGTAAATTCTTGTGTCTTTTATCATTTTATAATTAGGGTGAAGTTTCTGGTTTTATCAAGTAACAATTTACTTAGGGTTTTTTTTCCTGTTGGTACTTTTGGCACTAATAGTGTCAAGTGTACCTAATTCGTGCGCAAACCCGAATCTAATCTGTCCTAATTAAGGGCAAAACAGTCTTAAAATGCAAAAAATTACCAAAATTTGTGTTTTTCACATGGGTGGCCAAATATTGTGTTTTACTATTTAAAATATTGTGTTTTACTATTTAAAATGGCTATCTCAAAATGGGACTCTATTAAAATCACACACACACATATATGTATATATATATATATTGTTGGAATATAAGAATATATAATGGAGAATTTATTTAATTGGTAGGAGGAAATTTGAAGAAATTGGTTGTGGACGTGTGTGTGCTTAGGAATTTGAGTGGGAGGATTGTAGTTTACTAACACAATCTTTCTTTAATTCACTTCATTCTATCTTCCCTCTTTTTTCATTACATTCCAATCATGGTTACATATTTATAGCGGTGAGTAGATGATTCCTACATTCTCTAGAATATTCTCAACTATTATTTTTCTAATACTTCTCTAGAATTCTCTATACATACTAGAATTCTCTAATTCTAGCTAGTTCTCTTCATCCTAACTTTTTCTCAACTATTCTAGATTATTCCTCTTTCTCTAATACATTCTCAACCATTCTACATTTTTCTTCATTCTCAACTATTCTAGATATTTCTACAAATTTCTTCTAATTTCTTTTTTCCTTTCTTTTCTTTTAATTCTAGAATATTCTTTACAAATATCTATTCAAATCAAGTTTATATTCCAACACTCCCCCTTAAACTTGATTTGTCATTCTGAGCAAACTTCTGAATTTGGCGAAATCCTTTCCCGACGAGCCTTTCTTTATATTTTTCAACTTCACCTTTAAAATTCTTCTTAACCTTATGCACCCACTTGACTCCAATGGCCTTGTGCCTTTCCAGTAGTGTCACGAGCTCCCACGTATCATTCTTCTTTATTGATTTGATCTCTTCGTCTCTTAAGACTCGCCAATTTTCACTATTTGCCGCTTCTTTAAAGCTAACAGGTTCATAATTAGCAGATAGGCAAAACAAGGTGAGATCTTCTAACCTTTCAGTGTCTTCATATATCTCATCCAAATTTCTTGCTCGTGGTGTGGCTATTTCATTTAAGAAAGATGGTGGTGAGTCTTCAGTAACTTGTATAGGTGAAGCTGGCGGAGTCACTAGCTCTTGCTGGACTTCTTCGACTTGCTCGACAGGCCTTTCATCTTCGAATTGTGGGATGAAGGTGAAGTCACCGCAGGGATTAAAATCCCACACTCCTTCTTCGTCGAACTCCACATCTCGACTTATCACTGTTTTCTTGGTATTTGGATTATATAACTTATAGCCTTTAGAGTTAGAGTCGTACCCGATAAAGATGAATGCTTCGCTTTTATCGTCGAGCTTCTTCCTTCTCTCATCTGGTACATGCACGTAGGCTTTGCTCCCAAATACCTTTAGGTGGGAAATTCCTGGCTTTCTCCCGCTCCAGGCTTCTTGTGGAGTCATTCCCCACACGCTCCTTGTCGGCGATCGGTTGGATAGGTACACCGCGCACGCCACTGCTTCGGCCCAAAACTCTTTAGGCAGATTCTTCGTCTTTAGCATGCTCCTCGCCATCTCCATAATTGTTCCGTTATTTCTTTCCGCCACACCTTTCTGTTGGGGGGATCTCGGAACTGTCAGGGGCCGTCGAATTCCATTTGCTTCGCAAAATTCTAGAAACTCCCTTGATGTGAATTCTCCCCCTCGATCGGACCTCATGGCCTTGATTTGTCGTCCGCTCTCCTTCTCGACGGCAGCTTTGAACTTTTTGAATGCATCAAATACTTCTGACTTTTGCTTCAAGAAATATACCCACGTTTTTCTAGAAAAATCATCAATGAATAACAGAAAATAATTATTTTTACCAAGGGAGCTTGGCTTGATTGGCCCGCACACATCAGCGTGAATTAACTCCAGTGGCTTTTGAGCTCTTGAGCTTGACTCCTTTGGGAATGGCTTTCTGAACTGCTTCCTGAGTAGACAACCTTCGCAGAGTTGATCGGGATGTTTGATGGATGGTAGGCCTCGCACCATCTCTTTCTTTGATAGCAATTCCAAGCCGCCAAAATTTAAGTGCCCAAATCGTAGATGCCACAACCAAGACTTATCTTGGTAACACGCTTTCAGGCATTTTGCCATGTCATTTCGAATATTCAATAAGAACATTCTATTTTCAGACATTGGCACCTTGGCAATAAGATTATTTTTGCCATCTCTTATTGAAATGTTATAATCTCTCATGTGAATATCATAACCTTTCTCTAAGAGTTGTCCCAAACTCAAGATATTATTTTTCATATTGGGCACGTAATAAACATTGGAAATAAATTCATGATTTCCATTCTTCAAGCGAATTAAAATTTTTCCTTTTCCTTTAACTGGAATTTTAGATTCATCACCAAAGGAGACGTTGCCACTTACCGACTCATCGAGCTCCACGAACATGCTTCTCTTCCCGCACATGTGGTTGCTTGCACCAGTGTCGAGGTACCACGTGTCATCTCTTCCAGCTTCTCCTTTATATGCCAGAAGCACACTACCATTTGCTTCGCTCGTGTTCTCGGCATAATTGGCCCTTTCTTCAATCCTTACTTTTTCACTTCTGCACTCGGAAACATAGTGCCCAAATTTATGGCAATTATAACACTTTATTGAAGACTTATCGTACCTCGACTGCGGGTTGCTCCTCCCCCGACCACTTGTAAACTCATTTCTTTCACCACTGTTGATGAAGCCTCCTCGTCCTCGACCACGTCCACGTGCTCGGCCTCTGCCTCGATCTTGCCCTTGGCCATGTCCTCTCCCGGACTGTCCATAGCCATTGCTCGGACCTTCTTCTTTCTCTTTCGGGCTTACGTGCAACTTTAAAAGTTGCTCTGAAATTTCTTGCTTCTTCTTTTGCTTATCCTCATATGCTTGCAGCGACCCCAACAAGAGATCGATCGTCATCTCCTCCAAATTTTTAGTTTCTTCAATTGTGATTACTATATGCTCAAATCTTGGAGTTAGTGAGCGTAATATTTTCTCCATAATTCTAACATCCTCTAATTTTTCACCATTTCTTTTCATTTGATTAGACACCGCCAAGACTCTTGAAAAATAATCCGAAATTGACTCGGACTCTTTCATATGCAAAGACTCAAACTCTCCTCTTAAAGTTTGAAGTCGTACCTTTTTTACTTGCTCCGCTCCTTTGCACGCGTTCTGGAGCTTCTCCCATGCTTCCTTGGCGGTGCTCGCGTTTGAGATTTTCTCGAAATCGTCGTCCCCCAGCGCTTGATAAATGAGACAGAGAGCCTTCTTGTCTCTCTTTCTCATGTCTCGCAATCTATCCTTTTGTTGTTGGGATAGTGCGGCCTCGTCCTGCGGCTCCTCGTAGCCGTTCTCCACGATCTCCCAAACGTCGTGGGCTCCCAATAGTGCCTTCATCTTGATGCTCCAATTGTCGAAGTTGCTCTTGTTGAGCATGGGGACTTGAAACGATTGTAGGTTGGCCATTCCACAGGTAGGATTTTATGGCTCGGATACCACTTTGTTGGAATATAAGAATATATAATGGAGAATTTATTTAATTGGTAGGAGGAAATTTGAAGAAATTGGTTGTGGACGTGTGTGTGCTTAGGAATTTGAGTGGGAGAATTGTAGTTTACTAACACAATCTTTCTTTAATTCACTTCATTCTATCTTCCCTCTTTTTTCATTACATTCCAATCATGGTTACATATTAATAGCGGTGAGTAGATGATTCCTACATTCTCTAGAATATTCTCAACTATTATTTTTCTAATACTTCTCTAGAATTCTCTATACATACTAGAATTCTCTAATTCTAGCTAGTTCTCTTCATCCTAACTTTTTCTCAACTATTCTAGATTATTCCTCTTTCTCTAATACATTCTCAACCATTCTACATTTTTCTTCATTCTCAACTATTCTAGATATTTCTACAAATTTCTTCTAATTTCTTTTTTCCTTTCTTTTCTTTTAATTCTAGAATATTCTTTACAAATATCTATTCAAATCAAGTTTATATTCCAACATATATATATATATATTTAATAATGTTTATAATTATAATTTGTATTACGTATATTATCTTTCGAAGTGATATATAAAAACATCAAAAAAAATTTCGGGCTTTTGATTTATAAAAGTGCGATATAATTTTATACCAAACAATATATTAAAATGTTATAAATATTGGTGTTGATGTGGAATAATTTATTCTTCTCCAAATATTTATCTGATTCCAACTAAAATAAAATAGTCTTAATTGTGGTGAAAGGGAATACGACCAGAGACTGCTTTAATATCTGTAATCAGAGCTGACTCGTGTTTGTGCCATAACCAGTTATCGGTTTAAGCTCTGATCAATATATAGGTGAAGAAATTGTTTGAATAAGCTAGATCGAGCAACAGATGTGAGAAGAAAGATCACTGAAATGTTATGGCCAGCTCTGAAGAGATGCTCTATTGAGATAATAGAACGGAAATAAATGGATTCAATTAGATTGATAGTGATATCAGAGTATTCATGAATTGTACGTGAGATGTGAATATTTACTTTTTTACACTTGTATCTTTTCCCTATATATATCTAGTCTACTCCCACTTGTAAAGTTCACCCTATATATATTAAATTTATAAAATATATTTTGCTTGTTCTTCGTTTATTATGGAAGTTTTCGAATACATATCATTTTTCCTTTAACTCATAGTCATAGATATTTAGGAAAATCTGTTGGTAGTTGATTAACCAAGTGTGCATTTCTAACCTGTACAAATTGATAACATTTATTTATTTTTATGTAGGTTAATTATATTAATGGCATATGATATTTAAGTTAATTATCTTTAAAAATTTAAATCGAGCTTAAGCATCTAGAAAAAGTATTTATGATTATATGCATAAATATTATATATATATATATATAGGGAGAAGTTCAATTGTGAAACATAAATGTTGTGAGAATTGAGAATTGATCTTAAGCGTTAATTTGCATAGATCGGACGGTCCATGCTTCATATAATATTAGACGTCCATTAACTAATTGAGGTTAGTTTAGTCTTTCAACTATTTCCAGTACATGGTAATTCCCCCTAATAATCGCAACAATATAACTCTCGTTTGGAAAGATATGATTAATTAATCAGCTGGTTTCATTCTTTACGTTACTAATAGTAGAAAACTGAAACATAATTATTCACACAAATTCATTACAATAGAGTCGCCATCAGCAAGTGATATAATTCCAATCATGAAGTTTCAATAGAGTTGTACTACACAATAATTTTGGAACTTTATTCGTGTAAGTTCATTACAATTTTGAAGATGTTCATTATAATATCGTGTAAGTTCAGTTAGCACTTCACATTCACCTGCAAAATATTAAGTTTTTACGTCACCAATATAAAACTTGGATATTCAAAATAACTATTTATATTCCAGTCTCGTCGAACCTGGTTCATATTTTGTTGAACTTATCCATTACTGTAATGAACTTTAATGGATTTTTATAACTTATTTTATAGTGTAATGACTAATCGAATAAGAGCTTAAGTGGGCTCACTTCGCCGTCTCATTTCTGCGCCCACCGGCCACTAGGCCGTGAGCCGTCAACACGAAGTCGTTCCTTGATCTTTAGGCTACCACTATCACGAATCGAAAAGCCGAAATACTATGTCCATCTCCCCAACCAACGACCGCAACATCCTTCGGCAACCAACGGCGTATTCCTGATGCAGCCCAAGGTTCGTTGGTGCAAGACCCGGTGCATGTTCCTGTTGGTCCGGTTACAAGAGCACGAGCCAAGAAGTTTAAGGAGAGCTTGATGAGCTTAGTTCAAGAAGTGTGGGCTCAAGAGTTGATGAAGAAACCCATTGGAGATGGTGGAGTCGGCCCAAGTCTAATTAATATCATTACATGCGAGTGGGCCGAAGCTTGAAGATGTGATTTATTTTGAAGACTTCTTTTATTTAGTTTAACTTTGTTATTTTCGCAGCCCATGAGTTATAGGGCCTTGTTATTTTCGGATTTATTTAGTAAGGGCCTTGTTTGGCTTATTAGGGCTTGTTTTTAAGTTGTTTCCTTATTAGATTAGGTTTAGCCTTTGCCTATATAAGGCTCCCTTGTGTTGGACGAAAATCAGCCTACCTTTAATCAAATTGTGAGTTTTTATTCTCTCTTGAGAGTTTCGAATTCTTCTTGATTTTTCCAAGACGAATTCAATTTATCGACGTAACGGCGAGATCAACCAACCCTCGTCGGGTGTCATTCAGCGTCCCCGAGTTGCTGCGTCAACTGCACGTTGGGGTTTAGGGATCCGTTCGCCTAAATCATTCCGTGGGTTAGATTCAGAGGTTTTGGGATTTCCATCCTTTCCGTTCCAGTTCAGTCTTCCGCGTGTGCTGTGTTCGATCGATCGGCAAGGATCGTATCATTTGGCACCAGAGCCGCGTTTCGTATCCAGGTTTCGTTTGTTTGTTTTCGTTTCTGTGTCAAGGGTAGAATTTTAGGGTTTCCGTTTTCTGTCCGAGTTTTCTGTTCCGCTATTGATTATAATTCCTAGGGTTTCGATTTCTTCCTTCTGCTGTGATTCAATACCATATATCTTGGGTGGTCTGATTTACTCATAAACATTCACTCTTATACACATCTATCATCATACGACTTACACACATCCATACAATTCCATACATCATAAATTCGTTTGTTTCTTGAATTTTTACAGAACCTATACTTCGTTAGGGTCAAAAAAAAAAAAAAAAAAAAAAAAAAAAAAAGAGAGTATAGAATTTCCGAAAATTTACTTACAGCATCTTGTTCCTATAGTTCACTGGCATCATAGTAGAGCCTTTTGGGGCAGTTTCTGCGTACATTTTTTCCGATTTTTTTGCTTATTTCTCGTTGTGTTTTCTGGAGTCCTTGGGTAGTATAGAGCCTTTTGGGACAGTTTCGGCGTACACTTTTTCCGGTTTTCAATTATTTCTCTTTGTGTTTTCTGGAATCCTTGGGTAGTATAGAGCGTTTTGAGCCTATTTCTGCGCAGTACGTTTTGGGTTGTTCAGTCTGCGTTTCTGGTTGTTTTCGTCTTCGTTTGGGTGTTTCCCACCTTTTTGTGTCCGTTTAGTGTTGTTGGTGTGGTCTCTTGTGGGACGTTTCATTGAGTGCTCTCGTTGAGACAGTTTGGGCAATCTCGTTGGTACAGTTGGTCTTTGAGTTCCGTTGGTAGATTGAGGGAATTTGATTCTTTGAGAGAGAAATTGAGCGGAAAAAGGCACGAGAGAGTGAGATTATTAGAGTGAAAAAAGCCGTTGAATTGTGTGATACACGAGCGCTGAGTGATTTCATCTTGAGTGATACACGAGTGTTTGTGAGGTGGTGAGGTCCTTTTATTTTGTTTCACTAACCGTTTCTTGTTTTCTTTGTCACTATGTCTAAGAAAGATGAACAGGGTGCGGATTTGAGCGATAGCCCGGTTATGGATCCACAGTTAAAACTTGTGGTGGAGGCACTTCGCTCAGAATTTGGCAAGATGCTACACTCAGAAATCGAGGGAGTGTACGACAAGATCGAGCTGATGGAGCAGTCTCATTCTCGAGAGACCACTTTCACACGAGGAGGCCGACGCGGGCGAGGAGGCCGTGGTGGTGGAGGAGGTCGATTCCACCGTCAGTATGAGGAGCATGTAGATGATACAGGATTTGACGAAGAGGATGATGGCGGCAGAACGTGGCAAGATAACAATCTGGGCAACATCAAGATGAACGTTCCTCCCTTCCAAGGGAAGAATGACCCAGAATTGTATCTTGATTGGGAGAGAAAGGTGGAGCTTATGTTCGATTGCCACAACTATTCAGAGCTCAAGAAGGTGAAGTTGGCAGCAATTGAGTTCTCCGATTATGCACTTGTTTGGTGGGATCAGATGGTGACGAGTAGGAGGAGAAACAGTGAGCCACCTATTCAGACTTGGCAGGAGATGAAGGCTGTGATGAGGAAGCGTTTTGTGCCGAATCATTACTACCGCGAGCTTTTCAACAAGTTGCAGACTTTGAGGCAAGGCAGTCGGAGTGTGGATGAGTATTATAAAGAGATGGAGGTTGCCATGATTCGAGCCAATGTGGTGGAGGAGCGAGAGGCGACCATGGCGAGATTCTTGACTGGTTTGCATTGGGATATTCGTGATAAGGTGGAGTTGCAGCACTACGTTGAGTTGGAGGACATGGTTCACATGGCCATCAAGATCGAGAATCAACTCAAGAGGAGGGGCAACAACAGCAGCAACCAGCGCCAGAATCAGGGCAATTGGAGGCAATCGCAACCAGTTTCTAATGGTTCCTCGTCAAAAGGGAATCAATGGAAAAAGGAGGCACCGCCGAGAGAGGAGAAGAAGCCGTTCGTTAGGTCCCGACCCGAGGGATCCGGTGCAGCAAATCAGGGCATTTCGGCCGTTTCTGATGGTCGAAATCGAGATAAGAAGTGCTTCAAGTGCCAAGGCTTCGGGCATATTATGAGTGACTGCCCGAACAGGAGAATTATGATCATGAGAGATGACGGCGAAGTCGTGACGGATGGTGATGAGACCGATCCTGATATGCCAAAATTGGAGGGTGTAGATGATTCCGAGGATGAGGAGGAGTGTGAGGAGATTTTCGCGCCCAATGGACAACTTTTTCTAGCTAGGAGAGCCTTGAGTGTCCAAACTCAACCCAATGAGCGAGAGCAGCGGGAGAACCTCTTTCACACGAGATGTCTTGTTCAAGACAAGGTATGTAGTGTGATCATTGATGGCGGGAGTTGCACGAATGTGGCTAGTAGAGCCATGGTTGAGAGATTGGGGCTGACCACGGAGAAGCATTCCAAGCCGTATCGTTTGCAGTGGCTGAATGAGACAGGCGTCATCAAAGTGACGAAGCAAGTGAAGGTTCCGTTTCGCATTGGGAAGTATGAGGATGAGGTTGTGTGTGATGTGATCCCTATGCAAGCGAGCCACATCCTATTGGGGCGACCGTGGCAGTTTGATCGCCGTGTTATTCATGATGGCTTCACCAACAAATATTCATTTGAATACAAGCAGAAAAAGGTGTCCCTTGTTCCTCTTACTCCTAAACAAGTTTATGAGGATCAAGTGCAATTGCAAAAGGAGGCGGACAAGGTGAAGTCAAAGGAGCAGCCCATGGAGAAGAAGGAGAATGGGTTGATTCATAAGTCCTTTCTTGCTAGGGCTAGTGATTTGAAGTGGTGTGTACAGGAGGAGAGGCCGATTATGCTGTTGCGATATCAGGAGAACTTGGTTATTACTAACGATCTCTCTTCTCTACCCCCTTCTATTCGTTCTGTTTTGCAGGAGTTTGATGATGTTTTTCCCGACGATACACCTGCCGGTTTACCACCAATTCGAGGGATTGAGCATCAGATTGACTTTGTGCCCGGCGCTACACTGCCGAACCGACCAGCTTACCGAACCAATCCGGAGGAGACAAAGGAGTTGGAGAGGCAAATTGGCGAGTTATTGGCCAAAGGGCATGTGAGGGAGAGTTTGAGTCCTTGTGCGGTACCCGTTCTACTTGTACCAAAGAAGGACTCGTCTTTGAGGATGTGCTGTGATTGCCGAGCCATCAATAACATCACGGTAAAGTATCGCCATCCTATCCCTCGTTTAGATGATATGCTAGATGAGTTGCATGGTTCTTGTGTATTTTCTAAGATCGATTTGCGTAGTGGATACCATCAGATTAGGATTAAGGAAGGTGATGAATGGAAAACTGCTTTTAAGACAAAACTTGGTTTGTATGAGTGGTTAGTTATGCCTTTTGGTTTGACTAATGCGCCTAGTACGTTCATGCGTCTTATGAATCATGTTTTGCGTGCTTTCATTGGCAGATTTGTTGTTGTCTATTTTGATGATATCCTCATTTATAGCCAGAATCATGATGAGCATGTTGAACATTTGAGGTCTGTTATGGATGTGCTTCGAAAGGAAAAGTTGTTTGCTAACCTTAAGAAGTGCACTTTCGGTACGGACAAGCTTGTGTTTCTTGGTTTTGTTGTGAGTGCACAGGGTGTACAGGTTGATGATGAGAAGATACGAGCTATCCAAGAGTGGCCAACGCCAACGAACGTTGCAGCAGTTCGAAGCTTTCATGGACTTGCTAGCTTCTACAGGCGGTTCGTGCCTCATTTTAGCAGTGTTGCAGCACCTTTGACGGAAGTCATCAAGAAGAATGTGGAGTTTAAGTGGGGCAAGGCGCAAGAGGATGCTTTTCAGCAGTTGAAATACAAATTGACCCACGCCCCGGTATTATCTCTTCCTAATTTCTCCAAATCTTTTGAGATTGAATGTGATGCTTCTGGTGTTGGTATTGGTGCAGTGTTAATGCAAGAGAGACGACCCATAGCGTATTTCAGCGAGAAGCTCAACGGGGCGACGTTGAGTTATCCCACGTATGATAAGGAGCTGTACGCATTGGTGAGAGCTTTGCAAACGTGGCAGCACTACTTGTGGCCCAATGAGTTCGTCATTCACACGGATCACGAGTCGTTGAAACACTTGAAGGGGCAGCACAAGTTGAACAAGCGGCATGCGAGGTGGATGGAGTTCATTGAGACGTTTCCCTACGTCATCAAATACAAGCAAGGTAAAGAGAATGTGGTGGCTGATGCACTTTCTCGGAGGTATGCCTTGATCTCTACCTTAGATGCTAAGTTGCTTGGTTTTGAGTGTATCAAGAGTTTGTATGAGCATGATGATGATTTTGGTGAGATTTATCTAGCATGTGCGAGAGCTGCTCGTGGAGAGTATTTTAGGCATGATGACTATCTTTTTAGGAAGAATAAGTTATGTGTTCCTAAATGTTCTTTACGTGAGTTGTTATTGCTTGAGTCTCATGGTGGGGGCTTGATGGGACATTTTGGCATTGCTAAGACTTTATCTGTTCTGCATGAGCATTTCTTTTGGCCTCATATGAAACGTGATGTTGAGAGAATTTGTGGTCGATGTGTTACATGTAAACAAGCTAAGTCTAGGGTGAGTTCCCATGGATTGTATACACCATTGCCTATTCCTACAGCACCTTGGATTGATATTTCTATGGATTTTGTGTTAGGTTTGCCTAGGACTAAGCGTGGTCGAGATTCCATCTTTGTGGTTGTTGATCGATTTTCAAAAATGGCACATTTTATTCCATGTCATAAATCTGATGATGCTTCTCATGTAGCTGATCTATTCTTTAGAGAGATTGTTAGATTGCATGGCATGCCTAGGACTATTGTTTCTGATAGGGATTCGAAGTTCTTGAGCTACTTTTGGAAGACTTTGTGGTGTAAGTTGGGTACTAAACTTTTGTTTTCTACTACTTGTCATCCACAAACTGATGGTCAAACAGAGGTAGTGAATAGGACTTTGTCTACTTTGCTTAGAGCCATTATCAAGAAGAACATTAAGTCTTGGGAAGATTGTTTGCCTCATGTTGAGTTTGCTTATAATCGTTCTGTTCATTCTGCTACTCAATTTTCGCCATTTGAGATTGTGTATGGATTTAATCCTTTGACTCCATTGGATTTATCTCCCTTACCTGAGCATGAGTATACTAACCTTGATGGCAAGAAAAAGGCTGATTTTGTGAAGCAGATTCATGAGAAGGCAAGGCTGAATATTGAGAGGCGCACGAAGCAGTATGCCGAGCAAGCCAACAAAGGACGTCGCAAAGTAGTGTTTGAGCCCGGTGATTGGGTATGGCTGCACATGCGCAAGGAAAGGTTTCCATTGCAGCGGAGATCCAAGTTACTTCCTAGAGGCGACGGGCCATTTCAAGTGTTGGAGCGCATCAATGACAATGCCTACAAGTTGGACTTACCAGGTGAGTATAATGTGAGTGCTTCTTTTAATGTGACTGATTTGAGTCCTTTTGATGTAGGTGATGCTTTGGATTTGAGGACAAATCCTCTTCAAGAGGAGGGGAATGATGCAGCCCAAGGTTCGTTGGTGCAAGACCCGGTGCATGTTCCTGTTGGTCCGGTTACAAGAGCACGAGCCAAGAAGTTTAAGGAGAGCTTGATGAGCTTAGTTCAAGAAGTGTGGGCTCAAGAGTTGATGAAGAAACCCATTGGAGATGGTGGAGTCGGCCCAAGTCTAATTAATATCATTACATGCGAGTGGGCCGAAGCTTGAAGATGTGATTTATTTTGAAGACTTCTTTTATTTAGTTTAACTTTGTTATTTTCGCAGCCCATGAGTTATAGGGCCTTGTTATTTTCGGATTTATTTAGTAAGGGCCTTGTTTGGCTTATTAGGGCTTGTTTTTAAGTTGTTTCCTTATTAGATTAGGTTTAGCCTTTGCCTATATAAGGCTCCCTTGTGTTGGACGAAAATCAGCCTACCTTTAATCAAATTGTGAGTTTTTATTCTCTCTTGAGAGTTTCGAATTCTTCTTGATTTTTCCAAGACGAATTCAATTTATCGACGTAACGGCGAGATCAACCAACCCTCGTCGGGTGTCATTCAGCGTCCCCGAGTTGCTGCGTCAACTGCACGTTGGGGTTTAGGGATCCGTTCGCCTAAATCATTCCGTGGGTTAGATTCAGAGGTTTTGGGATTTCCATCCTTTCCGTTCCAGTTCAGTCTTCCGCGTGTGCTGTGTTCGATCGATCGGCAAGGATCGTATCAATTCCCAATGTAGCAACCGGCCGATTTGCGGCCTCTGTTTCTCTCTCTCCCTACTGTAACGGAGAGCCGAGAAACCACCATCGTGTAGTCCATTCTTCCACGCACATAGACAGCTAAGCCAAGAGCCTCCATGGCTGAACACCATCGCGAAACAACGACCGAAAAACCACTCGGCAAGCAACATAACAATCTGCAACGAACTTATTGATTCAGTTTATTGAACGTTGTATCATAAAACAATAATCCTAAGGGCTGATTATTTTATATTCGAAATAACTATTTATATTCCAATCTCGTCGAACCTGGTTCATATTTTGTTGAACTTATCCATTACTGTAATGAACTTTAATGCGTTCTATGATTTCCTTAGAGCTGATTGATTTATATTCAAGAAGGTACCTCCATCATTAGTGCGTTCCATGGTTTCCTTCATTGAAAATCAGAATTCGATGAACTAGGTAAATTTGAGAGTGAAACCTAGAGGAATGAAATTCGTGGAGATATTCAAAGAAATAGATTCGTCGAAATCTGTTAATCAACTCCCTAAACATTGAAAGAGCGAAAATGGTGGGATTTGATGAAACTTTCCCAAATCTTACTCAACTAAAAAGACATTTATCTCCTTTTCGATCAGAATATTAATTTCCATATTGATACAAAATAAATTAAACCATTTAATTCCTTAAATCTAGTGCGTTGGATCAAATAGATTGAATGGTATAGATTTGTTCTTAATTCTTAATGTAAGGGGTTCTTTTCTATTGAATTGAACCATAATATATAGATTTGATCTATATATATATATATATAGGGAGAGGTTCAGGAAAGAACCATAAATAAAAGAAGACCGGAGAACCATTTTCAGCCATTCGATCATCAAGATCTACGGTTGATGCATCATCTTGTTGGATGAATGCAGATCCTGGGTTCGAATCCTGAAGAGAGCATTTTTTTTTTATTTTTTTGAGTGCATTAATTTTAACAGCGGATACATTAAGTTAGAGCGCTTTGCAAAATTAGGCCATATTTTTTCGTGCTTGCAAATTTGGGCCATTTATTATTAATTTCGGCGTAAGTAAGCCACATTTGGGCCCGATAGGAAGTTCACTTACGTCGAAATTAATCATAAATGGCCCCAATTTGCAAGCCTAAAAAATGTGGCATAATTTTGCAAAGCGCCCTAACTTAGTGGCTTACAAAAAAAAATTGAACTCAATTAAATTGGTGGCTAACATTTGATTTTCACTATCCATTTCGCACCATTAACACATTTGAAAATCTATACTTCTATACTAATATACTAAAGGAAAGTAGTCTGCAACATTTTCCCGCCAAAAAACTTCATCACACAATCCATACAAAAATTAATATTTTATTAAATATGTCATCAAGTATTTAAAAGAAATCAAATCACTGATCAACAAACAATTTTAATACGACTGTTCAACTTCCAAGGCTGCCCAATAGGCTACAAATGTGGCTGTTCAGCTTCTAAGCTAGGCTGCACGACAATTCTATTTTTTTTTAAAAAAATTGTTACACCCAAAGAAAAGAAAAAACACACATAAAATTTGATGTCATGAAACTTTATATTTTTTTCTTTTTTTTTCGACCACTTTTGGTGACCAAAACTCAATAATATTGGTATCATTAGAAAACTATCATTGAGATGTTTTCAACGGTACCTTCGAATTGCACATCAGACTTCAGATAATCAAGTTATTAGCCAACGGACTTTTAGAGTCAGGTAAAATTCCAAAAAATAAAAGATTATGTATTTTTTGACCAAAAAGATAAATTTGGTTAAAACCCAAAATTTTGGGTATATTTCGTATATTTATAGGTAATTAACCCTTAAACAAAGGGTTTGCATATATAACTTCAATAATTTAATTATGTAATAATATGGAAATTGCTTGATGATTTAATAAGATTATTATGGAATTATGTAAATAATACTCCACTATATTACTTCGTTATATATGTTGTTTTGAATAAAAAACATCATTAAATATACAAAAAATTATTTTTAAAAGAGACTAATTTTGTGAACGTCCCAAATGGAAAAAATGGATAATTTCTTGTGGATGAGAGAATATATTTTAGTATATTAATAATAAATATGAAAAAATTAATTATGTGAATAATAAAATATAGTTTACTATAATTTTAAATTGACTGAAATTAAAAACTTCTTAATTTGTAATTTAGTGGACATCAAACTTTTGATACAAATTTTTGTTATTGTTGCTTATACAATTTACCGATTTCTATATTTCAAAATATAAAATATATATGTATGTGCTCAGAAAAATAATAAATTCACACCGACAAAATAGTATAAATTTTAGTGTGCTCAAAATTCTTCTCATCTTTATTGTCCTGATCTGGGTTGATAAAATATACCATACCCATCTCAATTAAATAAGCTTATTTTTCTTTTCCAGATATCCCAAAATATAGGTCGATTTTCATAAAAGATAATGCATTTTAAAATTATTTACAAATATATCTCTATTCAATTCTTTGATTAACTCTAGCATTAATTGTTGGAATATAAGAATATATAATGGAGAATTTATTTAATTGGTAGGAGGAAATTTGGAGAAATTGGTTGTGGACGTGTGTGTGCTTAAGAATTTGAGTGGGAGGATTGGAGTTTGCTAACACAATCTTTTCTTCAATTCACTTTCTTTCTAACTTTCTTTTTTTCATTACATTCCAAACATGGTTACATATTTATAGTGGTGAGTAGATGATTCCTACATTCTCTAGAATATTCTCAACTATTATTTTTCTAATATTTCTCTAGAATCCTCTAGTTTATCTATTTCTTTTCATCCTAACTTTAATTTTCTCAACTATTCTAGATTATTCCTCTTTCTCTAATACATTCTCAACCATTCTACATTTTTCTTCATTCTCAACTATTCTAGATATTTCTACAAATTTCTTCAAATTTCTTTTTTCTTTCTTTTCTTCTAATTCTAGAATATTCTTTACAAATCAAGTTTATTACTTTATTCCAACACTCCCCCTTAAACTTGATTTGTCATTCTGAGCAAAACTCTGAAGTTGGCGAGATCCTTTCACGACGTGCCTTGCTTTATATCTTTCCACTTCACCCTTGGAATTCTTCTTAACTTTATATACCCACTTGACTCCAATGGCCTTATGCCCTTTCGGTAGTGTCCTGAGCTCCCACGTATCATTCTTCTTTATGGCCTTGATCTCTTCATCCTTCGCGACTCGCCAATTTTCACTATTTGCTGCTTTAGGTTCATAATCAGCAGATAGACAAAATAAGGTAAGATCTTCTAACCTTTCAGTATCCTCATATATGTCGCCCAAACTCCTTGCTCGTGGTGTGGCTCTTTCATTTAAGAAAGATGGTGGTGAGTCTTCAGTAACTTGTATAGGTGAAGCTGGCGGAGTCACTACCTCTTGTTGGACTTCTCCAACTTGCTCGACTGTCCTTTCATCATCGAATTGTGGGATGAAGGTGAAGTCACCACTGGGATTAAAATCCCACACTCCTTCTTCGTCGAACTCCACATCTCGACTTATCACTGTTTTCTTGGTATTTGGATTATATAACTTATAGCCTTTAGAGTTAGAGTCGTACCCGATAAAGATGAATGCTTCACTTTTATCATCGAGCTTCTTCCTTCTCTCATCTGGTACGTGCACGTAGGCTTTACTTCCAAATACCTTTAGGTGGGAAATTCCTGGCTTTCTCCCGCTCCAGGCTTCTTGTGGAGTCATTCCCCACACGCTCCTTGTCGGCGATCGGTTGGATAGGTACACCGCGCACGCCACTGCTTCTGCCCAAAATTCTTTAGGCAGATTCTTCGTCTTTAGCATGCTCCTCGCCATCTCCATGATTGTTCTATTTTTCCTTTCCGCCACTCCATTTTGCTGGGGGGATCTTGGAACTGTCAGTGGCCGCCGAATTCCATTTGCTTCGCAAAACTCCAAGAATTCCTTGGATGTGAATTCTCCCCCTCGATCAGACCTCAAGGCTTTGATTTCTCGTCCGCTCTCCTTCTCGACGGCAGCTTTGAACTTCTTGAATGCATCAAATACTTCTGACTTCTGCTTCAAGAAATATACCCACGTTTTTCTAGAAAAATCATCAATGAAGAGCAGAAAATAATTAATTTTACCGAGGGAGCTTGGCTTGATTGGCCCGCACACATCAGCATGAATTAACTCCAGTGGGTTTTGAGCTCTTGAGCTTGACTCCTTTGGGAATGGCTTTCTGAACTGCTTCCCGAGTAGACAACCTTCGCAGAGTTGATCGGGATGTTTGATGGATGGTAAGCCTCTCACCATCTCTTTCTTTGATAGCAACTCCAAGCCGCCAAAATTTAAGTGCCCAAACCGTAGGTGCCATAACCAAGATGGATCTTTATAGCAAGCTTTCAAGCATTTGGCCACATCATTTCTAATATTTAATAGAAACATTCTATTTTTCGACATTGGCACCTTGGCAATAAGATTATTTTTTCCATCTCTTATTGAAAGGTTATAATCTCTCATGTGAATATCATAACCTTTCTCTAAGAGTTGTCCCAAACTCAAGATATTATTCTTCATATTGGGCATGTAATAAACGTTGGAAATAAATTCATGATTTCCATTCTTCAAGCGAATTAAAATTTTCCCTTTTCCTTTAACTGGAATTTTAGTTACATCACCAAAGGAGACGTTGCCACTTACCGACTCATCGAGCTCCACGAACATGCTTCTCTTCCCGCACATGTGGTTGCTTGCACCGGTGTCGAGGTACCACGTGTCATCTCTTCCAGCTTCTCCTTTATATGCCAGAAGCACACTACCATTTGCTTCGCTCGTGTTCTCGGCATAATTGGCCCTTTCTTCAATCCTTACTTTTTTACTTCTGCACTCGGAAGCATAGTGCCCAAATTTATGGCAATTATAACACTTTATTGAGGATTTATCGTACCTCGACTGCGGGTTGCTCCTCCCCTGACCACTTGTAAACTCATTTCTTTCACCATTGCTGACGAAGCCTCCTCGTCCTCGACCACGTCCACGTGCTCGGCCTCTGCCTCGATCTTGCCCTTGGCCACGTCCTCTCCCGGACTGTCCATAGCCATTGCTCGGACCTTCTTCTTTCTCTTTCGGGCTTACGTGCAACTTTAAAAGTTGCTCTGAAATTTCTTGCTTCTTCTTTTGCTTCTCCTCATATGCTTGGAGCGACCCCAACAAGAGATCGATCGTCATCTCCTCCAAATTTTTAGTTTCTTCGATCATCACCACAATGTGCTCAAACTTTGGGGTTAGTGACCGTAATATTTTCTCCATAATTCTTACATCCTCCAATTTTTCACCATTTCTTTTCATTTGATTAGAAACCACCAAGACTCTTGAAAAATAATCCGAAATCGATTCGGACTCTTTCATATGCAAAGACTCAAACTCTCCTCTTAAAGTTTGAAGTCGTACCTTTTTTACTTGCTCCGCTCCTTTGCACGCGTTCTGGAGCTTCTCCCACGCTTCTTTGGCGGTACTCGCATTTGAGATCTTCTCGAAATCGTCGTCCCCCAGCGCTTGATAAATGAGATAGAGAGTCTTCTTGTCTCTCTTTCTCGCGTCTCGCAATCTATCCTTTTGTTGTTGGGATAGTGCGGCCTCGTCCCGCGGCTCCTCGTAGCCGTTCTCCACGATCTCCCAAACGTCGTGGGCTCCCAATAGCGCCTTCATCTTGATGCTCCAATTGTCGAAGTTGCTCTTGTTGAGCATGGGGACTTGAAAGGATTGTAGGTTGGCCATTCCACAGGTAGGATTTTATGGCTCGGATACCACTTTGTTGGAATATAAGTATATATAATGGAGAATTTATTTAATTGGTAGGAGGAAATTTGGAGAAATTGGTTGTGGACGTGTGTGTGCTTAAGAATTTGAGTGGGAGGATTAGAGTTTGCTAACACAATCTTTTCTTCAATTCACTTTCTTTCTAACTTTCTTTTTTTCATTACATTCCAAACATGGTTACATATTTATAGTGGTGAGTAGATGATTCCTACATTCTCAACTATTATTTTTCTAATACTTCTCTAGAATCCTCTAGTTTATCTATTTCTTTTCATCCTAACTTTAATTTTCTCAACTATTCTAGATTATTCCTCTTTCTCTAATACATTCTCAACCATTCTACATTTTTCTTCATTCTCAACTATTCTAGATATTTCTACAAATTTCTTCAAATTTCTTTTTTCTTTCTTTTCTTCTAATTCTAGAATATTCTTTACAAATCAAGTTTATTACTTTATTCCAACATTAATGTATTGTCAAATAATAAATATGGGCATATTAGGAAGTTCTAGAAAATATTTTTTACTAATATGCAAAAAAAAAAAGTTTTAGAAACTCTTCTTTGCTTAGTAGAAACCTAAAATAAAAAATAGATGAATATTTGGATGAACATTTTAACTAGATAATAATAATAGTTAATAAAAATATGTTGTTAATTGAGATATTGGTCATTAATTTGACTCACATACAACTATAAAAAGTCACATTTATTTGAATAATTATAGTATTAGTGAGATTTGTCTTAAAAGTTAAAAAAAAATATGAATGTTATCTTTTAAGTTATAAAAATATTACTAATTTTATTATAATTGTATAATGTAAAAAGACATTCAACTTTAAAAAGTATAGATTATTTATATTTTTAAGTAATTTAGTTAAATAACTATGACATTCAACAGACGTCGCGATGGTGCTATAACATCCATCAGTCGATCTCCCGTGCTCCTGTATCTCCGACAGTACTATCAAGGTTTGGGCAGGGGGTTGGGATGGATCAGAAAGCTGCATTCTAACGATCAGGGATGCAGTTTATGTTTTTCAAGGGGAGGGACTATAAAAGTATATTGATGTTTGGTCTTTCTTATTTAATGAAGGGGTCACACTAATATTGTATCGGTCATTTGTTTTAATGCCATCGGAAATAGGATGACATCCTGCAGTGCTGATCAAACTATCTTGATATGGGGTTTCGATATTTTGAGGAAGCATCCAAATGAAGCACGTTGGACACATATACATACTATATGTTATCACGAGCAACCAATTTTTTCCATCCACTAGTCATCGTTGGGAATCATCTGCAGCAGAGCTGCAGATGGCTACTGAACCGCCATACAAACTGCTCTGTAGGCAAGAAAGGGCTCACAAGGCGAGTGTAAATTGTCTGCAATGGTGTTCCAGAAGTTTCGAGGAAAACTGGCTGCTCGCTTCTGGCAGTGTTGATGGCTCTGTCAAGCTTTGGGAGCTTTACTCAACTCGGCCTTTTCGACTTCGGAAGATGCCTCCTCGTTTCAGTGATTTCGTTTTAGGAAGAAAACTCAAAAGTTGATTTCACCTTTGAATGTAAACTGACCTTGTAAAACCCAATACTCTCTGAGCTGCTCTCTCGGTGACAGTGACAATACACTCTGCTCCACCTCTGCCACTATGCCTCGAGTAATCGAAGGTTGATAACTTGATATGTTGATAGAAAATTGTGCGAAATGCTTTCCATGCTTCAACCCCCCATAAACATGATACATAGTAAAAAAGGATTATTTCAGAAATTATATGGATGGAATTGCTTTCAAAAAAAAATTGAGAAAAATTCAAATAGTGAGATTTTAGATTGTCATGTAGAATAAAAAATTAATATTTTCCTATTATATATTATAAGATGTATTTTTATAAACAAATAAATAATTATTGTTATCTTGATGAACATGTATATTTTTTACACGGTGCATTAGGATATCTTGAGGAACATATATATTCCAATGTGTCGTCGAGCAAAGACAATTATTTGTGTATTTTAAAAATATTTTTTAATTCATTTTTATTTGTGTTTTTTTAATTATGTATTATTTTATGATTTATTTTTACATGTGTATAAATA
This sequence comes from Salvia miltiorrhiza, assembly GCF_028751815.1. Classification (NCBI taxonomy): domain Eukaryota; kingdom Viridiplantae; phylum Streptophyta; class Magnoliopsida; order Lamiales; family Lamiaceae; genus Salvia; species Salvia miltiorrhiza. The sequence goes on from NC_080390.1 coordinate 52,121,502, forward strand.
TGCCAAATAAAATAATGAAATAAAATTTCACATCAGCGTTCGAGCTCCAGTTGTGAAGTCACGCGCACCTCACGTGTAAAATAGCCCGATCGGACCCAAGCGTGGCTCACTTACGCCGAAATTAATAATAAATGATTCAAATTTACAAGGCCAAAAAAATGTGGCCTACTTTTACAAAGCGCTTTAAGTTAGTGGTCTAGAAAAATTTTGAAATATATATATATATATATATATATATATATATATATATATATATATATATAGTGTATTAAGCATTTTCAATATGTTCATATAATATATTCTTTCATAATTTTGATAATTTGACGTTCAATATCTAACAAATTTTCCATATTTTTGTTTGGAAACTTGAAAATCACACAGCAAAATCACATAAAATTATAAAACAGATAATCTATACTATTTTAAAAAACTAAATAAACGAGAGGCAAATTCCAAATTAAACCTATTATTATATTCTGTATTTCTTTAATACGGGCAACTCAACTACTATCTAAAGTGTGTTGGTCTAGCGGTAGGACGTTAATGTCCAAATTTGAAATTTTGGGGTTTGAGTGCTTCGTGGCGCGGTATTTAATTTTTTTTTATTAAGTTATTTAATTAAAAAAATGTGTGCCTAGATAAATCATGTCTTTTTGCAATAACAATAGTTTCTTTTAGTAATGATGAATCTTAACGTGCAAATTTCATCGGAGTGTTCACCGGATAAATTTCGTTTATATGCAATAGCATGTATTCTTGCCGTTCCAATTTAATAGATTATATTTTTTTTATTTGAACGTCTTATTTAATAGATTACTTTTTAAAATAGAAAATTAATATATAACAAGTTACATAATCATATAACTCGTTATTTAATGTAAATAACGTTTTAATTATCATTCATTTTAATTAAAAGAAATAATGTTTTCATTTATATCTCTTATTTTTTGACAAATTTAGTATAAAAAATCAATTTTTCTCTCTTTTATTTATTTATTTCTATAAACTATTTATTCTTAACCCTAGCTATCTAAACTAAAAGATCCAACGATTCTATCTCATCACAAAATGTGATTTTTGAATGTAGCTGGCCTACAATGAAGAGAATAATTAGGCATCCAATTACTTTGAACCTAGCTGCAGCAAACCAACAATATGTAACTTCATAATCATGTACTCACAACCATCAATCAGATGGTAGCTAGATTCTCTCTTTCTCTCTCCAAACCCACTATAAATTCAACACAAGTGATGATTCAAAAAAAACACAACATCATATATATCATCTCTTGCAACACAAGTAATCAATTAAATTAAAGATGGGTGCTGCAGGAAACAAGAAAAAATCGTCCTCGTCTTTCCTGAGCTGCTTGTTCGGCAGAAGGGGCGGGAGAGAGAAGCAGGATGAGTATGTGAAAGCTTACAAAGTGTATCCCAGCGACGAAGACAGAGGGCGGTGGTGGGTGGCTGAGCCCAGAATCGATGAGAAGGCCTCTGCTTACATCTCTCTAACTACTCATAAATGGGGAAACCTCGACTCTTCTGCCGAAGACTAGTTTCTTCCTTGTATATATGTTTGTTCTGCAATATTTCTATTTCTAATTATCCTCATCGCACTGTAAATATCTCAATCAATAACATCTAGATTTATTCCAATCGTCTTGTTATTTTTCATTTCAGAACTCACTACTTCATCTCATTAATTAATTTTCAGTGTTTTAATTCGCTTGAGGTCGAAGCTTTTCTTATTTTTAGGGCTTTTTTTCCTGCTGAGTATGACTGAGAAAAAGATATAATCATATGAAACGTGATATTTTATTTACTGCTAATCACGGAAGTTCAATGAAAGTTTAAATAAAAAATTCGAACGTTATAATTAATGAAGTTGTACGTGATCAGTGATTTTAGTTGTGAATTGAACATATAGTATTATCTAACAGATATCATGCATGGGATATATATTGTTTGATGTAGTACTTTTACTAGTGGTAATTAAAAATCAAGGATAATTGGGAAATAGTATCGAATATGGGTGGACGCAGAAATTAAAAAAAGTTTGAATAAGGTTTTAAATTTTTAAGTTGATCGATTTGCAAGATATAGTATCATATGGCACCTCGACCTCGGATATAATAACGGTTACGGTTAGCATCATATCATCTTCCCATAAAAAAACAAAAAAACAAAATCTGCATGCGCACTACTTTTATTTGTGGGATCCTTAGAATTATTGTGTGCATGGATTCTGCAGTACCACATATATTTGCATGTTTCATAATACTTTATTTTATGCTTGTAGGGCTCTAGATTTTGTTGTTGCTTTACCAATATCGCTAACATGTCTTTGTATCCTAGCTTACCATCAACTTCATGTGCTTCACAATTTATACGCTTTCATTTCGACAAGTAATAAATTGTTAAGATTTGGAATCTAAAATAACTAATTAATCGAGATTATTTGGAATAGATTTTTAATCCATATGATAATAATTCACATTTTGAGCTATTTAAGAAGTCATCTTTTTGGATTCCATCAAATTCTCTCCCTCAAATATCAGACTAACCCTTCAACATTTATTGTCTAACAAATGTCATGCAAACGATGCACAACTCAATTAGTAAGACATTTCCTCTCTAATCAGTAAGTAGCTTGGGGGTTCGAGTCACACAGTGTGTGTGAGCGTGAGTGTAGATGTGAAATGTGAAATTTGTCATACATGTTGGATCTATATTTTTCAAATTAGTCAACGGACTATATTATTTTCTTTTATCTTGTTACTTTAATTATAGATGTACATATAAAAATGTATTCAAGCAATCAAGCTGTAGAACAGAAATATCTATTTAATAGCTAGGGGCTTAATATATAATACAGTTAATTCCTATATACGTGACAAACAATTTCATGTAGTGTAGGCAAAAAGTTACACTTTGTAAAACAATGAATTATATATATATATATATATACTAGTTAATGTTGTGAATCACTCTGCGATTTCAAAGTTAATTTGTCTTTTGAATATTTGACATGTTAGTAATTAGTTTATAAGTTGAGTGTGCATGAGTGTTTAAACATAAAAAAAAAAAATTTAAATCGTGGTTTGTCCCGCATGGTTTGTTGATGGCGCATAACTCTCTCAACCTAGAAGTTATCTCGATTTTTATTTAACGAATATAAATTTTAAAGATCACATCACGATAAGTTAAATTAAATCAAGATCTTTAGTCTCAAGCATTAACTACTCTACCATTCAGATACACTTTAGTTATCTCGATTTTTTGTGTGATATGTTGGTCTATAAGTAATTGGGGGGGGTATGTGCGCTCTCAAAAACTCCGAATTGCGTTCAATTTCACGTAGTTTGTCGGTCTTGTCTCGTGAATTGATATATCATTTATAAGTGGCATATGGTTATTTAGAAAACAATTAAATCATGAATTGAAGTATATATATAATTAGTTATAAATCGTGTCTGTTTATTTAGAGAACAATTAATTAACGAGGTAGATTAATTTGTTTGAGAGTGCATGCATGAGTGAAGGTAGAATGAAATAGTGGTCTAGGAAAAGAATCTTTGTGTATATATAGGTTAAGTAGGCTTTAAAAGATACTTGGTACTTTATTATACATGTACAGAATTTAGTGTGGAAAATGATGACCATCTAAACTTCTTTTTAAGAAAGAATGCACCCTTTTCTTTAAGCATTTTTTTCCTTGCACCAAAACCCACCAATTTCCACTTTCTTCTATTATTCTATGCATTATTTTGGAGTCGCCTTTGTGCTTTCATCTTTCAACATTCACTGTCACAGAATCTGTTTCCACGAAGTATTCAAAAATTCCTTTAACCAAAAATTAAATAAATTTCAAACTATAGGCAAATCTATTTAGAAGTTTCTAACCTGACAGACTATAAATTTGGTATCATGACAATGATATAATATAAGGAGTGTTTTGCGTGAGTTAGGGGTTGCTCTAAAGCACTATGTTATCCATAGCCATAGGGTACTTTTTTCCGCATAAGTTCAGAGATATTTATATTTAACAATTAATATTTTTTTTACCATAAAAAGTATATATATTAAACGTCAAAACTTCAGTATACATACATAATTATTTTATTTTCTAAAATATATATACACAATCGCTCCCTCATCCAACTGTAGCAGTAGCACAATTTAATGTGTACATCGATGCCACATCAGCAAAAGAGTCAACCCTCGAACCATCAAATTTAACTAATGATCAAACTATCAATACATCCTCATATTACAGAAACTATTACTTTTCAACTTCATTAAGTTAATCTAAATTTTCTTATCAATTACAAAAGCTCATTTTTGTTAGTTACGTTTGCCAAATCACTTCCACCATTTTTCATTTCAAGATTGCATCATCACAACATTCACCATATTTTCCTTGAATTAAAATATTGATCAACAATTAATCCTCTTTTTTTTTCCTTGAATTAAGAGAACCCGAAGTGCCTGCGCAGTCAAGAAGCAACTCAGTTCCCAGCGCAGGCAACTCAAGCCAATGACCAAAGTTAATGTAATAAGGGCCTTAGGCCCAAGTATCTAAAGAATAGGCTTAAAGGCCTTAGGGCTTACTCTCATACCTATAAATAGAAGGTCTATCATTAGAATTAAGGGGATTCATGATTATTCTTCTTTCCTCATGTAAAATGTAAACCTCCTGGATATAGTGAAAACACTCGAAGATCTCCAGTGGATGTAGGTCTTAATGACCGAACCACGTAAATTCTTGTGTCTTTTATCATTTTATAATTAGGGTGAAGTTTCTGGTTTTATCAAGTACCAATTTATTTAGGGTTTTTTTTTCCTGTTGGTACTTTTGGCACTAATAGTGTCAAGTGTACCTAATTCGTGCGTAAACCCGAATTTAATCCGCCCTAATTAAGGGCAAAACAGTCTTAAAACGCAAAAAATGACCAAAATTTGTGTTTTTCACATGGGTGGCCAAATATTGTGTTTTACTATTTAAAATGGCTATCTCAAAATGGGACTCTATTAAAATCACACACACACACACACACACATATATATATACAATATTTAATAATGTTTATAATTATAATTTTTATTATATACGTATATTATCTTTTGAAGTGATATATAAAAACATCAAATTTTTTTTCGGGCTTTTGATTTATAAAGTGCGATATATTTTATACCAAACAATATATTAAAATGTTATAAATATTAGTGTTGATATGGAATAATTTATTCTTCTCCAAATATTTATCTGATTCCAACTAAAATAAAATAGTCTTAATTGTGGTCAAAGGGAATACGACCAGAGACTGCTTTAATATCTATAATCAGAGTTGACTCGTGTTTGTGCCATAACCATTTATCGGTTTAAGCTCTGATCAATATATAGGTGAAGAAATTCTTTGAATAAGCTAGATCGAGCAACAGATATTGTGAGAAGAAAGATCACTGAAATGTCATGGTCAGCTCTGAAGAGATGCTCTGTTGAGATAATATAACGGAAACGCAGATGCATTTGTCAGCTCTGATAGAAGTACAGATGAAATTGTAGGGTGTGTTTGATATAAAATTGAGATAAAGGGTGATAAATAAAACTTAGATAAACTGTACCTAGATAAATAATACTAGGGGAGAAGAGATATTAAATTTCTCAATGGAACAGTGATATAAGAACGTGCATCTCCTTTAATGCGGGCCTTCTTATTAATCAATATTGCTATCAAACGCTTAGATAAAACATGGTTATTTATCTATTTTGCTTTATCTAGGGCTATCAAACATGCCCTAAGCTATCTAAACTAAAGATCCAACGATTCTATCTCATCAAAAAATGTGATTTTTGAATGTAGCTGGCCTACATGAAGAGAATAATTAGGCATCCAATTACTTTGAACCTAGCTGCAGCAAACCAACAATATGTAACTTCATAATCATGAACTCACAACCATCAATCAGATGGTAGCTAGATTCTCTCTTTCTCTCTCCAAACCCACTATAAATTCAACACAAGTTATGATTCAAAAAAAACACAACATCATATATCATCTCTTGCAACACAAGTAATTAATCAATTAAATTAAAGATGGGTGCTGCAGGAAACAAGAAAAAATCGTCCTCGTCTTTCCTGAGCTGCTTGTTCAAGGGCAGAAGGGGCGGGAGAGAGAAGCAGGATGAGTATGTGAAAGCTTACAAAGTGTATCCCAGCGACGAAGACAGAGGGCGGTGGTGGGTGGCTGAGCCCAGAATCGATGAGAAGGCCTCTGCTTACATCTCTCTAACTACTCATAAATGGGGAAACCTCGACTCTTCTGCCGAAGACTAGTTTCTTCCTTGTATATATATTTCTATTTCTATTTCTATTTCTTATCCTCATCGCATTGTAAATTAATATCTCAATCAATAACATCTAGATTTAATTATTCCAATCGTCTTTTTATTTGTTTTCTTCATTTCAGAATTAATTCACTACTTCATCCCCTTAATTTTCAGTACTCTTTTAATTCGCTTGAGCTCGGAGCCTTCTGGCATGAGTTTTCTTATTTTAGGGTTTTTTTTTTCCCTGCTGAGTATGATTGAGAAAAAGATATGTAATCATATGAAACGTTATCTTTTACTTACTGCTAATCACGGAAGTTCAATGAAATTTTAAATAAAAAATTCGAACGTTCTAATTAATTAATGAAGTTGTACGTGAGTGATTTTAGTTGTGAACATTATCTAACAGATAGTTAATTATCATGCATGGAATATATATATAGTTGTACGCATAGTACTTTTACTAGTGGTAATTAAGAATCAAGGATAATTAATTGGGAAATAGTACTATCAATAAAAAAAGTTTGAATAAGTATTCTTTATGAGATCTGAGGGTTTTAAATTTTGAAGTTGATCGATTTGCAAGATATATCACATAAAAATATGGCACGGTTACGGTTACCATCATATCATCTTCCATAAAAAAACAAAAAAACAAACTCTGCATCACTTTTATTTTTGGGATCCTTAGAATTATTGGATGCATGGATTCCGCAGCACCAGATATTTCATGTTTCATAGTACTTTATTTTATGCTTGTAGGGCTCTAGATTTTGTTGTTGCTTTAGCAATATCGCTAACATGTCTTTGTATCCTTGCTCACCATCAACTTCATGTGCTTCACAATTATACGCTTTAATTTCGATCGAGAAGTAATAAATTGTTAAGATTTGGAATCTAATTAAAACAACTAACTAATCGAGATTATTTGGATATATATATATAGAGAGAGCCATATAGGGGATGTCTAGCTAGGGTATAAACACTTCTTAACATATAAAATACGAACTAGCTAAAATGCATGAATTCTATCTATGTATAACACGTATGAATTCGTTGTGTAACTGAATTGCGAAAAATAATTTTTTTGCTACCTATGAGATTCGAACTTGGGACCATGAATTCATCCAACAAGGTGATGAATCAACCGTAGATCTTGATAGACGTCTAAGGGCTTAAAATAGTTCCCATTTTATATTCTAAAATGTGTTTTTATTTTAGCCCACCCATATATAGGTAAAGGATCAGGTGAGAACCGCATCTTTTTGTGAGAACGGAGAACCATGAACAAATACATAAAATATATGAACAATAATATCTGAACATCTTTGTTCATGTGTTTTTGAGTGTTTTGTGTTCAGATATTACTGTCTTTTGTTCATATATTTTATGTATTTGTTCATGATCCTCCGTTCTCACAAAAAAATGTGGTTCTCATCCGATCCTAACCCTAAAATAGCTCAAAATGTGAATTATGGAATAAAAATCTAGGGTTAGGTTCTATGGAGAAATTAATTTTTTTGCAAAATTTAGAAACGTTGAACAAATCAATAATTTTGATGTACATACCAATAATTTTATTGAACAAGCATTTTGGTTGGGGGTTTGAATCCTAGAGTGCGAGATTTTCAATAAATTCAAAACTATTGACATGTTCATCAAAATTTGGACACTGGATTTATTCTTAGTTATTGATCGTTTAATTGTATATATAGACGTTGAGTAGGCTTTAAAAGATACTTGGTACTTTATTATACATGTACAGAATTTAGTGTGGAAAATGATGACCATCTAAACTTCTTTTTAAGAAAGACACCCTTTTCTTTAAGCATTTTTTTCCTTGCACCAAAACCCACCAATTTCCACTTTCTTCTATTATTCTATGCATTATTTTGGAGTCGCCTTTGTGCTTTCATCTTTCAACATTCACTGTCACAGAATCTGTTTCCACGAAGTATTCAAAAATTCCCTTGTCCTTTAACCAAAAATTAAATAAATTTCAAACTATAGGCAAATCTATTTGGAAGTTTCTAACCTGAGAGACTATAAATTTGGTATCATGACAATGATATAATATAAGGAGTGTTTTGCGTGAGTTAGGGGTTGCTCTAAAGCACTATGTTATCCATAGCCATAGGGTACTTTTTTCCGCATAAGTTCAGAGATATTTATATTTAACAATTAATATTTTTTTTACCATAAAAAGTATATATATTAAACGTCAAAACTTCAGTATACATACATAATTATTTTATTTTCTAAAATATATATACACAATCGCTCCCTCATCCAACTGTAACAGTAGCACAATTTAATTTGTACATCGATGCCACATCAGCAAAAGAGTCAACCCTCGAACCATCAAATTTAACTAATGATCAAACTATCAATACATCCTCATATTACAGAAACTATTACTTTTCAACTTCAATAAGTTAATCTAAATTTTCTTATCAATTACAAAAGCTCATTTTTGTTAGTTACGTTTGCCAAATCACTTCCACCATTTTTCATTTCAAGATTGCATCATCACAACATTCACCATATTTTCCTTGAATTAAAATATTGATCAACAATTAATCCTCTCTTTTTTTTTTCCTTGAATTAAGAGAACCCGAAGTGAAGAGAACCCGAAGTGTCTGTGCAGTCAAGAAGCAACTCAGTTCCCAGCGCAGGCAACTCAAGCCAATGAACAAAGTTAATGTAATAAGGGCCTTAGGCCCAAGTATCTAAAGAATAGGCTTAAAGGCCTTAGGGCTTACTCTCATACCTATAAATAGAAGGTCTATCATTAGAATTAAGGGGATTCATGATTATTCTTCTTTCCTCATGTAAAATGTAAACCTCCCGGATATAGTGAAAACACTCGAAGATCTCCCGTGGACGTAGGTCTTAATGACCAAACCACGTAAATTCTTGTGTCTTTTATCATTTTATAACTAGTACACTCGCCCGTGCGATGCACGGCGAATATAGCTTTGCATCAAAATTAAACGATATAGTGTGTGTATCGGCTAAGTGATTAGAAATTAATGTCTAAAACCGAATGTCTTGAGTTCGAGCCCTCTGTGGCGCGACCTTTAAATTTTTTTATTTAATCATATTAATTTATAAAAAAAAATTAAATGATGTATCAAATGAATAAAAAAATAAATATTAAATATAGTTAGAATATAAGTAAATGTAAATTATTTTTTCTTAAAAAATTAAAATAATCTAAATCAATTACTCAGTAAAGATCCTTAATTTTATTTTATAATTTTCAAAGGTATCATTTTTAATTTTCCACCTATTTGATGGAAAACTTTGTTTTTCTTCCCTAAAATTATAGAATAAACACATCATTCAAATTAAAAGAAACGAAGAAATAATAATAAAAAAAGTATTCACATCACAATATATATTTTTTTAAACATGAGCTAATCATGCAATGTCATCTTATTAGAAAAGCTTCAATTGATCAGTAGGAAAATAAATTATATTATTAGAATTTTTTAGAATACTAATAAAAGAATTGAATAATTATTTGATGCCAAAAAACAAACCCCAATAAAAATGAAATATATCATTTTGCTTTAGCTTAATTTCTCCTTCAAACATACTTATTTAAATATATTTCTAAAATCATTTTTTTGCTAAAAAGGTATTATTTCAAAGTTTATAAAATTTTATTGATTATAATTTTGAACATGGTATATAAACGTATATTTATAATTATTTGTAAACTATTTAAATTACTTATAATGGCAATTGACATCACACATTATTATTATATAGTAATTAAATATCTTCATTCACAATCATAAAATAAAATTATTTTTGAAATTCTATTTTTCATATAATCCCAGCTGGACATAAATATGATTGTGTGTAAAATAGATATAACGTCAGCTGGATGGAAACAACGTCGTTTCAAGCTGTTAGACAATTAAAAACCCTAAAATTATTTTAATTCCTATTTTCGTTTTCTCCTAATCCTTATCTAATCATATTTTTTGCAGCAAAAAGAGTTTCTATCTATTACTTTGATTTTTTGGATTACTTCTTGTCATTTTCTCTCATTAGCTTCATTCATCTCACTTTCTTTCAATTTAATACTTCTATTCTTAATTTATTTAGTTAGATGTTAATTTTAAATGTAAATGACATTATTTTAATATGCCCAAATTAACATTGTATTAGTAATCGACAAATATGGTACGTAGGATTTCATATCGTATTTCAGTACAAAATTTGACCAAAAAATAAGTGAGTATGCAAAATAAAAAAATATATAATAATTGGATAATTTTAATATATATTTCAAAATTGATGTGCAAAGGCCACTAAATTTATATACAATAGTAAACCAAAGAGAAAAAGTAAACGTTTGTTTATTATTAAGGAGATGTGATATTTCCACAAAAGAATTAAAGGTATCTTTATGTTATGCTTAATAAAATAATTCAACATATAAATATAATGTTTCAATGATATTTATTTTTTTTTATCAAAAGAGAAGAGAGTAGAAACAAAATTTTGTAGTTGAGAAAGAAAGAGAAAAAATATTAATAATAGCGATAACCTTAAAACAACCATATAAATAAGAAAAGACAAAAAAATATGAAAATTTGATTAAAAAAAGAGGAGAGAGAAAAAATAAACATCTTAAAATTTTAAAATATAATAATTTATTTATCTTAAATTCATATTTGATAATTTTTATACCAAATTAAAGATCTTGCATTTACCTTTAATTTAAGATATATACAATGAATATTTTTTTTAAATAAAATTTGATGTTTTTTAAAAAAAATCACAAAAATATGAAAAAGAGAATATGAGAGAGAGAAAAAAAAAGTATGTATGGAAAATTGAAAGAAATCGTGTGATGAAAAGGAGAGAGGAGAGAGAAAATATACTCCATAAAATTAGAATTTGTTGAATTTTGTAAATACCCTTAACATGATTCATTAATTACCATTTTGCCACAAACTGTGTTTTCATATAATAAATAGATTAGGGTGAAGTTTCTGGTTTTATCAAGTACCAATTTATTTAGGGTTTTTTTTTTTTTTTTTTCTGTTGGTACTTTTGGCACTAATAGTGTCAAGTGTACCTAATTCGTGCGTAAACCCGAATTTAATCCGCCCTAATTAAGGGCAAAACAGTCTTAAAACGCAAAAAATGACCAAAATTTGTGTTTTTCACATGGGTGGCCAAATATTGTATTTTACTCTATCTCAAAATGGGACTCTATTAAAATCACACACACACACACACATATATATATACATATATTTAATAATGTTTATAATTATAATTTGTATTATATACGTATATTATCTTTTGAAGTGATATATAAAAACATCAAAAAAAAATTCGGGCTTTTGATTTATAAAGTGCGATATATTTTATACCAAACAATATATTAAAATGTTATAAATATTAGTGTTGATGTGGAATAATTTATTCTTCTCCAAATATTTATCTGATTCCAACTAAAATAAAATAGTCTTGATTGTGGTAAAAGGGAATACGACCAGAGACTGCTTTAATATCTGTAATCAGAGCTGACTCGTGTTTGTGCCATAACCAGTTATCGGTTTAAGCTCTAATCAATATATAGGTGAAGAAATTCTTTGAATAAGCTAGATCGAGCAACAGATATTGTGAGAAGAAAGATCACTGAAATGTCATGGTCAGCTCTGAAGAGATGCTCTGTTGAGATAATATAACGGAAACGCAGATGCATTTGTCAGCTCTGATAGAAGTACAGATGAAATTGAAGGGTGTGTTTGATATAAAATTGAGATAAAGGGTGATAAATAAAACTTAGATAAATAATAACCAGATAAATAATACCAGGGGAGAAGAGATATTAAATTTCTCAATGGAACAGTGATATAAGAACGTGCCTCTCCTTTAATGCGGGCCTTCTTAATTATTAATCAATATTGCTATCAAACGCTTAGATAAAACATGGTTATTTATCTATTTTGCTTTATCTAGGGCTATCAAACATGCCCCAAGCTATCTAAACTAAAGATCCAACGATTCTATCTCATCAAAAAAATGTGATTTTTGAATGTAGCTGGCCTACATGAAGAGAATAATTAGGCATCCAATTACTTTGAACCTAGCTGCAGCAAACCAACAATATGTAACTTCATAATCATGAACTCACAACCATCAATCAGAAGGTAGCTAGATTCTCTCTTTCTCTCTCCAAACCCACTATAAATTCAACACAAGTGATGATTCAAAAAAAACACAACATCATATATATCATCTCTTGCAACACAAGTAATCAATTAAATTAAAGATGGGTGCTGCAGGAAACAAGAAAAAATCGTCCTCGTCTTTCCTGAGCTGCTTGTTCGGCAGAAGGGGCGGGAGAGAGAAGCAGGATGAGTATGTGAAAGCTTACAAAGTGTATCCCAGCGACGAAGACAGAGGGCGGTGGTGGGTGGCTGAGCCCAGAATCGATGAGAAGGCCTCTGCTTACATCTCTCTAACTACTCATAAATGGGGAAACCTCGACTCTTCTGCCGAAGACTAGTTTCTTCCTTGTATATATATTTCTATTTCTATTTCTATTTCTTATCCTCATCGCATTGTAAATTAATATCTCAATCAATAACATCTAGATTTAATTATTCCAATCGTCTTTTTATTTGTTTTCTTCATTTCAGAATTAATTCACTACTTCATCCCCTTAATTTTCAGTACTCTTTTAATTCGCTTGAGCTCGGAGCCTTCTGGCATGAGTTTTCTTATTTTAGGGTTTTTTTTTTCCCTGCTGAGTATGATTGAGAAAAAGATATGTAATCATATGAAACGTTATCTTTTACTTACTGCTAATCACGGAAGTTCAATGAAATTTTAAATAAAAAATTCCACTACAAAAAAAGCGCTGATTACCGACGGCTAAATGCCGTCGGTAAAAAAAGACGGCCGCCGGTAAATAGTGTTACCGGCGGCGATAACGGCGGCAATCTCCCGCCGCTAAACGGTTCGTCGGCAACGACAATAACGGCGGCGAACATCCGCCGTCGGCAGTTAACGGCGGCGCTGCCGCCGGAATTGTCGCCGTTAAACGGCGGAGCCTAGCCGGAGAAATAGCGGCGGCAGACACCGCCGCTAGTTACCGAGGGCTATCTTGCCGTCGGTAGAGAGCCACCGGAGTCCGGCTGACCCTGCCGGAAAACTACCGACGGCGAGTACCGCCGCTAACTAGCGGCGGCGAATCGCCGTCGGTAAAAATCTACCGCCGGCCGGTGGTTCACGCCGGAGGATGGCCGGGTATTTACCGAGGGGAAATTGCCGTCGGTAACTACCGACGGCGTTTTGCCCACGGTAATAGTTTTTATTTTATTTTTTTATTTTATTTTATTTTATTTTATTTATTTATTTATTTATTTATTTATTTATTTTATTGTATATTGTATATCCACAATTTATTTCCGTATTTATACGGTATTGCATACTTTAGACGAACTTCCCAGTCGGCGACCCGACTTCCCAGTGGGTCACCCATCTTGCTTGTGCTATGTGTCAAGCACGCTTAACTTTGAAATTCTTTTCGAGTGATCACCAGTACAGAACACTCGTATTATTGATATATCTACATCTATTAATTCATTTAAATGCTATATACTCACTCATATAATTATAATCTTTGAATATGTGGAGATAATACCTTAAATATGTTGTTAATTAGTGAGCGAGTTCGTTTCGGTCCTTATTTTTATCGTCGGTAAAATATTTAATTAATATTTAATAATTAATTAATTAATTAATTAATTAATTTTTTTTTTTTTTTTAACATTAATACACCAAAAGTGTTTTAATTTGGTTATTATAATGTGATTTGAATTTATTTGTTTATGTTAAATGCAATCATCATCATCATTGCCATAAATATATAAAACATTTATAGTTTTAATAATTAAAGCACTTGAAATATATAGTTCAATAAAACATAAATTTGAAAAGAAAGTGCAAATGTAATTTTGTTTGAAAACATAAACATAAGTCTAAGCATCATCATCATCATCATCATCGGCATCAGGGTGTGGAGGTGGCGGAGCCTTATACATCATCATAAACGCCTCCAATTGAGCCACGCGGTCCTGCATCTGTTGGCGTTCTGCTTGCTCTGCCGCCATGCGCTCCTCTATCTGTTGGCGTTGTGCTTGCTCTGCCGCCAATCGCTCCTCCAGCGTGGAGATCCGTGTCTCATAAAGCTGCTGAGACACCGCAGAAGTGTCCGTGCTGCGGATAGACCCCCTACTAGCCTGACTCTGCCCGGCACTCCCGATCGGGAATATTTGACACGTACCCATCGGGAAACTTAAGACTCTTGATCCATTGGAGTAAGATCTTCTTCTCTTCCCTGTCAAGCGTATAACATGCTTTCGGATACCCTCGAGTTCCATCCACTTTCTTCAACTCTTTCCGCTTGCAGAAGGTGTTCAATTCTTCTCTAGATTTTTCTGTATCTTTTGTCTTCCCCTTCACATTCAGGACAGTATTAAACACGTTATCAAACACATTTTTCTCAATGTGCATAACATCCAGATTATGTCGAATCAAAAGATATCTCCAATAGGGTAGATCCCAAAATATGCTTTTCTTTTTCCACCCTACATCTTGATATTTGGCGAGTTGAGCGTTCCTGCCATCGAAGTCTTCGGTAACCTTCACGAAGCCTAACCCCTCGATTTGATTCAAGATTTGTATTCCTGATCTTTGTTCTGGTGGACCAACATTGCATGTCTTATTCCTCAAGAATGAAGTTTTGTTTCTCCTAAACACATGGTTAGGAGGTAAGAACTTCCGATGATTATCAAACCACGATTGTTTTCCACTCATCGGCAAAGTGAATGCTTCTGTATTCTCCATGCAATGTGGACATGCCAATTTCCCAGTTGTACCCCACCCAGACAACATAGCGTACGCTGGAAAATCACTGATAGTCCATATCAGAGCTGCTCGCATCTGGAAATTTTGCTTCAACGATATGTCGTAAGTGTTCACACCAACCTCCCACAGAGATTTTAACTCGTGTATCAATGGCTGTAAGAATACGTCCAACTTCATCTTTGGGTTTGATGGGCCAGGCACGAGGACTGTGAGGAACATGAATTGTTCTTTCATGCACAACCACGGAGGCAGGTTATACGGCGTGACAATAACTGGCCAAGAAGAATATTGACGCCCTGATTGTGCAAATGGGGCAAAACCATCTGTAGAGAGGCCCAACCTCACATTTCTAATCTCATCGGCGAATCCAGGAAAGACTGAATTCAAATGTTTCCATGCCGGAGAGTCGGCCGGGTGGCGCATTATCCCATCGTCTGTGGAGGTCGCATGCCACCGCATATGTTCAGCAGTTGCAGGAGATGCAAACAATCTCTGCAATCGGGGCGTCAAGGGAAAATAGTGCATCTGTTTAGCGGGCACTTGTTTCTTTCTGCGACTCCCAGATGCACGCAAGCTGTCCTTATATCGTGATTGGTCACAGAACATACAACTATGTAGCTCACTAGTTTCCCCCCAATACAACATGCAGTTATTAACACAGCAATCGATCTTCTCTACTGGCAAACCCAAACCACGTAGATTTCTTTTCGTACTATAGAAGTCTTCTGGACAGTTGTTACCCTCTGGTAAAGCAGCTTTCATCATCGAAGACATCTGATTGTAAGTCCTCTCTGACATGTGGCTTTCAGTCTTTATGCTCATGAATTGAGTCATCCAACTTAATTGTGAGTACGTGTCACATCCTGCGTACAATGGAGTATCCGCTGCATCCAACATATTATAAATCTGTTGAGCGTCATTATTGGGCGGCTGCTCCAGATTTGGAGGATCTTGATAATTACTAGGTCCAGCATGGTCATGCACCATCCTTTCGTAGTTATTATATAATCCATCATCCTCATTCATTATAGCATGTTCTCTCGGCATAGACAGCGGTGCTTCCCCGTGACAAACCCAAACTTTGTAATTCAGGACAAATCCACGCCTACTAACATGTTCTCTGACCATAGGTACATCTAAATACGCTTGATTCTTGCACTTCTTACACGGGCACCTAATGTTACCTTGTCCATCTGTGTACGCCGTTTGATTGAACGCCCACTCAAGGAAAAACTCAAGCCCCGTTTCAAATGCGGTACGATCATTGTATCTCGCGTACATCCACGTACGATTATCACTCATTCTTGCAAATTCTAATTGAAAAAAACAAATAAAACATAATAAATTACTTGAAATCTAACAAAATTTCGACAGCATAACCCCACTATCCTAACTACCAAGTGCTCGACTCTACCAGCAACTATAGTGACCATAGTGGTCCTAATTTACTAAGCCTATACTAGGTCTACCCGACCCCCCAATGTCGAAGCAATAATACAATACAAATAAAAGCAATAAAAATCATGGTAATTAAATTAAAAACAATCATTTGTAGGGAGAAGATCCTTAAGAAATAATCAATTTCTATCCCAAAGGGAGAAGATCCTTAAGAAATTGATTAAATCTATCCCACAATATATATATATATAATAATATAACATTTCATAAACACATAGCACATAACATTGAATTTAACAAAATTATCCAACATATATAAATTATTCTAACAAACAACTTAAACTAATTGATTAAAATTAATATAATTTAAAATTAATCATGCTTCATAATTTAAAATTTAACTAACAACATCATATATTAAATGGATTAATATAATTTAAAATTAATCATGCTTCATATAATTTAATTATAAACAAAATCTATTATAAATTAATTAACTATATATAACAAATAATTAAATCTATTTAATTAATATATAATTAAATACATAAATAAATTCATAATTAAATAATTAAATAAATAAATTAGAGAGCGTACGGTGGTGGTTTCCGGTGGGTGTCGTGAAGAAGGCGGTGAAACGAGGTCGTCGAACTACAATAAATAATATAAGTGAAATTATATAATTATATATATATAATTAAAATTAATTAGATATATATATATATATATATATATATATAGATCTAGAGAGAGAGAGAGAGAGAGAGAGAGATACCTGCTGGGTCGGCGGCGGTCGGCGGCGGTCGGCGGCGGCGGAGGCGGCGGCGAAGGAAGAGCAGCAGCAGCAGGGGAGGGGCTGGGGGGGTAGTTTCTGTTCGCGTGGGGGGGTTGGTTGCGGCGCAGATACTGAAAAAATGGGCAAACCCGCTGCCCTATATTTTAAAGGTTACCGACGGCAAATGCCGCCGCTATATAGCGGCGGGGATTTTGCCGCCGCTAAGTCTATAAATTTAATTAAATAATGCGTATTTTAACATTAACGACGGCGACGCCGCCGTTACATACCGGCGGCGAGTTTGCCGTCGGTAACTGGCCGGTAATTTCGAAATTTCGGGTCGCCTGCCATGCCGCCGCCTTGCCGCCGTTATCTACCGACGGCAAAATCGCCGCCGGTAGTTTTCGCCGGTAAATACGCGCTTTTTTGTAGTGTTCGAACGTTCTAATTAATTAATGAAGTTGTACGTGAGTGATTTTAGTTGTGAACATTATCTAACAGATAGTTAATTATCATGCATGGAATATATATATAGTTGTACGCATAGTACTTTTACTAGTGGTAATTAAGAATCAAGGATAATTAATTGGGAAATAGTACTATCAATAAAAAAAAGTTTGAATAAGTATTCTTTATGAGATCTGAGGGTTTTAAATTTTGAAGTTGCATCGATTTGCAAGATATATCACATAAAAATATGGCACGGTTACGGTTACCATCATATCATCTTCCATAAAAAAACAAAAAAACAAACTCTGCATCACTTTTATTTTTGGGATCCTTAGAATTATTGGATGCATGGATTCCGCAGCACCAGATATTTCATGTTTCATAATACTTTATTTTATGCTTGTAGGGCTCTAGATTTTGTTGTTGCTTTACCAATATCGCTAACATGTCTTTGTATCCTTGCTCACCATCAACTTCATGTGCTTCACAATTATACGCTTTAATTTCGATCGAGAAGTAATAAATTGTTAAGATTTGGAATATAATTAAAACAACTAACTAATCGAGATTATTTGGATATATATATATATATAGAGCCATATAGGGGATGTCTAGGGTATAAACACTTCTTAACATATAAAATACGAACTAGCTAAAATGCATGAATTCTATCTATGTATAACACGTATGAATTCGTTGTGTAACTGTATGAATTGCGAAAAATAATTTTTTTGCTACCTATGAGATTCGAACTCGGGACCATGAATTCATCCAACAAGGTGATAAATCAACCGTAGATCTTGATAGTCTAAGGGCTTAAAATAGTTCCTATTTTATATTCTAAAATGTGTTTTTATTTTAGCTCACCCATATATAGGTAAAGGATCAGGTGAGAACCACATCTTTTTGTGAGAACGGAGAACCATGAACAAATACATAAAATATATGAACAATAATATCTGAACATCTTTGTTCATGTGTTTTTGAGTGTTTTGTGTTCAGATATTACTGTCTTTTGTTCATATATTTTATGTATTTGTTCATGATCCTCCGTTCTCACAAAAAAATGTGGTTCTCACCCGATCCTAACCCTAAAATAGCTCAAAATGTGAATTATGGAATAAAAATCTAGGGTTAGGTTCTATGGAGAAATTAATTTTTTTGCAAAATTTAGAAACGTTGAACAAATCAATAATTTTGATGTACGTACCAATAATTTTATTGAACAAGCATTTTGGTTGGGAGTTCGAATCCTAGAGTGCGAGATTTTCAATAAATTCAAAACTATTGACATGTTCATCAAAATTTGGACACTGGATTTATTCTTAATTATTGATCGTTTGATTGAGCTATTTTAATAGTTGAGATTGTTTCTCCTTTCTAACAATATTTGCATTTTTCCATTGAACCTTTCTCTCTCTTTCTCTCTCTTTCTCTCTATATATATAAGTTGCCTTGTAATAGATTTTTAATCCATAATTCACATTTTGAGCTATTTAAGAAGTGGTCTTTTTGGATTCCATTAAATTCTCTCCCTCAAATATCAAACCCTTCAACATAAATTAATGTTGCCTAACAAATGTCATGCGAACGATGCACAACTCAATTAGTAAAATATTTTCTTTCCAAATCAGTAAATAGATTAGGGGTTCGAGTCACATAGTATGCGCGAGTGTAGATGTGAATCAATTGTAACTAGCTAGGAGTGTAGATGTGAATCAATTGTAACTAGCTAGAAAAAACATATATGAATTGAAAGTTAATTTGTCTTTTGAATTTGACATGTGACTATGTGAGTATGCGTGTTTAAACATAAAAATTAAATCGGCATTTGTCCCGCATGGTTTGTTGATCAGGGTGCATGTTTGAGCTTACAAACTAACTCTCTCTCGCTTATAGACTAACTTTCTCAGTTATCTCGAGTTTGATTTAATAAGCATGAATTTTAAAGGTCATATCACGAAAAATTTGAATTCAATCAAGACCTTTAATTTCAAACATTATCTCCATTCTTTGTGTGAGACTATAAGTAATTGGTGTGTGCGCTCTCCAAAACTCTGAATTGCATTAATGACAAAAAAACGCGAAATTAGCGGCGAAAATTATCGGCGGCGATTTTGCCGTCGGTAATTACCGGCGGCACGGCTTCACGTTGTTTGTTCAATCTTGTCTCGTGAATTGATGTGATCAGTTATAAGTCGCATATGGTTATTTAGAAAACAATTAATTAAATCATGAATTGAAGTATATCGAGTGTTTATTTAGAGAACAATTAATTAACGAGGTGGATTAATTTGTTTGAGAGTGCATGCATGAGTGAAGGTAGAATGAAATAGTGGTCTAGCAAAAGAATCTTTGTGTATATATAGGTTGAGTAGGCTTTAAAAGATACTTGGTACTTTATTATACATGTACAGCTTTAGTGTGGAAAATGATGACCATCTAAACTTCTTTTTAAGAAAGACACCCTTTTCTTTAAGCATTTTTTTCCTTGCACCAAAACCCACCAATTTCCACTTTCTTCTGTTATTCTATGCATTATTTTGGACTCAACCTTTGTGCTTTCATCTTTCAAGATTCACTGTCACGGAATCTGTTTCCACAAAGCATTCAAAAAATCCTTGTCCTTTAACCAAAAATTAAATAAATTTCAAACTATAGGCAAATCAATTTAGAAATTTATTTATAACCTGATAGACTATAAATTTGGTGTCATGACATTGACCCGATATAATGAGTGTTTTGCGTGAGTTATATATCTACGCTCACTTACCCCGCGGTACTTTTTTTCCCCATAAGTTCAGAGATATTTATATTTAAAAATTACTAATATTTTTTTATTGTAAAAAAATATATATATATTAAACGTCAAAACTTCAGTATACATACATAATTATTTTATTTTCTAAAATATATATACACAATTGCTCCCTTATCCACACTGTAGCACAATTTAATGTGTACATGCCAAATAAACAAAAGAGTCAACCCTTGAACCATCAAATTTAACTAATGATCAAACTATATATCAATACATCCTCATATTATAGAAACTATTAATTTTCATTTTTCGACTTCATTAAAGTTAATCTAACTTAGAAATCGTCAATCTTGGAAAAAACAAATCTCGGAAAATATATAACTTAGAAAGTCTCAAGAAGAAAAAAATAAATGGTGAAAGTGATTGTGGACGTGAATTAAAAGGTAAATTATTTTGATATTGTCACGAAAATTTTATTTAAAATTGAAGTTAACATAGTACTTCCTCAGTTCCAACTTTTAGTATCTATATTTCTTTTCTTGGCCATTTCATATTATAATATTCATTTTTATTTTTAGCAAATGTAGGTGTCAGTTTAATTATTTTAACACTTACATAAAAAGTGACACCCTAGTTAAATTTAGTCATTTAAAAATTTATTAATTTATTGTCCTGAAGTGATATTGCCACTTTAGGAATGGTGCCACATTAGGAATGGACACGTTAATTTGTGTCAACAACGTGGTTAGGGGAGCGGTTCTACAAATGTTAATTTTTTTTTTGAGAGAAAAAATATCTACAAATGTTAAATAAGAAAATAAAATCCGTTTGACACAATCTACAACAAATACAAATCAATCAATCAGTCCTTACCAATTTATATAAGGAATTTTAAGAAATCATGGTGAATCGTAATTGAGTGGATAAGGTTTTAACCGGGGAATCATGATCGAGTTGTGAATTTTACCTAGTTTTGAACGTGAGAATCGAAAGAGAGTGGAATAGAATCGAATTGCCAAGAACAAAAAGGAGTTCGCCGTTGTATTGAGAAAGAGCACGTAAGGATACATGGTACAAGTGCATGGGTATTTATAGAATACACTTTAGGGGCAAAACAGTAATTTCAGCCTTGCAGTCACGTTCCCCGCGTGGTCAGGGGTACTATGGTAATTTCGCCTACCTTCGCTCATTCCTCTGCTCGGAGATAGAAAACCGTGTGTATCGGGGAGTTTTGGATTCCTCTGCGGACATATGATTCCTCTGCTCTGACGCTTCCCAGTTAAAGTGGTCATTTCTGCCGTTGACTGTCCGTGAGTGGAGCATTCCTCTGACCTCAGCGATTCCTCTGACCCGAGTGATTCCTCTGCCCAAGCCCATTCCTCTGCTCTGCATATATTACTCCTCATCAGATACGATGAGCATGGATAGTGGCTATCCATATTCATATTCGTGAATTAAATGGATAATTAATTTTAATTATAAAATTATCTGTGGATATCAAATGCTATCCAAATCCGTCACTCGTCGGATACCCACCATCCGTTACCTGTCGGATATTCGCCACCCACTATTCATCGGATACCCGCAAAACTAAGTTTATATATAAATTAATAACAAATTTAACACACACAAAAAAATCACCACAAAGCACAAAAAAAAAATCACCACTGAATCATGGGGTGGCCGGACGGCGAAATTGTTGCGACTGAGCGTGTATGAGCATGAGGAATCGGCGAATTGATTTGTTAGGGACTTGGGGAATCAACTGAATTGTTAGGGATCTTAGGGTTTAGGTAGTGTTTGGGCCTTTTTTCATAAAGGATATGTTGGCCCATATCTGATATGTATATTCAAAGCTCATATTTTAAGGGTATTTCGTGATAATTTGCGGGTATTTCACGGGTATTTTTCACGGGTATGGATAGTAAGTATCCAAACTCATACACGCGAACTAAATAAATAGTGAATTGTAACCACAAAATTATCCGTGAATATCAAATGCCCCTCAAATCCATATCTATTAATTAGGGTCGGGTAATCGCGGATATCCGTTATCCACGAGTAAATTGCCATCATACTTATTTAGTAATATAGATTCACAAAAATGATTAGCAGCTCAATTCGCTAGTCAATACTCAATACTATATCTGTTATAATTTTGGGTCGTAAACGAGACATAAATTAAATTAAATCAGGGACAATCTCTTTCAAATGTAGGATTATACTTACCGAAATCTGTTTTTAGTCATGGACAATTGTACGTGTCAAATTTAATAATTTATTCAAACTTTGATAGTTTAAGTCATTGGTGAGTATTATTTAATTTATGTTTTTCTTATTTTTTTTAGTTACTGGTTCCAGTTACATGCATCTAATTTAGGTACGTTTTAAATAATTGTTCCAATTTCTCTTTTAATATTTTATGGATTGAAACTCTGCTTACATATAAAATTCATAAGACATTTAAATTAGATCAATTTTAAATAAGTATTACATTTTTTTTTACTTTAAAACAATTTTATTAAATTCTTTATTTTAGTGAAAAGAATTTCATGAAACAAAAAATATAATATTAAATAATTTTATAAATTTATATTTTAATAAATCCCGTCGAAATCATCTACAGACTATAGCAATGGAAGAGTAGGAATGGGCTGAAAACTAATTTTTTTCCGAATCCGTTCCAAGTTTGTTTGAGAGTGTTGAGTTTCCGTAATCCACGCCCAAATAAAACGTTGCTTCAATCCGTGGGCTATAAAGGAGTGGACCTTAATTTCTCATTACCAAATTAAGGACTCAAGCTCAGCATACATCACAATTCACAAACATCATTTTCTTCCATTTTACACATTCCAACGCTAGATAACAGGCACCCACACATCCTCGAAAATATATTAAAACTATTTTGATAAAAATAAAATAAAATATGGAGTATATGGTATAGTATCGCTAAAAAAATTAAACATTGTGATATTTTCTACTACGTATTTTAATGGAAACCTATCAAAACTACATCCTGCACGTTTGATGTATCTTGAGATGATGTTTTTCAGTAGGTGTTGAGTTTAATTATCATCAATCAATTTAGTAGGTTAAGTTTACCGTCAATCAACAAACCTCTTTGTTTATTTATTTTAACCTTTCCGGTGTGATTTACAGAATCCGAGGCCATAACGGAAATTTAATCATCATAATTATTATGATCTTAACATTCTCCAAGTCACAAATTATTCACTTTCGAATTATATTCGATCGCCAGAAGCCGATGACATTGTTTTGACTCGGTCAAAGTATAATCAACTTAAGACCTTTCCAATGTTTTGCTTGAATTTTTACTAGGATTTCCCCATGTATTATACTATATTGGACCTTCTGTACTATTTTTACAATTTACACTTCATTATTAGGTTTAGATTTATTTTGCTTTCTTAGTTCTTTAAGTTTTTAGAGCGTGGATTATTTTTGTCAAGAATTAAAGATCGAGTTGTTCATCGTGAATTCACCTACAATTTTTTCTTATTTATTCAATTTAATTATATTTTTTTTTTCATTTTTTTTTTTGTCTTTATTTAATTATATCTGACTGATTTATTTTTGGATTATTATTGAGTTTATATGCTTAATTAAATTATGATTTTGATTTATTTATATTTTGTAGTCTATGATTTGTGATTTCTGGTGCTTATTTATTGTGAGATATTTTATCGATATTTTGCATGTGTAGTTGTTTAGTTTGAAACCTAGCGGTGATAATTGTTCGGTCGACTCATAAATGTGTAATATAATTCTACCTTCAGTCCCAGCGGACATAGGTGAGTCATAGAAAGCTACTGTTGAAAATCCACTTTAGTGTAAACTTTTTAGGCTTAGTTTCATGACAACTGATCATCATATCAGGTATAATTTTAATAAAAAAAAATAATTACTATCACAATTTCGATCTTGATCGTGATCATAATTAAATGATTTCTTAAAGTTTAGGACATACAAAAATTAAATTAATCATTTTTTGATAAATTAACAGTATTTTTTTTATCAAAAAATTAACAGTATTACATAATGAAATTTAAGGGTCGCGTCATAGGGGACTCGAACTCAAGATATTTGGCCTTAGACATTAACTCCTTACGGCCAAGCACACAATTAAATTGATTTTGATACTACATGATGTTGATTGAAGATTGCGATGATGGTTGTGAGAATGGACTTGAAAAATGTATGTCTACATATATTAGTTAGTTGGAAGGGTTGAAAATTGGTAGACATGCCTCATGGCTGGTACCAAAAAGCTCCAATCATAGTAGCTATAGTTGCTTTATATCCACAAAGTCGAGAGTTTTGAATTGCAAAAAAGGAGGTTGCTTTTGCTCCCTTTGTGCTTCAATTATGAACTATGGCACTCCTTGTCTCCCCTTCGCTTCTTCCCCACCACCATCGCCTACAACCAATCATTGTCGCTTATTTCTCTATCAAAATTACCCCCACGCCCTTTCTTCTTCCACGTGGACTCTTCTTATTGGCTTCTACTTTTGTCGAGAAGCATTTCTTACGCAGCGTACAACTCTTCGTCTTCCAATTGCATGATGGAAAAATTGGGAAAAGTGATCAAAAATGGAGTACTACTTTCCAACAATCAAGCAAAAAATAGAATCGAGATTCTCCATTCCAAATTATCTTATACAGTATCATTTATTTCCTTATAATGGATGATGATTGTGAGTCATGCAGAAATATTGAATTTATATAATAAAATTTGTAAAATATACAAATTTTATCATTTTTTTTAAATAGATACAAATTATTTTTACCATGTAGCTAGTATCTAATATACAAAATCCACCTATCTATTAATCTATATATATATATAGAGAGAGAGAGAAAGGTTCAACAGAGAATGCTAAATATTTAAAAAGTAGAGAATGTGTGAAAACAAAAACAAACAGATCTACAATTTTGATGAACAAATTAATGTACCGTATGAACAAACATTTTGACCTGAGTTCGAATCCTGATGGGGGCGAGATTTTCACTATTTTTGCTAAATATGTCTGTTCGTTAGTTATGCTGTTTGTAAAATGTATAGATTTGTTCAGAACGAATATATATAATAATTCTATGTTGAACTTGACTATATATATATATACACACACATTAATTAAATTACTAAACTATCTTCAAACATAAAGATATTATAAGTATAACTAAAAGATGTGGGAATGCACATTTTTATAAGGTTATTGCATTGGCACTAAAATACGTCTTTGGTCGATTTTTAAGTGTACACCAACTTAAAAACTGGTCTAAATTAACACAAACTTAACAATTGTTGTGATTTTACAACAATTAAGATTTTCACAAAAATAAAAAATAAAATTTGCATTGCAACTTGGTGGCATAAATTTTGGGGTGCAAAATCAAAAATCGACCAAAATCGATGTGTTTTAACGCCAATTAATAACCCTGTTATATATATATATATATATATATATATATATATATATATATATATATATATATATATCACATTATATATATTTTCCAAAAAAAATGAATACAAATTAAATAGGGATATAACATGCAAACAATATTTTCTTAATACATGGAGTGGAACATAAAATGAAACATCAATTGGGGACACATAATATGAGAGTGCGGGCAGTAAATCATGTATGTTTTTGTGTCATGCACAACCCACAAACCATCCAACGAAGAAGAGTATAAAGAACGTTTACTTTGTATGATTGAGTATTTTTATCTTTAATATTTTTTTTTTAATTCCATCATTTTAATGGGATAAGAATCAAATAAAACTAGGTTAAATGATATAAATAATCAAGTGTCTTGAGATATCCCAAAATTTTAATCCATCAAAATAAACAAAAGATTAATTTTACTACTATTTTTATTCATCAAGATTAACCTTTCAAAATAAACGCCCCTAATAGTAAAACTCAATTTACAAGATGGTAGTGATGTCAAAGTCAAGCGGCCCTCCCTCAAGGCTGAAAAATAGTGTTTTGATAACCCGCAAACTAGCTATATTAAAAAAACTTGTCACATCGACTCTTGATATACTACTATATTTACAAAATTCAAAACCTTTAGCCTTGTGGGAGTCTGTCTAACAAAACTCGTTGTATATATATATATATATAGACGCGGCCACAACACCATGTATAGGCCTTAGTAGTCGTAACATAAGAAGTTGCAAAAGAGAAAAAGGGTAAAGCCTATAGCAATCTAGATAGGCATCTCTAGCTATCAACACCTCCAAAACCCAAACAATGAGAAACATCAAAGGAAGAATGCTTAGGAAACTCAAGAAAATCTCCTCCACTTCTGTCTCACCCGAGAACCTAACCATGCCGGAAATCCGAGACAAGGCCATCGAGCAACCATCGACGTCGGTGGTGCTCTACACCACCAGCCTCAGGGGCATCAGGAAGACCTTCGAGGATTGCAAGACCATCAAGTTCCTCTTGGGGAGTCTTAGGGTTGTGTATTCGGAGAGGGATGTGTCGATGCACATGGAATATCGGGATGAGCTTTGGCGGATCCTAGGCGGCAGGGTCGTCCCCCCCAAGCTCTTCATTCGAGGCAGCTACGTCGGAGGCGCCGACGAGGTTGTCGGCCTACACGATAGCGGCATGCTGCGGGCTATGCTGCACGGGATACCTTTGGCCCCTGCGGCTCCCCCGTGCCGGGCCTGCGCCGGGGTGCGCTTCCTCTTGTGCACCACCTGCCACGGGAGCCGCAGGGTCCTAGCTAACGGGGCACGTGCCAGGTGCCCCGATTGTAACGAGAATGGCTTGGTTAAGTGCTCGCTTTGTACGTCAACTTAGATTCAAATCAATCAATCATGTGGTTTAGTTTAATTAATTAGTTTCTGAATAATTTTGTAAAAAGGTTAATTATATATGTTTATGTCTGAGCTATGTGCATCGCATACCAACTCTAGCTAGTTTGTATCTAGATGAGCTCATCAAAAATCAAGATTAATTATAATAGTCATTTGATCAGATGGCGAAACCTATGGTTGAAGGAGTTGTGAAAGTTTGAAGAAATACGTAACTTAATGGAAATTAATTAATGATCACGTATTGATTGGTATTCACAATTAGGAAATACTACGTGTTACACATGTACGATGCACGGATAGGATATTAATCATATTATTGTATGTCACAAATATCACTCGTACTTTATAACATTTATTAATTATCAGTATATAATTGTAGACAATTAAATTTGTCGTCGAATTAAATCATGCCACGTGTAAATTCATGAATTAAATATTCAATTATATTTTCTATTTTATTAAATGGGATTTTATTCCTAAATTAAATAGATATATAATTAATATTTAATATAAATGAATTAATGGGCTTATGGACACCTAAGGCCCTAAGGCCCATGCATGAAGGCCCAAAGCCCATAAAGCCCACGAAGCCCATCTCTAAAATCTATAAATAGAGGTGTTGGGGTGCTCATTATCAAAAACTCGAAGGAGCGGAAGATCGAAGAGCATAAAGAATTCTCTCTAGTATCACAAGTTGAAGTGGAAGATTGAGGAGTTCAAAGAATTCTATCAAGTCTTCGAGTATTCATCAAGTATCCTTCAAATCTTCAAGATCTTCAAGGCAACATTCAAGTATCCTTCGAATCTTCAAGTATTTGAGAATTCAAATCTTCAAGTATCATTCGAATCTTCAAGTATTTGAGCGTTCAAATCTTCAAGTATCCTTCAAACTCTTCAAGTATTCCTGCAAATCTTTGAAGTGATCTTCAAGTATCCAAAGAAATCAAGTTCGAAAGCTTCAAGGCGTTCTTACAAATTCCAAGAACGATCTTCTTCAAATCAAATCAACCAAGTCCCAAAGCTTCAAGGCGTTCTTACAAATTCTAAGGACGTTCTTCAAATCAAATCAAATCAAGTTCAACGTTCAATCCAAAATCATGACTTAAGTCCCTTGGATTGGCGTCATCAAATCAAGTATTTCAAGAACCTTCGAGCTTGTTCAAGAATCAAATGGAAGAGAAGAATCAGAGGATTAACTAGAGATTGCAACCCGCATAAATCTATCTTCAAATCTATCAAATTATCTTTGTAACGCATTTTGTATTTTATCAAATTGAAATACAAAAATTTGTGTTTACAAATTTTGGCACGCCCGGTGGGACATCTCTACCTCTCATCTCTACTCTTCACCAAAAATCTTGAACAATGTCAATTCAACCAAATACAACTACTCCAACTTCATCTAAAGGTTCTTCGGAAGGCATCGGTATGATCACGCGAAGCAAAGCAAAATTGATGCAAGAGGTGTCCAAGTCGACCTCCCGTCTTCCATCTATCCATGAAGAAGATGACAACTTTGAGAGAAGCTTCACGTTCCCCACTGAAAATTATCAACTCCATGCAAGTGTCATGATGACAAACACTTCCACCATGGAGGAACAACTCTTGAACTTGACAAAGATGGTTGAATCTCTAACCAAGCACATCCAAGAGCAAGATACCCAGATTGCAAAGCTTAAAGGAGAAAAAGGAGATTCAAGCCACGCCAACAACGATAGGGAAGGCGAAGAAAGCGAAGAAGATGGAGAGAATAACGATGAAGAAATCTCCAAAGACAAATCAAAGAGTGATGGAAAAAGGCCTTCAGGAAAAGACATTCTCTTCTCGTCTGGTGGCCTCATTCCCATTGACCAACTCAAAGAGTTCATCGAAGCAACAATGAAGAATAACTCTGATGGAAGCTCCAAGTCATCGTTAACTTACTCCAAGCCATATACTCGGCGAATTGACAGTATGAGGATGCCTCTTGGCTATCAACCACCAAAATTTCAACAGTTTGATGGCAAAGGAAATCCAAGACAACATGTGGCTCATTTCATTGAAACATGCAACAACGCTGGTACTTATGGAGATCATTTGGTCAAACAGTTTGTTCGCTCATTGAAAGGTAATGCCTTTGATTGGTACACCGACTTAGAATCAAACTCAATTGATAGTTGGGAACAACTGGAGCATGAGTTCCTCAACCGTTTCTATAGCACTAGAAGAACTGTCAGCATGGTGGAGCTCACAAGTTCACGTCAATTCAAAGAAGAGCCAGTCATTGACTACATCAACCGATGGAGAAACCTTTGTCTCAACTGCAAAGATCGATTGTCTGAATCATCTGCCATCGAAATGTGTATTCAAGGGATGCATTGGGGCTTGCAATATATTCTGCGAGGAATCCAGCCAAGAACATTCGAGGAACTAGCCACTAGAGCTCATGATATGGAGTTGAGCATGATGGCAAGAGGGATCGAAGGACCACCAATCCAGGAGTCTAGCAAATTCAAGCCAGAATTCAAGAAAGGAGGAAAACCATATGACAAAGCACCAAAGAAGGAATCTATGGCAGTGAAAGCAACTTCTGTGAAATTTCTAAAGAAAGAAGTTAATCAGGAAGACAACCAGAATGCTCCACGAGACAATCAGAACTCTTCCCGAGACATGGGGCAAAGAAGACTTACCTTGAAAGAAATGCAACAAAAGCAATACCCTTTTCTTAGACTCTGATGTTTCAGGAATTTTTGATGACCTGCTCAAAGAAAAGCTTATCGAGTTGCCAGAAATGAAGCGACCAAATGAAGCAGGGAGGACAGACGATCCAAATTATTGCAAATACCATCGTCTGGTTGGGCACCCCATACATGATTGCTTCATCTTCAAAGACAGGGTCATGCGGTTAGCTCGAGAAGGGAAAATATCTCTTGAAGAAGACACTAATACTGTAAATATGGTCTCCACCGACTTGAATGACATAATAGAAGGTATTGGAACCCTGTATGATACATCCAACCAAGTAGATGAAGAACCTGAAATAAACATGGAAGAAGGCGATGATGCATTGGCAATCACATTCTCCAATGAAGACTTGCAACTTGGATTCGAACCTCATAACAGGCCATTGTTCGTGAGTTGTTATACACAGGAGCAAAAGGTCAATCGAATTCTCATCGATGGAGGCTCGGCAGTCAATATCTTGCCACTAAGGACTTTGAAGCAATTGAGAATCCAAGCAGAAGAGCTGTCAAACAGTCGATTGATGATTCAAGGTTTCAACCATGAAGGGCAAAGAGCTCTTGGAACTATAAGGCTGCGATTGCAGATGCAGGACATGGAGTCCACAGCGTTGCTTCATGTGATTGACGCAAGGACATCCTACAACATGCTTCTGGGTCGACCATGGCTTCACGAAAATGGTGTCATTCCTTCTACATTGCATCAATGCTTCAAATACTATCAAAATGGCACCGTAAGAAAAGTGGTTGGTGATCACAAACCTTTCACAGAAGCAGAGTCACATTTCGCCGATGCTCAATTCTATTTGGGAAGAACTAAAGCAACAATGGTGGAAAGGGATGTACCACAGGAGGAGTCAGGATCCCGCCAAGAGAAAGAATCTCGCCCAAAGATGGAAGGTTTCACCATCCCTTTGACTAAGATTGATGCCAAAAAGCCCATTCCTCAGTCACTCAAAGATTTTGTCCAACCAAAGCAAAGTGGCGCCACAGAACATGGAGATCTCTCAGACAAAGAACTCTCAAAACACTTTGGTCCGAAGGCATACAAACTCCTTGTGAATGCTGGATACAATCCCCAAGAAAGCTCCACGTCAAAGTCTTATGTGAGAAAAACTGCTAATACAAGCCAAAATCCCAAGGCAGGCTTGGGATACATGGTGCAAAGCCCCATTCGTATTGCCATCAAGAGAGCCACTGCTAACTATGCTAGCACCAAGCAAATCCCGAAATCTTCAAGCAATCGGAGAACCCAAAGGGTTTCTGTTTTCAAAAGATTGGATGAAAGAAAAGCTCAACGAATATCTGTCTTTAAAAGGCTTGGCAAAGGCAAGTCATGGAAAAAGGACGTGACAAAAAGGGCCAATGAATTGGACATAACAGAAAAGCTAAGGAGCTCGATTCCTTCTCGTATGAAGAGGTGTACCACTTTGCTCATATCATGTGGAAAAGAATTGAAGGCCAAAATGAAAACAATCATCTTTACACGGGATGCCGAAGATGATGAAGATAGAGAGAGTGTGGCTTCATCTTACTACATTACTAATGGTGCTAACAATCCAATTTCTCATACTAATAAAGGTCAAGTGCGTTGCAAAGATATTGTTACATCAAACCATATCACCTCATGTGAAGAAGTGGTTGTCGAAGAAGAAGACGCTGAAATAGCTCCTCAACAGTTTGAAGAAGGAGTTAAGGCTACTGTTGATGAATTGAGAGAAATTAATTTGGGCACTATTGAAGATCCACGACCCACTTACATCAGCGCGTTGTTGACTGTTGATGAGGAATACTCATATATCGAATTGCTCAAAGAATTTAAAGACATCTTTGCATGGTCTTATAAGGAAATGCCGGGGTTGAGCTCCAAGATAGCTGTTCATCATTTAGCCGTTAGAAAGGATGCACGACCAGTCAAGCAGGCCCAGCGCCGATTCCGACCAGAATTAGTTCCTCTAATTGAGGCTGAAGTGAACAAACTCATCAATGTGGGGTTTATTAGAGAAGTCAAATACCCAACATGGATTTCAAGCATTGTTCCAGTGAGAAAGAAAAATGGGCAAATTCGTGTATGTGTTGACTTCAGGGACTTGAATGAAGCATGCCCCAAGGATGACTTTCCATTGCCAATTGCCGAATTGATGATCGATGCCACAACTGGGCATGAAGCATTAACCTTCATGGATGGATCTTCCGGTTACAATCAAATTCGCATGTCACCAAATGAGGAAGAGTTAACAGCATTTCGAACCCCGAAAGGAATCTATTGCTACAAAGTGATGCCATTTGGGTTGAAGAACGCTGGTGCCACTTACCAAAGAGCCATGCAGAAGATATTTGATGATATACTTCATAAAAATGTTGAGTGTTACGTGGATGATTTGGTGGTTAAGTCCAAAAAACGAAACAATCACTTGCAAGATCTACGAATGATTTTTGAGCGACTGAGAAAGCATCAGTTGAAAATGAATCCATTAAAATGCGCATTTGGCGTCAAATCCAGCAAGTTTCTTGGGTTCATCGTTCGCCATCAGGGGATAGAAATTGAACAAGCAAAGATTGATGCCATACTAAAAATACCCGAACCTCGAAATATTCATGACCTGAAAAGTTTGCAAGGGAAGTTGGCATACTTACGAAGGTTTATTTCAAATTTAGCTGGAAGGTGTCAACCATTTAGCCGAATTATGAAGAAGAGTATACCATTCGAGTGGGATGAGTCATGTAGAAATGCTTTCAAGAACATCAAATCTTACTTGATGCAGCCTCCTGTATTAGCAGCACCTGTGCCAGGACGCCCCTTGATTTTATATATTGCTGCTCAAGAACGATCCATGGGAGCTTTGCTTGCGCAAGAGAATGAAGGTGGAAAAGAGAATGCATTATACTACTTGAGCAGGACAATGACACCAAATGAGTTGAAATATGCTCCAATTGAGAAGCTGTGTTTGGCATTGATTTTCTCTATCCAGAAGCTTAAGCATTATTTTCAAGCTCACACTGTCCGCCTCGTATCTAAGGCAAACCCTTTAAAGTTTGTGATGTCCATACCTGTTCTATCTGACAGGCTTGCACGTTGGTACCTCCAACTGCAACAATTTGAGATTGTGTATGTTCCTCAAAAGGCTGTGAAGGGACAAGTGTTGGCAGACTTCTTAGCAGACCACCCAATTCCGGCTGAATGGGAGCTAAGTGATGACCTCCCGGATGAAGATGCACTTGTAATCGATGTCGCCCTACCATGGTGGATGTTTTTCGATGGAGCATCTCATAAAGAAGGTGCTGGTGCCGGAATCGTGTTCGTGACACCAGAACGTCAGGTGCTGCCATTTTCCTTCACTCTAACTGAGAATTGCTCTAACAATGTAGCAGAATATCAAGCTCTGATCCTCGGTTTGGAAATGGCGTTGAATATGCAGCAATCTCACCTCAAAGTATATGGTGATTCTAAATTGGTGGTTAATCAAATACTTGGACTGTATGAAGTGAAGAAACCTGAATTATTGCCATACGTCAAGTATGCTCGCAAGATCATTGAGTGGCTTGGAGATGTGGAAATCGAACATGTTCCAAGAAGTGAAAATAAGCAAGCAGATGCCTTGGCTAAACTCGCATCTACCATAGCTATGATCAGTGGCGAAATTCAAATTCCAGTGTGTGAAAGATGGGTTATACCACCTATTTTTGAAGAAGAGAAATGCGAAGAAATTGAAAGTCATCTTGTTGAGGTCTTCGAAATTGAGAAAGAAGATTGGCGCCAATTGTTGGTTGATTATTTGAAGTATGATAAATTACCAAATGATCCACGTCGAAAGGTTGACATCCGACGGCGCGCCACTCGCTTCATTTTCTTCAAAGGGACGCTTTATAGGAGGTCTTTTGATGGAGTATTTCTCAGGTGCCTAAGTAGTGAGGAAGCTGCTAAAGCCATGGAAGAGGCGCATTCCGGCATTTGCGGTGCTCATCAGTCAGGTCCAAAGCTGCACTTTCGAATCAAGAGGATGGGCTACTACTGGCCAACTATGGTGAAAGATTGTTTGGATTATGCGCAAAGATGTCAAGCCTGCCAATTTCATGCAAACCTCATCCATCAGCCGCCCGAACCACTACACCCCACGGTTGCGTCCTGGCCTTTTGATGCCTGGGGCATGGATGTTGTTGGTCCATTGACAAAATCATCAGGGGGGCATTTATACATCTTGGCAGCGACCGATTACTTCTCCAAGTGGGCTGAGGCGATACCATTAAGAGAAGTGAAGAAAGAGACCGTTGCTGAGTTTATCAAGACCAACATCATCTATCGCTATGGAGTTCCTCGCTACATCATAACTGATAATGGAACACCTTTCAGCAACACGGTGATAAACAAGCTTTGTGAAAAATTCGGCTTCAAGCAACGGAAGTCATCGATGTATAATGCACCGGCAAATGGGTTGGCTGAAGCATTCAACAAGACTTTGTGCAATCTGTTGAAGAAAATTGTTTCAAAATCAAAGCGTGACTGGCATGAACGTATTGGGGAAGCATTGTGGGCATATCGAACCACCTATAGAACTCCTACGCAGGCAACGCCTTACTCTTTGGTATATGGGGTTGAAGCTGTCATTCCTCTCGAGCAACAAATTCCCTCTTTGAGAATGGCCATTCAGGAAGGGCTAACTGAAGAAGAAAATGCACGTCTGCGTCTGGAGGAACTCGAAGCTCTAGATGAGAAAAGGCTGGAAGCTCAGCAAAAGTTAGAATGCTACCAAGCTCGCCTCTCAAAGTCTTTCAACAAGACGGTGCGAGTGCGTTCTTTTCAAGTTGGAGATTTGGTCCTCGCTGTGAGGAGGCCAATCATTGTCACTCATCGTGTCGGAAACAAATTCGTATCAAGGTGGGATGGCCCATATGTTGTCAAGGAAGTCTACACAAACGGAGCATACAGGCTTCTTTCTGATGACAACGTCAGAGTTGGGCCTATCAACGGCAAGTTCCTGAAACGTTACTATCCTTGAAAGGTGGTAGAAGTTGAAGCATGTATATATGTGTATAGTTATTTAAAAAAAAAAAGCCAAAAAAAAAAGCCAAAAAAAAAAAGCCAAAAAAATAGAAAAGTAGAAAAGCCAAAAAGATGAGTCAGATGAAAAGCCACAAAACAATGAAGAAAAACAACAAAATGGAACATATGAAGACAGCTCCTTGACGCACGAGCCTAAACTGCATGTTACTCCTGGCCCGCACGAGTATAAACTGTGCACGGCACCCAATCTCAAACACTTGTTGATCCTATGAACTACGTTTTGACTTGATCCCTTTCAAAAGGGTACGTAGGCAGCTTAGATAATTTCTAAGTTCAGTCATAAGTTGTGTTTGACTCTTTTCAATTTATATCATCAAGTTATGATTTAAGTTGATTATGTGAAGCCAAAAACGTTTCATTCCAAAATAGCAAAGAAATCAAGTCATCAAAAGAAGCACAAGCATTGGGAGAAGATGTCAAAATATCCATGACAAACCAAATGAGAATCATCAAAAGAGGAATGATAAAAATGCAATATACTAAACAAAAGGGTCTTGATCTCTCAAAATCTGCTGCATAGACTCTAGTGAAAGCTTCAAGGCTTCCAAATTCTTCAAGACCTCATCATTTCTCGAAGCCTCCTCAAGCTTGGCCATGTCTTCCTTGAGTACCTTGATCTCACCACGAGTAGTCTTGAGTATCAGGCTTCGCTGCTCCAAAGACACCAACAATTCTTTCTTGCGTTTCTCCAACTCATCAAGATCCGCTTTTAAAGCATCACAATTCGCAGCATCCTTCTTCTCTTTGGCAAACTTCTCTTGAAGGCAAACCTTGACCTCTCGAACTTTGAGTATGTGGCCTTCATTGATCTCATGAGAAGCCGACCTTACTTTATCAAAAGTGGTGGCTTTGGAGAATAGTTCATCAATACTATCTTCAAGGTTGGAAAGGTCAAGACCACAAATAATCTTCATACGGGAAATGCCACTCCGTATCTCGTCTTCAAGCGCCGATAGAAACTCGACTTTGGTTCTCTCAACCTTGTCACGAAGCTTTCCCCAAATGATCCTGCAGCACGACTTGAGTTCATCATCGATCATGCGTGTGGCATTGAACTCGGAAGGCGCCCCACATGATGGCATTGGTCGGGGGCGGGATTGTTTAGCAAGACAAGGAATCTCGTTTGACTTATTGGATTCAATGGATACGCAGTCGATTGGTGAGCCCTTCTCAAGATTATTTCCAAACACTTCTTTCAAAGTCTACAAAAGGGCAAGAAGAAGATGCAATTAGAATGGAAATTATATATCAATACGAAAAGAAGATACGAGATGAGGAAAGACCTTGTTCACATCGGCATCCACTAGAGTTGGCTCTTCCTCGACGTGACCCTCGGCCGGTTTTGAGGACCCCGCAATTCTCTTCTTTTTCCAATTACGCTCAGAATTGCTACTACCAGAATCAGCTATAAGGGTGGTAGAGACGACCTTCCTCTTTCCATCTTTGGAGTTGATTGCTTCTTCCTGATCTTTTCTTTTAAAAGTGATATGAGCCGGAGAAGAGATTTTGTCTTCAAAAGAAAATCTGTACGTCCTATCCCACCAAGTCTTATAGTCGACTGAACAATGTATCTTCATGTCCAAAGAAGATCGTGGAAAACATGCCCTTGATCGCGATCTGTGCAGCAAACACATGCGCCAAAGGTTGAGACCTTCTTCCAAAGATGTCCTTCGAATGTTCTGAGTAAGGCTGCTGGGTACGATTTGGTAATAGCCAAATTGACGGCTGAAGCGGTGAGGACCATAAGACTCCACGATGAAGTGGTCATCCAGCCGGCGAACCAAAAAACTCGAGCGAATAGCCATGAAGAAGCATTGCTCAATCTCTCTTGTATTTTCACCATCGACATAGAAAATGTCATCTTCCTTGGTGAATGAGGTACAATTCCAACGAATCGAATTGTACGACTGAATTCCTTCGCGGCACACAACAGGCAGATAATACTTCGCAGCTCCTTCGCCTGAGTATAGAGTCATCTTGGCGACACCAAGGCTTCTCGGAAGGGGAATGTGAGTGTTGAAATAGAGCGCTATCCAACCATATATGAAATGAAAGGGTAGCGTCACCAGGACAAGAGAAGGCTCCATAGAACTAGAGATAGTGTTCAACCCTTTGTAGATGCTGGCTAGAACTGGAGCTGTAAGGGCAACTTTCTGTTTGCACGCCATCAAACTTGCCATTTTGAAAGAGGTTGGTCTAATCGACATGGCATCACCATCTGGAAAAACAAAGATACACAACCAGCAAGCTATATGAGCTGCCAAGTACATAGTGGTGTGATACTTGTCACTAGCATCAAGCTCGATGAATGGAGCCCTTTCTTCAGAAGACCATGGTTGATGCGCTTCAAATGAACCACTCGGATTATAAGTCGATTTGGGGCGTTGAGATTTCTTTGCCCTGCGAGCAGGAGGATGAGAATACTTTGAAGCTTTCTTCGACCAAAATTTGATCCATTCATCGATAGAAACTGAGCTCTTAGGATCCTTGCCATCACGATGCTTAAGAGAATAGTAAGCAGAGAGTAAATATCTACAACTCAAGGGAATGAACGGGTTGCCAAACTGATCTTTGCCAAGAATCTCTTTCGCACAGGGTACAACCTCATCATACAGTGTCCCGGTACACGGAAGCCCTGATAGATACTGTAAATCCCATAGAGAAATAGACATCTCGCCAGATGAAGTGAGAATGGTGTTCGTCGCAGGACACCAAGCTTCACAGAACGCTTTAACCATCTCGGGCTGGCAATCATAAGTGAAAAGAGAAGCATAAACTGCATCATAGATACCAACAACTCGGAGTTCATTCCCGCAGCGGCTAAGGATATCTTCAGTCCACTCCCAATAGCCTTCAAAGAAATGAAATTCCCCACGAAAGCTTGTAACCCTTCCCCATTTGGCATCTTTATCGATGATCCTTCGCCTCAAAGTCAATAGAAAATTGGATTCCTTGCTTTGCCAAGGACGGGCCGGATGCAATGTATGAGCCTTCGACGCTTTGTTCAAACTGATCTCGCTGGTCCATTCCGACTGATATAGAGAATTCAAAAGTTTGGGCCAAGGTTTCACATAGTGGCCTATCAATGCCGGAAATACTCTTAGATGCATGCCCATTTCCGTCTCTTGCTCATCATCACTCAAAATCAGCAAATAGTCTTGACCCTTGACCACAATATCTTTGAAGACCACCATCGTGACACTGCAAGGAAGCAACACATCCAGACTTAGAAATTTATTTGCATTTAAATAAAATGTGAATTAAATTCTAGTCAAGATAAAAGGAGGCAAGCAAAAGGAGGCAAGATTGAATTATATATATATATAAATATATATATATATATATACATAATAAAAAGAAGAAATTCAATCATTAAAAAAAAAAAAAAAAAAACAAAAAAAAGGCCACCACTCCTTGAATTATATATATATATATATATATATATATATATATGTGTGTATATATATAGAAATTCAATCATTAAAAAAAAAAAAAAAATCGGTCCACTCATTTCCTTCTCACTCAACACAAATCTCCCTCATCGTCT
Organism: Salvia miltiorrhiza; assembly: GCF_028751815.1. NCBI lineage: Eukaryota > Viridiplantae > Streptophyta > Magnoliopsida > Lamiales > Lamiaceae > Salvia > Salvia miltiorrhiza. Next base: position 52,160,311 of record NC_080390.1, read on the forward strand.
AAAAAAAGAAGAAAAGAGGAGTTTACCCTCTCATTTCTCTCGGTTGCCTCTCTGCCGCCGCCACTGCCTTCACGACGGTACCGCCGCCGGCGAGCGCCCCCCCTCTTCCTCGATATCTCCCTCTTTTCTTCACACAACCGTCATCGTATCTCTGCCAGCAAGAGACAGGGACACAGCATCGCTTTTCTCCCTCGCGAAATCTGCCATTGTGGCTCCTCCTCTTCCGGCGAGGTCGACGCATAGTCGGTTGGTGTTGTCGTCACTGACTGTCCTCCCTTAATACTAACACTCCTCTCCGGCCGCACCGACAACGCCATCAAGAACCACTGGAACTCCACCCTCAAGCGCAAGTGCTCCTCCCTCACCTCCGACGGCGAACGCCCCGCCGCTTAAGAAATTCGCCAGCGCCGGCTCGGGGCCCATGTATTTGAGCCCCGCCAGCCCGTCCGGCTCGGACTCCAGCCACACCAGCTTCCCCGTCGCCAGAGCGGGCGCCTACCCGCCAACTAGCCTAAGCCTCTACCTATCCGGAGTTGACTCGGCCGAGTCGACCGAGTCAGCTCAGCCCCAAATTAACCCCATCCAAATCCAGTTGCTGCCTCCGCCGCCGATTGACACTAGGATTGCGCCTTTCGGCGCGAAATTGATGGAGGTGATGCAGGAGATGATTAAGGCGGAGGTGAGGAATTACATGGTAGGAATTGAGCAACAGAAGCAGCAGCAGCAGCTACTCCAAAGTGTAGCTCAAATGGGCAATGCGAAGACAAAATGTATGCATGCGAAGCATTTGAAAGGAGCACGCTATACACAATTTAAAAGCTCGAAAACAATATAAGAGAAACTACAAAGGAGTTTTACCTTGATGAAGCACGGTCACGTCGCTGCCGACATTGTTCCTTCGCCGACCCAAAGCTTACGCCTTTCCATCACCAACACCGTAGCAGCTCCGAGCTCGAACCTCTACTCCGTTACGGTAGTAACTTCGTCGGAAAAGAGCTGAACATCAAATAAAAGCAAGGCATTGTAAGTTCGTCGCCGACGACATTCCGGCGTTGAAGCTAAAACAAACAAAAAGAGAAAGAGTGAAGTGACATAGTTCTATCTCTAAAATATGGAGAAGATAATCTATTGCAAGGCTAAGAGAAAACCAAGGTGGAGAGAAGAAATAGGAAAGAAAGAAGAGGAGATTTCCTACTGCTAGTATCGGAAATGCAAATGGCTACTGAAATCTACTGCTAAGGAAATTGGTGAATGAGGAAGAGTGGCAACATTGTCTCTATTTATAGGCAAACTTCTCACCAAAAATCCTAGCTACCAAATCCCTAAACATAACCGCCAGTGTACGAAGAGTGGAGTTCCAGCTATTCTTCCAACTATTCTTCCAGCTATGAACGGCCCTTCAAAACAAGCTGTTAAAGCTTAAAAGGGACTATATTTAAAATAGCCAAAAGTAGAACATAGAAGTGGACGTTTGTGATTGAAGCTCATCATGAACGACGAAGATGGAGGAAAATATTTTGAGTTGAGCAAAGCAACTGAGAAAGTTTGAGTTGAGGGGCGACAGTACCTTTGGCATATATATTCAAAGTTTATTAAATGGTGAAAGAAGGTACGTAAGTTAGGAAGTAGAGCTGCGTTTCTGGATAGCAAATCGCATGGGCTGCCCTTCTTTTAAAAAAAAAAATTGGAACAAAACTCATGCAACATTGGGCCATGTTGATTTATTAAGCCCAATATGTCATGCTTTGGAGATGTCTTATTTGGCTTTGATAAGTTCCATATGATATAACCAAGAATTGCACTTGAAAGCCATGATTCGAGTTTGAAGACCAGACTTTTAATTAATGGGCTAGGATACTATATGACCCAAATTGTTAAGATTTAAAAAAAAAAAAAAAAAAAAAAAAAAAAAGAAAAAGAAATTCAAGAACTCCTAAATACGAGTATAAACTATTTATAAATCCAAAGAAATTCAAGAACTCCTAAATACGAGTATAAACTATTTATAAATCCAAAGAAATTCAAGAACTCCTAAATACGAGTATAAACTATTTATAAATCCAAAGAAATTCAAGAACTCCTAAATACGAGTATAAACTATTTACAAAATTCAAAATCAAGAACTCCGCGATAAGAGTTTAAACTATCAAAATATATTTCGAGACTCGTCTATTACCAAAGGCATTTCGTCCATAAACAAGTCTCGATGGGGCAATTTGTAGACAATTAAATTTGTCGTCGAATTAAATCATGCCACGTGTAAATTCATGAATTAAATATTCAATTATATTTTCTATTTTATTAAATGGGATTTTATTCCTAAATTAAATAGATATATAATTAATATTTAATATAAATGAATTAATGGGCTTATGGACACCTAAGGCCCTAAGGCCCATGCATGAAGGCCCAAAGCCCATAAAGCCCACGAAGCCCATCTCTAAAATCTATAAATAGAGGTGTTGGGGTGCTCATTATCAAAAACTCGAAGGAGCGGAAGATCGAAGAGCATAAAGAATTCTCTCTAGTATCACAAGTTGAAGTGGAAGATTGAGGAGTTCAAAGAATTCTATCAAGTCTTCGAGTATTCATCAAGTATCCTTCAAATCTTCAAGATCTTCAAGGCAACATTCAAGTATCCTTCGAATCTTCAAGTATTTGAGAATTCAAATCTTCAAGTATCATTCGAATCTTCAAGTATTTGAGCGTTCAAATCTTCAAGTATCCTTCAAACTCTTCAAGTATTCCTGCAAATCTTTGAAGTGATCTTCAAGTATCCAAAGAAATCAAGTTCGAAAGCTTCAAGGCGTTCTTACAAATTCCAAGAACGATCTTCCTCAAATCAAATCAACCAAGTCCCAAAGCTTCAAGGCGTTCTTACAAATTCTAAGGACGTTCTTCAAATCAAATCAAATCAAGTTCAACGTTCAATCCAAAATCATGACTTAAGTCCCTTGGATTGGCGTCATCAAATCAAGTATTTCAAGAACCTTCGAGCTTGTTCAAGAATCAAATGGAAGAGAAGAATCAGAGGATTAACTAGAGATTGCAACCCGCATAAATCTATCTTCAAATCTATCAAATTATCTTTGTAACGCATTTTGTATTTTATCAAATTGAAATACAAAAATTTGTGTTTACAATAATAAATATACATAATTATTCATTTAATAATCATATTAAAGACTATTTCAGAAATTCAATGAATGATTGATAATCTTATGAAAATTAATAAATGTTTATAATAACATTTGCTCAGTGCTTTCATTAATCTCTTATTATTGCTGCACCTCCTAACGAAAAAGATTGCGCACCTTATTGACTTTTGGTAAAAATTTGACACCATATTTTAGTATGATACGACGTTATCTTTCGTGGTCAATAGTATATAATATTCATTTTCGCCTAAATATATATAATATTCATAAACTTAAATTGAATGATTAATCGATAATAGGAAAAATATATTATCAACATATAGTTTATTATATACTTATAACAAGTATGAAGTATGACATTTGTAGCACCTTTTGAGGTTTTCAAATTGGTTTTATGATTTTTATCTCATAAAATAAGGCAAAAAATTGTGTGCATTCAGATGTATCGTACAATTAGATTCAATTAGGCATCACTGATTGGGATTCAACAAATCTCAATTACTAGAATTGATTAATTTATAATTATAATTTATTAATTAACATTCAAATTGATTTCAATATAAATTTTCTATCAGGCTTGGGACGAACCAATATATATTGCTTGTAGGGCCTATAACGCCTGGATTGGCCCAATTGACAAGTCCATGAACATGATATGTTTGTTCAGTAATAAGATATCGATATATTTTCTGTTTTTTTTTTTAAAAAAAAAGATATCGATATATTTTCATTTTAATTCTCCTTGTCATTTTATTGAATAAAAAAAATTAAACTAACTGTTTTAACTTTTATGTTATATTATCTAATATTAAAAAAAAATAGAAACCCCAATCGATGCTTTAGTTTATTTTTAACTTATAGTATTTGTTGGGGTCAATTAATTGAGATTATATTAGATATGATAAAAAGAAGCTTATGTGTCAATTATGCAACTTGTATTAAATACTCCATCCGTCCCAATAAAAGTGGCCATTTTTTTTTGGGCACGGAGATTAAGAAGGGGATTGTTATGTTTTAATTGAATGTGACCCACCAAAATTAGCGAGTAATTTTTAGAAAGTGACCTACAATTGTTGACCAAATTAGTGAGTAATTGTTGACTTAATTAAAGTAAACTTTTGCCATTTTTAGAAAGTAGCCACTTTTAATGGGACACCCAAAAAGGAAATGTGGCCACTTTTATTGGGACGGAGGGAGTAGTATTTAGTAAAACGACTATACAAAAACAATTAGTAGAAAATACTTGCTAGTGGAAACCGTTGCTTCACTATTGGACCCACCCACGTGAGGCCAAGACGTTTCTCTACATTTGTGTTTAATTTAATCATATTGTGTAATAAATAAAAGAAGCATGGCTTTTCCCAACAACCTTCTGAAATAAACAAGAGCTTAACAAAATTGAATAATTTAGTTTAGGCTTCGGCCCAACATTCCATCATCTCCAATTATCTCCCTTTATCTCAATCATTACTATGTCCCAAAACTAATCATGGGGTATAATTTGCGCTAAAGCTTGTATGCTAATTCTGCACAAGGTGCAATGATCACACAAAATTATGATATCTAGCAAATAAAGCCACAAGATTAGATACCTAGTCCCCTTGGGATGGCCTAGTGGTTAGGGTGGTTGCCTGTTGTCCAAGAGGTCACAGGTTCGAGTACTCTCGGCCACAATAATCACTAGGTGGGGTGTGTGTGTGATTTGTATTATTTATAATGTAATTTCATCAAAAAAAAAAAAAAAAAAAGATTAGATACCTAACTATAAGGTGAATAAGATGCCACCTTCCAACATAAAAGTCAATAATCACAAAACTGCAGTATAAATTGTTAAAATGGCAACCCCAAAATTAGGAACTACAAAAAAAAAAAAAAAAAAAGGCTAAGATTAGCTTTAGCCAGTTTAAGGTGCAGAAACACTTGGTTTTACAGGAACTATCCCTAATAAAATTGAAATGAGAAACATCAAGTATAGACAAAAAAGCTGCCTAGCAAAGTTGGTTACACTTTTACATCCTAGACAAAAGAAAAGGACACACACCCTCTCTTCAACAAAGATGATGAAATGGATGCTCTTTTGCTGCCAATTCACCCCAAAACTAAACTTCTAAAAGGAAACATAAAGTTAGCCATAATCACAGTTTACCAGTTTTCTACCAAACTTGTTGTGTAGCGCAGGTTACGACTTCCATTGCAGGAGATGAGGATGCGGACTGCTCCTCCGCCTGAGTGAAGTGAAACTCTATCTGCAGTCGGTGATGGAGAGGTGTCGACATGGACAAGCCTTTCTTCATATCTGCCTGCAGTTCCCTGATTGGGATGGCTGCCAAGAAACTCTTTATGTATTCTTTGCACGACTCTTTGCCATGACAAACGACCCCTTCTTCCTGTCCGTGCTCATCCCTCACTACTGCTGCTTCCATGTCTACTGTCACCGGGGTATCTTCTTCGGAGTTGATTGGTTGGGCGTTCACATTCTGCACTGCAGGAGACGCACATTGCTCAGCAGGTTTTTCTTGTGATGATTGACTAGTACCAGTGCTTGTACTTGGCAGTTTATAGATGGTAGTGTTCGTGCCAAATTTCAGTATGTAAGCCTGATTGCATCCCTCATGCAGTCGCTCCCCTAATGTGTCGATGATGTAGTAAGCATCGCTGTCAACCTTGAGGATGAAGAAATGATCGTTCCAACTGACAATGAAAATAGGGGCGTCGCCATTGCTCTCTGAACAGGTGGTGATCTCATCCCAAATATTGTCAAACGACATAGCACCATGCAGAAAATCGAAATTCCCCTCCTCAGGATGGAAGAACCCGATGAAGGACTTCTCGGGAACTACACAAAGACGACGGATTTGAGCTTGGATGACCGTCTCTAGATCAAAGTGCTTATCAGGGAACCGTTCCCTGTAAGTTTCCTTCTCACAGAGGTTTCTCCATTCCAAAGAGCCGTCTCTGATTAAAGAGTCGAACTGCGACTGGATAGGCATGAGGTTGTGATTATTGTGCAACCAATCAGCAATAACAGCAACTAGTGCTGTGCAAGCGCTTTCTCCTGCAGCCCTTTCACTTCGCTGATCTATAGAAGCAAAGAACACCTCAGTTTCGATCTTCAGATGACCATCCCGGCTTGTTATTTCTTTCTGCTCCCACGTGCCAACAGCAAAACTATCATCACCAAACTCAGAAACTGATGTCCGATTTGTATTCGACTCTTCATCAGTTCTATGCCACTGCAAAAAAATGGATATGCTTTTTACTTCTCCTGAAAATTGTATTTCTTTGCTCAAGAATGCCAAAGACAGATAGTATCGCATAAATCCAACTACGGTTGGTCTTTTAATTATAAGGTTCAACTACTAATCAGAACTGCAAATAAAAAAAACAGGAAGAACACAGAAGATCCTATTACCATCTTTTTTTTTTTTGATAAATTAACAGTATTAAATAAAGAAATTTAAAGGCTGCACCACAGGGGACTCGAACCCAAGACCTTTAGCCTTAGGCGTTACGTTACCCCTTACGACTTGGCCAACACACGCACACCTTATTATCATCTTTAGTTGTATATAAAGTGAAGAACTTTTGTTGTCATTGCCTTCTTATTATAACTTTAGTTAAGGTAAAAGGAAAATATAAGATTTCTTACCCCCAAGGAGGCGCATTCATCAGAACTGAGCTGCCTGCGATCAAAGTCTATATCGTCTCCTCCTTCTTCTCCATAAGACTTCTTAAGTAACGGTTCTCCTTTAGCTTTAGGAGATCTGAAACTCAGCTTCCTCTTTCTCCACGGCAGAATACTACGTTTAGAGTTCTGAAATGGTGTCTGCTCAGGGATATTTGATGCGATATCCTCTACAAGAGAGCAGCCAACGTCTGATTTACGTCGGTTGCTGTAGTAAATCCAATCCTCATCCTCATTATTGATTCTAGCACTTGAATAACACGAAACACCTGCATAATTGGCAAAAGCCAATGTACCATAACTAAATGATTTCCTCACAGCAGAATCCTCCTTTGTTTCATTAGATTCTCCTTCCTCGTATTCATCAAGTGAATCTGAGTCGAAAGAATAAGAATATTCACCCTCCTCACTCTTGGCAGAGCTCCTTTCCTCACTACCCTCCTCCTCTCGGCAGGCCTTCTTAGCCCTATGAGTTGAAACATACTCTGTGAATATTTTTACCTTCCTCAGACCAGCTTTAAGAGCAGAAACCTCATCTTTCTCTGTAGCACAAGTTTCTCCAGGTGCTGAAGGAGACGGAAGAGAGATTACTGGACTTTGCACCACAGCCGCTGCTTCCTGCACATCTATAAGCTCCAGCAAGCTGAAAGATAACTGCAAGACAGGTGAAAGATTTGTTGTCACTAATGTGTGCAACGAACAAAACAATGAATCAAGAGATGAAAAGCTACACACATATTTATGGTCATAATATAATTAGAATAACTACTTACACAGAGCATAGGACGACACTCAACCACAATGCCAGAAACAGCTAAAGGAATCTTGACTTCAACATGCTCCTCAGTCTTGGAAGCATATTCAGCAAGGTTCAAGGACGCTGAACCGACAATTGATATCTTGTTCTTCGTCCCTTGACTCAGGCCCTGATACACAACAAAAATTATAAAGCATGGTTCTCTATAATAATCAGCAAAGCCAACAAAAATTCCCAAGGCACGCCCCCTAGAAAATTGTAAAACTTAAAACTTTCAACAACAATGAAAATTACGACTTTAATTGCAGAAAAGGGCAGAATTGAAACTGAAGTGAAAACTCTATTCGTTGCTATTGGTAAGTACTAAGTAGTCTATGTTTAGTACAAAACGTCATTGATTCAAAAAAATGACACAATGATTGAAATCCAAATAGGATTTCACCTTCACTGACTTGAAAGATATAGGTTACCCAATTTGCAGTGTGTTGATTGATAGATGATAAGACTTTAAACAGAAAACAACCAACTTAAATTAACAACTCAAACTTTCAAACAACAAAAAGGAAAAGGCATACTAAGAGTGTAGATCCCACCAAAACAGGTAACAGTTCATAATCACTTGAAAACCATCCAAAGAATGATCAGAGCATTTAACAGGATCACATAGATACACGAATTAGAAGCATCGAAAAGCTTCCATAGCGATGCCAGAACCAGAATCTGTAGTCTAAATAATGTAAAACTACTCATCCAGTCCCACAGTAGGAGTATATATAAGTCTGTTTTGACTTGCAGAAAAATCATACTATAAGTTTTCAATACCCTCCAAGTAGACTTATAAATGCTGAATCAATCAAGGTAATCCTCACAAATCTCAGGAATTTTGGATAGAATTGAAATTATATAGGGATTGTGCTACAGCTATAAACTTACATAACCTAACAAATATAATCATATATTATCAGATTGTCAATATCTCAAAAAAACAATCAATCCCAAACTTGAATCTCTCTCTATCTGCCTAATTTCTCACAAATTCAAAAGATAACGGAAACAAAATAATCTTCAAAACAAAAGTGTTAACGAGATTCAAGAACGCAAATAGGAAACCCAAAATCTTGAATTGAAAAAGAAAATAGGGGAAAAGAAGTAACTGACGTGCAAAACATTGAAGCTGATCTCCCAAGGATGAAACACATTCTCCTTGTGGCGAGAAAGGGTGCAAACGGTGTGGAAGTCTTCATCCCACTCGACCAAAACGGCGCCGTTGGGCCCATCGACCCTCTTGAGCATCTGTTCCCTAGTACAGTTCCTCCGCACGCTCCTCCGGAAAGAACCCAGCGAAATCTTGTGGCCCTTCCACCTGATCTCAACGGCGAGTCCACCATTATCCTTATCTGCGCCCTCATGCACCCAATCCCCGCACTCGAGCCTCTTCACGTTGAGCCTCATCTCGTATTTCTTCGAAACAAGAGGCGGCCATGGCCTCCACCTCATTATCTTCACCACCATCCTTGAAGAAGCCGGAAAAAGGATTGACGAAAATTGGGAGAAGTTAGTGTTTTATGGAGTAACGGAAGAAATTGGTTGAAGAAGAAGAAAGAGTGGAATGTACATGGGTTGTTTTTACATATGGCAAATGCAGATATACAAAATAATGCCTTTTTTCAATTTGAGGATTTCTCTCTCTAAAAAGTGTGTGAGAGGAAGAGGGGAATATGCCGTTATTTTGCTGGCCTTCAAAGATACTAGTAATAACAGCAGCGTGCCTGTAGAGACCAGCTAGAGAGAGAGAGAGAGAGACGTATGTAGACTGTAGAGAGATGTTTTTGTGCGTAGAAGTTGGTATTCTGTGGGACTCTGTGCGCGTAGAGTCTATGTGCAATGTGCGTTTGGTCAAATGTTAGAGAGAGAAAGAGACAAATAAATACGTATGTATGTAGAGAGAGAGAGAGAGAGAGAGAGAGGAACGGCGTGAAAATCAGGAAGTTGACTCGGTTGCAATATTTTGGGTCAATGAAAATCTGGATTCTGAGTTGGGTTAGTTGGTTTGTTGAGATGGTTTGGGTAATCCTGCCTCAAATTTAGGTCTTTATCCAATCCAAATTTTATCTCTTTATCCTAATCCTCTTTCAATTTGTAATTTGATTAACATGATAGCATAACCCATGTTGCTAGATATTAGATTGATTACATATTATGTTTACGTTTGCCTTTTTTAAAATTACAAGAAATATCTATATATAAATCAAATAAATCACTAGACCGCATATAAATTGGTTCTCTATGTATATCACAAAGATTGAAAAATTAGATTGCACGTCAACGAGATTAAATCCCTTCTGATAAGGCCTCGTTGGCAATTATGTATGTCTTGTTACTCCTGCATTTATAGAATTATTTCTTATAAATTTACACCCTTCAATATATTAGATATATTTATATTTATATGATATGGAGTATATGTTTATGGGAGCCAAAGTAAACAGACACAACAAAGTGCAAATCCCTGAGTTTGCATCATTTAAATGGGCTCATTTTGATTTATTAGTGGTTGTTCCATGAAGCTTAACCTTTTTATTTGTGTTGAAAAATATTTTTCATGTACTAATCATGATTTAAGGTGCTTAGAGGTAAAGGTAGAGCAAGACGAGTCAATTTGAGATGGCTAATAATGAAAAAAATAACATGAATAGGTGCCATTATCATACAAATTATGATTTATGTGCAATATTTTTTTGGTAAAATAAGGCTCGTATATTATACAAATAGATTGCAATGATATATGTATTATTATTCGTGGATCAACATAATGTATGGTATTCTCGCTATCTAAGTAGTTACTAGTTGCTATCGCTATCTAATTAGATGTGTAATAATTTTTATTTTGTTATCAATAAAACTATAAAAGGATAACTTTATCAAATTGGGCCCTTTTTTTTAGGAAAATAACAAATTCAATATTACTCTTTCTTGGGCGTATTTAAATAGTTAACTACATGCAACAATTATTGTGTATGCTTTTTCTTCTTCTTCTTTTGATAAAAGTTCTAAAGTTTGTTAATATTGAAGCTGAAAATTTCCACTTCAAGTCCATTGTACCATCTTAAAAATTAGTTTATTTAATATATATATATATATAGTGAGAGGCTAGGATAAAAATAGCTCTTAAAATATATAATACGAACAAACTAAGTTATATGTATAATAAGTATGAATTCGCTGTGTAAATGATGAATTGCGAAAAATAAATTTTTTGCTACTTATAAGATTCGAACTGTGGATCATGAATTCATTCAATAAGGTTATGAATCAACGTAAATCTTGATGATCTAAGGGCTAGAAATTGTTCCTATTTTATATTTTAAGAGGTTTTTATTTTAGCCCACTCCTATCTATTTTAATTATATATATATATATATATATATATATATATATATATATATAGGTACCGTGAGAGCATATCTTAAAATAAGACATAAGAGCAATTTTTAATGTATGAATTTTATGTAGAATACGTATGAATTCGCTGTATAAATTAAGGTATGAATTGTGAAATATAAATTTTTGCTACCTTTGGGATTCGAACTCATGATCATAAATCCATCCAACAGGATTACGAATCAACCGTAGATCTTGATAATATATCTTAAGAAATGCTCTTATTTTAGCCCTTCCACATATATATATATATATATATATATATATATATATATATATATATATATAGGGTGCGGTTATAGTGAGAACCACAATTATCGTGAGAACATAAGAACCAATAAAATTACTGCATCTGCTATACAAATTAATGCATCCACTATTAAATTTAATGCATCCGAAAAAAATAATTTTTTTGCTCCCTTCAGGATTCGAACCCAGCACCTGCATCCATCCACCAAGATGATGCATCCACCGTAGATCTTGATGATCGAATGGCTTAAAATGGTTCTCCGTTCTTATTTTATTAGTGGTTCTTATTTGAACCTCTCCATATATATATATATATATATATATATATATATATAGGGTGTGGTTCTAGAGAGAACTACATTATTTGTGAGAACGGGAGAACCATCAAATCTAATGCATTCACTGTAAAAATTAATGCATCCGCTGTTAAAATTAATGCACTCAAAAAAATAAAAAAAAATGCTCCCTTCAGGATTCGAACTCAGGATCTGCATTCATCCAACAAGATGATGCATCCACCGTAGATCTTGATGATCGAATGGCTGAAAATGGTTCTCCGATCTTTTTTTATTTATGGTTCTTTCCTGAACCTCTCCCTATATATATATATATATATATATATATATATATATATATTGTGAGTGTGTGTGGTATTTTTTGCCTCTCGTCAAAATAAATATATACGGTTATTTATTTTTTGAAAGAGTACCGTGTTGTCGATTGGAATGTGACCATGTAGAGACTCTCCCTCTTAGTTATCTAGGAATCATGTTTTTTTTTTTTTAACAATAATATTTCTTCTTAAACAATAATAAATACAACAATGCTTTTTTCTAGAATGTATCTTTATATACACAAGAACAACGGTATGTTATATATAGATCAATAATTTAAATTGGTCCTAACTTAGGTAATAAAAAGTTTTTGTTTATTCCCTACATACGTATATAACTTAGGTAAAAAAAATTGTGTATTCCCTATATAGTATATACATGTGAAATATGTACGTCCACAATTCAATATTCTTTGTGATGGTATTTCCATTGCACACCTTCATCATTTTTCAGATCATCAATCATTTTTTCAATGACCACGAGTGAAAAGGGAATAAAGTGTCTAAATTGAGGGCGGAGGCCTGACTATAATGTGTCGATATTTATTTATTTATTTATTTTTCATGTGATTATGGCATGGCCTAATTGAATGTTAGTTTAAAATTTAAACCTCTTTAGATGTTAGTAATACTTTTGTAAGGATGAGATACCCCCTGCTAAAAATTGAAAGATAACAAGATGAAAGATTTTTCGTAATTTTTTGCACTAGTCACTATTGATAATACAAAATAACTTTTATTTTATGGTAATTAAGAAATTCTTAACCTGACCAAAATTTTTATGGCTCGAGTCAGGGGCGGAGCCAGGGGGGCTAGGGGGGGCTAGAGCCCCCCCCAAATTTTGAAAAAAAAAATTATAATATGTCTAAAAATGTTGTTATTATTATTATTATATTTGTATTTTAGTAAAAAAATGTCTAAAATGTATTGAATGCCCCCAAATTTTTTTTAGTAAATGTTGAACTATATTATCTATGAAAATGTTGTTGTTATTATTATTATTATTATTATTATTATTATTATTATTATTATTATTATTATTATTATTATTATTATATTTGTATTTTAGTAAAAACTGTCTAAATGTATTGAATGCCCCCCAAAAAAAATTTAGCTAATGTTTTGAACTATATTATCTATGAAAATGTTGTTATTATTATTATTATTATTATTATATTTGTATTTTAGTAAAAAATGTCTAAATGTATTGAATGCCCCCAAAATTTTTTTTAGTAAATGTTTTGAACTATATTATCTATGAAAATGTTGTTATTATTATTATTATTATTATTATTATTATTATATTTGTATTTTAGTAAAAAATGTCTAAATGTATTGAATGCCCCCAAAAAAATTTTTAGTAAATGTTTTGAACTATATTATCTATGAAAATGTTGTTGTTATTATTATTATTATATTTGTATTTTAGTAAAAAATGTCTAAATGTATTGAATGCCCCCAAAAAAAAATTTAGTAAATGTTTTGAACTATATTATCTATGAAAATGTTGTTATTATTATTATTATATTTGTATTTTAGTAAAAAATGTCTAAATGTATTGAATGCCCCAAAAAAAAATTTAGTAAATGTTTTGAACTATATTATAAATGAAAATGTTGTTATTATTATTATTATATTTGTATTTTAGTAAAAAATGTCTAAAATGTATTGAATGCTCCAAAAAAAATTTTAGTAAATGTTTTGAACTATATTATCTATAAAAATGTTGTTATTATTATGATTATATTTGTATTTTAGTAAAAAATGTCTAAAATGTATTGAATGCCCCCAAAAAAAAATTTCGGGGGCGGTACAGTTCAGCCCCCCCCCCCCCCAAAAAATCCTGGCTCGGCCCCTGGCTCGAGTAATTTATCTTTCTTTAGATTTCTATAACTTCTCGCAGCAATAAATGCAGCGATATATAGGGGATCGTATAGTAGATTTTGTTGTTTAATACATTTATTATGTGATTTATAGAGTCCTCAAAGTCAAGGTTGCATGAAATTGTGCACTTGAAAAGAAAATGTGAATATACAGAGGAAAAAAAAAACATGGAAAATCGCTGCTCTCATATGACTTGAGAGAGAAGGGTTTCTAGATGAATTGATTTATATAATTAAAAACTAGCGTTTGCATCCCGTGCAATGCAGGGAAAATATTTTTAAATTTTATATTTTTATAAAATTACTACTAATTCAATTATTATACTTATAAATATAATAAAAATTTAATTTTAATTGAATGTATTTGAATTGAATATTGAAAAAAAAAAATCACAATTATAAAGTTTGATATTATGAAAAACAAAAACAAAAACAAAAAAAACAAGTTAAAAAATTAAAAATAAAATACTAATTAAAAAGAATTAAAAATATATTTATTCAAAAAATATGAGAGAGGAGGGAGAAATTTATAAAACTTTAATATTTGGACAAATTTAATTTTTACATTTTAAATCAAATATTTTCATAAAATATATCATATTAAAGCTCTTATCGTGATCCTTAATTTGATATGCATATTAAATATTTTATAATTAATCGAATTTCACAATTTTGGAAAGAAATGTAACAACAAATAAGAAGTTAAAGAAAATAAAAATAAACGAAAAAATATATAGTTTAAACATAAACCTTTAATTTTATTATAACTACAAAATTGCTACTCAATTTTGAAATTAATTTGAAATTGATTTCAAATTGGAAACTCCCTTTTTAATATAGTATAGATGTCTCCAACTTACTTTTTTAAAGTTAATTAGAAATTAAATTATGAACTAATATCCATTTTATAATTTCTATCTTACTTTGTAAATAAATACTAAATCTTTATAGTTTTTTTGCAATTGCAGTTTCTCCAAATATTTCAATGATCGGAAAATTGAAGTGGACGTTCGCATTGATTCAAAAGATGACTTGGACATAGATTGATTAAAATCCGATAGAGAAAGAGTAAATGATGTCGTTTATAGTGTGCAATATAATACACGATTAAGATATATATAATATGTGAAAGTATCAATTTCGTGTTTAATTGCACACTAAAAAACTTCATTTATTAGTCCACTATAACATACACGTCTACTTCATGTGAAAGCTAACGACTACGTCATCATAAGGAAGCCTCAATTGCAAAAATTATAAAGATTTAGTAGTTGTCTGCAAATATTTAAAAGTTAGATTGCAATTGTAAAATAAGTTTTTAATTTATTTTATAATTAATTATATTTACTTTTTGGAATAACACATGATAGATTTAGAGCTTCGTAGTAGAATCCTATTGATTATAAAGTGACTGAGCCAATGGCTCAAATTATGTCCATTTATGATGGCATAGTGATGAAGTGTGTATTATTGAGGCCGAAGATCTTGAGGCGACTCGATCCATTCATTTTATCAGCTTTACCTACTACACTTAGATTTTTAGACTATTTTCATTGGTGTCACCAAAGTCATGCAACAAAAAACGAAAATTAAGAATTAAAAAATAAATAGGATTAATTACATTAAAATTCATGAATTTTAAGTTGATTTTCAGCGTGTTAGAAATGGATATTGGGCCCATTACTCCCTTAAAAGACCTTATAAGGAAGAGGGTTGCCTCAACATATAAAGTGGCTCATGCCACTATCTCCAATCCAATGTGGGACACTTCAATACACCCTCCGCACGCGCAGCGTGGACTATCCCAAACGCCATCTGTTGACAACGATATTGGGGGGCCCATCATTGGATTGGGTTGGCTCTGATACCATGTTAGAAATGGATATTGGGCTCATTACTCCCTTAAAAGGCCTTATAAGGGAGAGGGTTGCCTCACCATATAAAGTGGCTCATGCCACTATCTTCAATCCAATGTGGGACACTTCAATACAGCGTTTACATGAACTTTAAATTTTGTATGCAATAAATGGCTCGTTCAAATTTTCCACACTTTTTGATTTCTGATGAAGTACCAAGCTGACATGGCTACGGTAGTATATGATATGACATTCTTTTTTCACTTAAATTAAACTACGTCGTTTTGGATAAAATGCCAGAAACAAATGTTAGTGTAAAATTTATGTATTTTACACTAACATTTGAAAATCATGGGAAAAATGAGAAATTGTCCAAAGTTGATGGATTTTAACGTTATTTTTCCAAAAATTTAATTATTAGCATAGCATTGCAAGTTGCTATAGTTTTGCTTACCATGAAAATTGTGACTTGAAAGTTGGACAATTGATTCACATGCAAAGCATTTATTCAACTCTCTCTCTCTCTATGATGTATGTATGTATGTATATATTACTTGAAATGGTGGGAAGGGAAGGGGGGATAATTAAAACATGTGGTGGAGGCTGATGACTGAAAAATTCTGCCATTGAAAGAAAAGACAAGCACACATTGATTTGGGCCTTCGCAATCAAAGCTTTCTTTACAGCTTAGCCACTTTAGTTTAGAGCCTTCAAATGTGAACATGTCGCTCTAATCACAAATTTTGTAGGAGATATTTATGGTCGCAGATTTATTGCAAACAAACGTCGAAAAATATATGTACATATAAATTAATTTTCTTCAGCATGCATTTGACATCTAGCTCCAGCTTCGGGAACTGGAAAATTCCATTTTGGTTTAACAGCGACGTCTATTTATAACTCCAATCCAACCCAAAAAAGAAAAAGAAATAAGGAAAGAAATATATCAGGCATAGAAAATAAATTGATGTACCAACAGTGGTCCGTCGAAATTCGACGAGAATTATTTGATGTTATAGTTTATAAATAAAAAGTCCACCTCCCTTTCATAATATATTTATAAATGATAAATATTATTCAATAAAATAAGTATTAACATGACATAGGTCTATGTTATATATCAAATTAAAATAAAAAAATAAATTAAATAGGACTTTCATCTCTAACATGACTTAGCGAAATATATATTCGAAAAAATTATTTGCCACCCACTACTATATATTTGTCATCCATACCCGCGACTCGCTGATACCCGCCACCCATCGGGTATCCGCTACCCACTATCCGTCGGATACCCATCGAGGCTTGAGAGGTAGGGGCGTTGCTGCTTCTCGGCGTCGACATCCTGCAATCAACCACCCAACAAATGCAATAAATCACCACGAAACTGCAACAAATTTTAGAGAAAATTTCAACTTCTTGTACACTACTATTTGCCACCCATATCCGCGACCCGCGGATACCCGCCATCCGTCGAGTATCCACCAACCCGCTACTCGTCTAATACCCGCCACCCACTACTCGTCGAGGCTTGAGAGATAGGGGCACTTTTTATTTTTATTTTTATTTTTTTTATGAGCAGAAGATGTGTGCACATATTTTGGTGTCCAGCAGAAAACATTAATCATTTGCCCATCAATACAAATAATCACAAAGCATCTATTCGTTACTATTCTTATCTTACAGAAAACTGGATATATGTTTTCTTTAAACAGAACACTAATGTTCAAGGCTTTTTAATCAACTAAAGAAAATGAGTTCTAAGTAATTAAGCTCTGAGAAGTCATTTCTAGGAGATAGATTTACCTGATTCAAAAGAATATAACCAAAAATTATCAATGTATAATATATACTTGATTAGCACATCCTTTTTACAATGCACACACTGATAATAGTCCAATGTATAAAATCTTTTTTCCTTTAAGGGCTTCTTCATTTGCTCTCACTAAATTTTTCAGACTTCATGGTATTGAACTTGCGAGCCATTCTTTTCTCTTCGAAAGCTTTCAAGAGGTGCAATAGAATTAAAAGAGCTAAAAATCTAGGTTATAAAGTTTCCATCGTTAAATTTTACTCAAATGTGACTTATTTTCATAGGTGCTCTCACGATAGCCCTTCCCTATTTGAAAATTTACCAGTTTAAAGTATTTTGAGTAATACACAGTGATGACATTAATTTATTTTATAGTACTATTTTATATATTTTTTAATACACTATGTCTTGAAATTCAAATTCATTTGAGAAATTCAAACAGTTTGAAAAAAAGGTGAGAATGTCATATAACTCCAAATAAATCATCAGTTACAGATATGATATTCATATCCCTAAATTAGTTAGGATAGTTCTCGCTTTCTCGGACGCAAACAATGCACAACAAATGAATTATTGAGGAAAAATTTTACAATATTCTTAATCATTTTTAGGGACTTCGACTCACAATTCTTTCCATATTATTATTTATCAGAATACTGTAGTCTGTAAATAGGTATCTCCCTGTTCCAAAATATTGAAATAATACAAAATATTTCATTTCAAATACGATGTATATAGTACTTCCTCTTTCAGATATGTATGTTAATATACTAGTTTTCAATGTGGAATTTAGTGGCATCTAAGATACTTAATTTTCCAAATAATTTTTATCAGCGAATTTACATAATATATGGATAAGGCTGCTGTGACTGTGATCCGAAAAGAAAAAAAAATTGAAGATACGGATTTTATAATCCTTATTGTAACAATATAATGTGTTTACCCTCGAAGGAATAAATTAAATGAATCAGTTTATTTATTTATTTAACTAATTTATGGTTAATCTTAGTGTGGCTGTAAAACAAGAATTTTAACATTAAAGCTTATTCATCGAGTATTTATTTGCACCAACTTTTTCTGTTGGGGCCGCACTTAAATTTCTATTCGTATTGATTAATGATTTGACACTGGCTATAGTCTTTGATAAAATGATCACTTGTTCTGATTCTTTTTCGCGTTAATTGGTAGTAAAAGAAAAGGAACTATTTATTTCAACTTTATAATTCAAGGTTGACTAATTTCATCAAATTTTAAGGAAAATATGTTTAAATAATGGGACAGATGGAGCATTAGATTCGAATGAAATAATTCCGTATATTGTTATAGAAGGCTTTCACGCTAATGTTAAGGTTTTGATAGTATTGTAATAGGTACTCCCTCCGTCCCACGAATTTTGACATTTTTTTTGGATCGTCCCACGAATCTGGACATATTTCTAAATAAATTAATAATTATTACATTTTCTCTTCTACTTTATCACTTTTATTACCTTCTCTCTCATACTTTATCACTTTTATATTTTATTAACTACATACTTAAAACACTAATCTACAATTCTTTAATTCACATGTCAAAACTAAACGTGTCAAAATTCGTGGGACGGAGGGAGTATTTGTTTAAGCTTTGCGGAAGATAATTAATTTTAATTCTATATATAAATGGTTAGGATTATGTAGTACTCTTTCCTCTCGTAGTACTATAGTACTCATCAATTTTATAAAGTAAATGTTGTATATATATATATATATATATATATATAATTATGCATCTATTGAAAATTGTATTATATGCTTACATAAAGTAACGTTAATGTATATATACATTTTTGAAATCATACGTGTAGTTTTATGCTCAACATTGGATAATTTTGTACCCAAAAGTTGTTAAAAGAAATATTTTGTGAATAGGAATAAAAATTGTTTCAGAAAGCTGTGTGGAAGCAATATTTAGTGCAATTGTCGAAACATATTTGAAAAGTGCTAATTAGTTAAATTGGTTCATAATAGTCCCCAAAAAATTAATTTTAAAACTTAAAATTAGGTCATTAAAGTCACAAATAAAACCCTCAAAATTTATGGTGGTTTATTTATATTGTCACGGGCATAGATAATGATAGTGTGAGTCGTTGATGAGATCTAAGTTGAGGTCTTCAAATTTTCATTTAAATCTTTCTTGTAAAAAATTATTGATTCAAGTCTAGTCGATATATGAATTGTATTTATATTTGTTTAAATAATATTTAATCAAGTTTTACTTGTACGTACCTGTTTTTGAAGTCATGTGATCTTCCTACAGATAATGACGAGTATTATTATATTTGTGGAAATTATTGGTAGAAGACAAATTCGGACGTAGTTATGGAGTATATTAATATTAGACAATTAAAATAATGAGGAAATAAACAATGGAAATGTCATTGTTTTTTGGGGAAAAAGAGCCGTGCGCATCGCATGTCGCTTTCCGCAACGCTTCTTCTTTCGTCGTCTTCTGTTATGCTATTTTTATTTATCTACAAAAATAGTATATACCTTTGTTATTAGATTTTTATTTTAAAATACTGTATTTCTTATGAATTCATCACTTTATTGTACGAATTTGTGATTTTGAGTGTAAATCTTATTGGTATATATATAGTACCCCCCTCCGTCCCATTTTAATAGACTCGTTTTCTTTTTTGGAATTTTTCATTAGATCTCCATGCTTAAAAGAAGTGAGTCTAGTAGAGTGAAATGGAGGGAGTATTATTAGTATATAAAATTGGAAGCAAAATTTCATCTTTTAATTTTTTTTCATTTTTTACAGCAAATTTGTGTTATATTTCACAACTAATTTATATGTAAATTTTAACATGAATTCGTAATCTAACACTATTCTTTGTCCGAAAAAGGAAGGTCAGTTTTTACCAGGACGACATTTTGGATATTCTTTGTGTTGCTCGTTCGTCTATTCTTCTTAGTGTGAATCATATGTATAGAGAGGCGAATAGCTTGGCGCAGTTTGCGCGTTCTTGTCAGCCACTAGTGTGTTGGTTTGCTGATTTCTCTCGCTGGTTAAGCGATATTATTTTGGAGGATTTATCCTAATATAATGGCACTTTTACGGTTTCAAAAAAAAATTATTTCTTAATTCATATTTACCTTATGTATATATGTATATATATAATGCACGTAAACAGCTGGCACTCCTAACTTTCAAATATTAAATTAGATAGTTTAATTAATGTTGACTGGGTTTTACGTGACCACTAGGATTATGAGTATTATATTTGTGGATTAAGTAACGTTTATAAACTTGACGTTTTTCCTCGTCAGCACGATGCACTTTTTGAAGAAAATGTGGTGGAGTTTCAATCCGTACAGGATCTTGTTATTTTATTAGTAATATTTATTATTAAATATTTAAATATTTTATTTTTTAATGGAAAAAATTAAGCTCCAAAGTGAAAGATTTGGGGTTCATATATCTTTTTAACTGTACATCAAATTGCTTTATAATTTAATTACAATAAATTTATGCAGTCACATTGTGATCGTCTACAAACTAGTTCAGTAAAGAAAATTTTGATTTATTTTTTAAATAAAAATAAGATTTAATTATTTTTATTGCAATCCATGGTCTATATTGTACCTATTTTGTCTTAATTTTTTTGCATTTTCTTATTTTTATTTTTTTAAATAAAAAAATACAAAAAACAACTACAATGTGCATAATACAGAAAACAACTAAATCTTTTTTATTTTAAAAAATAGGTTAAATAAAAAAAATTATATTTAATTAATGGGTTAAGTATCAAATTTCTCCTATCGATGACGTCCATATCGCGTATAGGACCTTATAGTCAGGGTTAGAGTTGTTTACTATCTCAACGTGACAAAATCACACCAAATACCACCCCCCCGGCGTTTTAAACGGTGCCTAGTAAATAGCTCTAACCCTGACTATAGGGTCCTGTACGCCAGTTGGAGGACGCCACCACCGCTAACATCTTGAATTCGTCCGCCATCTAAAAACGAGGAAAGAATCATTCACAAACGGTGGTGGCTTGGTCTGCCGTCCGACTGAGCGAAGAAAATATTGAGATTGGAGACCTGGGTTCGATGAAGGCGGCTCTCTGGCCATGCGTTCGCCGGAGATCAAAGGGGATAGAAAGTGGCGTCTGGAATGGGGACCTAGGGTTCAGGCGGGGAAGAGGAGATGGAAGGGAAGAGAGGGAGGCGGCAGTCGTGGCCTTGCTGCGATCGTAGGAGGCGGCAGTAGTGCTATCCGCCGGAGAACAGAGGAAGACGGGGGTGTCGTCGATCTGATTCTGGCCTCGAGGGTGGAAGGGGGAGGTCAAAGTGCTAGAGGTTCAAGGAGAGAGTATAATTAAAAAAAGGGTTAAGTACCAAATTTCCCTCTATCGATGGTGTCCCTATCGCGTACAGGACCCTATAGTCAGGGTAAGAGTTGTTTACTACCTCAACGTGACAAAATCGCACTAAATACCCCCCCCCCCCCGATAGGGGGAATTTGGTACCCCTTTCTAACGGTGTTAACCACCGTTAAAACGCAGGGGGGGTATTTGGTGCGATTTTGCCACGTTGAGGTAGTAAACAGCTCTTACCCTGACTATAGGGTCCTATACGCGATAGGGACGCCATCGATAGGGGGAAGTTGGTACTTAACCCTTAAAAAAAATCCAACAGTGTTAAACACCGTTAAAACGCGAGAGGGTATTTGGTGCGATTTTGCCACATTGAGGTAGTAAACAGCTCTGACCCTGACTATAGGGTCCTGTACGTGATAGGGACGCCATCGATAAGAGAGAATTTGATACTTAACCCTTAATTAATTTGTGGGTGGTCACAATGTAACTGTTTAGCATCACTCATTTAATTAACCTTCTACTAAATAATCGTGCTCAAAAGAAACAAAACACTTATAAATGGAACGGGAAGAGTATTATATAATAAACTCTAATTAATAGTTTTCACTAAAAATTTAAATTTAAAAATTATATACTTTAAATTTAAATTAATTAACTATTAACTTAAATAATATAAAAAAACTATTATAAACTCTAAGGCTGCGTTTACTTTGATGGATAAATTTATCCATGGAAAAAGATGGATAACACAAATTTATGCCTTTAAATGTCTCATTCCTTTTCCAATATTTGACGCAAAAGAGATGCTCACCATTTTTCATTCCTTATTTTCACTTAAAAAAATCATATTTAATTAGTTTGTGGGTGATCACAATGTGGCTGTTGAGCATCACTCATTTAATTAACCTTCTACTAAAAAATCGTGTTCAAAAGAAACAAGACACTTATAATGAGACGAAAAGAGTATTATATAATAAACTCTAATATAATTGAATAATCATTGCTTATAATATTCTAAATACTCAACTCATGTCATGTCGAATATTTGTAACAAGGAATAAAGAGCACCCAGGAGTCAGAAATGAACTTAATATATTTTTTGAGATAAGAGATGAACTTTATATTATAAGCTGGCCCATTCAAGTTATGAGCTATGACTAATATGTGAATTCGTTTGACCAATTAATTAAGTCATACTCAAGTGATTCACAAGTTGGACTATGAACTCAATTATTGTGGTTGCGTTGAGTCTAAATAAAGCTACTTTTTTTAGATGTGATGTTCATATTACTTTAATTTTAATCATTACGCGTATACCAATTTAAATGTTAATTGTCTTAAAAATAATTATCTTTGAATAAAATTGTAAATTCTACACAAACTTTAAAATTCCTCGGATTGAAGATTTGAAGTGTGGCGCGTCAATCTGATTTTTCCTACGCATATATAGATTGGACTTTTTTTTTTTAATTTTATATTTTTTGTGAGAAGATTCCGATTGATTTTGGCTGTGTCCAACCATCAGAGCTAAAAATATGAATTAACTGCAAATATGAGGATAAAAGCATACACAATATAAATTAACTGAAAAAATGAAGTTAAATGCATGCTGGAAACCAAACAATTGCGAAGGTATTAGTTGTATTCAAATTGGAAACCTTTTATCTCCCTCTCACGGGAATAAATAATAAATAATTAAATATTGAGATCACCTTAGAGAATATATTATGTGTCTTTTAAAGAAGATGCATGAATACATATTACAAGAAAAAAAGGAAAAAAAGTATATAAAACCTGTGTGATAGTATTGCTGGTTGGGACTAAGTCTAACTGACATATCCATTAAAATAACAAAATGTAGCCCAACATCGGAGCAGTCATCTTCATAAGATAATAATTTCCATGACTAAAAATATAACCAAGTGGCGATGGACATGCAAGAAAATACAAGCATCCAGTTTAGTCTTACTCAAATTAGGGAATAAGGAAGGAAGTGGGTGAGAGAGAATAATGCAGCAATGAGTTAGCTTTTGCTCAAATGAAACATTTCAAGTATTCATCGTCCAGTCAGTCGAGATTATCACTCAATTTTTCATCAAGCACGTTTTCAGTTTCTTGATTTAGACCTCGACTTCTGCTAGCAAAATCCAGGTAACCCTGCCACAGATCAAAACTGCAACGTAAAGTTCCTACGGAACAATGTTGGAACATAAAATACAAAGGTAATGATATATGTCGGATACATTTCTTCCATTTCTTTGCTAAAACTAAAACTGCTAAATTGCTAATCCTTGAGAAACAGAACCAACATTTATATCATCTTTGAGAAAATATTGAACTTCTGATACAGGACTTTCGTGTCCTAGTATTTCAAATACTTTTACGCAAGAATTTGTGAGGAACATGACATTGACTCATTTTTACGAAAAGATACATATTAAATGCATTAGGAATGCGTGATCCAAACTGGGTAACCAAAAAATATAGAGGGGAAATTGGATTGATACCTGAAGAATTCCCACAGCTGCAAATTTGTCCATAATTGTCTTGAGTTGTACTGGATGTAATGTCAATGGCTTCAAGAGAAACTCAACATTCTGGAACATTCATTAATTAAAAGCTTCAACTCGTGCAAATAAAAACTTTACAACTTCTTTTTTTAAATCATGAAATATAAAATACCCTTAATGAATAACAAATCCAGATCACTGACAAACTAGCAGCCCTAAAAAATGTGGGTTTCATACACGCAAGAATTGAACATGTAGGATCCTTATAATAATGCCCAGAGTCTTGCACGGGAACAGCACAACCACGGTAATTGAGATTTATTACTGTCTTCAAGTGCACTCAGAGCTGGAAACATAAACTTTGATATAATACCAAGTCCAAATGATAATAGTTTTCTAAGATGGTGCTAATTGCTAAACCAAGCAAAACTCAACACTTCCACAGTTATCTGAATGACTGAATGTATTTGAAGCATCTTCTTAACTAATTGCAAACTGATATAACCAAAAATAAAGTAGAAACAAGAAGCTTTCACCTTTGATGTATAGCACTCATCCCAGAATGTGTACTTCAAATCTTCAAACTTCCCTGTTTTATTGAGATCATCAATAAAAAGCTTCATTTGCACTGCCTGCAAAATTTGCACATTTGAAACTCACAATGAAATGAGAAAATATTGAAGTGCGTGAAAATTAAGGTAAGAATGATGTGCAAGATGAGGGCCACACACATCTGGGCTGCTCTTCTGCCTGTCGAAAGGATAGCCAATGACAAAGCCTTCCAGGGAAAGTTCAGAGATCTGCATGAATACAAGAATAATCAGCAAAAATGAGTATAAGCCAGCACGAGAACCAACAGTTGGGCATAAGGGGGAGGTATTACTGCACCAAGCATTTCATGGAAAAAAGTTGAGAAACACAAAACAACTCTAACAATGAATCATCTAAAGGGGATATACATTAATGACAAGAAGATGCCACAATGTATCAAAAGTTTAAAGCATCCACAAAAGTCACGAACAAATTTGAAATAACTAGTTTCAATAAGATCATGGTTGCAACTAGAGATTTTTTTGTAGCATAAAATCTGCTCTTTACTGAAAACAAGCACTACTATATTAGTATATCAAAAAGTTTAGCATATCAATCCATCTCTCCCAATCAAGATTCTAAATGGTAAGCAATAGTGCAAAGCACAAGTAATACCACATCATACTAAGAAGAATACTAAAAATGCTCACCAAAGTCTGGAAATCAGAAGATATCAGGTCAATATTTGTTCTTTTACGTACAAGGACACTGCAGCCAAACAAAAATCAACATCATATAAATCAGAATGTACATATTTGCAAACACGTTTTATAAGTCCTTTTTAGGGGGAAATTATGAAACAGACAAACTAGCCACCATTAACCTTAGGGGCGATGCAGTTTTGTTATTATCATCAGATACAGAGAGGCCCACGTACTTATCACCTACATCCAAGCCAAGCAAACGGCCTCTTTTGACCTCACTTGCCTTTAACAATTCTTGATACAATTTCAATGGCTTCAAGTACTTCATCTGTATCAGTTTTTGCACAATCAGCGCCATTAACGACTATTACAAGTTTACAACTACATACTGAGATCAACTGGGAGGATGCAGTTCAACAAAGTCGACGAAAATTGTACCAGCAGATAGAATACACACATATAAATACATACATCTATATCTATATCTATACAAAAGCTGAGTACATCCATGTTTGAAGGTGTTACCTTCTGTCCAACGTGCTATGTATTTACATGAAATGTCCAATGTGTAATCTGCTATGTATTTATATAAAAAAATAAAAAATTGTTGTGCTTTAATTTCCAAGAATACAGTGAGTCTTGGAGCCCAGGTTTGGCATCTAACAATCTATTGGGTAAACATAGAATTTGATAGTTAATACCTAAATTCTGAGATTTTGAGCTTGGAGCCGATGAGAAGCCTCCAAGCTTCGCCCCTATAAATATGAATGCTTCACTCCCAATTCAGATTTGCAATCACTTTTTTACATTAGCTATTTCACAAACGCAATCCCTGTTTGGATTTCTTCTTCCCCATCGTCGCCGACAAGCGGCCGAGAAGGAGGATGTGATTTACCTGCTGTTGACCGTTGGACTAGGGGCGGCGTTGGAAACTACTGCTGCTGTGGAGTCTCCGGGCGGAGGCGGGGAAACGCCGACCGGCGGATAGGAGAGGGAGAGCAGAGTGGCAGAGTGAAGAAAGAAGAAGAAGCAGAGTGATGAAGTTAATCACTCCCTATTTCCACCTATCATTAATTTTGAAAGTCTCTAACAAAAATCAAAACCTTTTTTATTTAGAGAGAAGGAGAGGTGGTGGTGGCCGGAAATTAGTAGAAGGGATTGTACGGCGGCGGGATGGAAAATTTGCAGAGAAGAACTGAAGGTTGGGGATGGAGGCGGAAATGGCAGAGTGGATACTTTTTTTATGTTTTCTTTTCCTTTTCTATTTTTCCTGTTTCGACAGTGTATTTTCTGTTTATTTTTATTATTAAGGATAAAATACTTATTTACACACACAAGACAAAATTAGAATAAATATATTTTTATTTTTGTGGCTAACATTATTAAACATAGTAGTAATTACTCATAGGTTTAACAACTTTTTAATAATATTAATTTCCATTTAGTTCTTACCAATAGAATTTTGGTTTAGTTATTGTTGAGATGAGAATAAACGATATTAAAGTACAATACTCAAGTTGCAATGAACACAAGATACATCTCAAGAAATTAAATACTAGTACAACAAATTACATCATACTCAAATCAAATACTCCTATATTAGAAGCTGACGTGGAAGAAGACACTCTCTGAAACAATTAAAGAAGAAGAAGACATGAGTGTTTTGTATTATCTGATTAACTGGGACGGAAGCAACGAAGGAGATGGGTCTTGAAAAAGGAACAGGAGGCGAAGATTCGCAGCTTCACGGCTCCTTTTCGGACGGGAGTGACGAACGGCCGCCATGCTTTTAATGTTTGCTTGGGATGAGACATGTTTGTTTCTAGTATTACCAAACTTTTTTGTTGTTTTATAACTCATTCTGATATTATTTGGGAGTTGGGAGGGGTTTTATAGGGGGACCTGAACTGAAAAATAAAAATATTGTCGAGGAGACGCGCATAATTTTTTAAGTTATAGTTTACTGGTTCTTCCTTACGATCCAAACGCGGCGGCCATTTGCGGAGGAGGGGAGTGAACCTTTCCCCACAAAACTAAAATTAAAACTAAAAATAAATAAGGAGAAAAATATAAAGTCACGCAATGAAGGCATGTGGATGTGGAACCAGTCAAATCCCATCCATCTTTAACTATTAGGACTCAGATTCCTTTAAGGCCTGTTTAATATGGGTTTATAGGTAGGATAAATTAAATTAATACAGATTAGTGTGATGTTTGATATCATGTGCAGTTAATATGGTCAACTCCTACTCAAAATGTTATATCGTGTTGAGAAGAACAATTGATTCTGTAGGATCCAATGTTGAAGGGCGAATGGAGAGAGGTGAGGAAGAGAAGGGTAGCTTATCCTCGTTCCGAGAGTAACCCGGTAAGGCAGAAATTCCATCCTAATCCTAGGAACCTTAATCACAAGAGAGATGAAGCCAGGTACGGAGCAGCAAGTGGTCGGAGTCGGCATGCGAAGGAGGAGGTTTTTGGTGAGATGGAGAGGATGACTACCTTCTTCTTTAACAACATTCCGGACGACTGTAGTTTCGACTTCCTTATGAGGAAATTTAGTGAGGTGAGGAAACCTGCGGATGTTTTCTGCCCCAGGAAAAAAGATTTGAAAGGGAAACCTTTCGGTTTCGTTAGGTTTGTTGAGGTCAAGGATCAGGAGAGTCTGCTGCTTCAACTTCAATCCAAGGTTCAGCAGGAGAACAGTCGCATCACAAGTGAAGGATAACGGGGTGGATGAAAGAAGAACCAAGGCATTGATTTCACCCAAAGGAAGGAGGAAAGAGGGGATCTCTTTTAAAGATGTTGTGACAGGGAAGACGAGGGGTGAGACGTGTGCAGATGAAGTGGTTCAATTTCAATCTTGCGAGGAGGAGGTGGCGTGGATGGAAGGAGCTTTCACCGGTTTTATCAAATCTGAATTCCTGTGGGAGGACATTAAGGACGAGATCAATAGTGAATGTGCAGGGAAGCTGAAGGTTAGAAATTTGGGAGGTAATATGGTGTTAATATGCAGCACCTGCGAGTCCTCTACGGAAGCAGTGTTAGAAGTTCTTGACGAGTGGCGATCCTTTTGGTTGCAATGGTATCGTAAGTGGAAATACGTTGATGTTTGCCAAAACCGAGTGATCTGGACTAAATGGCTGGGCGTTCCCCTTAATGCTTGGAATCCAAGATTTTTCGACATTGTAAGTGCTAACTTTGCGAGGGTTCTTAAAATCGAAGAGGGCACAAGAAATCGAGAAAATCTGGAGTTTGCTTTCGTTCAAATTTCCACTGGGCTTCGTTCTGTTGATAGAGTTGTGGAGTGCCGGATTGACGGCGCGAGTTTTAATATTCGGATTGAAGAAGTGAACGATAATTCACTCCCGGAGCCAGTTCAGGGCGACGGCGAGGAGCCATCGGAATCTGACTCCGAGTGGTCAGATTCTGACGAATCTCAAGCACCGGCGAATGCGTGCATCAGGAGTGAGGACGATTGCGCCGACAATGAGTGGGAAGTTTCAGTCTCCCAGTTAAACCTCTCGAATTCGGGAAGAATTGTCGTCAAAGACACGATGACCGAGAAGAATATTATGGAGAAGGAAGATACACAAAGCTCGAAGGGAATATCATGCAATGTTCCATACCAACAGGGACCCCACCTGTCGGTTGTTGCGGCTGGGTCGGTTCTCGGAGTGCAGTTGGGCCAGCAAGAAGAACCATATCCGAATGGGGATGAGAGACAGTCTAAAGCCCAAGAGATTAGCTATGCATGGGCCGAGGCCCAAGTCCAAGG
This sequence comes from Salvia miltiorrhiza, assembly GCF_028751815.1. Classification (NCBI taxonomy): domain Eukaryota; kingdom Viridiplantae; phylum Streptophyta; class Magnoliopsida; order Lamiales; family Lamiaceae; genus Salvia; species Salvia miltiorrhiza. Next base: position 52,189,652 of record NC_080390.1, read on the forward strand.
GTGCGAAGCCCAACAGACGAAAGTGCTATTACGCCCACCTTTCCAGAATTTGGGTCAGTCAAACTCGAGTATTAGTGCAACTTTACAGCCTCAAACCCTTGAGATAAATCAACAGGGCATTTGCTGCGCGGAAAATGCGATCCGGCTGGAAGATGTCACGAATTTGGAGGATAAAGAAGTAGGAGGATGCTCGAATGGTGAGGATGGGAGGAGGGGTGATGTGTGCACGGCGTCGAAGGTAGGAGCTGAGAGTGGAGGTGCTGGGTCGCGGGAGGCGCACGGGGTAGAAGGAGGTGGGGGATCAAATCGAAAAGCTAAAGGAAATGGTTTGGCAGCACAGAAAAGGGGGAACAAAGGTAAGCAGAAATTCTTGAGGAAAAAATTGCGTGCAATCACTAGACAAGAAGAAATACACCGATGGGGAGAGTTCATCTCCCAAATTGAGCCAAATCAAAATGAGCAGAGTGTTCAAGAGGGTAACAGTCTTGTTTCTGGTGTTCTCAAGGAAGAGGAAAAAAGGGCAAAAAATAGGGAGGAAGCTCTGAAAATTTGGCAATTTGGCAAAGAGATAGGGCTCTCAAGCGACCTGCGAGATGACGAGATGGTCGATCAGATAGTGCTTCAGCAGATGAATGGGAATGATGCTCAGGGTCTGGGGGTCGAGAGAGAGGTTAATTAATGAATATCATGTCCTATAATATAAGGGGGCTTGGGAGCTGTGCAAAAAAGAGGGATGTTGGTGAGCTTATCAAAGCCAATAAACTTGATTTTTGCTTTCTACAGGAATCAAAAATGGAGGTGTTTGAGGAACATATTTGTAAGGTATGGTGGGGTACGAGTAATTTCGATCATGCTGTGAGGAATGCGGAGGGCCGATCCGGAGGTATTGTTTGTACCTGGAACAGAGACACTTTTGAGGCGTCGAGTAAATGGGATGTCCAAGGCGCAGTGGTGGTGAATGGCTGCTGGAAACAAGGTAACATTGAGTGTTGTTTTGTTAATGTGTATGCCCCGTCCAGCTATGCGGATAAACTCAGATTGTGGGATGTACTGAGCACCATTGTTGAGCAAAATGCAGATCGATGCGTTTGTGTTTTGGGTGATTTTAATGCGGTTCGAAAATCCAATGAAAGGGTGGGAAGAGGCGACACTGGTGGATTATCTGAAGTTAGAAACTTCGACCAGTTTATTCGTGGGTGTGACCTGTCGAAAATCCCGTTACAGGGAAGAAAATTTACTTGGTACCAACCCAATGGCGCGTGCAAGAGTAAATTGGATCGTTTTCTCGTTAACGATTGTTGGATGCGAGAGTGGGAAACTTCTTGGTGTCGCGGCCTTCAACGATCCTTGTCGGATCACTGTCCAATTATTCTTTCCACAAATTCTTTTGATTGGGGCCCGAAACCATTTCGCTTCTTGAATACGTGGATCAATCACCCGGAGTTTGAGATGGTGGTCAGGAAAGCTTGGGCTGAGAACGATATGGATGGGTGGAAATGCTTTGTGGTCAAGGAGAAACTCAAAAAACTCAAAGGAATCTTGAAAGCCTGGAATAAGTCAACATTTGGTTCTGTCGACCAAAGAATCAAGCAGCTGAAAGATGAGTTACTGGTTTGGGATTCTAAGGACGACAACGTTGGTCTGGCGGAGAATGAGATCATTAGAAGAAACGAGATTAAAGCTTTGCTTACCTTGAAAATGAAAGATAAGGTGAGTATTCTGCAGCAAAAAGCTAAGGGTAAATGGCTGCTGGAGGGAGATCTTAACTCTAGTTACTTTCATAGAGCTATTTTGGGGAGAAGAAAGAAGAATGAGATTTCAGGGCTGACCTTCGATAACCAATGGATTTCTGAACCAGAAATTGTAAAGAGAAAGGTTAAAGAATATTTCGAGAGGTTTTTCAGGAGGAAAGTTAGACATTTACCAGCTTTCCCCAGCAACCTCATGCAACGAAGACTGCCAGATGAGGATAAAAGGTGGCTGATTCGGGACTTTGAAGAGGAAGAGATTAAGGAAGCGATCTGGAACTGTGAAGGGAATAAGAGCCCCGGCCCGGACGGTTTCAACTTTGCTTTCTGGAAATCATCGTGGGAAATTGTGAAAGAGGATCTTGTACAGGTGATGAGGGAGTTCCATGCTAACGGGAAACTTCCTCATGGAAGTAACCCGTCATTTATTGTCTTAATTCCGAAATCAGAGGGTGCAGGGAAGCTCGAGGAGTTCAGACCTATTTCATTAATCAGCAGCCTATATAAAATCATCGTTAAACTTCTTGCTGCTCGAATGAGTAAGGTGATGGGGTCAATCACATCGGAGAATCAAAGTGCGTTCGTTGGAGGCCGTTTTATATTAGATGGCGTGGTTATCTTGAATGAAATCATTGCCGAGGCAAAGAAGAAGAGACTTAGCAGAATTATTTTCAAGATAGACTTCGCGAAGGCGTATGACTCAATTGAATGGGACTACTTAGATGCTATGCTCGACTTGCTCAACTTTGACCCCCTTTGGCGGAAGTGGATTATGGGATGCGTTTCGACGGCTTCCGCCAACGTCTTAGTGAACGGGTCACCATCTGGAGAATTCAAAATGGAAAGAGGCTTGAGGCAGGGAGACCCGATGTCTCCTTTTCTTTTTCTTATCGCGGCGGAAGGGCTCCATGCACTGATCGAGAGATCCATGGCAAAAAATTGGCTGACACCGGCGGTTATTGGTAAGGAGAAGGTCTGTATTTCTCATTTACAATATGCAGATGATACTATTTTCACCCTTGATGAGAATGAAAGGAATGCAACAGTGGTTAAAAATCTCCTCAATCTGTTCCATTTTATATCGGGTTTAGGAGTTAATTTTGACAAGAGCAGTCTGTACAGTGTGGGGGTGGATGAAGCAAAGGTGCAGCGAATGGCGGAGGTGCTTAATTGTAAAATGTCTGTGCTACCGTTTAAATATCTTGGGGTCATGGTCGGAGGTCGTAGCAATAGTGTTATTAATTGGAATGGCGTTGTTGAAAAAGTTCGAAGGAAAATTGGCGGATGGGAGAAGAGGAAACCTTCTTTGGCAGGTCGTATCACGTTGATTAAAGCTGTCTTGCAAGCAATACCTATCTATCAGCTCTCGTTCTCTTGTGTCCCAAAAGCGGTTGTCAGGAGCCTTAACTCTTTATTTATCAAGTTCTTGTGGGGTGGGGGCAGGGAAACTCGGGGGCTATTGCGTGGGTTAAATGGGATGTCCTCTGTTTGGGGAAAAGTGAAGGAGGGCTAGGGTTTAGGAATCTGGAATGGTTTAGTTCGGCTCTACTTTGTAAGTGGGTTTGGAGGTACTTGGAAGGAAAAGAGGCCTTGTGGGTTAAGGTGGTGAGATCAGTTTATGGTGAGGTTTTTTGGGGGGAGGAGGGGCTGAGTTGTTTGGGTGGGGGGTGGTGGCCGAAGATTCTTGGTCTGGGAGGGAGAACGAGTAGGGATTGCTTCTTCCAAAACTTATCTCGTTGTATTGGTAATGGGAGGGACACTAGTTTTTGGGGTGATAGATGGGTGGGGACTAAACCTCTTAGGTTTGTTTTCCCGAGGCTTTACCGGTTGTGTGTTGATAGAGAGGTGTCCATTGAGCAGTCGGGAAATTGGGTTGAGGGGACGTGGGAGTGGGAGTTTAGGTGGACAAGGCAGCTGTTCGAGTGGGAGAGAGGTTTGCTTAATGAATTATCGATGATTATTTCAGGTGTTGTGATGCAACAAGAGTCGAAGGATAGATGGCGGTGGAATGCAAATAAAGCTGGGAGCTACACGACCAAATCCGCCTACGCTGTCATCGCTGCAAAGGAGGCGGAGAACTCACCAAATGTTAGCTCCAAAGAGGTGATTGCGAAGATCTGGAAGGTGGCGGCTCCACACAAGGCTAGAGTTACGGCGTGGAGATGCTTGAAAAATAGGTTGGCAACATGTGACAACCTCCTCAAGAGAAACATGAAGCTGAATGTGGAAGAAACTTGGTGTAATGCCTGCATTTCAACGGAGGAAACGGCGGACCATCTCTTCCTTCGTTGCCCGAAAGCAGAGATGATCTGGAACTCTATTCAAAGATGGATTGGTTTTTGTACTGTCCGACCGAGGACTGTGGTGATGCACTTTTCGACGTTCTGTTACCTTGGAAGAGGGAAGAAGTGCCGAAAGTTCTTACAGATGCTTTGGACTGCTACCATTTGGCTCATGTGGGAAAAAAGAAACAAGAGTAGATTTGAAGATATTGTGTGGGATGTTAATAGATTGGTGCTTGAGGTGAAGGTTAGAGCATGGACTTGGGCGAAAATTTTTAAGGTGGCTGAGGTGGGGGTGAGTTTTGATGTCTGGTGCTCAAAGAGCTTCTCCGTGGCGGACTGCATTTTGGCATAGGAGAGATGGCGGTCAGCTTGTGTGATGGAGGTTCTCCTGTCAAGCTGGAGTCGAGGACTTGTTACGGTGCTTGAGCTCGAGGGGTGCTGGGATGGTTGGTTTTTGGTAATATTTATCCCCTGTTCTAAACGGGTCTCCTCTCTTTTGAGGGATGGTTTCTTGCTGTTTTTTCGTCTGAGTAATTTCTGTAGAGGTATGTTTTGGTTTTTTTCTATTTTTGGGCATCTCTGGTGCCGATATCTTTTTCTTTGTTGAATAAAAACCTTTTCCTGATCAAAAAAAAAAAAATATGGTCAACTCCTACTTAATCCTACTTCTCCATGCTATTTTGTGGGATTAATCCATACTAATAATCCGCCCACCCCCGGATAAATTTAATACTGAGAAGTTGGATAAAAATTCTGCTACCCTTCCTCACGCATATCGATGCAAATGCCCAAGTAATGGTGGACAAACATGATATTTTTAAAATTATGTGAGGATAGTTTTGGTATTAGATAATATAATCCAACATAATCCTATGGATATCAAACATAATATAGGATTAAGTAGTCATGATATCAAACACCCATGAAATAATATAAATCCACACTAATCCACACTAATTTCTCAAGATAATTTTAATCCTAATCAATCCTAAACTGCAAATCAAACGGCCCCTTAACATGTTAAGGGCCTGTTTGATATGAGTTTATAGGTAGGATAAATTAAATTAATACATGTTAGTGTGATGTTTGATATCATGTTCTATTAATGTGGTCAACTCCTACTTAATCCCACTTTTCCATGCTATTTTGTGGGAATAACCCATACTAATAATCCCCCCTCGGATAACTTTAATACTGCGAAGTTGGATAAAAATTCTGCTACATTTCCTCACGCATATCAATGCAAATGCCCAAGTAATGGTGGACACACATGATATTTTTAAAATTATATGAGGATAGTTTTGGTATTAGATAATATAATCCAACATAATCATATGGATATCAAACACAATATATGATTAAGTAGCCATGATATCAAACACCCATGAAATAATATAAATCCACACTAATTTCTCAAGATAATTTTAATCCTAATCAATCCTAAACTGCAAATCAAACAGCCCCTAATATAAATACAACACAATACTATTTTCATAATTCCATTTTATTAGCTTGATCTAATGTTTAAAGCTCATTCATGGTGATGGTGATCGATCATGTCTATGATCCACACACTCGCATGCAGCAAACAACATTCTTTCATTCACCTTAATTTAGTTTAGCCCATTCTAGTCCATGTTATGCTTACCAAGGTTAATTTTGAATCCGAACTTTGGACACTTTTTCATAAATGTTTCATACTTAGAATTAATGAAAGAAGAGTACTTTAGTTGAAATGAAGGACACGAATTCTAATAAAATGGTTTAAAGGTGTATTTTTTAGTGTAACAGTGTAAAGGGTAGTTATTCTTGTCCTTTAGTAATATTGGACCCACCAAAATGAAAAAGTAACGAGTAATTTTTTTATATATAAATATTAAATGTAAATGAAATTTAAAATAAAAGAGATAGTTTCCCAAAAAGAAACAATACAATTTTTATTGATGAGCGAAAATAAGTAATAAAACTACAATCTTCGTAGACATAGAGAGTACTATCAAATTTGTTTTCAAATCCATATTGACCTTGTATTCCACTATCAAAAAACTAATAACCTTGCACTTAACTTATAGAGTTACTGTACCAATGAGGCTTAAGCTCAAGTAGCAAAGTTGAGGCACCCAAAGATTCAGATCTTGGGTTCAATCCCACCTGTATGAGGGGTAATTTTTTCACCTTTGTGTGGGTAGTGGCCCCGTCTGCTCTCCTTTCTGAGAGGTATTGGGTTCAATCCTGCCTGTGTGCAGGGTAGTTTTCCCACCTTTGTGTGAAAAGTGGCCCCGTCTGCTCTCCTTTGTGAGAGGTCTTAGGTTCAATCCCACGTGCGTGCGGGATAATTTTTTCACATTTGTGTGGGTAGTGGTCTCGTTTGTATGCAATTATTTTTTCATCTTTGTATGGGTAGTGATCTCGTTTGCATACGGTTATTTTTTCATCTTTGTGTGGTGTAGAGGTTTCGCCTACATGCGGATGCCTTATTTGATTAGAGGGAAAAGTAGCAAATAGCCCCCTATCATACAACCCCCTAACACGTTTACCTCCCTATCTTTTGATTTTGGGCTGTTAGTCCCTCAATATGTCATAAAGAGTGCAAAATGCCCATGCTCTTAACGGACCCTTAACATCGTTAAGTATTTTTCATTTTTTTTATTTCTTACTATAAGCATATAATTTTTTTAAAATTTAAATTTAAATGTTTGTAATATTTTTTTAAATAAAATCATTTTTGAATACACACACTTTCACTGCGTTCTTGTAACAATTAAAGTTAGATGAGATTTAATATACATATATATTATAAACAGAAAAAATAAATCGTACCATTTAATATATACTCCCTCCGTCCATGAATCATCTTCCTATTTAGTGTTCGGCACGAAACTTAAGAAAACTGAAAAAGGTGATGTAAAGGTGGTGTAAAAGACTAAAAGGGTAGTGTTAATGTATTGTAGTTACTTTTACTAATCTTGCACTAACTATTTCACATTTTTTATTAGGTGAATTAAATGAAAGCATTTAAATGAGAAAACATTAAACAAAAGTGCCGATTCAATAATAAATAAATAAATAAATAAACTTGAAATTCAGAAAATAAATAAATAAATAAATAAATTGAAAATTCAGAAAATAAATAAATAAATAAATAAATACATAAATAATCTGGAAAATAAATAAACTAAAAATTAAAAAATAAATAAATAAATAAACTTGAAATTCAGAAAATAAATACATAAATAAACTGAAAATTCAGAAAATAAATAAATAAATACATAAATAAACTGGAAATAAATAAATAAACTAGAAATTCAAAAATAAATAAATAAATAAACTTGAATTCAGAAAATAAATAAATAAGTAAACTAAAAATTTAGAAAATAAATAAATAAATAAACTGGAGATAAAAAAATAAATAAACTGGAAATAAATTAACTGAAAATTGAAAAATAAATAAATAAATAAACTTGAAATTCAGAAAATAAATAAATAAATAAACTGAAAAATCACAAATAAATAAATAAGCTGGAAAAGAGATAAACTGAAAATTCAAAAATATATAATAAATAAACTGAAAATTCAGAAAATAAATAAATAAATACATAAATAAACTGGAAATTCAAAAATAAATAAATAAATAAATAAACTTGAAATTCAGAAAATAAATAAATAAATAAACTTGAAATTCAGAAAATAAAAAAATAAATAAATTGAAAATTCAGAAAATAAATAAATAAAGTGAAAAATTTGAAATATCCTACTCCATTTAATTAACTTCAAAATTGGATTAATTAGACAAGTAATGATAAAGTGTGGTGGGTCCATTTGGTAAAGTGTAGTAATTTAAAAAGTAAGGGAGGATATATATGTCCAAAAAGCATAGTAGAAAGTTAATTGGTGGACAAAATTTTAGAAGGAAACAGAAAGTTGATTCGTGGACGGAGGGAGTAGTATATAAAAATAAAACATAACAAAGATAACCTTGTATTAATTAAAAACCCAAAAGCATACACGATATATGGAAGTAGAAATAATTCGATAGACAAAGATAACCTTGTATTAATTAAAAACGCAGTGAAAGTGTGTGTATTAAAATAAAATTTTATTTAAAAAAATATTACAAACATTTAAATTTAAATTCAAAAAAAATTATATGCTTATAGTAAGAAATATTAGTAAGAGATTAAAAAAATGAAAAATACTTAAAGGTGTTAAATGTCCGTTAAGAGCATGAGGCATTTTGCACTCTTTATGATATGTTGAGGGGCTAATAGCCCAAAATCAAAAGATAGGGAGGTAAACGTGTTAAAAATTGTATGATAGGGGGCTATTTGCTACTTCTCCCTTGATTAGATAATACATATCTCTCGTAATTCTAAGAAAAAAAATTATAGAGTTACTGCACTTAAATTAAATAAATAAATAAACTAAACCGAGCATACAAATATACAATGATATAAACAAATTTGGGCTCTTAGTTGGGTGCAATAAAATTAAATCAATAGCCCAAAATGTGAAAGCCCGCATTACATAAAATTAGTGAGAGATTGTAAGAGGCCTAAATAAAAAGTACTGAGATGAGAAAGCCTTTTTTGAGAAAACAGATCAGAGCTTAACGTTGCTCATTATTTCTTGGCTATTTTCTTCTTCGCAATTTCTGCCTGCTATACCTTCTTCTTCTTCACTAGGCAGACGCTGGCTTCTTCTTCTTCTTCTTCTTCATGGTATTTCTGTTTTCTTTGATTCTTTCCTTTCTATTTCTTCAATCCATAAAGAATTTGGGCTTAAATGTAATATTTCTAAGATTGAAAAAGTGTTTGCGTTTTGAACAGCAGAAACGCAAAGATGCATTTTTAGTATTGAAAACCTGATCAAATTGCTTACTCCATTTTGTAGTAAGCAAAATACAAATTGCTTACTGCATTTTGAGTTTTTCATTTTAGGGCATCAGCTTTACTTTACTTGTATGCGTGGTACTTTATCGCTCACTTAATTTATGTTTGTGTATTGTATGTTGTATTTGTGCCGTGTGCGTGCCTGCTTATGTGCTGTAAGCTCACTCAGTCATGTCTTTATAATTCACTTTCTAGTTTTATTTTCCTTCTAATCGTGAATTGTTGTAAGGTTTATTTGAAATGTTTCATGTGCGTGCAATGTGTTCGACGAAATGCCAGCTTGTCTCTTTTGTTGGAAAATAATTTTGCTCGTGTATGTAAAGGTTATCCATTGTGGAATGCATTTTACTTTCGGGAAGTTGAAATTGATTTCGAGTTTTGATAGTTCTTAGTTAATTGCATTTGATTCCTCAGTGTTTTTTTGACATTTGCTGGAATTGTGATTTTGTAGATAATTTGATATTTCTAGTGGGGGAAGTCTAGATTGCAGAGAATCTGTTTACCTAGATTATGGCGGGTTGGCACAGGCATTTGCAGTCGTTCATTCGTCAGGTTGCAAGGAGATATGAATGCAGCCACATCGCTTCGTTCAGTACTTTCAACCAAGCAAAGGCTTCACTTGTGTCTGGTAATTTGGTCTTTGTGTTGAATGCAGAATTGGTGATTGATTGGACCATATAGACACCACAGACCTATGGATTGCAACATGATAATAGCGATTAAATTTGACAAAATAATCTTCTGAGACCTTCTACTTTGCATGGATCTGTTTTTTATATTTATGTTTCTTGAGTTGTCCATTAAGTTTATTAAATTTCTTCCTATCTAACCTTCTCAGGTGAACTGCCCCCCTTGACTAGTCTCCGTAACTCATTGTTTCCGACTATCTCAAGGTCACCGTTTCTATATACACAGAAATTGGTAATCCTACAATGCCTACCTTCTTTTTTAATCCAAAGTTGCTGTAAGAAAATTCTATGATTTTGTTATACTAATAATTTTAACCAGTTTGAGTGTTTATCTGAGAATTGTTTAAAATTCCCAGATAACCGCCTTAATTTTTTTTTTTTTTGGATTTCTAAAATAGAATTGGGCTCGCAGTGATGTTATGCTCGTATAAATCACTAATTCTGTGGCACCTACTCAAATCAATAAATCCTATTCTGATAACAAAGTAGTTACATCATTGTTTTCTGGTATCTAATAAGAGCTTCTTTACTTTTTTGGACGGGATGAAATGTATGATTTGTTGAATTATCTTATATGAATTATCTCATCCTTACTTTATGTGAATAATTTAGTGATTAGTAATATCTTTAATTAAAAACATGGGTAATATTTTAAGACTATAAGTTTAATAGTTTTGGGAAGGGATTTGGATTATTTCATGCCACTCATAACTGTGATGAGATATCCCTCAAAATTGTAATTTGAACTAAGTTTTAAGGGGGTGCTTGGTATGCTGGAATGGAATGGTGGGAGGAATGGAATGACTATTCCCACAGGTTCAGGAAGGAATTTCTATGCCTAATCTAGTGGGAATTGTGATTCCTATGAAAACAATATACCGAGCAAATGAATGGAACGGAGAAGGGAATGAAATGGTGATTCCTACCTCTATTCCAGTTCTTTGCTTGATACAATATTTTTTTTTATTAAGGAATCACCTTTCCTACCTGTACAGAAATAGCCATTCCTTCCACCTACCATGGTATTAGTCATTCCTAATCCTTCTAAATTTAGGTTTTGACAAAATTACCCTGGTATAATTTATGATTTTAGAATTTTAACATTAGAATGTTTAGAGTTCAGTTCGACTCATTTTGATTTCTGACTCTCTCTCTCTCTCTCTTCACCAGCTCTATTTGTATTTACGTTTATAATTACACACAAATATTGAGGCTAATTTGTTCTTCTAGTTCAGTTTTTTATACTCTCTCAAATTGTATAAATGACTTTTATAATTACACAAATAGTGAGGCTAATTTGTTCTTCAAGTTCAATTTTTTATGCTCCCTCTCTCTCTCTCTCTCTCAAATTAAGCCACAGATGATCTCCAGTTCCAGGCAGCTATTCTCAGGCATGTGGATAGGCTGCTGTGCGATTCCACTATATTAAGCTGTCAATAAATTTAAGATATATCATATTAATCCTATGCTAATAGGACAATCACACTTCCATTCCTTTCGTATTTTTTGTGCATACCAAGCATGGGTTTACCCAAGGTTTGTCATTCGTTTCCTGTCCATTCTATTCCCCCCTCATTACATTCCATTATACCAAGCACCTCCTTAAGCTTTTATCACGGGCTTCATCATTTAAAATAAAATTGTGAATAACTTGGATAAATTAGAATGTCAAGCTAGTCGCACGAAGTGAATGGGTCCTAAATTGATTATATTCGCATGTAAGTGTTATTTGCACGATCTAACTGTATTTACTATGTTTCTTGGTTTGGATTCTTCAAATGGCTAGTATAGCAACCCACTCTACATAATATGTCATCAATTTCTTCTTTACTTACTTTTTCCTTGTTGTGAACTTGACCTTCCCTTTGACAGGAATTCACTAGTTCAAGGAGCTTACTAGCTGCTGAAGGAACTCCAACATCTTCACCACTATTACCAGCTTTACCATCAAGTACTGGAGCTGGAAATACTGAAACTCAAAAGGCCATTTCTAAACCTTCAAAGGTTCAAGCGGTTTTAAAGGGAATAAAGCAGGTAGAGCCTCCTCTATCCTGTTTCTGAGCAATTGCAAACCTAGATCAAAGAAATCCTGGACCATGTTGTTTGGAAATAAAGCTTACTAATTAACTGTTTTGTGGACAAATAATGAGCATCAAGCTATGGTAGCTCACGACATTCGTGCAAACTGGATACTTGCTTCTTTTTCTCTTTAATATATATAAAGTTGTTTATCATTTTCTTCATAAGGGCCTAGCCATCGGTGGGAATCTAGGTACTGTAGAGAAGGAACCTGTGTAGGTATTCAATTGATGTTCCGTTTCTTATGCAATTTTGTGAATCTTTTACCCTCTTTTCCCATCTTAACATGTTAGTTTCTTTCAGAGCCCTAAGAAACTGAATTTGGTGGCTGCACTGGTCCGAGGAATGCGTGTTGAAGATGCACTGTTGCAATTGCAAGTGACGGTAAAGAGAGCTGCTAAAACTGTCTACCAGGTGAAACTCTATTCTGTATCTTCAATCAAGTTAGATAATTTCTCAGGTCACTGTATCATCGAGCCTGCCATCTATCAGATTACAACTGAAGCTGAGATGGTGTTAGGTTGTGTGCGTTCCAAAATAGGTTTCTAGTTTATCTTTTTACGCTCTTCATTCTTTCACTATTAATTGTATGCATCATCATTTATGAATGCAAAAGTTGAACGAATTATATGAGAACAGCAAACCTGCCCTCTGATGAAGGTGCCACGACCTTCAAATTATTCTTCTTGTTTTATTTGCTTGTTTAAACCTTTCCTGACTGCAGTTCCTGTTAACGTCCTCCTCTTTGATTGACTAGCAACAAAATTATATGTTTTTCCATAGATGTTGTAAAATGAAAGGCATATGTGCAGGTTATACATTCAGTACGCGCCAATGCAACACACAATCATGGACTCGATCCTGACCGCCTTCTTGTTGGTAATATTCACATTTTTCTCTTGTTTCAATTTCTTCAGTCCACCATCATATTGCTTCTTATTTGGTCGTTATGTAATGTAGCCGAGGCATTTGTTGGCAAGGGAACCCATCTGAAGAGGGTATCATACCATGCGAGGGGCAGAGCAGGAATAAGAGAGAGAGCAAGGTGTCGGCTGACTGTGGTGGTAAGGGAGATAACAGCAGATGAGGAGGCGGAGATAGCTAAGTTGAAGGTGCACAACCTCCGTAAGCTTACTAAAAGAGAGAAACGGCTCGTCCCTCATCAACTTATCGAGACCACTCCCGTTTGGGATCGCAAGAACAGATCTAGAAGCCAAGAATCAGCTGCATTCCATTAGTCCACCACATGATGCTAGAGTCGAACTCCAAAATCAAGTTGATGATCATCTTCTGCTTCACTTTTCTGCAATAAGTTAGTTAGACATTGCTGCTTTCTTCTTAAGTTTAGCCAAACTTTCCTATATTTTTTTATAAGACTTTGCCTATAAAAATTTTAACGTCGTTTAAGGTTTTTTAACATGTCATTGCTTCATAGATGCATCATTCATTTAGGCATCGAATAGTGTGTAAATGAGTGATTGATGATCATTTTTGTGAGGCATAATATGTTCTCCCTTTCTGTCATTGACCTTAATCTATTTTTCTTTTTTGGTTGTTTCATTGATGTTGTCTTATTTTTATTTTTGGTAATGATTGATTTTATACTATAAACAATATGGTTTCACACCTATACATATTTTTTACTACACTAATTATATTCTCCTTAATAACCCCTTAATAAGTGTGCCCAAAAGAAATGAAACAAGAATAATGGAAAAGAGGGAACATTGTCTCAGTATATTTTAAGGACCTAGAAAATGGATGAATTTTTTGGACGACGAGAGAAGCATTTATTTGATGTAGTACTTTTCTTGTTTTTTTGAGAGATTTGATGTAGTACTTTCAAAACTGAGTTGAGTGAGCTGTCTATTTCTGGAATAATTATTTCAACTGTGCGATCCACGACGAACATTGAAATTAACAACATATTTGAATAAATAAATATAAATACTATTAAATAAAATTAAAATATAAATAAATGTAAAATATATTTTAAAAATAAATTAAAATAATTCACATCAACTACTCAATAAAAATGTAGATTTTCAACTTTATATGAAGTGTAATTATAATTATAGTTATTATATAATTTTAAATTATTTGATAATGAAAATTAACATTACACATTATTATATTATTATAGAGTAATACACGTCATAGTAAATAAAAAAATATTTTCATACACAAACATAAATAAAGAATTATAAAATTTTAACGAAGAGAGAGAAAATAAAATATTTTAATTTTTTCATAATTTTTTCTTTTTAAATTCATTTTTGATTTTTTTTTATCATATTAAAGATATTGTCACAAATTTAAATTTAAGTTGTATATTGAATACTTTTCATAAATAAAATTTGATGATGTTTAGAAAAGAATTAAAATTATAAAAAAGAAAAGAAAAATAGTGAAAATTTGGTGAAGAAGGGAGCTATATAGATTTTTCATTTTCTCCTCAGACGTTGTTCACCTACTTTTTTGTGTGATCTATGTATTACTATCATATATGTACTGAATATTTACATGTGTGGAAGAAATTGTCTACAACATAACAATGTTAAATTACTGCTTGGGGCATTGCTGGGAATAAAGTGAATTATAATCTCTCTGCTTATTTAGTAGTTAGTGGAGTACTATATAATTTAGTGCTCATTTCGGTTCTCTAATTTATTTTTTCTTTTATGTCATATTTATAGCTATAGATTTCATACATGTCAGTTATTACTTATACTAATTACTAGGAATCAATATGGATTGTCAAATTTTATACTCTCTTCTCTTCGTTTTTCCATAAATGAAACCCTTAAAAAAGTGTAGGCACTACTACTTTCAACTCATTTACACCTTCTCCTTAATTCAGGTGTCGAAAAGTTTTGAACCGCTTATAGTGGGACGAAGGGAGTATTAGATATATAAGTATGTATAATTGACAACGAAGTGCAGTTCAAATGGTGAGACGTTTTCCCTCCAACTAATGTGCATGATTGCATTATTCCAATTCTAATAGGTTTCGTCTAGTTTCTATTTAAATCAATTGTGAAACTCATATGTTAGTCCAAATTGGCGAATCAAAAAAGAGTATCCAAATTAATTTTTTTTAATCTAAAATTTTTTCAGCTCGAATAATCCGTAATCAAATAGTCAGACAATTCTAATACGATTCATATGAGAATAGTCCGAACCCGATGAGGTTTAAATCCCCAAATCTGTGAATCAAATTGGTTCTCAATTCTTACATTATGAATGGTTCTTACTGGAACCGATTCCCATCACTAAAATATAATCTCGTGTTTAATTGCATTTCTTTGGAGTTTGAAAATAGATTCAATTAATTGAATTCATTATTAATTATTTGTTTTAGGTAATGAGTTAACCATGACCTATTTACCTTTAATTTTTTTTTTTTGATAAGGAAAGTAAATATTATAGAACGAAAAGGCACCAGTAGTACCAAGAAGATTACAAAATCATCGGGGATTCATCATTCGACATCCACCTATGAAACCCAACTCCATCATTAACAAAACCAAAAATTCTACCCCAACTCCACACTCTAGCTTTGATTTCTCCAAACAAGTTTGCACTCTCCCATCTTTTGTTCTCAAATCTACTCTCATTTCGCATTTTCCAAATAAGCCAAGTAGTACAACACCAAAGAGCCATCAAGAGCTTCTTATTTCTTTTCCGGCCACTCAAACTAGTAAAGAACTGAAAGTGCGAGGGCACGTCATATGGCTGCGCCATGCTAACTCCGAGCCATTGAAAGATTGCTTCCCATACCTTTGAGGTCTTTGGACAGTGGATCAACACGTGGTTCGTAGATTCCTGCCGATGAAAACAGGCGTTACATCCCACCTCGACTTCACACAACATCACATTTCTTCTCAAGAGGTTGTCACACGTCGGAATTCTGTTCTTCAAAATTCTCCATGCGGTAAGCTTGACTTTGTTTGGAATAGGGATCTTCCACACCTTCGTACTCGTATCAGTTTCCTCCACCGCCTCCATAGTCTCGTTTGCTTGATCTTTAATAGCTTCATAAGCGGACTTGGTTGTAAAGCCTCTCCCAGTGTCGCCATTCCATGTCCATCCGTCCTTGTTACCTGCACACAGATTAGTACCAGAAACAAGGCTAAGCAGCTCCGAAACTCCTCCCCTCTCTCTCTCAAACAGCTCTCTTCTCCACCTTAAATCCCAACACCATCCAGTATCAGTCCATTCCCCAACTTCACAGATTGCAGCTTCTTTATTCGCACTCAACTGAAAAAGTCTAGGAAAAGTAAACTTCAACGGCTTTTGACCAACCCACCACTGAGTCCAGAATTTAAAGGTCTTCCCATCCCCCACCTTTGGCTTCAAATTTTGAAGAAACCAAAAATTGCTCGCCCCTCCCGCTGCAGAAACGATCTTCGGCCACCACCCATCTCTAAATCTACCTTTCCCCGCGTTTTCCATACCTGTCTCTCCCCACTCAACCTCACCATAAATGGACCTAACAATTTTTGCCCAAAGCATGTCCCTTCCAGTAAGGTACCGCCACAACCATTTAACGACTAGTGCCTGATTAAACCACTCAATATTTTTAAGCCCCAAGCCTCCTTCATCTTTTGAAGCACAAAGCACCTTCCACTTCACCCAAGCAATCGCACTTTTACTAGCACCCCCTCCCCACAGAAAATTACCAAGTAAAGCATTTAGAGAACTCACAATTGATTTTGGTAAACAGGTAAAAGAGAGCTGATAAATCGGTATGGATTGAAGCACAGCCTTCACCAAGGTCACACGGCCCGCGAGAGAGAACTTCCCATTTTTCCACGAATCGATTTTCTTTCTCACCTTCTCAACCAAGTATTTCCAATCAACAACCTTTTTGCCCTTGCTGCCCACTTTAATACCGAGGTAATTAAAAGGTAAGGAGCCCACATCACAACCCAAAACAGCCGCCATCCTCTCGATCGTATCCTCCTCGACCCCAACTCCGAAGAGACAACATTTTTTGAAATTGACGGCAAGCCCTGATAGTAGCTGGAACACTCTGAGAATCATTTTAACTGCCACTGCATTTCTTTCATCATCCTCCATCAAGAAGACCGTGTCATCAGCGTATTGGAGGTGCGGAATTGAAATGTCATCATTTCCTACCTTTACCGGCTTAATCAGCTCCTTGTCAACAGCTCTCGTAATCAAAGAGTGGAGCCCCTCCGCTGCAACAAGAAAGAGAAACGGGGAAAGCGGATCCCCCTGCCGTAATCCTCTTTCTAAACACACCTCACCAGATGGAGATCCATTTACCAAAATATTCGTCGTCGCCGAGGAGATACAACCTCGGATCCATTTCCTCCATAATGGCTCAAAATCCATTCTTTCAAGCATTAAATCCAAGAAATCCCACTCAACGGAGTCATAGGCTTTCGCGAAATCCACCTTGAAGATAATCCTCCCCTTTCTCTTCTTAGAAGCCTCCGCGATTGCTTCATTTAGAACCACCACCCCATCTAGGATGTAACGGCCGCCAATGAAGGCACTCTGATTATCCGAAATAACTGAATCCATGACCTGTTTCATCCTATTCGCCAAAACCTTCGCAATGACTTTGTAGAGGCTACAAATAAGTGAAATAGGCCTAAACTCCTCAAGTGAGCAAGCTCCTTCTTTTTTAGGAATGAGAACGATGAATGAAGAGTTACATCCCCGAGGGATTTTGCCATTGGAGTGAAATTCAGTCATCACCTTTAAAAAATCTTTCTTGATAATCTCCCATGACGCTTTCCAGAACTTGAGGTTAAAGCCATCCGGTCCCGGGCTCTTGTCACCGTCACAGCTCCAAATGGCCTCTTTAATTTCTGATTCTGAAAAAGGTTTGATCAGCTCCGCATTATTTGCTGCAGAAATTTTCCGAGCAGTGAAATCTCCCGGTATCATAGGTAGGACGCGCGGCGTCTTCTTGAAGTGATTCTCGAAGAACGTTTTGACGTTCTCCTTAATGATCTTTGGATCCTCGATCCAGCAACCCCCAACATCAAGCCCTGCAATTTCATTCTTCTTTCTTCTCCCAACAATTGCTTTGTGATAAAAACTAGTATTCAGATCGCCCTCCTTGACCCATTTGACTTTCGTCTTTTGTTGGAGAAGACTACATTTTTCTTTGGATTTAAGGAAAATCTTTGCTCGTAATTCATTTCTCCTGATTGTCTCACTCTCCTCAAGACCAAAGGTGTCATCAAAAATGTCCAGCTCCTGAAGTTCATCCTTAAGATCTGTCAAGCCGTGCTCAATGTTGCCATAAATCCTCATATTCCACTCTTTCAACGCACTCTTCACCAATTTCAATTTCTCTTTGAACACAAAGCAACTCCATCCTTCAATCTTAGCTTCATCCCAAGATTTCCTTACCAACGCGCAAAAATCTGGGTGGGAAAGCCAAGAATTAAGGAACCTAAAAGGTTTGGGTCCCCAGTTCTTGGTTTTTGTAGTCAGGAAGATCGGACAATGGTCCGACACTGATATCTGAAGCCCCCTTCCGACTGTGTCCGGCCATTCCTGCATCCATTTCTCGTTGACCATAAATCTGTCTAGTTTGCTCTTGCATCCTCCACCAGGTTGATACCACGTAAACTTTCTTCCCTGTGTTCTGATTTCCAGCAGATTACTTTGCCTAATAAAAGCGTCAAAAGACCTTGCATCTGCTTGATTAAAGACAGCACCTTTCCCCACCCTTTCTCCCGAATCACGCACTGCGTTGAAGTCGCCAAGAAAACACAGGCACGAGTCTTTGTTTTGAAGAGCAATGAGCTGTAATGTATCCCACAAAGATTCCTTTTCGGTGGTTCCCATGGGCGCATACACATTAACAAAACAACAATGCAGGCCTCCTTGTAGCCAAATCCCATTAACAATAACAGCCCCCGTCACGTTCCATTTACTAGTTGCCACAAACTTATCCTTGTTCCAGACCGATAGTATTCCACCCGATCTCCCTTCTGACTCTCTCACAGCCCAATCAAAATTACTCATCCCCCACCACTTATCACACATTGGGGAACAGAAAATTTCCATTTTGGTTTCCTGAACAAAACAAAAATCTAAAGCATTTTTCCTAACCAATTCTCCGATATCACTCTGTTTAATGGAACTCCCCAAGCCTCTAATGTTGTAAGATAAAATATTCATTAAGAACCTGTTTCAATATCACCCACGACCTTCGGATCTCCTGCCTTCGCTCTTTGCTCCTTTAATTGCTCGATCATGACCGCGTCTTGGTGATTGCTCGATAAACCCAACTTCTTGGCAAAGAGCCATGTTCTTGTATCTTCATCTCTGTCCGACTTCTCCCAATCCGCCTCAGTAGATCGCGAACCGCTTCCATTCTTGCCCATCTCACCCTCTGATTCAATATCAGCAATGAAATTGCCCCAAACTTGATGCTGTTTTGCGGTGGCTTTTGATTTATGAATTTTCTTCCTCGAAACTCCTCCTCGTCTGTTCGCCGTTCCTTTCTTATAAACAACCCCCGCAGTGAGAGAATCTGATACCCTCGAGGGATCGCACTCCTCCCCCTCAAGTTCATTTTGAAGTTCCTTCTCTTTCTCGTTTCTACTCCCTTCGCTGATCTCTCTACCTCTACTCTCTGGCTCATTTGAAGGTGATTTATCAGTCCCTTTGGAGGAAACCATCTGGACTTGGCTCCCTTTATCTGTGCCAGAGTAATGTGGGAACGGGCCATTAGTTTCCACAACCTTCCTCTCAAGTTCTGAGACGCCGTTTTTTTGAGTAACCGAATCATTTCCTTCACCGTCCTCTGTTTCCGACTCGACGATGTAAGCCTTCGCCGGAGACTGTGAGATATCTAGTAAAGAACATTCTGAGTCAGCATCTTCGTCCAAAGACCACTCCTCCTCCTCCGGGGAAACGAAATTATCGGGCATTTCTTCCACCCGGATTTGGAACGAAGCACCGTCGATTTTACATTTCATGATGTTTCCAATAGAGTTGAACCCAGTAGACATCTGTATATAAGCCGCGTCCAGCCTCTCTTTCGTTCTTGTTTTTTCTTCAATTTTCAGAAGCAACCCGAACCTCGCGCTTGCCGTACTGAAGAAACGGGAATTCCAAACATGTAGCGGGACTCCGGTCCATTTAGTCCAGACAACTCTTTGATAGTTGATATCCACAGATTTCCAAGGCCTCCACCACTGCAACCAGAAGTCTCTCCATTCGTTGAGCTTATTAAGATTTTCCTCGGTCGTCTGCTCGTTGCTGCTTTGGATTAGGACCATGTTGCCACCGAGGGAGTTCAACTTAAAACAACCTGCGCATTCACTATTTATTTTCTCTCGAACTTCCTCCCAGAGAAACTCAGATTTAATGTAACCTGTAAAAGCCCCATTAAGCCAAACCAGGTCTTCTTCCGTCGTCTGGAACTGTAAGGTTTCGTCATCAAGTTCTTTATCATCTTTAGCACCTGTAAGAGCTTCCTTAAACGAGACACCTGCGTGTCTGTTATACACCTTCATGGTGCATTGCTGGATCTGTTTCAACTTTTTTTCTTTGACGTTATTCTGCTCATTCCTTCTCTTCTCATCATCCCTTTCGAATTTAGGCTTATAAACTCTAACCTTATAACTGCCAATCCAAAGTTTGTTCAGGTCCTCCAGTAAAGTCTCAGACCTCTCCACCTTTTCAAATCGAACAAAGCCGAACGGTCTTCCCCAAAGATCTCTCTTCCTTGGGCAGTATACATCCACCGTCTTCGCAACCGTCTCGAACTTACGTCTTAGAAAATCAATGCTGCAATCCTCTGGGATGTTGTTAAAGAAAAAGGTTGTAGTGCCTTCACGTTCATTCGAACTCCAATCTCTCCTTCCATTCAAACTGCTCCGGTTCCAGCTTCTTGCTGGTTTTCTCTCGACATGTTTGGGACCAATCCCTCTTCTTCTCACCTCTCTCCACTCTCTCTCCCTCTCTCTAGGCTCCATTGTAGAGTTTATCACCATTTTTAGGAAGTAATCAACTACAACGAGCAATCCATCAATCAAACAAAAACAACTGTAAGGTAAGCTCTGTCCTTAACTTTGCTAATTTCAGTTCAAATGTACTCCATTCGTTTCAACATGGCACCTTCAATTCATTTCATTAATTATACAATACGTTCAACCCCAAGAACAACCCATCTGCTTGAAAACTTTCAAGGTAATTGCTATCTCAATTGCTCAATTCAATTCGCATCCATATCAACTGAACATCACCCGAGATAAGGAAGTAGAACTTAGCTTTAAAAGAGGAAGGACTGACTGCCCGTTCGGTTGGGACAAAGCGACGTGACAGCAGCGACGATTGGTCGCGGGTGAGCGGCACGGCGCGGTGGGCGTGGCTGGCAGGTGCTTCTGGGCGGCGGATCTGTGGGCGAGGACTGGTCGCGGGTGAGCGGCACAGCGCGAAGGGGCGTGGCAGGCAATGGCTTCAATGCGGTGTATCTGTGGGCGACGGCGAGCCGGCAAAGACCTCTGGGCGGCGGATCTGCTGGCGAGGCCTGCTGTCCACAGAAACGGCGGCTGCCGGGTTCTTGCTGCCGACAGCAGCGGCCGACGACGGTGCTCCTGCAGCGAGCTGCTGGCCCTCGACCTCAGGCAGCAACAGCGGCGGCAGGTGGCGTTTCAGGAGCGACGACCTCGACTCCAGGCGAAGGAGAGCTCCAGCTGGTGACAGCGGCGACGACTCCGAGCGAGGCGGACTGCTGGAGGTCAGATCCGTCGATCTCTGGCGAAGCAGCAACAGCTCCAGACGGCGGCGGCTTCACTGGTCAACTGCAGGCGGAGCGGGCGGCGGCGCGATGCCGAACGACTCGGAAATTCGTCAAGTGAAAGGAGAGGAGGTAATCACTATTTACCTTTAATTACTTGAAGGTAATTCAATCACTCAATTTGTCACCCATCAAAATAAAGAAGAAACAAAAGAAAGAGAATCCTTATTAATGATTTATTTTTATTTGAACTAAATATTTAATAAAAGTAATTATTATTATTATTATTATTATTATTATTATTATTATTATTATTATTATTATTATTATTATTATTATTTAATTTCATTCTCACGCACTAAGTATGAATATGATACCGAAATTTCCTTACTTAGAAATTGAACTACACTTATAATCTTATATTGTACAATGCGGGTAGTTTAGAAATTTCCCCATTAAATATATTTAATAGGATTGTAACAACTTTGTCTACCTTGCGTGTTTATTACTTACTTTATTATGATATCATTTTACTGCATCGGTTGGTTTTGAATTGTACGACTGACCTACACCCCCCCACGGGCCCCACCCACACACAGATACATCTTACTCATTGTTAATGTTTTAGACTAAGGTTAATATTGTAGATTAAGGTATAAGCACGTTTATTTGATGGATATATTTATTATAAAAAAATAATAATAAAATTTTATACCTTTATATGCATTCTTTATTTTTTCATATTTTATATAAAAGAAAAGTTCATTTTTTTCTTCCTTATTTTCAAGGAGTGATAATATTATCCTCCATTTTTGGAAGGATAATATTATCTCTCCTTGAAGAAAAAATTGTGAATTTCTCTTTTGTATAAAATGCGAAAAAGGAGATATTTAAAGACATAAATTTTTATTATCTCTCATTTTTTAATAATAAATTTATCCATCAAAATAAATACACCAATCATGATAAATATTGATAGGTGAGGACCGAACAATTGATCACTTGGAATAATTAATCAAATACATTAATTTATATATCAATTTTGAAATTTCTTGCATTATTTTATTTATTTAAAAATCTCATTGGAATTTGTTTGAGTTGTTACATATTGTGAAAGATAAACGAAACATAAACATATCATGCAAAGCATGTGAATTATCATGTGAGTTATATTTTGGAACGTCCTAAAAAGAAATCGAACACTAATTTCGTGTGACGGAAAAAATAATTTTGTGTCGTTAGCTGATAAACTATATTTTTGTTTATCACGAACACAAAAAAAGATATCGCTGCATTGCTATTCAATTTTTTTTAACGTTTATTAATTACTGAACTTCACTAATCAAGGTACGTGTAGCCCTTGATTAATTTTGAAGGGTTAATACAGAAAGTTGAAAATTAAATGTATTTTTTTTTTATTTTAAAAGTTGCGTGCATTTTTGTTGTTTTTTCACAACAATTTCCCCTGAAATATATAATTCCACCCCATCACATACTATAGCCTATAGGGCCAAAAAGAAGGAAGGAAGAGAAATAAAAAGATGAAGCTCTCTCATCGTTGCTATAACACTCTTTTTTTTTACAAAACAGCTGTAACAATTTAATATTTTGGGATTGAGTTGACCTTGAATTTAAAAAGAAGAGCATTGAACTGGCAGTAGAAGAAACACATCAGCACAAATGCTTGAACAAAGTCGGAATGTCTTAATTATGCAATTATAACTGCAGCTCCGAAGTGGTTAGCCATGAAGAATTTATGGGACTAAACAATTAGTGCATTTATAACTAAGTGGGAGGGCTTGATTAATGATGAGGATTTGGCACCAGTAATATCTCCTTTGTATAATCACATCCACACACGCATTGCAGATGAGATGGAGTTTACCTCAATATTTTTATATGCCTCGTTTTGTTTTATTTCTTGGATTTTGAAGGAGTAAAATCCAGCATTGTTCAAATTCGTTACGTTCAAGAAAAGGGCCCCAATCAGCTCAAGTCACCTCCTCCCTTTTGTTTTGAGATCTGCAATTCTTTTTGCAGTAAAAATCCTAGCTTTTCTTGAATTCCAAATACCAACTGGGTTCTGTTTCAAGCTACTGCTCTGTGAGTTCTCTTCTCTCTCTCTCTCTTCCCAGCTTTATTAAGACCATTTCCTGATGCATTTGGTTTTGATTCGCGTGTATGTGTGTGTGAGTGCTTTTGAATAATTCTTTGAATTTGTTTATTGTGAGTTTGGTATCTATGTGAACTTTTGATAAAAATAAGTCATTTTTGGCAACATTTTTGTGGGTGAAGCTTGGATGATTTGATCAGTAGAAGAGATGACAACGTTGTATGTGGTAAAACTGTACACATAGTGAAGTGTGAAAACTATGTTTATCATCCACACTCAAAATTTGTGTGTTCTAGAAAAGATTTGATGGAATTGCCTCAGATTGCACTCTGTATTTCCCTACATACATAGGGATGGACTAAATTAAAAACTCCTTTTAAAATATATGTATATGTGTGTCTATGTTACTGTTACATCAATTAATATGCCTTTGGTCCCAAAAATTTAGAGGAAATCTCCCATTTGTTGGAATGCAAATATGGATGGGAAAGGAACTATCTCAGATTATAGAAGCAAGATGGACACAACACTATCCTCACCCGACTTGACAAACCACGAAAGGCTTCAAACTCTAGTGAGGAATCAAATCCTGCAATCTTCGGATCTTCAGTTTGAAGGTTACCTATTAGAACACATCTCCTAGTATTTCTAGCCCTATACACTTAGCATAAAAAAACAGTAAACACGCACTTTGCAGGATGCGTTGAGAATGTGGTCGAGAGGAGGAGCAACGAGGTGTCCAATTTTCTTGGTATGTTGAGGAGCACTGCCTTGGTGAACGATGCTGACAGATCAAATACTGCCTGGAAAGTATGCTTGCAATCCATCTACTTCGTCTGCATCATCCAATTTCACTGTATATTTTGTTAGGCACTGATTTTTCTCTTTACTTTGTAGGTGAAACAGGACACTGAAGAATTTAGGGTTATGTACCGGGAAGGACCCGAAGGAACCCCCTTTCACACACTGCTTGTCGAGGGCTACGTGGATGGGCCACTTGATGTTTGTGAGCAGTTTCTTATGTTCCATTTTGTTGTATATCTAATCCTGTTTTATTCATTGTCGCGTATTTTGTGACCAAGTTTTTCCATCTGTAACAGGTCTGTGTATTTCATGGGAGACTGGCCTCTACAACAAATGGTAACTTGATTCATTCAACTATATATGTGTGTATGTGACATAATGTAAGTAGTGTTCCATTTTTCATTCTGCAAGGTGGCCTCAAACTGCTATTCCGACTTTCAAAGTCATTTCATCGCGTTGTTTGCAGAGAGTTGGAGCTGGCGAACAGATATCATTAGTGAGGTAAACATGCTCAAACGAACTTACTTACTGCTTGATTCGACTGCAACTGCAACTGCAACTGCAAGCCTATCGTTGCTGATATTAACTTGATTACTTGGAAGAAAGGATGAAGGTTTCATGGCCACTATCGAGCAGAGAGGCCGTGATTCATTATTTTGTATTCGAGTACTTCCAAGAAGATCTAATGGTGGTGGTCATCAACTCGGTAACTAACCATGAAAATCTTGTTCTATTTCCACTGACACAAAGCTCCCTTAACTATCCGAAATGATAAAATGTATTGAGCAGATCTCGGACTCAGAGACAATCGACAGACATAGTCATGGATTCACGAGGGACGGGATACCTAATGCAGAGGAAGTGGTGAGAATAGATATGGTGGGAGGTTTTGCATTGCAGAAGGTGACTGCAGAGAGGAGCTACTTCCGGTAACTATTAGTATAAAATTCTTGTCCTAATTTGTAAGTAAACTTGTGGTTCGAACATGTGAAGTTGTGACGTTGCTACAGGACGATAGCAAACATGGATATCAAGCTAGACTTTGTTCCTCCCTCGTTCATCAACTTCGTCTCAAGGCAGCTCGTAGGCAGTGGTTTCAAGCTCTATAAAAAGGTCGCTTATCAATCTGTTAAGAGTATTTGGAATATGCAAGAATGTGCAAACCAACTCATGCTTGCTTTATTTTAAGGTGCATTGCATTGCATTATGAGGTTGAAATTCTTGAAACATCACAGGAAGTTGCTTCCGTTTCTAAAGGCGATCAGAAGTTTTGTGAGGCTTTGAAGGATCCACTCTATGCTCGTATCCGTGCAGCTCTCGACTCAGAAAGCTCAGCAACTGTAGCAAATCAGAAAGGCGGTGGAGAAGGTGACAATGCGGCCGACTCAGAAGCCAAGGATGCAAGTTTGCAGCTTAAAGGAAACGATACAGAAGCAAGTTTGCAAGTGTTGGATGATTGCAGCTTGATATCATCAAATTGTTCAAGTGATGAAAGTAGCTACAAGGAGGTGTTGGGTAGTTGCAGTGGCGACGAGGAAGAAGGTTCTAGAAGCGAAGCAGGGAAGAAGGTTCCTATCAGTGGGGAGGTAGAGAAGGCTCTGGGAACATTAGAGAAGGTCATTGCCATATTCAAGGAGCAGAGAAGTAAGTTTGAGAGATTTAATTCAACTAAAGTAGAGCATGAAGAGATTAGTAGAAACTGCGGTGAATCTTCAAATATAGAAATGCAAAACTTGACTTCAGTTGAACAAGGAATGAGCTTGGAGAATCATGCTTCCAGGTATAATCATCCCTCACTTCATC
The DNA here is from genome assembly GCF_028751815.1 of Salvia miltiorrhiza. NCBI lineage: Eukaryota > Viridiplantae > Streptophyta > Magnoliopsida > Lamiales > Lamiaceae > Salvia > Salvia miltiorrhiza. Next base: position 52,215,801 of record NC_080390.1, read on the forward strand.
AAACTCTTTTGAGCATTTTCTTAAAAAAAAAACATCACACCTAGATTGATTTTGGTTTTAGACATGCTTTATGAATGACACCCCCTTTTCAATCTGTATCAAAGTTGGTGATTTTTTTTTTATATTTACTTGACCCATAATTTCATTTGTGCATGGTGAAAATAATGAAATAAAACATGAATTTTCAGGGAGACGACTCATAGCAAAATTGCGGCGGAGAGCAGCGCCTTGCAATTGCAACACAAAATTGAAAATAATTTGGAGGGTGTGAAAGTGAGTAGAAACAAAAGCCATAGGCTTTGTTGCTTGCGTTTCATTTACCAATACTGATCGAGATGATTATGTATTTTATGTACATGGTGTTGTGGAAGAAATTAAAATTAAAATAATGAAAATGATAAAACCTAGTATACGAGAATCAAAAGAAAAGAGACCCACTTGTCTGAGGGTCTCATTTATTTATTTATTATATACGAATTATAACTTTTATTGATTAACGCCGTAACTTTTTATTAGAAATAATTATCAAATTTGTAATTATCACTTTTATATGGAACAATGTTACTTTTATAAAAAATATTTGTCATTTTTATTTATAAATACTCTCTCTTTTATTTAATACAACAATTATTTAAGCATAACAATTGTTATTTTTATTTGGAATACAATGCTATTTTTATTTATAACAATTGTCATTTTTATATAACGGATCTACAATAACGGACTATAGATCATATTATGGGTTGAATTTAGATTAGATTTGGGTCAGATTCTAGTAGGGTTTTGGGATGAATTGACCTGCGTAGTGACTTGCCGTTTAAATTTTGAGTATTTTAAATTGAACTAATTTTATCGATTCTATTCGTAACAACAATGAAAACCTCATGACCATTGTCGACAATATCTAAGCTACCTTTGCTTCCCCTCTATGAATTTTAAATACAATTGAAACATTCACATCTACTTGTCAGGTTGATGATTCGGCGGTCCAAGTGAAACACGTATCACCAAAAAAATTCACAAAATACAAATAATATTTTTTTTCTCAGAAGATTGAATATTGTATTATTAATATTTTAATAGTGTGATATTTTTAAAAAATGTTAAAGTAATGGAACAATGAGTGACATTTATTTTTATATATACGAAGAATAAAGAAGAGGAAGAATTTAAAGTTAATCTTTGAACAATAAATATACTTTTTTTTTTTGAGGGAAAATATACTTTGTTCAACATTCCAAAAGAAGAAGAAAATTTCAAACACAAGAAGTATAATGTTACTTTTATTTTGTTTTGATTTGGATAAGAGAAAAATATCATAAATAATCCCAAGACAACCTAGAAAAATCGTTCCCCTTCCCTAAGAAAAAGAAAAAAGAAAAATCGCTCGGGTGGTGCGGATTACCGTAATTGCCCCTCCACTTTCTAGATTGATCTGATCGCGTAAATGTAATCACAATTCACAATTCACAATCACAAAACCCTCCCTCCCACTCTGCAAGAATTTAGGCAATTATCAACGATGGGTTGGCTGTCCAAGAACGACGATTTCGGCTATAATTCTTCGTCCTCCGGCGACGTCAGCGAATTCCACCGCTCCTCTGGCCGCGGTGATAATGGCGACCGCTGCGCCACGAGGAAGGTGATGAGATCGCAGTGCCGCACCGAGGAAGTCGAGCCTGGGAAATTCGTGCGCAAATGCGAGAAAACCGAACAGATTTTCAAGGACTGCGTTGGAAGGTAATCAAATGCTAATCGCGAATTAGAGGGTTGAGGTGTCGGAATTCGATTGTGTGTGAACAATTATTATAGGCTGATAATTCTTTTTTAAATTTAAATTTTAAAAAATAGGGTGTTATTATCTCTATATATCTTGGGGAAATTTATCGGGAGGGATGGGGAAATGAGTTTTTCCTTCTTTTTTTTTTAGGTTTAATTAATCTAACTGTGGATGGAGTATTTCTAACGTAGTACCTGATGTTGTGTGATTATAGATGTGCATGTTGATGTATATTATTTCCTGGCAGCTGAAAATATTTGTATGTTTTAGCCATGTCTTGTTAAGCATGATACTTGGAATTTATGAGGTAGCTCAGGTTAAGGTTTTCTATTTAAAAGATTGAAAAACGTCTTCATCCACGTTGAGTAATAGAGAAGAACTGGTGTGAAATTTACTGCACTGAACCTTAGAAAAGAAGAAGAAAGGGAAAGAAATAGAAGGACTCTTGAGCTGCAAAGTCTGCTAAAGAATGACCATAAATTTTGGCCATAGTTTTGATTTCTGTTATAATTAACCTTAATGTCCTTGATGATTGTCATTGAAGGGGCCAATACAAGTGTTTTCATGAGTACTGTTAATAAACACTATGATTGAGAAATAACAGTTACCTAAGAAAACTTCTGTAGGCTTGACGAGTATTAGTTCAAAAAATAAGCAAACATTGGAAATTTGAAATTATTATGCAAGGAAGAGAAGAATGTAATGGCAGTGGTTTGGTAGGTAAGCAAGGGGGAAATGGTGATCACTGATAAAAGATCATAACAATATTAGATATGATTCATATGAAAATCAAACTTTATAAACTTAGACACGGAAATTAGATCTCATAGTATGCTATATCTCATACGAATAGCAGAGTAACAGAAATTTGTAGGAAAAAAAGGAGAAGATTGAAAAGGTTTTGGGTGTTTTGGCACTCCCTGCAGCATTCCTTTTACAAAATCATATCTTTGGTTAGTGTCCTGGTTCCAGAACTAAGGTTCAAATTCAGAATAAAGCCTTTTTCACAGAGTTTTCTCTAACTCTAATGCCAAGAGTACAGAAAACACATTTTATTAAAAAACTAACACTTTCTCCAAGGATGATTGATTGGTTAAGGTAGATTAATCATTATTTTCTTAAGAGATCTTAAAGAGCTATATGTAGCTTTGCAACTTGGATAGTTTTTATGGTAACATTTGGTGAAGTATGATGCTCAATTGAATATGCTTTCTGTAGAAGTATGAGTTACACTTCCTATTGCCTGGCTGATGACATTTGGTGATTTCTCTCAGGCCGAGTGAGATGGTAGAATCTAACAAAGAGTACACTGAGGAAGATGTGACAGACCAAATGGTTAAAGGTTCATTTTCACTCAAGTCCACAGAGCCTGAATCGTCTCATTTCCCGGGGCTGCGCAGTGACATTGAGGCTATCGAACGCAGCTTATTTGGTAACATTAACAGATTTTTTGAAGCAGCTGAAGAGTTGAAAAATGATTTCTTCAGTTCAGTCGGTGTACCGGGCGTGTTCGATAAAGAGTTTCCGCCAGCGGAGAGACGAGGTATTCCTATTGAGAAATCCCCTCCAAAAGAAGCTATTCCCAATGGAGAAGTTGACCTTTCCGGCTTGGCAAGAGATGTATAACACATTAAACTAGAGATTTACTGGGACAAAACAACTGGAGATTGGCTAGTTTATGGTTATACAATAAATCTGTAATAATTTTCGTTGTTTTTTTGTGAAAAATTTCTTCCTTCTAGATATGATTCTACAGTTTGGAATCTTATGTTTCCGCCAGCGGAGTATGTTTTGTTTATGAAAATGATGCATATTTTTAGGTCCTTATATTTTGGTAAAATAAGGTCCCTGTGCAAAATCTTGATCCATATATAATGTATTTTTGTGCTACCCGAAATTTTAAACACAAGTGAAGGCCTTTTGCATTACATATTACACAATGAAATTTAGGACTTGATTTGAAAGACATAGTACACTTTTTTTTTTACTTGAGCATGGTACACAAAATTAGAAGCTCAGGAATTCAATATTTATAAATAAAATCTGGAAACTTAATTTTAAAAGTTGACAATAAAAATCAAAAAAGTATAAATGTAAAATGATAGTGAGTGACGACTTTGTTTCCTTTATGTGTTTAGGTGGGGGGGGGGGGGGGGTTTGGTTTCAAGGTCTTGTAGTTGTATAGAGAGATATCCATGTCTAGAGGGTTGTAAACAACGAAACTTTATGGGAAAAAATGACAAAAAATTGTGTAAGATCGTCTTATTGTGAATGGATCAAGATTTAGATCCAAGTTTATAATTATAATTTTACTAATAAAATTGTAAATGTGTCATGAAGTATAAATTTAGATTCAAATTTCAACTTATTTGATAGTAAGCTAGTCTCATAAAAGATTCCTCATAAGACATTCACCCATATACGATAACATATCCAAGATTCAAACAGAGCTTAACCAATTTACCAACAAAATAATTAATAAGTTATTAAATATAAATTTAGATCCAAATCTCGACTTTTTTAGTAATAAGATAGTCTCACACAAGATTCCGCGTAAGACTTTTAGCCGTATTCAAAAAGAGCTCAAGTCTAGAAAAATTGTTTGCATCTCACATTTTATAGAATTTATCTTATTTTACTCATTTAAATCCATAAATTTTGATGCTGCATGGATGTAACAAAGAATTAAAGATTTGTTAAATCAAGCCAGTGAATCATATAATATATTTGTTTGTTAAGACTCCAATAAAATTTATGAAGCCAACAAGGAGGGTCAAGCCGGCAGCAGGCCCATCTTAAAGGTTGGAGATCATATATTGTATTTTTAACGAGTTTTGGAAGACATGCTCTGCACAATTAATCATTCAAAAACTTAGTTGCTCACCACTAACTCAACATCTATGAAATTGGGACTCATATAGATTCTTAACTCCTATAATAAATTGATCCAAGATTTCTTTAAGATTCATCACTCGAAAAAATCCCTGTGCTTTGCTTGCTCTACAATTATATATTTACAAAACGAATATATGTGCGTATTTTTACATCGTAAAGACTTTGTTTTTAACTGTTCAGAATGATCTTCTTAAAGTTTTGCTTTTATGCATTTTTAATGCAAAAGCGTATTACAATTAATAAAAGAAAAAGAAAAAGAAAATTCTTATATTTCATGAGGTAAAAACCATTTAAAAAGAAAAATATATGTATTGGTAGGGTGTAGCAATTTATAAAATTGAATATTTCTTGTTGGAATAAATGGCTTAATTAGTCCATAATTACTTTGTAATTAATGGGATTAAATGGCGTATTTGGAATCTACATTTTGAATAGATTAATTTGGTATATTTACTTGTTCAAATCTATTAAGAATTGAATGAGTAATTAAATGCCAAAAGATAGCCATTGAAAATGGAATGTGGAGTGTCATCCCACATTGGAAAAATGAGGAAGTTGAAAGCTATTTATAAAGTGCTCTTCACCATAAAGGAACAATCAAGTGTGCTTCTCTATGGTGGACCATATGGTGCACCCAAGTGGGTTTTGACTTAGCTGCAGAATGAGATTAGAGACACCAGAAATTAATTCAGATAATTAATATACTCATTCTCTCTTCTAGTTTATACTCAAGTCCCGAGTATTCTGTAGTTCGCTGGAAGTTCTGTCCACATTTCTACACACTTCATCAACATTTCTCACCCCCATTTTTATAAAAGTGTGATGGACTTGGTTTTTTGGTGTCTGTAGTTTTGGTTTTTGTTTGCTGAGCTTGTTGTTGGTGTTCTGGTTTTTTGGGTTGTGGACTTTGGTACTACTGGTACCACCCATTTTATTTTAATGAAATTCTCTTTTCTTTGATCAAAAAAAAAAAAAGAACTTTCCCCTCTACAAATAATACCACACCTAAAAGACATACCACACCCTACGTAATCTTGTAATGCACGACCATATTGTCTTCTTCTTTTTTTTTGACTTGATCATATTGATTATTTGAACACCATGAAATATATAAAATTGTCCATAATTATTATAAAAATTATATTACATAATCCAAAACCGTAACAAGAAGTAGAGAAAGAAAGAGTTTGCGCTTAATAATTGTGATGAATTAACGCGTATTTACTGCTCCGAATAATAATTAATTCGAATTCATAATTTGGAGTTAATTAAACGTGTAAATCGATTGATTTCCAACAGAAAAACCTGCCTTATTCCCTCACCCCTTCCCTCCCCTCTCCCCATTTTCGTATATTTCAAGAAAACAGGGAGAGAGGATTCAACACCCTAATCCAAAATCAAATATTCTTTACATAAGGAGAGAGAGATTAAGATTCATATATATATCTAGCTATATATATAGAGAGAGAGATAATTCAAAACCCTTTCCATTTCCTCAATCGCCATTTTCTTTTCTTTCTATTTCACCCATTTATTTGTTCTTGAATTTTCTATTATAACGTGGGTTTTTTTTCTGGGGTTATCTCAGCTCCCCTTTTGAAAATCTTTGTTTCTTCTCCATATGCACACTTATTTGATCACACACTACACCTTTTAAGTGGTTTCAACACTTGTGCATTTTCAAACACTGATTTTGCCAAAGTATATCTTTTTTGTTGCAGTAATTTTTGCATGTTCTTGTTAAATCATCTATTGGTTTAATTTGATCCTATCCTGCTTCATTGTCTGGTTTTAAGCTCCTAATCATTTGATTACTCACATACAAAATTTCATAAATATCTATAGCATTAGCATGTTACAAAATAGTTGATCACACAGATGGGAAACAAATGCAGCCTGAATGCAAAGATTGCAAAGAATTGCTGGTTCTCCACAATCTCACACACACTATGGTGGGCTAAGTGGCCAGCCATGCTCTCTTACCACCACAAGAAAGATAAAGAGTTCACAACCATACAAACCTATGGTCCTCCCCCTCCCACTGTTCAGACCACCCCCCCTCTGCCCCTCAAGATGGAAGAGGAGAAAGCCTCACAGCCCAGCCCCCCTCAGCCCCTCAAGATGGAGGAGGAGAAGGTGGTGATCACAGCCAAGGAAGACTCACCAGAAACTCCTACAATGGCAGAAGCCCCCAAGCCCAAGAGACCTCCGGTTTTCAAGAGGGCAATGAGCGCCGGCCTTGAGGTGGACTCTGTGCTAAGAACCAAGACAGGGCTGCTCAAGGAGCACTTCAATCTGGGGCGAAAACTCGGGCATGGCCAGTTTGGGACCACGTATCTCTGCGTTGAGAAGGAAACTGGCAAAGAATACGCCTGCAAGTCCATTGCCAAGAGGAAGCTGCTGACTCAGGAGGATGTGGATGATGTGAGGAGGGAGGTTGAGATCTTGCACCACTTGTCGGGAAATCCTAATGTCGTCTCCATTAAAGGGGCGTACGAGGATGCCATGGCGGTTCATGTTGTGATGGAGCTGTGTGGAGGTGGTGAGCTCTTTGATAGGATTCTTAAGAGGGGCCATTACTCGGAGAAGAAGGCGGCCGAGCTCACTAGGACTATAGTTAGTGTGATAGAGACCTGTCATTCTCTGGGTGTGATGCATCGGGATCTCAAGCCTGAGAATTTCCTGTTTGTCAATGAGGACGAGGATTCGCCATTGAAGACCATCGATTTTGGATTGTCCATGTTTTTTAAGCCAGGTGATGACTGTTTATGCATCTTGTTTTTTGATCCCTTTTTAGTGGCTGCTTGTTTCATACTTTTGACATGTTTCTTGGCTTACAACTTCACACAAATAGTTCTATATGTTTTTGTAATGAATCTTTATGTTGATGTGTAGTTGTTGTATCTATCATTTATGGATGAGAACATGGATCTTAACGCTTAATCTACAGTTCCCTCTTTTGATAAATAGAAAGTTATTGCTGCTGTCTGTCGAAGCCTGTTGTCGGTGTGGATTTGTTTGGTCCACGTTGTAGTAGAGCCGATGGTCATACCGCCTTTTAAGTGGAAGATGGACTCAGTTCTAATTCTGTCAAATAGGCAATCTGCTTCTTAATTTATGTTAACAAGTATAATTTAATGCCTTTAGATAACCTATTCCAAAGTTTTCTAATTGTGATATGGCTCCTATTTAGGAATAAAACCACTCCTTCAACTGTATTCATTGCACAAAACACTTTGTTTAAGCCTTCTAGCTTTACTGATCAAAACATGCTGAAGATATATTTGGTGTTTATGAGACTGAGCCGTTGGGATTGAAAAACAATGACAGGGGATATATTCTCGGATGTGGTTGGAAGTCCTTACTACGTTGCTCCTGAGGTGCTTTGCAAGCAGTATGGACCTGAGGTAGATGTTTGGAGTGCGGGTGTCATAGTGTATATTCTTCTGTGTGGTGTGCCTCCATTTTGGGGAGGTAAGTTATGATATGATAAGATTGTTGTCTATTTACTCAGCATTAATCAATTTCTCATGCTTCTGCTTCCATTTTTGCAGAGACTGAACAAGAAATATTTGATGAGGTTTTGAATGGTGCTATTGATTTCACCTCAGATCCTTGGCCTCAAATATCCGAGAGCGCCAAGGATCTGGTGAGGAAAATGCTCCTGCGCGATCCCAAGAAGCGTATCACAGCTCATCAAATTCTATGTGAGTTGCAGTGTTGTTGCCTCATTTTTTAAAGAACATGTATTAACTGTAAATGGTGCTTGCTGTGTAATTCATTGTAGTCCTTACTCAAATCTTTTGAAGTCTCATATTTGATCAAAATTTGAGTTCACAATGATAAGGAAGAAGAGATCAGTTTTGGAAAAAAAATAAATTAAAGACGTGTTTTGTTAAGATGAAAGGCGCTGTGGTTTGTTGCAGGCCATCCTTGGGTGCAAGTCGATGGAGTAGCTCCTGATAAGCCTCTCGATTCTGCAGTTTTAAGCCGGTTGACGCAGTTCTCAGCGATGGACAAGCTTAAGAAAATGGCTCTGAGGGTATGCATGCACTCGACCTATTTAGCAATTTTGAGAAAAATGAAAAAGTAGATTAAAAAACCCTTGTGATTTTGATGGCAGGTGATTGCAGAAAGTCTATGTGAAGAAGAAATAGCAGGGCTAAGAGAAATGTTCAAGATGATAGACACAGATAACAGTGGTTACATCACTTTTGAAGAGCTCAAGGCTGGGCTTGAAAGAGTTGGTGCTAATCTTAATGAATCTGAGATTTATGATCTCATGAAGGCTGTAAGTGCTGCTGCTAAATCTCATCTCATCTCATTGCCACTTACTTAGTCGAAGCAAACGCTATTAACATTTTATGCATGGCGAAAAATTGCAGGCAGACGTTGACAATAGTGGCAGCATAGACTACAGTGAGTTCATAGCAGCAACGCTGCATCTCAACCAGATCGACAGAGAAGACCATCTCTACACGGCCTTCTCCTACTTCGACAAGGATGGGAGCGGCTTCATCACACAAGACGAGCTCCAGAAGGCGTGTCATGACTTCGGCATCCAAGATTCTCATTTAGAGGAGATCATTCGTGAAGTTGATCAGAACAATGTAACAATATTTTGTTTGGTTTTTCATTACTACTTACAAAACCAGACGTGGCTAAGTGATTCTTGGTGTTTATATTGCAGGATGGTCAGATAGATTACAACGAGTTTGTGGCGATGATGCAGAATGGGAATGCAGATTTTGGGAAGAAGAGGAATCTCAGTAACTTTAACATTAAGTTCAGAGAGGCTGCCAAAGTTTGTTGACATCAAAAACACTAATGTTTAGTTTGACAAATGGTGTCTTAACATTTTTTCAGCAGCTTAAAATTGTTTCAAGATAACTACAGACTTCAACCCAAAAATCGTTATACTAGTTTATTATTTCTAATATTAACAACACTTCTCAGATGCTTTAAGTTATTTAAATAAAATACGAAATGAAACAATTGGTGAAATATTACGACACTGATCCAAGGGTGTTTGAACCCATATAACCCAAAGGTAAAATTCGAGTCTAGTCCAACCCGGTATTGGCCCATTGGGTTATACCAGCCCATCCTATTTTTCAATTTTTGACATTAAACTACAAAAATGTTATTCCTAAGTTTTAAGCCATATTCCTTTAATTACATCTTCTGATACATATGATAAAAAAAAAATCAGGCAGCGGTGGAAAGAAAGAGAGATTTGGCGTGCTGTACAAGAGGAAGGATTTGGGCTAAAATATGGGCTCATACATTAATTAACTTTGGGCTTTGTTTTATTTGATTTAAACTCACTTTGGGCTTCTAAATTGGAGCTGAAGTAGGAATTATAAATCGGATTTGTTTTCAATTACATATTGAGCTCAATTTTTATAAGAGAATATCATTAATTAATTATTTTTATTATTTGGACCAATGATTTTAAAGGTCTTATAAAATAAATTTTCAAATATTTCAAGTATTTTAAGTTTAATTAGGCCCTTATATTTTGTTATTTGAATTTATCTGACTACCTGTGGCGCGACCAAGACATGAATTCTGATTGAATTACTTGATCTCTATATATATTCTGAAAAAATCATTCTTCAATTTACTGAACAACAAAAATAGTTTAGGTTGAAATATGATGATATAGCCACATTTATTGGGTGTTATTTTTGTGATTGATAAGTGGAGATCGGCAACAAATATTGGGGCTACGCACTTGAGCACGTTGAGTGCGATATACCGTAAATCAAAGTCCCATAATATTCAAGTGAGAGAAATACAAATGGAAAAGACAAGATGTGTTTGATTCATTCCAATTGTGATTGCCTAGGATACTCTTAGGAGAGCAACAAGACAAATTTATATTTGGATGTAAAATATACTGCAGCCATAACATTACATGTGCTGCACCTTGTGGAATTAAACCTTCAGTCTTTGCAAGCGACAAATATTTTATCATAACCAACTCTCTCTCTCTCTCTCATTGGTCGAATAATCTCATAATAATGGAGACGGATCAACATGCTGAAATAGAAAGAGAAATTAAAATGATAATCCATGTACAACACTACAATATACTACAAGAATTAGTAACAAGATTGAGCCCAATTTAATTTCATCAATTGCAAGTGGAAACACCTTATGTCAATAGTGGGATCTACAATTTAAAAACTTAATGACACAATTCCCCAATTTGGGGAGAATGAATGCGACGTATATGTATCTTTAAATGAAAAAACAAATACTACAAATTTATGATCATTTCCGCATCAATGATTAATTGCAAATTGGGATGAAGAGATTAATTACAACCAAATCAAGTAAAGACAAAAGCTAATGAACAACATCAATTTCGAAGGTCTAAGTTGCTAGACCTATTTAGTTCTAAGAATAATTGAAGCCATTTTAAAATAGGGTTCACATATTCATTTTTCAATCATCTCATTAGAGTTTAATTAATAAGACTCAAATCTTAATTCTTTCAAACTCCGACTTGCGATACTAGGGGTGGGAATTTCGGGATCGGGTAATCGGGTACCCGATACCCGACCCGAAAAAATCGGGTATCGGGTACCCTATACCCGAAAAATTCGGGATCGGGGTCGGGGTCGGGTATTTAGGGTGTGAAAAAATCGGGTATCGGGTATACCCGAATTACCCGATTTTTTAATTAATAAATTTTAAAGTAACCCCAGCCCAGCCCACTGCCGTTCGGCCCATTCCCATTTTAAAGTAACCCCCAGCCCAGCCCCAAGTAATCCCCATTCGGCCATTCCCCAATCCCATCAATTCATCCCAAATCAATTCATCCCTCGATTCCCTTCCAATTCCCAAATCAATTCATCCCTCCCAACTCCAGAAATCCCTCCTGTCTCCGGCGAGTCGGCGACCCAGCGCGCCCCTAGCCCACCCGCCGTCGCCCAGACCAGGGTCGGCGACCAAGCGGCGCCCCTCGCCCACCCGCCGTCGCCCAGACCAGAGCCTGCCGCGCCCAGACCAGAGCCTCCCAGTCCCGCCGCCGCGCCGCTTGTGGAGCTGCCGCGCTTGTCGCCAGTGGAGCAGCAGCCGAGCTCCGACTTCTTCTTCTTCTTCTAATCTTCTCTTTTTTTTTTTTTAAATACAGATTTCAAATCTATGTCAATGTTGAATTTGCTGCTTTGAATTTTGTCAATGTTGAATTTGGTCATTTTCTTTCTTCATGTGAATTTGCTGATTAGTGATTAGCTTGAATTTGATGCCCTGCTGCTACTGCCTTGAATTTTGGGTTGAATTTTGGTGAAATTTCAGTCGACTCGGGTAATTTAGGGTACCCGAATACCCGATTCGGGTACCCGAGTCGGGTATTAGGGTACCCGATTTCAATTTCGGGTTCGGGTTCGGGTAGCAAATTTAGGGTATTTTCGGGTTCGGGTACCCGATTTTTCCGGGTAGGGTACCCGAACCCGACCCGATTCCCAGCCCTATGCGATACCATCGTCTCCTTACAGTTTAATAAGATTTAAGTATTTAACTCTTTTTCTTCATCTTCTTATTCAAAAAATATTTAACTCTTCAGATATACCATCATAATTGAGCTTATTATCCCTCTAGAAAGATATTATAAAGTGAGAGAGTTATCCAATTTATATATTAACGACAATAACCTTTTCAAATCAATATAGAATAAGCATGATTTCAATATCTCACTCAAAAATATTTATTGAACATTCTAATGACACCCTTGATCTCATCATTTTTTTTTTTGAGCAACTTGATCCCATCATTAATAATCGAAGAGTGGGTGATTATAAAAATGAAAGTAGAATGAAGAAAAGAATACGCAAATGTAGATGGCAAGCCACGAAATGAGTTTGATGATGGGGAGTCATCCTTAAACGTTGAAATTAATTTGACCATCAAATCAAATTCACAAATCTGCCTCCGCCGTTTCTTCGTATTTGACTGTGGCTGATAACACCGTCAAGGGACCGACCAATCAAGCTACTCCTAAACGCCACGTCAGTCTTAATTGACAACTGCACGTAATCATGTTAGTTTGCAGCCACCCACGTTACTATACAAATGGTATACTACATTCGTCCATAAAAAAATAATCTTAAAATGGGACGATACATATTTTAATAAAAATAGGTAATGTACTATGAGTGAAGAAAGAATACTTAAAAAATATAATGTTAATTAATGGTATTGTGTGTGGAGAAAAGGCCATCATGTGATACAAAATTTCTAAAAATAAAAAAGAACTAATTTTTGCGAACGTCACAAAATGACAACAATAAATCATTTTTTGTGAACTGATGGAGTATTTTGCTTTATCACAAAAAGACATACTCCCTTCGTCCTTAGAGCATTCACATCTGTTGAGTAAGTAGTCTACTCATCCAATGAGGGGACCACTTATGAGTAAGCAGCATGCATTGGGGAAACTCATTCAACTTACTCATATTTATTAGTTTTGATTTTTTCATTTTTCATTTAATATAAATTGCACCAACTTAAATATCACAAACTTCAAATTAAAATTGCATTAATTTAAAAATCCTAAAAATTACATAAAAAAATTAAAGACATAATTAAAATTACATAAATTTAAAACTATCTAATTTTCACCCCTTTGTCGTTCTAGAATCGCTGTCACCCGTACCGCATGGATTTCTCGCTGCTCCGGTGTCATGTTGGAGGTATCCAAGAACAAGATCCGATCGTTGTGGATCTCCCTTTTGAGGGCATTCTTCATGGGGTACTCATCGATCATTAATTCTATCGAGCTTGGTGTTGTAGTCGCCATGTACTCTTTGCATTTAGGTGGAGCCTCCGAGCCTTGCGACGTCGTTCCCTTAGTCTTTCCCTTCCCCTTCGCCGTTCTCGCCGCCGCCTTTGCCGCTTTGTTTCCAATTGGCCGGGAAGATGAGATTTCCTCGCCCGAAGTCGAGGTGGTGAAGTCGCCGCTCTTACTCGTCTTTGTCCTCTTGGAGAAATACACGCCGTCGAGGTACAAGCTCTTGAACTTTCGGTTTGTTCGGAGTATTTTCCACGTATTCCACCATTTGAATGCAACGCCTTTGCTTTGCAAGGCGTAGAGTGTTTGGGCCTTATCCCAAATCATGTCGTCGGAGTGCTCGGAATGCCACCTTGCGTTGGTCTCGACCCAAATCGCCTCCCAAAGCTTGACCTCCGAACTCACATGGGTCCAGCGAGATTTGATTTGGCAGTGGTTGAGGTTGATACCATGATGGCGTTCACTCGGTCGAGAACGCGGTGCCAATAGTGCTCGCCCTTTTGATCGGTACCACGGATGGTGTTCGTCTCCTTCACCCAAATCCGAGCGATGAGGTTCGTCTCCTCAAGGGTGTAAGTATGATCTTGCCGCCTTCCGTCGCCGCCTGTGTCTTTTTCTTGAAGGCCATCGAACTAAATGATGATGATGATGATTATTATTATTATTATTATTATTATTATTATTATTATTATTATTATTATTTTAGCAAGAAATTAAATGTGCAAGACACGAAAACAATGATGGAGGACAACAAAAGAGTGAGTTGTGGTTGTGGATAGGAATAGATGAGGACATGTGCAATGCTTCCAAGACGTGACTACAACACATATTTTGTTGTTCCAATCCCAACATAATAGAACCTGCTAAATTCAAAGGCGGTTGCTAAGTCAACTCTTTTCTTTGGCTACATTTTCAAAAACGATCGAACTAATTAAACTGACTGGCTCAATCTAATCTATATCTGTATAATAATATATACATTTTTTCCTCTCTTTTCCCACTAATTTTTCTATTATTTTTTTCTTTTACCTTTTTTTTATATTTTAATTCTTTTCTAAATATCGTCAAATTTGATTCATGAAAAAATATTCAATATGCATCTTAAATTTAATATAGTATAAAAAACATCATAAATGAATTTAAAACAAATAAGTTATGAAGAACTTAAAATTTAAAATATTTTATTTTTATTGTTTTCATTAAAAATTTACAATTTTTATTTATGCTTGTATATGAAATATTCATATATTTATTATGATGTGTAATAATAATAATAATAATAATAATAATAATAATAATAATAATAATAATAATAATAATAATAATAATAATAATAATAATAATAATAATTTCCATCATTGAATAATTTTTAAATTTATTTAATAATTATAATCATCATTAAACTTTATACAAAGGTAAAAAATTTATTTTCAAGTTTAGGATTTTATTGAGCAATTGATGTTGATTATTTTATTTTATTTTTAAAATATATTTAATTTCATATTTGTTTATATTTTGATTTTGTTAATATTTATATTTATTTATTTATTTAAATATATCGTTTAATTTAACTTTGATATTCGTTGTGCATCGCACGAATAGACGTACTAGTCTAATTATAAAAGATGGCAAAGTATTGCTAATAAAACGAGATAATTGATAAGAAAATGTTGCTTGATAGAACTTACGCAACCCCAATAGTCGTGACTTGAAAATTTCAAATAGGATTCTTGGTTACGTTTTTTAAAAAAATATATATATATTTGAGGCAAAATGGAAAGTACCCCTTTTCAAAGACAAAAACAAAAATGTACCCACCCTTTACCAAACATATAAAATCTACCCATTTAAGACAATAATACCCCTATGCACATTCTGGTGTATTGCTCGCCAACAAACAAACGAGCACGTCGAGTGCGGCGAGCAATATACACTTCAACCTTTGAACAAATGATTCTCTAAAATTCATTATAATCATTTATGTTTTTAAACAGTAAACAGGCCCAACATGCTTCCGTAACACTTCGAAATAATTCAAATCATAAATCAACAGTATACCTTTTGTCGATTGGTCACCTTCAGGAGCTTTTATCGCGTTTTACGGACTTCTTGCCTCCTCGGCCTTCGTCCAACCACACACTCGCAAGTGATGGTTGCAACCTTCTTCCTTCACTGTGTTCCGGCTTTCGCCGAATGGTCACCTTCAGGAATCAGTTTCCCTCCTTCACTGTGTCTCGACGCCAAATATTTTTGTTAAAAAATGAAAAGAAAATATTTTTACTCAACCCGGAATAGTTGGACAAAAACAAAGCGTTTATAGAGGATTTATATAATAATTAATTTTATTTCATAAAAACTCCCCAAGGGAGGAGACTAACTTGTTTAGCTACTCATAGTAGCTAATCCTTGTGTACATAAAATAAAAAGGAGACTAAACTAAAAACTTTGAAAACAGAGTAAAAAAAATACAAAGATAATTTTCTAGAGAGAAGATGTGTGTTGTGTGAAATGGGTGTGAATTTTCTGATGATCTTCTTCTCTCCAGCACTTGTGGTTTTATAGAGGTCTGATTCCCTCTATTATTGCTTGGTAGTTGGCCTCGGATGCTATTTTCGTGGCCAGCTTGCTTGAAATTGACAGCCACCTTCTTTTGTTGGCTATTATTGCCGACACTTGTTGGTGTTGTCACATGTGCTGGGCCCTTGCTTTATCGCTTTGTGATAATGCTGGTAGGGGCCGGCTGCTTTTATCTCCACTCACTTTTGTCCTGGAGCTTTTGGTGAGTGGTCCTCCTGTTCCTCCACCCACTTTTGTCGTTTCTTTTGTGGGTGCGATCCTTGCTGTGAATCACATGATTCACTCTACTCTGTCGGCCACCTTACTTTTTTGGTGCCCGCGGAGTTCTTTCCTTTGGGGTCTGATGCTTGTCATGCTCATCAGACCGGAACCTTCTTCTATCGGGTTTCGGGAAGAAACCCTTGCCGAATTCTGGTTCCTTCTGCGACGAACATTGATCGCAGATTTTCTCGATCCACTGGCCCGAATGAGCCATGTTGCAGAATTTGCGACGAGTCTCTTTGCTCCCCGCCATCTTGTTGTCCCATATCGTTTGCCTCTTTTTCTCGAAAGATTTTTCGGCAAACTCGGTTGTTGTTCCTGTCATTGTGTTTACCAGGAACGTTCCCAGATCTGAACTCTGAAAGAATTTAAACCTGGACTTCATTTTGTCCATCTCTGTGAGACAGACCCAAAGACCCCATGCTCGTCTCGTGGAGATTTGATCCTCCGTAAATGTTGAGGCGATTGGGACTTGAAAATCAGGAACTTTGATCCGGTTCAAGGCTCCTGTATCTGGTCTCCGAAGCTTAATGAAATGGAAAGCTTCATAGACTCCTTTTCCGACGGGTTCTGGAGCTGCACTGAAGAAGTAGAGTTCCAGAACATCTCCCCTTTTAAGGGACTCGTTGTTTTCCCAGGCTTCAAACACTGTTCTCTGGATCCACTTTGGTAGACCCTTGATTTCGTTGAAAGCTGGGGCAGTGGTATAAACTGAGGCCAAAGCCCCAAACTCATACCATTCCTTGATGTGATTTGGATTGGCTCCCGGAGTTGTCCAAATCCTAGGGTATCTCCCTGCAACATCAACCCGGCAATTTCCTGGATTAATGCCCTTTCTCGTGATGAGTTTCTCCCATCGGTCTTGATAAATCTGCCAAGAAGGAGAAATATCAACAAAATTAGTATCAACCTTAAGTTGGCCAGTCATCGGCCTAAGATTGATCTCTCCCTCTTTTACCCCAGAGGTGGAGGGTTGACATGTTGATTCAGGGTGTGACCCCTTAACAACATCTTTTCCTCGAGCGTCCGGCTGTGAAGCCATTCTCTCAGGACTTGTGCTAGGGGTACTTGAATCCCCTGCTACAGGTAATCCGCCCTGTACGGAAAGCATTGCTTTAGCCCGATTTTCACGGACAACGCGCAAGAGCGGCTTGCTGAGTACTTCCTGAAGATTGAACATCTTCATGAAGCAATCATCGATTTGGTTGGATACTTGGGCTTCGTCAGCCGCTTGTATCTTTCCAGCTTGTTTAGTGTGTAGTACACACTTCTGCCATTCTTGTTGTAGCAGCTCTAGACTTGCAAAGAGCTGCCCATGTATTGCCTCGATGGCCTCCACTTCAGGGAGCTCCATCCCTTGTAAGGAAATCTGCAAGAACATTTTGATCAGATTTCAAAACGACAATATCATAATCATAATATTGACATTCGGCTTGCCATCTAAGCAATCTAGATTTTTCAGGCTTAGATTCAATCTTTTTTGTTAAGAAAGCTTTAACGTTAGTGTTATCTACTTTCAAAACAAATTTCTTAGCAAGTAAGAAAAGCGGCCATTTTTTAAACGCCTTTCGCACTGCAAAGAATTCCTTCTCATTGATGTGCCATCGCACAGCTTCGTCATCGAAAAAGAGACCGCTACAGTATCTGCAAGGTTCTTCTCCATAAGGAGTGATCTTTGTAAGCACTGCTGCCCACCAGAAATCACTCGCATCTGTATAGAGGACCAAGTCATCCTCGTCTTGTGGTATTGAAAGCTTTGGGAGATTTTTGCAAATCTCTTTTAACTTCTTCATTCCCTCCCGATGTTCCTCTTTCCATATGAACGGAACATCTTTCTTCAGTAGTGGACTGAAGATCTTTCTATGTTCTGCAAGGTTTTTGATAAACATCCCTGCAAAGTTGACAACTCCAAGAAAGCTTTGGAGCTGTTTTTTCTCTTTGAGATCCTCCGGAAATCCCTGGACTTTTTCTACAATATGGTCTTGTAGAATAATCCCAGATTCATCGATCTCGATCCCCAGAAACTCCATCTTCTGGGTGGCTATGACTGCCTTCTTTTCTGACAGCACAAGTCCTTCTTGTTGGCAAACATCCGCGAAGATCTCCAGATGTCTGACATGTTCATGAATGTTTTTTGATGCAATAAGAATGTCATCAATGTAAACAAACATAAACGAAGAATAATCTTTGAAGAGATTATCCATCTTTCTTTGGAATATCTGAGGCGCGTTGGCCAACCCCATTGGCATGACATTCCATACATAATGTCCTTGTGGAGTAGAGAAGGCTGTGAACTTCTTACTCCCTTCCTCCATGCGAATCTGGTAGAAACCTGATTTGCAATCAAACTTCGAGAATACCTTTGCACTTCTGATGCAGTTGATGAGGTGTTCTCTGCTTGGGATAAAGTATCCGTCAAACTCAAGAATGTCATTAATCCCTTTATAATTAATGACCAATCTTGGCTTTCCTCGCTTGATCTCCCCATGATTTCTCACCAGAAATCCCGGACTGCTGTAGGGTGATCTTCCTCCTTCAATCAGCTTTAAATCAAGGTGTTCCTTGATTATACTCATCATATCCTGTTGATCTTGAGGGTTCATCAGGATAGGTTTGAATCTTACGAACTCATGCTCCTTTCCAGTTTTAACTTTTAAGGTTGCTCTGAGCTGGTTCTTGTCCCACCATGCCAAAGGATCCTCGTGGTAACACTTCTGGATTCTCCTTTTGACATCAGCAATGGACACCTGTTCTTCCTCCTTGATATCTTTGTGTGATATCAGGGATACTTTGAGGATTTGAGTTTCTTCCTCAGAGAGATTTGGGAATCCCTCAGTTCTGCATTTGAGCAAAACTTCTCCGAATCTCCTTTGATCCTTCATTTGGGGTCTCCGGAGTCTGCCATCATCACCACGCTTGCTGCGGAATTTGATTGGCATTGATCGATGAAAAGCTCTATTGAGCCTTTGCACAATGATTTTGTGATCACATTTGGTTGTGAACACAAGCCTCCTGGCTTCATTGTCCTGTATAAACCTCTTGAAGCTTTGTAGAAAATTATTTCCTAATAATATATCTGCTCCGGTATCATGGAAATAAATTGGTGGAGTCTTGACCTTGTACCAAGGTGTCTGTCCTGCTCCGCCGATCAGTATTTCCGTTTGTTTTACTCCTTTTGATAGAAGCAAAATCTTTTTGGAGAAATCCCTTCCTACAATCCGAGGTAGATCTTCTTCCACTTCTGCTGGAAAGACTCCTCGTTTTGCTGTACAGATTCCTGCTCCCGAATCCACATAAGCAGCAAAATATTCTGCTTTGTACTTTTCGTATAACATCCCTACCGAGATGTATATCGAGAACGGACTTGTCATTGGATCATTACTCTTTGACGTCCAATGGTAATCTCCATTCCTCCTGATTTCCATGACCATGGTTTATATCTGTCAAGGAAATCTCGTCCTAAGATCAGGACGTCCGCTTCTTGTCCGGCTTGGCCTTCGGTTTGGATTTCAAAACCTTCAACCTCCAGAGTTCCGATGTATCGGTTGTCTCCTGGATTTGCCAAATAATACAACGAGCTACAAGGAAATTTGTTTTCCTTGTTAGTTGTATCAAATCTTGTGGAAACCTGTCTCCATCCTTCGGGACATTTAAGCTTGACTTTCATGTCCGGAACTGGGGTTTCCTGAATCGCCCTTCTCTCATATGAATGAGAGAAACTTCTTGTAATAGGCCCTGAAGTTAGCCTATTTCCTTGGAATGATAGCCTTGGTGCTCCTAGTCTGAGACTTTGGGTATGGCTAAGCACCGTCTTGTCTCCAATATCGATGTCGATTTCTCCGATCTGAGGAATCTCCACTCGGTTTGGTTTGACTGCCTTGGCTACCTCCTTGAATATTTCTGGAATTTCAATGAACTCTTTTCCCAGAAATAATTCTGTGTGATGGGAATTTGATAAGGCATACGAGACTTGATAAGTCAGTGAGTATGGCCTATTCCCTTCTGTCATAAGCTCCTTCTTTTTGTAGTCCTGATAGAGGGTCAGGGCTCGGCTGAAGGATGAATCCTGTAGATTATAAGCGATCTGTGGATAGAACTCGGTTATAATCCTCTTGGCATAGAGATTGCCCGAAAAGGCTCCCAGAACTGATGCTCTAGTATCCCTGATCCTTTTATCGCAAAGTGCGACATCAATTGGTTGGTCTGTCCCTGGGGAGAGGGATGATTTGATTACCAACTGAATTGCTCCAATATGAATCCATTTCATCGTGCTCGCGACTTCTGGCTTCATTTTCTTAAGATCCTGCCTAATATCTTCAGCAGGAACCAGCTGGATCTCCACCTGATTACTTGTAATCTCCATTGGAAGCGCCATTTCTCGATTTGTGACACCAAAATAGACATGATGCTTTCTCTTGGATGGAATCAAGCTATTAAAAACTCGATTCAATCTCCCATTGGAAAACCCTTGGTATGTTTGTACCTCTCCAGTTTCCCTATTTAATTTTTTCACGAGCTTCTTCACCACTTCTTCCTGTGGAATCAGAAAATGGCTAGTGAATCCATTCTGATCCTCCTTCTGGATGTGGTGGACCTCGTGCTCCTCTTTAGTCTGACTCGTCTCCGGTTGATCCATCGGTCATCTCCGAATCCTCAGAACTAAACACCTCTTCTTGCTCATATATACTCTCATCAGAGGATATATCTTCGAATTGATACACGGGTATCAATTTCTGGTGGTAGATAGCATCTTCGATATCCGGTGTGGATTCGAATCTCCTTATCTGCCTTTTCTCGTTGTCTGGGCAATTGGTTGAAATATGCCCCTTTGCACCGCACGACCAGCAGTTGCAATCTTTGAAACTTTCATTTGCTTTGGCCTGAGTGCGCCTGAAAGTTTTTCTAGCCGGGATTCTCTTTTGATTTGAGAATCGGTTTCTTGAAGGTCCGCTCCGTTGGCCTGACTTGTAAGAGCGTGCCTTCTGTCTGGTCCACATAGTTCTTGGCTTCCAAGAACTCCTTCTGGACTTTCTTTCATAGGGTTGGTACCTATGTTTCTTTCGGCTTTTCCTTTGATACAGCAACTCCGCACCAATCTCTGTTGGAAGATCAATGTTGTCGCACATCAATGGAGATTTCTTGTTGAGTCTTCTCAATCTCTTGAGATTCCTCTGGTCCGCCGCCTTCTGGCACCATTCGGACAGTTTCTTGTGAACATAAGACATCCTCCTCGAAGCACTGTCAAGTGGATATCCTCCTGGTGAAACATACTCATTGATGAGCATTTCCCTCCATGGACTTGGAAGCTTTGGAAAGAAAAGGTCCATGGCCGTCTGATCTTCAACTTCCCCCATATGAACATATAGGGTGTACAGACGCAGAAATTCATTAAGAGCTTTTGGCTCTAGCACTATCAACCTTAGATTGTAAAGTGCCTGTTGATATTTCTTGCGTTTCTCCTCTGCGGATCCTTCGAAAAAACCCATTCCCAAGAAATGGATTTTAATCTGTTTAGTAATTTCCTTAATGATGTCATATAAGGACGTGCTACTAAACATCTCCTCCCTGGTTGGAACTTTAAGTCCCTCCCAGTATAATTTTGCCATCCCTGCCAAGCTAGCTTCGAAGACTCTGGCAAATTCTTTTTTGTCGTAATCGATTGTGGCAATCACGACTTTCAATGATGAAGCCCATTCGTCGATGAGACCCTCCCATTCTTTGAAACTGGCTTCGTCAAGGTTGAGAATCAATCCGTATGGATGGATTGGTTCAAGGGTGACCTTTCCTACAGGAGTATCCTGCATCTGAGGTCTCCGTCGCCTGGTTCTTTGGAACTGGCTTGCATCGTCCTGAGCTGACCCCTTCTTTGACGATTCTTCTTGAGGCTCTGTTTTGGGAACCTCATCTCCTTGGTTCATCTTCAGATCAACCATATTGAGATTAGCAAAAGATTCTGCTAACTCTTGTAGATCTTCTAATCCGATCCTGTCAAGGCTATCCATGATATTTGCCTTTCATGATTCGGATTATGTCCTCCGGCTGCAACTCTTTGGGTGTTGCATCGAATAGAGATGTAGACGTCGGGTCTTTGGACCATTGATTCCGAATTTTTCCGGAACATGGTTTTCGCCTTTCGATCTCCTCCATTCTTTTCTGGATATCACGCAAGAGGGTTAATATTTCCTCTTGTTTGAGTGATATTCTGCTTAGCTCCATTGGTAGATCGTATAGCTTGACGCCATAATATTCCACCGTCTTTTGGATCTCCCGCAAGTTGACGTTGTCGGAAGAGCTTGGCTCGATCTTTTGGTAGCCCGGATAGACTACTCCTGCTCTGTCTTTTGGTTCCATCAATCGTGTGACTGATGGGCCTCGTCTCTCCTTCGTTCAATGGCCATTCTGGCAGTGGCCATTCTCATGAGATGCTCATGATAGAATTGGATACTCGCGATGATATCGCGAATAAGCTCGATATCTGCTCCTCGTCGTAGGTTGGTAACGAGGACTCGATTGTTCCATTTGAGATCACTTATGAAGTGACTGGTTTCTATCTCCAAATTTTGGAGAGAGTTCCTGTAGTGTACACATCTCGGACACTCGTCCGGATCCATAAACTCAAATTGGAGTCTCCTCCCACATGGGTTAATAATAAAATAAACTAAAAATTATATAAATCCTCTATAAAAACCCGCTCTGATACCAATTTAAACAAGGACCTTTTTTACTGTTATTTGCTTAAAGGTACGTGGCGTTGTCTCACAGTCCAGACCCAGATTACCAGGTAATCTATCGGGCACGAGGAAAGTTTCCAGCCGATATACCATTCAAGCCCCAATTTTAATGCATATAATGAATTAAAGAGAATTCTTGGACATAGCAAAACAAAGGGTGGAAATAGCTGAAGGGCAAAATTGTCCAAAGTGGGTACATTTTGTATATTTTAAAATAGGTGGGTACATTTTAGGTTTTATCTATAAAAAAGGGTATTTTCAACCATTAACCCTATATATTTCTTGATTACGTTTTTATTGTGTAGTGTCTCGATCATCTGTGTCTCTATCAATGAGTATGATTTTATCACCAATTAGTAATGTAATGTGATAGACATCAAAGAATGTGGGAAAAAAAATGTAGTAGTTTCAACGAATCAAAAATTATGATACCATTTGACTCTCTCCACAAGTAAAAAAAATGTCATCAGGCAGAACAATTTTCATACGAAATGATCATTTTTTCTAATTATATATACGTGGAAATTGTGTAATCTTTCAATAGTCGCTGGCCGTAATAATTAAAAATATTGTCTATGCGTGCTCCACACACATCTGGAATATTATCTATATTTTTCTTGTGTATTTTATTTCAACAATGCTCATCAATATTAAAATACGCGTAATTAATGTTGAAACATAAGTAATAAATAGGATAAGGACCAACTCAGGCAATACAAGACTTTAAACATAAGCATCACGTTATATGTAGTTTTTCCATAATACCCCTATTACAAATAGCTAAATTGACATAAACGAGTAGTAATTTAATCTCTCTAATTATAAATTATCGACGCAGGACACGGGGCGTCTAGCAGTGACTCGACAGAGAGTGTTAGGAGTAATCCCGGTTTCCTTCGAGGAATACGTGCAAAGAGATACACTTCTCCGAGATAAGCAGATGCTATGCTCCAACATGATTTGATGGAGCACGTTTGGGCATGTTTCGAACCTCTAGGACCGGAATAGTTATTTTAGGAATTGTTTTTATTTAATTAAGTTTTATGTAATTTTTAGAATTTTAAAATTAATGCAATTTAAATTTGAATTAAATTGTGTTATTTAAATTTGAGCAATTAAATTTAAATAAAAAGCATAAAAATCAAGTAAGCTATCAAGTAACCTCACTGTGACATCATTTACTCAATGTGGTCACCTCCTATCAAATAGACTATCAAGTAAACCCACTGTGGATGCTCTTAATAACTAACTCCACTTCCACTTGTTAGAGTAACTGCATGCTCATTAATTTCCACTTGTTTTCCATAATTTATATTTTTATTAAAATAATTTTAACTATTTACTTACTCTTGTTCCAGTTATATAAACTTTTTTTATGTCCTAAATATATAGGCCGAGTTCTATAAAAAAAATAATATACTATTTTAATTCATTTACTAATATATTCATATTTAATTCTTTAACTAACTCTAATATTAATGAATTGTTTTTTTTTTTTGAGGGAATATTAATGAATTGTTAAAAAATTAAATATGAGTTCTATGAATAGTTAACTGAATGGCAGTTTTGTCCTTATGAAACTACTCTCTCTCTCTCTCTCAAAAACACTGTAACGGTTCCCCGATTCATACAGATGAACCATTCCAATTCTTAAATTTGCCATTTCCGACAACAGAACACAACCTTAGCAGTTCCAAATCCATCCACCAAAAACCGCAAAACAGGTAATAATATTTCCCTCATCTCATCCCTACATGCTTACAATGAAAACATGTTGAAGAAAATCTGTTTCTCCTCAGCTCATCCTTAATTTCAAAGGATAATAGTCTGAATTCGTTGTCCATAAATCTATAAACTCGATCGGTTGTGTGAGAATGGAGGGCGTTGTAGCGGAAGACGACAAGGAAGTGAGGATGGAGAAATGCAGCAGCAACACAGTCGTCACAGACACGAGCCAAGTGATGAGCAGTGAGAGTAGAAAGCGAATTGAGAAAAAGGGCGTCACAAATTCAGAATCATCGAAGATGAAAACGAAGAAGAAGGAAGCAAGAATATCGGAGGTGTTGGGGCGCAGCCTGAGCCAGAGCCTGTCGTTTCCGGGCAGGGGGCGGCAGTCGGACATAATGAAGAGGAGCATAGAGATATATCCGACCGACTCCGATGTTAAGCAGTTCCAGAAGAACAGCTCCAAGGTGGAGTCACGAGTTTCCCAAAGAAGAAGTAATCCCGTCAGCCTCGGGAAGAAGCCCTTCCCCGGATCTCGCCCTCTTTCTGTTTCTGTTTCTGCTTCTGATGCGTACGTAATTAACTTGTTTCTTTGTTTCTGATATGTGTGGTTTGGTTTCTGATGAATTCTGATGACTCACTGCAGATTGGTTGATAAAGAGGACGATGCTCGTTCCACTACTTCATCGTACATTTTTCATCTTTTAAACTCCCATTTACACGTTTTTAGTTAATCAAGTAACGAATCAATGTGTTATGCAGGAATCTAAGGCTATTCTCCTTCAGATCGGAAGAACGCGCCCAGAGACGAAAAGAGGTTCAAATTGATGATTTACTAGATTTTGGATTTGGTTGAGTACTTGAGTAAATGTTGTGTTGTAACACAAATTAAATGTATGGTTGATCAGTTTTTCTCCAAGATAGAACACAAAGTTCAAGCCAAGGAAGTCGAGAAGAATGATATGCAAGCAAAATCCAAGGTGCAGTGCTAGCTCATCATCAAAATTCAATCATATATATATCTTAATTAATTAATTTGCCTATATATATATATAGTTTATGATGATGATGATGATCAGGAAAATCAAGAGGCGGAGATAAAGCAACTGAGGAAGAGCCTGACATTTAGAGCAACCCCAATGCCCAGTTTCTACAAAGAACCTCCTCCAAAAGTGGAACTCAAGAAGGTGGCCTAATAACATCTTTTTTCTCATTAATTGTATAATTAAGTAGTGATTGTTGAATTTTAATTTGTGCAGATACCGACTACACGAGCAAAATCTCCGAAGCTAGGGAGGCAGAAAGGGGGCAGTGGTAGTGAAAGTGGTAGTCCCCGCAGATCAAGTAACGATGCCAAGAGCTCCTTCACTGCAAAGAGCTCGTTGTCGAGGGTGCATACTCAAGAATCCACAATGCCTGCTCAAGTGCAGGTTGAAGGTTGAACCAACCCATTAATTCTCATATATGATCTTCTTTTTTTTCCTCCTCTCGTGGAACTACATTTTGTTGTGAATAGTGTTGTTTGTATGTTGAAGTTTCAGTTATATATATGTGTTGGCTACAGTATTATTTGCATTCTTTAGCACAAGTTATAATTTGATATCTACAGCTTAAACCTACCTCTATATATGCTGATGTATATCCTTAATTAGTTCCAACTTCCATGTTTGCCTTTCTAGCGTCTCTCTCTCTCTCCACACACATGAGCTCATGTTCATAGTCATTGCATGTTTTGTAATGTATGTATTTATTTGTAATAAATGTTTATTTATATTTTATAGTGATGATCATAATTGTTATAGACTCATGGCTTAATTGCTGAGGTTGTCTCCTAATTTCACAAACGTCGAAACATGCTTTCAAAGAGCAATCGTGGGTTTCTCTTAACAAGACTTGCAATTACAAAACATGACACCAAATAAAAACTACTCCCTCCGGTTCTCAAAAAAAAAAAAACTACTCTCTATGTCTCAACTAACTTGATTCGTATTTCCTTTTGAACCGTCACAATTAATTTATGCATTTCCTTATATGGTTATTCACTTTTTTCACTTTCTTATCTACCCTACTTTAAACACTAAATTTATGCATTTCTTAAATCTCGTGTTCAAAATTTTTTTACTCAAATTAATTGGGACGGAGGAAGTATATTACGGAGTATTGTTTTTGCCTAAAAAAAATATATACTATAAAAAGCAACACGAAGGGAAATTACTTGAATAACAAATAGAGAAAATGGGAACTCCAACATTGATTGCATTTACAAATACAGTACTCTTCCAAATAAGATAATTACAAGATAAACTAATTTAAAGTAAAAAAAATTAATATCAAGGAGATGAGCGTCGCCTATCATTTGAGTTATATGAATCTAAAATTATGTGCTTTAACCAGTAATGCATACTTATATTTTATGTTGTTTAAGTATATTTATTTTATAGTAAAATGACATCAATATATATGTTACTAGCTATCACTCTATGCAGTAATAATAATTTTATATTTCATATAATGGATCTAGTTTATCTTTTATGTGACTTTTACTTGTTAAACTTATATGATATGGAGTATCATTTATATATTGAGACTAACCAGAAAATTGTAGAGACTATTAAATTTGTAATGGGCCAAGTATAGCCCAATTGCCAGTTCATAAAAAGTCATGTCGGATTGATCGAAGGATGAAGCATCAAACATTTTTTTTTTCTTCAGATTTTAGGATAAATATATGAAAAAAGTACAATAATAAATATTGCATTCCTTTCTTATTCCATGAACTTACTAATCATAGTAAATGTCGATCTTATACTATTCTTTTAAATCATATTCGATTCCTAATATAATTGCATCCTTAATTTATCGAGCTATAGATTTCCTAGGTTCATTTTATAATTTTTCGGAAACTAAATATACTTTCTAAACTAATCTCACTAGCTACTTTTTTAAAAATTTCAAGAATTAAGCTACATAAGACGAGATTCGATTTTTAGTATGATAAAGAATGTATAATAATAAATAATCAATTTAATTAAGGATACTGAGCTCGTAAGTTTTAATCATTTTCAAACCCATGTAGCCCAATTCTTTTTGTAACCCGTTGTCTTAAACTTGAATTGCATAATTGTAAGGCCCATACAGTTACGAAGAAAATAGAGATGCAAAGAACTTTTCAGGAGGCTATTGGATTGAAAAAATAAAAGTAAGTATTAATGGAATAATTTCAGGAATTGAAAGATGATATTAATTAATGGAATTACATTTCAATGTTTGAAATTTCATGGAATGAATATGATAATGGAATGTCATTTTATATTTATATCTTACAAATTGATAATTTTTTGTATGATAATTTTTTTTTAAGTGTGTG
This sequence comes from Salvia miltiorrhiza, assembly GCF_028751815.1. Lineage (NCBI taxonomy): Eukaryota > Viridiplantae > Streptophyta > Magnoliopsida > Lamiales > Lamiaceae > Salvia > Salvia miltiorrhiza. The sequence goes on from NC_080390.1 coordinate 52,243,937, forward strand.
TTTCTAAATTAGATGTAGTAACTAATATTATTAATACTGCAATATAATTAATTAGGTTTACATGTCTACATTGTACTTATATGTGTGTATTATCAATAGTTTAATAAAAAATAACCGAATTTATGCGTGTTACTTAATGATAAAGTTATTAATGTATTGAATTAAAGATCTCAAGTTTAAGTCCATCTCACGCAAACTTTAAAATTATTTGTTTCTCCAAACGAAAATATATATTGAATTTAGATAAATTTTTATCGAATCAAGATCTTAAAGCGCATGAATAACTCGACCCATTTACAATCCTAACCAACCATACGAACGAGAATATACGTAGGTATCGTGATTTCATACGCACAGTCGTCGCACACTATCACATGAAGTAAATATGCTAAAAAGATATTTGAATTTTAATTTCGCTATAATTAATCTAGACCAACCAAAAACCCTACAACATGATGTTCGAAAAAATATCTCATACCGACACATTTCGCATTAATGAAAACGTACAGCTTTGACATTTATGAGTTCTTCGATTGAGATCTAACATTTTTTCTATTATTTTTATCGAGCATACCTTTTATTTTTTTAGCAGCATAAATGGGATATGTGAAAATTAAACGAGGGGTGAGCAAAATATTTGGATCGATTCAGATTGATATCCTTTAAAATCGAAAAAATTTAATATTCAAATTATATTTTGAAATATATAATACTCCATATTTCGAACTTTTTTGAATCTTTTTTTTTTCAAATTTTTGAATAATCTGGTTTGGTTTGAATTCATTTTTGTTCAAAATTTAAATTCTTGAATCAATTTGGATTAAGCAAAAAAGTGAACCGAAACCCAATACTCACCCTTAAATTGAACCATTAATTTCACTCTTTACGCAGAAAAATCACACTTTATCTCAAATTTAAATAACAAGGTTTGGTGGTTCGATACTTTATTCTTTGTACGAGGTAAATTCATATGTGCAATAGTAAGGTTTTTGAAATCGTTATACGAGGTAAAATTCACATGTGGAGTCGGGTTTTAATCTCAATAGAAAATTCGTAGAAAACGTGAAAAATAATCTAAGGAATTGAGTGAATAATTGGATTTAGATTGTAGAGAGAGAACTTTTATTTTCATATGGTGAATAATGAATAATGATGCTAATTCTAATTCTACTTATGAGAGTCCTATTTATAAATTACAAATTAAATCTAATATTAAGGCTTATTGATCAAGGTAATTGGATCCAAGTTTTGTTACAACAGTTACTATTTTCGAATGGATCACCAAAATTGATGTTTTTCGGGGATAAAGCGCTAAAGGTTGTGCATGACTGAAACGCCAAGGTTGTGCGGCGTTGAAGCTCCACGGCTGTAATCGATGAATCACTTGCATTGTGCTAGGTTGAAGTTCCAGGGCTAAGCTGAAGCGCCAGGATCAACTTCGTTGTATTAGGTTTGACTATTTGCTCAGCTCCGTCACATCTTGGTCTCATTGATGATTTCAGCTTGAAACTTCTATTTTAATCTGTAATTATATTTGAGATAATTCACATAGTACTATTTTATTTGTTAGTTTTGATCATAAATCAGCTATTAGGTTATATATATATAATATTAAAAAGAAATGCTCTATTATAGTATTACAGTAGAGTAATCGCACAAATTAATTACTAATCGGGCTTTTTTAAAAAACTAATTACATTAGGGAAAGGTTGGCCACGTGACACGATGAAGAGATTAATTTAATTGTAATTGGGTAGTGAAATTTGGAGAATTATTTTTACCAAATGCTCAATCAAGGAATAAAGTGAATTGAGTGTTGACATTGCAAAGTCCCACTCAACCCACCAACTAATAATTCCATTCCATGTGAAAACAGCTCCCTTTCAGTTCCATAAACTACTAAGCACACCATGTTTTTTTTTTTTTTTTTGATCAGGCAAGAGAAATTTCATTAAAAACCAGGTACAGAAGTATCAAAGAAAGAGAACAAAGTTGGGAAAACTCACAGGAAAAGAAAAGAAACATGAGAAAAATGAGGAGGAACTCCTCTCAAACCAGACACGCAGTAGCAAAGAAGCTTAAACAGGGAAGCGTGCTGCCGAGAACCAACTTCTAAAATCCTGCTCCTGGAACGACCGATTTGAGGCTGCTCTCCAACTCCACAAACTAGACTTAATATCTGCCACAATTCTTTCCATATTCCAACTCCCGTTATTAAAAATGCAGTTATTTCGGGTCTTCCAAATGCTCTAAGCACACCATGTACATTTCTCAAATATATGATTAATTAATTATCACATGGTTAAGTCATAATTACTTTCACCCCACACAAAATTTAACTATCTCGGCGCCAATTTATTATTATTATTATTATTATTATTATTATTATTATTATTATTATTATTATTATTATTATTATTATTATTATTATTATTATTATTATTATTATTATTATTATTGCCATTGGAGGAATATACACGAAAAATTTACAAACCCAAGAGGCCAAACTAAGAAACCAGATAAATGTTATCCCACATCGAGGTTCAATAAGTCCATATCTGGTTTATAAAGTGACTATGTGAATCCAAAAGTTTCAATGGATTGGTGTGTTTCTTTTGCAATATATATGTCTGTTTTCCTGAAACAAAATAGATATAGTCAACATGTGACTTATAAATTGATTTTCCAATATATTTCAACTAGTATTAATATATTCCAATATTTTCTGATTAAAAAGTGATTTTTCATTTTTGTTTCAAACTCGAATAATAATATTCGTTATCTTTTCGAACTCGTTGGAATTTATCAGTATAAATTGTTAAAATAATTTATAATTTGTTATAATAACAATCCAAACATTACAAAGTATATGTCAATGATCAATAATAAAAATAAAAATAAAAAATCCAAACATTACAAAGTATATGTCAATGATCATTAGTAATGTCCTAGTTACTATATTGGGACGTTCCACTAGTAATGTTTTATACATTTTTTAATAAAAAATTAATTATTTAAAATATTATTAATGGTGGCCACTGGCCACATCTCACTTTATAATCCTTAAAAATTGCAAAGAGAACTATTGAAAGCTAACTGTTGAGATTGAGGTAAGACGGAAGTGGTTGAATTTGCTATGAAGTAAATTATCCTTATAAAAAATAAGTAATAATTAAGTTGTATGAAAGGCAAAGAGAGTTGGTTTATTTATTTACTTACTTTGTTTTAGGGGGAGGCAAAGAGGGTTGGTTGAAAGAACTATAGTTGAGACATGCAACCAATAATTGATAATGATATATATAATAATATAATTAGTTAGATATGATGTCTCTCTCCATCTCTAAACTTAGAAAATACATGTGGTGAGACGCAGCATCTTAATATTTTGTGAAAACCTTATTAGCATCTACCACCACTTAGCTGTCTTTTTCAGACATGAGACATTATCAGTTAATATTATTTTAATTCATGCAACAACCACTATTGATTCTGACGAAGGTTCTACAATAGCTTACATTCCACCTTGTGCCTTGCTTGTAAATTGTAATATACCCATTCCACACACTTCATTCGCCCTTTTTCTTTTATATATCCCCCAATTATTTAATATTATACATATATATCCCATATATAATTTCATAGCATTTTGCGGTATGCTTTCCGATTTTCTGCAATTAGCAATTTGAAAAGTCGTGCTCATGAATGGTTGGAAGTGATAATTTTTTAATTGGTTTATCAAATGATTTATTTAGGGGTGAGCATTCGGGCGAGTTGGATTGAAACCGAACCGAAATTGACCAACCTGAATCCAAATCGCTCCAAAATTTTCGAACAAACCAAACCGTTTTACTTGGTGAAACCGAACCAAATCGAACCGTAAATTTTCGGTTCGGTTCAGTTTGGTTTGGCCAAAACTGTTCCATTTTTTTTAATTCAAAAACCTGGTAGCAATATTTAATATTATTAATATTAATTATTAATTATTAATTGTAAAATGTTTACTGTAAAATGTTTATATTAATTATTAATATTATTACCAAAACCGTTTTGAATTGTAAAATGTTTAATATTATTAATATTAATTATTTATAAAATATATAATATATTATAATAATATATTAAAAAGTTCGGGCGGGTTCGGTTTATAAACCAAACCGTTTTTTTCCAAACTGAACCCGAACCGAAAATTGGCGGTTTGAAAATTTTCAAACCAAACCGCACCGTTTTAACTACAAAAACCGAACCAAACCGTCCGGTTTGGTTCGGTTCTGTTCGGTTTGGAAAAAACGGTTCGATTTTTGCTCAACCCTAGATTTATTTGACATTAGTTTTATATGTGGTTGCTGCTTCTTTTGAGATAGTATTTTTTGTAATGAAGATTGTTAAGAGCAATTTGCAAGAATCAAGATTATATGAAAGATGGGTGGATGAATGACAATTTAGTCGCGTGCATTGAAAGTAATGTTTTTTCAACAATTAATAATGAGAAGATCTTGCAATGTTTTCAATCGATGAGTAGACGTCGTCGAAATAAATTATTATTGCTTTCTCAAACAAAAGCAATTAGCTCGCTAAGTATATATTCTTATATTGTTTTGTAATGTATTAATTAGAATTATTTAATGTATAAAAATATTCAACGTTTTTATTACTATACAGTCCCCTGTCAACAATTCTTGGAGGGCAACTACCTATATGCACATATATATATATATATCATTTCATATTATATTTTATGTTTCATGTAAAGTAGGTTAGAATTGAATTTGTGCAGATGGTGGTCAATGTGGTATAAATTTTAGATGTAGTAAAAGTTTGTAGTGATTCAGATTGGATCGTGTTATTAGGAAATATAGAAATTAGGAGTTTGGGATAGTTGGGAGATCATGATCTCAGGCAAATCTAACTTGGGATTTTTTTAATTGATGGATTTTAGTAAATCATAATTAAGTCACAATTCGAGTACAGTTAAGTATAGTGATTGAGGAATTTTGGATAGTGGGTTTGGAGATTTGATTATGAGATCGTGAGCTTCCAGGATCATACTACTTTTTAATTTTCAGTGAAAATTTAATTTAAGTCAAATGCTTTAAAATCATTTGTATTATAGCTAAGGGTGTGTTTAATATTCAGAACTGATAAAATATATTGTATATATAATTGGATATTTTATACTACATTCGTCCCGTTATAAGTGACTTAAAACTTTTCAACACTAGAACTAAGGAGAATGTGTAAATTTATTAAAATTGGTAGAGCCTACACTTTTTTAAGGATTAATATTTTTCATTTATGGAAACAGACTACTTATAATGGGATGATCCAAAATGAAATATATGTCACTTTTAGTGGGATGATTGGAGTATTTATTATTAAAAAATGGGTGATGATATTTGAACACCCGGTGTCCTGAACACTTGCAAAAAATCGATTTTTTTTCCTTTAGCCCAAATGGACCGGTTTTGAAGGATTTTTGTGTTTACTAATTTATCCCTTGTATTATTGAGTTTTTTTTTTCGGTTATATGATTTCCAAAATGCAAGTTTTTTTGCTTCCTAAATTTTCGGTTATATGATTTCCAAAATGGAAGTTTTTTTGTTTCCTAAATTTTCGGTTATTTATTTCCTTATTTTACTGTTTCTTATTTCTGAAATTTATATACACCGTATAATTTGAACTTATATGATTTTTTATTCCGGATTGTTTTTAATTTATTTGCTTAAAAATATTGTTATTTATTTGTTACCAATAATTTAGTGTTTCTTGTTAAAATAATCCTAGATTTTCCAGCTATTATTTTTTTCAAAATTAATTTTTTTTATGAAGATTAAATTATTTATTTTCTTTTGAAAATTATGTTTTATTTATTTGTTTCCACATATTTAGGGATTCTTTTAAAAATAATCATAGATTTGTTTCTATACACATTATTTGTTTCGAAAATTATATTTTTTATTGTTTTACACTAATAATGTAGTAAGATTAATACTTGTAAATAATTGAATAATATTTTTTTGTGTTATTTAAAATTTAAATTATTAAATAAGATTATTAATTAAAAGAGATTTAACGCACGCCAACTGTTTGTTAAATTGTTTGAACGAATTTTGTATAAATAGTTGCATGATTTTTATCATTCTTAAAATGAGATCCTAAAAATGGCGATATTAAGTAAAGTATTCAACGTCATTTGGTGAGGTTCAAAATTGTATTTTAACAATCTTAAGGAATTAAAAAAAAATGATATAGTCCAAACAAAAGAATGAAATTATACTAACCAAAAAACAAATAAAGAGATATCACTCAATGGAAAAAAAAAAAGGTGCAAAATCAAAAGAAAAAAAAATTCACCCCTTTAAGGTGCAAAATAAATGTTTATTTTGCAACAAATAGTTGAATCGATTTTTTGTACATAGTCTTGCGAGCGAATGCATTCATATAAACCATTTCACCTCATTTTATTTTTTATTTCCTCAAAATAACTAATTTAACTTAAAATAATTAATAAATATTTATTTTGTAACGGATAATTGAATCGACTTGTTGTACATAGTCTTCATTTTTAATAAATTGTCCTTCATTATATATATCTTATGTAATTCAACTTAATTTCATTTTTTTATTATCACTCCGATTTAATTACAATATTATCATACATTCACTTCTAGTATGTGTTATTTAGTTTTTCGATCGATGCATCTTTGTATAATTGTTTTTATTTACATTTTTCCCTCGATTTCACTAATTTACTTCAATTATATTATTCAACTTTATTACATTGAGTGTAATTATACGAGTTCATTACTCACACTATAGTAGTTCATTTTTTATTTTAGTTGGTTCATTTTTTTATTATTATATCGCATTTAATACTATATTATAATACATTCAAATAAACAATATATTTTCTTTATTTTTTAATATAACTTCACTAATTAATTTCAACTAATTAATTCAACTTCATTTCACTGAATATAATTATTTCGACTTCATTATTTACACTATAGCAGTTCATTTTCTTATTATCAAATCGACTTCAATACTATATTATAATAAATTGTCTTCAAGTACATGTTATATGGTTCTCCGAGCGATATCCCTGACTATGATTCATTTTTTTTTTAATTTTTTTTTTCACATTCACTAATTTATTCCAATTCATTAATTCAACTCTATTTCATTGAGTATAATTATTTCTTATTATTATATCACTTTTTGTACTATATTATAATTCATTGTATTCAAGTATATGTTATATAGTTTTCCGAGCAAAATCTCTACGTAGGATTGATTATACTTTATTTTTGCTTTCAACTTCACTAATTTATTTCAATTAGATAATTAAACTTGATGAACGCTGAGTTTAATTATTTTGACTTCAATACAATATTATAATGCAGTGTCTTCAAGTATATGTTATATAGTTTTCCGAGTGATATTTCTGCGTATGATTCATTTAATTTTTTTTTCTCTCAATTTCACTAATTTATTTCAATTAATTAATTCAACTCTATTTCATGGAGTATATTTTTTTTTCAACTTCACTAATTCATTATGATATTATACTAAGGCTTATACTAATCCAAATTTTTTTCACAATTGCGCAATTTTATTATTGTACCTCCATAATAAGTTATCACATAATTTCATTGTTTAATATATTTATTCATTTATAATGTATTCTATGAAATTTTATATTTTTTAGGGAAAAACATCTTCAACTGTTTTGACAACATATATATTAATTCATTTATAATATATTCTAGGCATTTTTTTTGTGCCTAACAACTTCAATTGTTTCTCCAACATAAATATTCCTTCATTATATATATCTTATAAAATTCATTTTTTATTACAACTTCACTAATTAATTAAACATTATTTCATAGTTTTACCATAATTACGGCGACATCATTAGTCACACAATAATGGTTCATTTTGTTAACATCATATCGATTATAATACTTTATTATAATATATTCCAATAAAGTATATGTAATATAGTTTTTTCGAGCAAAATCTCATTGCATGATTTAGTTGAAAATTTTCTGTTTCATTACCCACACTATAGTTTTTTTAAATTAAATTTTATTAAAAAGAGAAAGAGAAAAAACGAACCAAGAACCCTTGAGTGCACAAACAACAAACTAAGGGCCGAGCCTCATTAAAACCCTTTTAAGGCAAACCTGGTCGGAAAATCCTTAAAAGGGAAAAAGAGTACTCGTCTAAAAAGGAGCTGTGTGGGAACGGAAGTGAGACAACTTCAGAGATTCCGGCCGAACCATCACCCCTAAGCAGCTCGGTTCCCGAACACATCAAAGCAAACCAACAAAAGAGAACAAGCAAAGAAGAAGCAAAAACACGACCAACCAAAAAGGAACCAAACTGAAAACCAGAAACAGCACGACACCAGCCACAACTAGCGTAACTAAAAGGAAAATCAGCAGACGAAGAAAAACCATGCAAACGGAATTACCCACACTATAGTACGTACTTCATTTTCTTATTATTATATCGCTTTTAATAAAGTATATGTCATATAGTTTTTCGAGCAAAATCTCTACGTATGATTGATTATACTATATTTTTTCTTTCAACTTCACTAATTTATTTCAATTATATAATTAAACTTGATGAACGTTGAGTTTAATTATTTCGACTTCAATAAAATATTATAATGCATTGTCTTAAAGTATATGTTATATAATTTTCCAACCAAAATGACATCGTATTCACAATCACTTTTTTCCGAACTTCACTAATTTATTTTAATTAATTAATTAAAATTTATTTCCTATTGTTATATAGCATTTACTGGATTATTATAATACATTTAGTCCAAGTATATGTTATTTATTTTTTCAATTGATGCCCCCCATCATATGATTCATTTTATTTTATTTTTCTAACGCTTCACTAATGTGGTTGCCACTACTAGATAAGGTGGCAAAGTATAACTCACATATTATTGAGGTCTAAGGTTCAAAATCCACCAAGCACCTTTTTCTTGTATTTCGCTTTTTTTTTTTAAATCATCTTCGAATTTTTTTATTAAATATTTGAAAAAAAATATAAAAATGAAAACAAATCTAGGAATACTTTGAAAGGAATCTCTAAATTACTAGAAACAAATAAAATTAACATATAATTCGCAAAATAAAAAAGAAAAATCGAAAAATAAAATAAATGTCTAAATAAATTTAGGATTATTTTATGAGAATCTCTAAATTAGTGGAATCAAATCAAAGATTATTTATTGGAGAATAAAAATCTCTAAATTAGTGGAAACAAATCAAGAATTATTTTAGGAGAGTATCTAAATTAGTGGAAACAAATCAAAGATTATTTTAGGAGAATATCTAATATCTAAATTAGTAGAAACAAATCAAAGATTATTTTAGGAGAATATCTAAATTAGTGGAAACAAATCTTGAATTATTTTTAGAAGAATATCCAAATTAGTGGAAACAAATAAAAAAAACATAATTTTTGAAAAAATACAAAAATTTCAGAAAAAAATATTTTCGAAACAATAAAAAAATAATATGTGGAAACAAAAAAAAAGAATTTTTTTAAAGAGAATCATAAAATTAGTGAAAACAAATAAATAAAACATAATTTTAGAATATAAATAAATAATTTAATCATCTATAAAAATAAATAATATTAATTTTAAAAAAAAAAGCTGGAAAATATAAGGAAACAAAAAACCGAAAAATTAGAAAACAAAAAAACCATAAATTTCGAAAATCATAAAACAGAAAAAAAAAGAAAAAAAAAGAAAGAAAAAAAAAAAAAAACAAAACAATATATCTAGTAAGGGATAAATTTGTCAATCAATAAATGACTAAAAACCGGCCCATTTGAGCTAGTAGGAAAACCAGCGGTTTTTTTGAGGTGTCATGGCCACCAAGTGTCCAAACGTCATTTCCGTTAAAAAATTTATAACCATATTCCTTTCAATTGGATATAAATCAAGCAAGTTAGCTCAAATTATGTTAAATTTTGAAAAGTTCCAAATTATCTCGGTAAAAACAGATCGATTAACTTCAATTTTTATGTACCTAAACTAATTATTAAGGACTCGTTTGCTACGTAGTGTGGGATAAGAGGTGATACATTTAAATGTGATATCTATTTATTTATTATATATCAATATCATATTTGGTAAGATATATATAAAAAAAATTACGCTAAAATTCAAATGATATGAATAATAGGTAACGAGCCACTAATTTATAAAGGACTTTGAGTTTTGTAGCAAATAATATACTATATTAAAGTATGAGTAAAATTTTGAAGTAGCCAAAATGAAGTATAAAACACAATTTATGGCCACACATTGAAAAAACACAAATTTTGGCCATTTTTATTGATTTGGACGTTTTTACCCTTAATGAGGCGGATCGGGTAGGATCAGGCACGCGGGTCGCGTGCCGGGTCGGGTTAGGCACTTATGGCACTATTAGTGCCATAAGTGCCAAGATTTTACTTTGGTTTTATTTTGGATTTCCGTTGGCACTTATGGCACTAATAGTGCCATAAGTGCCAAAGGAAATCCAAAATAAAACCAAGTAAAATAATCATTTTGGGCACTTATGGCACTAATAGTGTCATAACTGCCATACGTGCAGCACAAATACAGAAACAACAACATCATTTAAACCCTAAATGGAACATCTAAACCCTAAATGGATAATCTAAACCATAAATGGAACATCTAAACTTCAAATGGATAATCTAAACCCTAAATGGCCGGAATATCTAAACCCTAGGGGGAAGTGTGCACTTATGGCACTAATAGTGCCATACGTGCAGCACACAGATCAGATCAGATCTGCCATGGCTGAAATCGAAGGAGGCGAAGATCAGATCTGCCGATGGAGGAGGCGGCGCAACGATCAGATCAGATCCACCGCCGCCGCCTCATCAGACCAGATCTGCCGCCGCCGCGCGCTGGAGAGAGAGGGGGGGGGAGATGAGAAAGAGAGAGGAGAGACAGCCGCTGGAGAGAGAGAGAGAGGGAGGGAGGATCTCCTCCACCACTACCGCGAGAGCTTCGACGAATTCTCCCACATTTGTCATGGATACGAAATGAACCGTAATAGTCAACCTCATCAAACGTTTTATTTATGATACAAACCATTAAGTAAACTTTTATAAAAGTGAAACCACAAAATAATTAGTGTTAATAGGGGAATCAATATCAAAATAAAAATAATATAATATATATATATATATATATGTGTGTGTGTGTGAGAAAGAGAGAGAGATTTATAAACAAGATTAAAATAATGTATTCATTTCATTCGAAAGTATGAAAATCCAATCTTGGTTTTCAGTTCGGAATGGTATTATTTACATCATGATTCTTACGTTTATTTTGATTCTAAAATTTTCATTGAAAAGTGATGAATAAAAAACGATGAAAAAATATTATATTTTTCTCTTTTTTATCATATATTTACTAGAGATAGAAAATATTAAAAAATATTTTTACATCCCTACTCTAAAATAATATTATTCAATATTGAAGAGAAAATAAGTTAAAATAAGCTGCCCGATAAAATATTTCACCATATCCAAAGAAAGATTTTCGTTTACATGTGAAAATGGTGAAAAATTGGTGAAAATATATTTCTTCTCTCTTTTTTCACCATTTTCATCAAAGTAAACGCACTCTAATAGAAAAACTGATATGTCAATTATGAATATTTTATGTCCAACTTTCAAACATTCAAGCAATCTCAAGTTCTCAACCCATGCACAACCACAATCTAATCATTACTAATTTGTCATTACAACTACAGTTCTTTCGGATAGATACAATACAAATTGCAAAAACAAACAATTCAAAAAAAATATGCAAAGAAGAAAAAAAAATTAAAAATAATTTATTCATAAATTAATTAATACAGTAATCAAATCAACTGAATACAATCACCTGATTTTCTTTCACGTCGTAATAAAGTAAATGGAGCACAAATTGCCATGCTATTACTAGCTTTAATTAATGGAAACCTTGCTGATTAACAATGTAACAAAAGGAAAGCATATATGTCCACGGAAATTGCTTGTCCTAGAAATAAAGTGAGTTATGAAAAGGAAGGTTCTTTCCATTCACACAAGGACAACAAATAATGTCCATTATTAAAAGTAAAAGCAAAAAGTAGGTCTCATCACAAGATTTTCATGGCATTCTTAAAACAGAGGCAACCCCCCTTAATAAAAAAAAAAAATTGAAAAAAAAAGACTATATATTTGTGCATACTCTGGCTGTCGGCGGACCAAACTTACTTAAATACAAATAAAAAAATGGGTATGTAATTACAGTATTTATACCAAAATAAAAATGAAGAAAAAAAAACAAAAACTCTCTTGTGGGGTTCTGAGGAACAATTTCAGTACAAGCACCTCCACCCTTTATCTTCTGCTCATGCACATTCACCATCCTAAAAAACCTGTCAATTATAATGGAATGGGAAAATATGTTATTAACTCAAAAATAAAATTACATTTCTTGAATAATTAAAAAAATTAGTAATATGGTAAAAAAATGGCTGTAACTCACCTTTTCTGCATCATTGTGGATTTCTATCCTTTACTTTTTCATATATTTTTTGTTTTTATGCTAGTGTGAAAATTTAATGACAGGTAGAGAAATGATGATTCTGCCCAACAGCCCCAAGCATACTGCATCCCAATTCAAGCAGCTTCCCTGCACATTATTATTTCAGCTGTTAGGCAACTCTACTAAGAAATTGTGCAACAAAATGACCAAAATAGGAAGCATGAATTTCAAATAATTGTGATAAATCACACCACATGTCTCCAATTATTTCCTCTTTGGAAGAACAAAAATATTGTCATTCCAGCTAATTAAGCAGTGGACTTCATCATACAAAAATATTTATTTAATTTTGTGTAGTAGAGTCCAAAATCCTCAATGTTTGTCAAGATGACTAATCACAGAAAATACAGTGTGTTTCTATTATTCTATTTTAATCATCGATGAATATTTGTCCAAAAAAAACCGAATAAGACAGGCAACGAATAGTGAGTATATTGGAGGCACAAAATAAAAAGGTGGGCAATATAAGTCAATTACAGGCTGGTCTCAACAATTGAAGCTTTTTTAGAGTCAAGTATAATTATTATGGAAACCCACAGCTGGACTGGGCTGGAATACTCGTAGCTATGATCCACTGCGCTTTACCCCATTCTACTTACGCAACACAACCAACGCAACCCCACTCGTTGGGTTTACCAAACACTACACGACTGTCGCTCATGAGGCTCCACCGTGTTCCCACACCACTTGATAATACCCCATCCCCATTTTGCACCGACAAATATCAACACCTAGTTTCGGTGCTAACTTCTAAGCCCGACTTTAACTGTTTGGACTATACGAATAATATTCTCTAAAATATTTAATTACTATGACTTTTAATTCTCGTGAACTAAAATATGTTTTCAGGGTTACTCTATTAATTAATGGCGAAGCACTAATGTGATTGTAACAGCCTGCCTAATAGGACACCATAGGATTCTAATTTCATAAATTAGAGGTTAATTATTTTATTAGAATCGTCATTAAGGGTATGTTAGTGTTACGCCCTAGTCTCGACTTGGTTTAATTAAAACGTTGAATATTAGTGACCTATTTGTTAACCACTAGTTGAGTAAATAAAATTGTGATTAATGATCAAGAAGAAAAAGATTTTAATGTGCGTATAAGTTCAGCAACTGAAATTCGCCGTAGACCACCTGAATTTTCCCACCGGAAACACAAATTACGGCGGCGGGCATAATCTAGGATTCTAGAAGATTAATACTACTACTACTATAATAACAATCCTCTAATTTCATCAATCAATTCTTGACAAACCAATTCCCCCAATTTCTAACATAATAATTAACCAACGACTTAAAGCAAGAATTTGCAGATGACGGATAAACAATATTGGGACTAAAAGTAAATGAAGATACCTCTTCTGGGCTTGGAAACAATCTTGGCGAGCGGAGCAGCTTTGGGAGCGGCGGTCTCCTCTACCGGGAAGAGAACGCCGTCAATACCCTGAACGGAGATTCTGCCGTCGGTGTAAATATCGGGGTCGATGAGGTAAGCGGAGCCCTCGCCGTGGCCGAATTTGACCGAGCCGTCGGCCTCCTCGGCCACCACCTTATGCGGCAGTCTCAACGTGTCGTATTTCACCTTCCCGAATCTCCTGACAGAGTTGTACATACTCTCCTCCGACTGGTACTCGGGAATGAGATGATAATACATAATCTGCTCCGGCGCCCCCGGCTCGCTCAGCTGGTCCGTCGTCAGCTTGGCCATGGCCTCGTCGTTGGGCGCCAGCACCGTCAGCACGTAGCCCTCGGAGACCAGCCGCCCCATCTCGGTGGCGAGCGACGTCAGATTGACCAAGATATCCGCCATCTCGTTGTAGCCGCCGTAATGCAGGAGGGTTTGGATGAAGTCCTTCACCTGGCTATGGCCGTCGAAGTGGTGGTGCGGGCCGCCGGGTCCGGGGGCGGGGGCGGGGGCCAGAGAGGGGCCTGGGGCAAGGGCGTCGTAGACGGGGAGGGCCGGGGGTGCGCCGGCGGGGACTGCCGGTGCGGATTTCTTCAGGCGGTGCGTCCGCGGGTCGACCTCCGGCGCACCCTCCGGAATCACGGCAGAGGTGGCCCGCAGGCTCCGGCGCGCGTTGAATTCCTGCTGCACGGATTTGGGGACCAGCAGCCTCTCAATGCCGTGGATTATTCCGTCGGGGCGGACGATGTCGTCGGATTTGATAACCCTCGCCGTACCGACGATCTTCTGGCCGTTTTTCTCGTGGAGCGGAATCATCTCGGCGGCGGCGTCGCGGCAGAGGCTGGTGTGGAGGACGGGCTTCTTCCCCGGGCCGACGGGCCAGTGATTGGACTGAATGCGCGTGGGAATCATGTGGAAGAGGAGGAGATTTTGGAGGGATTTGAGATTCCCGGGCTCCAGCAGAAAGCGCTTGAACTCGGGGTCCAAATCCCGTTCCAACGCCTCATTCCTGGGGGCGAATATGGAAATGTTGTGGTTGGTGACGGCATCTTCGAGCGTTTGCAGCAGCAGAGCCTTCTCCACCAGCTCCGACAGCTCGGTGTAATGGGAATCGAGGAGAGCTACGAGGACTGAATTGGAATTGATTTGGCCGGCGGAGTTGGCTGGTTTCGCCGGCAATGCCGAGGCGGTGATGGCGAGGAGAGCGAGGAAGGCGAGAGAGAGGAGATTAGGGGCGCCATAGATCTGAGAATCCATGACGATTGATGAATTTGGGGGTTTCTCACTCTAGAGTAATATGTAAGTTAGTGGGTGTGTGTGTGTGTTACTTTCTTTCTCTAATGGGAGAAATGGAGTGAGAGAAAAAATGTGGAGTTGGTTTGGAAGGGGGTTAATAGAATAGGGCTATGTTGTTTGGTGGAGTATTAAAGTAGGAAGAAAGAAAGAGTTCGGAAATACTAGTAGGGGCGATGTCGTGTTATATCATATGCTTTTCTTTTTTTCTTTTTCTTTTTTTCCAGTCCTGCAAAATATCAACTTGGATTCTCTAATATTTTTGTATATAAAATTACAATTATTATAATATTAAATATATGTGACATTTATTGGTGGCAGCGAACATGAATGCAATAATAATGTGTAATATGAGATCCAATACATTTGTGGTTGATGGCTGAGAAGGTTTGGTAGAAAAAAATGCGTAATTCACCTTAATCATCTCCTAAATTTGTATTTTCTATCATTATTTATATGAAATTAATTAATAAAATGAGATGTATAGTATATAAAGTAAAGGGAAAGAGTTGTGGGAGCGAATAGAAGAGTTTGGTTGAGAGAGAGGTTGGATGATGAAAACTAAAGTGAAAACAAGCTGGAGTAGGCAGCGGATTAAACTGGGATAATGTTCCTAAGTTTTAATTTTAATTTTGTAACAAAGATTGGTAAGTTTTTATTAGGTATAAAGTTGGAAATGAAGAACAGGCTGGACGAGGGTCCACACGGAGTTACTCTAAAGTGGGGATACGGTGGCAAATAAGGTTGTGTAACTTGTGTTCATAATCCGACAATAAATCTTAATTATCAAAAATTTATTTGTCTAAACATTCATTTATATATGTAAATATAGTTTACTTTTTTTAACTGGATATATGTAAATATAGTTATTCTAATCAAATTGAACAAGATTCTCTTTCGTAATTATCTTCTACAATATTTTACATTATACTTTTGAGGTTAACTTGTTAGTAAATACACAAAATATATCAAAAATTTGATTTTTAATCAATATTATTCTTTTATATTCAATAAATACATCAACTTTAACCTTCTGAAATTCAATATGAGTTAAAATTCCAAACACATTTAATCTTACATAGACGTCAAAATTTTATTGTGTGATATATATTTTTTATATGACCTAGCTATGACGAAGAAAAGAAAAGATAATGTTTCAACGTCACAAGTAATAAAAATTCAACGTTCACATAACATGTTGTTGGAATTTTAATTTTAATTCAATTATAAAAAGTTCAAGATTTATGTATTAATTAATAAAAAAATAATAATTACAAATTAAAATTTGAATATATTTCATATATATTTATAAACAATTAATCGTATTACTATTTGTATTTGACATGTTTCTTAATTAGCTCTTCTTTAAACAAACCAAAACCACTGTCATCACCGTCATTCGCCGTTGTCAACCGAGTGTCAAACTCTTTTTTCAATTTATTACTCCTTATTTTAACAACAAAGAAATACTCTTGCCCTCTGATTGAGTTTGTGAATTATTCAATTAAAACTGTGGTCCTTAATTGGAAATTTCTACCCTTCATGTTCATGGTAGTAAAGATGGTTAAAAAACTACTTTTCTAACATTAATTAGGAGCAAAATTGTGAGACATTAATTAGTAAGTAATTTATATTTTTGTGCACGAGTATTATTTTTCATATCTACTTTTTGTTGAAGACTATATCCACGTGACTTTCAATTATTGTAGGCCTCATATTCCAAAAAATAAAAAAATAATAAGCAAAGATGATGATGATAACAAAGCTCTAGTTTTGAACGTAAGATTAAGCGTGATTGGCTTGAAACAATTTTATGATATAGTATTATTTTTAAGAAGTTTTTTTGAGAGCATCCGAATGAAGACAAAATACGATAAAAAAAAAATTACTCGTGTTTGTCTCACAAAACACGCTAGAAAAAATTTGTGTTAGTTTGTGAAGACAACCGTCAAATATGAAATCGGACTTTTACATCCCTCGTTGGCAACTAGATTCAACTGATAGAGGTTTTACTCCCTAATGTAATTCGTACCCAAAAGTAGCATTTTTAGGCAAATACGATAAAAATATGTATTTCTGATGTCAGCAAAATATTAGCATGATTTTAGTAATTAATTTTGTACACAATTGTTATTTTTTATAGCCTATTTTTGGAAACTATATAAATTATACTCGAAAATTGCAATTGTGAAATGTGTTGCCCGACTGGAGTATTAATTGATGAAAACCGGATTTTCAATTGGTATAATAATCAAAAAATATTTCGTATCCGAAAATAGCAATTAATTGAGAAATGTGTTTCGCGAATGCAGTATTAATTGAGAACCAAAGTCGTGCAAGATTAATGTTTTTCTGGATAATCAAAAAAAAAAAAAAAAACTTTGCAATTGTGCATTCATTCATTGCTACTTCAATCGTGCATGCATGAACAATGAGAATAAAATTTGACACGGAATTTTCGATCTAGGAAATATGGATTGTTTCATATTTTTGCGGGTTTTTTTTTTTTTTTTTTTATTGTGGAATGATAGCGGTGGTCCGTATGGATATTATTTGGCTCATGGGTAATTAACCTATTCAGACTATTTGATTTTATCATTTAATGGTTCAGGTACGGTCTGGATCCAATAACTAACGGGTGATTCTAGATTCGAAACCAAAATAATTTTCATGATTTCGATCCGAGTAAAATCCACTCATTGACATCCCTAGCGGTGGAGTTTGAATCTTATATCTCATTGTTAATAAATAAGATCATCGCTTAAATGTTCTCATGAGCATCAGAATTATTTTGTTGAAAAGTTGTAAATATAAATCGGTACAAATTTTTCAATGTTCCATCTCATTTTTGTTGGGCGGAATGTTATTACAATTTTATTTTATTTTTCCATATTTATCTAATTAATCCATATTGCATGAATCTTAGATGTCATTATGCAAAATACAACTCAAAACAATGTGTACTATGTGCATCACACATCAGATTGGTCTTGCTAAAAAATTAAGGTGTTAAAAATTGCAAAAAAGATTGAAAAGTTGTATTTTAATTAAAATTAGTATTTTCATTCATGCAATGCAGGAAAACGCTTTTATTTTTTAGGGGTTATTGCTAGAAAATACATATACTTTGTCAATTTTCTGGTTTATATCATGACCTTATAATTTGGCCAGAAAATACATCAATTTTCAATTTAATTGCAATTATAACATGACTTTATAGTCTAGCCAGAAAATACACCAAGTTTCAATTTATTCTCAATTATAACATGACCTTGTAATTAATTTAGTATAATAATATCAAGTTTAATACATTAAATATTTTTAATTTTCTTTTCATCTCACAATATACTATATATAAATACATATATATTTGATAAATATACATCTATATGTAAATAATATATAATATTATTTACTTTTAACATAGTTTCTATTATATATGTACGTAATTTTTTTTATTGGTCCTAATATTTTATAATTTCATAATTTAAATAAATAAATACTTATTATATATATATATATATATAATATTAATAGAACATTAAAATCAAATTTATATATATATATAACAAGATATTATATTGATGGCTTAAAAATACATACATATATATATATATATATATATATTATGAAATAATTAATCATTTAACTTAATTTTTATAAAAATTAATCAATCAATTATAAATATTTTGTACATAACAATTTAATATATATACAATAAATATTAATACATCTATGATGAAAAATAATCTAAATAAGGTCATGTTATAATTGAGAATAAATTGAAATTTGGTGTATTTTCTGGCCAGACTATAAAGTCATGTTATAATTGTAATTAAATTGAAAATTGATGTATTTTCTGGCCAAATTATAAAGTCATGATATAAACCAGAAAATTGGCAAAGTATATGTATTTTATGGCAATAACCCCTATTTTTTATATATAAATAAAAACAAGCTCAATTATCATATATTATTAAAATAAAATTTTTATAGAAAACGAAAAAAGAAAGAAGAACCTAAACCCTTGACAGCACAGAAAAGCAGACTAAGGGCCGAGCCTCATTAAAACCTCAATAAGAGGAAAAAGAGTACTCGTCTAAGAGAAAATAAAAGAAAGGAGAGCTGAGTTAGGACTATTTCAGAAACTCCGGCCGAACCATTGCCCCTAAACAGTCCCGGCTCCCCAGAACAGAACAAAAACAAACCAAAAAAGTAACACCAAAGAAGAGAAAAAACTAAAAAAATAAAGCAACCCGTGTAATCGAAGCCCTTCTCGGCCGGTATGTCGCCGTCGCCGAGAGAATCGCACCCACCCATGCAGAGACAACCCTTGTGATCAAGAAAAGCTCAATTATCATATAAAAAATCGTAAGTATAATAAAAATATAATTTTATTATAAATATTTAAATAAAACCGTATAATCACTTAATTTAAATACATATATGAATAATAAGTATAGTTAGTTAGTTTCTTTCAATTTATGGAACAATAGTATCTAACACTAAAAGTGCTTATCAAAAATATCTAAACATGTATATATTATAATATAGATACAATTCAAGACTGATGAGGAGTAGATCGTAACACGTGTACTACCACAGGGCTGTGCTTACACGGATCATGTACACAATGTTGGAGGAGCAGGGAAATGTTCCTTAGAAACGACATCTGTCAGACGATTCTAGAAGTGTCAGGGCTGTATTATATAGAAGGAACTCGCCGAGCATCCATGATTGACAGCGCTGCTAAATCGTTGCTGGAAGAAAACGACAAAACCCAATATTCACTAACATTTTCCCGCAACCTATGCCTCTAAGGCCATTAGCCAGTACATAGGGAGCGCGTGCTTTATACAAAAAAGACCGAAATGCCCTTGTTATAACTCTATAAATAGCCATTTTATTCGTATTCACCAATTACGCAACATAATCAATACCACAATTATTTCCTCTCGTTTTAAGCTCTATGTTCTGATTTTCGATAAACATGTGATTAAATCCGTCATGTACGGTAAAATTTAGGCACGTATTTTTGAGCTCATCAAAGACATTATCTTTTTTATTTGAGAATCGACTCAAGATAAAATTCGACAAATACATTTTGACTACATAAATAAATAACTATGTAAATTTGTTGTGAGATTCTAATTTCTATATATAATTTTTTTGTATATATATATACATATATGCACGTGTCATGTGTGGGTGTGTGGGTGTGAAATATTGAATACTTATAATTTTTAATACTATATAATTATTATGTAAATATAGATTTATATATACAATAATTATAACGAAGAATATATGTTTGTACTAAAACAATGATAATATTCTAAGAAATACAGTGCATACAGATTTTTATAATTCAAGTATTCCTTTCATATTATTAAAATAACTAATACCTTATATTTTAGATTAACTTCAATATAGATCTCACTGTAATATGTACAATAGTATATATTATATTTAATTTAGTTTTAATGATAATTTAATTTAATATACTACTTAATGAAGTAATAAAATTATTCTATAATTAAAAATAAAATAAAATCATAAATATACATATCTATATAATAATCATACATATTTATACATAAATAGTAGTGTGTGTGTGTGTATATATATATTGTATATATCACATGTACGCGCTCACACACACACATAGTATAATTTATTTTATAATTTAAATTATCATAATTTGTTATTTTAAATTAGTTTTTACATATAATATGTCAAATCAAATCTCTTGTTGTGATCTTTAATTTAAAGTACATGTTGAGTATATTTTTATTAACAAAATAACATAATTTTGCAAATGAATAAAATTATAGAGAGGGGGGCATGGTATACAAATAAAGCTTCAATTTTTTTAATCACACAATTGTAACTTAGTTCTTTTAATTAATTTTAAATTGATTTCTAATTGAAATTTCATGTACTCATCATTTAACAATATTAGCATTTGCACTCGTGCGTGCAACGCACGAAAAATATTTTTATATTTTATTATATATAAAATTGATTGTCATTTGATTATTATATAAAAATTCTAAATATAATTAAAAATACTATTCACTCCGTCTCACTCCAATAGGCTCACTTCTTTTGGGCACGAAGATGAAGAAAACTTATTTTTTAGTAGGAAAGTGGTAGTAAAGTGGTGTGGTTCACACCAATTAAGTACAATTTTTTTACCCAAAAAGGAAAATGAGCATATTGGAGTGAGACAACCCAAAAAGAAAATTGAGCCTATTGGAGTGGGACGGAGGGAGTATAATCTAAGATAAATATATTTTAATTTAAATAAAAATAATAAAGAATAATTCATATTAAATAAAAATGATATTGCGAAAAAAAGAAAACAATATAAGTTAAAAGATAATTGAAAAAAAAATAGATTTATTCAAAAAAAAGAGAGGAGAGAAGCGAGAGAATTTTCTTAAGTATTAATCTTTAAATAAATATAATTTTATATTTTAAATTTAATATTTACATAACATATATCAAATTAAAGCTCTTGTCATGATCTTTAATTTGATATGCATATCAAATATTTTATAATTAGTCGAATTTCATAATTTTAAAAAAGAAATAAAATAGAAAAAAAAAGAAGTTAAAGAAAAAGAAAAAAAAAAGATGTATAGCTTATAAATATACCTTCAATTTTATTCTAACTACAAAATTGCCATTCAATTTTGAAATTAATTTCAAATTGGAAACTCCTTTTTTAATATAGTATAAATAAATATGATAGTATTTTTAGAAAAGTATGCATTAACTTAGGAGTTACGTTAATGAGTTGCTTATATAACTCATTTTTAAATTGAGAGAAATATCGAACAATTTTTTCTCTTTAATACGTAAACAATCAACTATTTTGGGAACAAAAACCATGCAAAACGTGATGTATTGTGAAAGGGAGAGCGCAACACTGTAGTAAGTTCAAAATTATTACAAAATTGACAAATAAAACCTCTCTTCCGATGTTTCACTTTTGCTATTTCCTTTCTAGTAAAGAAAATAATTGAGAAAATAGTGCACGAATTTTCCATGGAATTGAAAGGGAAGAAGTAACTAAAATTGCAAAAAGTAACTAATTTAGGCAATTGATGACGACTTGAAAATTAAAATGTTGGTTAATAAGTAGGGAATACTACAGTTGTATTTAAGAGAGAGAGTCAACTTTTGAGAAATGAGATTAACCTAAAATAGAAACTCGACGCACTAATTGACAAAGTGTAAACTGCGAAGTCACCTGCGGCTGCGCACACTGGATTGCTACCACGGCTGAGCTCAGCTAGGGGTGGAGTAAAATACCGAAAAATCGGTATACCGCACTTACCGTACCGAAAAAATACCGAAAATACCGAAATTTTGGTATACCAAAAATTTCGGTACGGTATTGTACCGTACCGAAAATTTTCGGTACGGCAACGGTTTCAATTTTCCTCATATTGCGGTATACCGATATATACTGATACCGCGGTATATGCCGAAAAATCGGTATATACCGTTGTTCCGGTATATACCGAAAAAACCTGTATACCGTCAGAATAAATTATATATATATATATATATATATATATATATATTTAATTAGTGGTAAATTATTAAAAAGTTTTTTTTTCATAATTACTAAAAAATTAATTAAAATTATAAAATATATATTTATTAATAATTAAAAACATGTAAATAAATTGAATAAATATAAAATAAATTGCATCTATGTTATTTAACTAAAGGACTTTGAAAAGTATACAAGTATATTATATAACTATACAATTATGAGCTACATATATATCTATATTTATATGTCTACATACTATAATTCTAATTTTAGAATAATTATATCTCTAGAATAAGTTACATTCATGTTATATAAAAAATTAACTAATAGATAATAATAAGTCATAAGTAAATTTTGAAAAGTAAACAAATTGAGTAAATATAAAACTCAAACAATAATTACAAGATCTTATTGATGAAACTAGAATATCAATATATAGTCAATTATAATATATAACTATATAAGTGTGAGCTATATAGTATATTATATATGTAGACTATAATTTTAGAATAAGTTAATTCTACGGATGTAAAGTAAACAAATCGAATTGAAGCGAATATTATTGGATTCGATTCACATTCGTAAAAATAATTGCATATTCCAATGGTTACTCGAATATATTTCAAATTTTATTTGCTATTCATACTCGATTCGTACACTGATTCGCGAATATTCGAATCGAATCAAATATCCGTTTCAATTTTTTACAAGTATATTTTAAACAATATAAATCGAAATACTTCCTACTATTTCATTTGACTTCTTACTATTTAATTCAAAATATCAAATACTTTCGTATGAATTGAATTTGAAATCCATGTTTTTAATGCTTTGATTAATATTATTTTTAATTCAAGTAAATATTTTTTGTTTATTTTACTTTATATCTATTTTATTCTTTATTTTTAAATACTGAATCGAGCATTATGATTTTCGAATCATATTTGATAACTAATCAAATCAAACAAAATATTCATATTTGTATTCGAGTTAATCACAAAATTTCGTATTCTAATATCAAAAATTTGAATTGAATATCAAACTAAACCAAAAATATTTGATTCATTTAATTAAGGGAAAAAATATAATTATGTTATTTTTCTAATATAAATAAAAGCAATTAATATCAAACAATGAAATACTTACTATAATTTCATTAAATTATTATTCAATACTCATTAAATCCTTGAATATAAATAAAAAAAATATAATGCATTATTTAACAATATATCTCATAAAAAGATAAATAATAATATAACTATTTATTAAGTATTAGATACATAATATATATAATTTCATTGTTATCTAAGTTGATAATTTAACTTAATTATAGTGTACAAAAATAATTTTAAAAGTTATAGGGTTACGTATATATTATGTTATACTATATAATAAAAAACTATATATGTATTATATATATTGATATTAATGTACCAATAATTTCGATATATCGTAAGGTATGGTATACCGACTTTCGGTATGGTATACCGCACTATCGGTACGACAACGGTATGGAAATTCTCATACCGAAATTTTCGGTATGCCGATCTTCGGTATACCGAAAAGTACGGTACGACAACGGTATAGAAATTCTCATACCACAATTTACGGTATGATATACGATATGATGAAAAATTTTCGGCATACTGTACCGATCCACCCCTAAGCTCAGCTGATCGGCTTGGCTATGAAGCCGAGACTCAGCAAACTCGGAAGCGGAGCTGTCACCGTCTGACAATTAATGTGTATATTTTCTACGCTAA